>NW_026562402.1:1313333-1970000 GCF_027474105.1 Poeciliopsis prolifica
TATCTATATATATATTTTTTACTTTTTTCTCATAAATCTGACTTTAAATACAAAATTCTGACTTCAGTTTGTTGAGATCAAAAATCAGAATTCAAAGAAAAATGTCAGAATTATGACTTTTTTTTCTGATTTGAATTTTTTCTGTTGGGAAAAAAAAGAAAACATTTTCTTTTTCTTTAGTGGCCCTAATTCTACTTTGTACTTCTGAATATCTTATGCTATACATTTAAAATATATAAATATATAAACATGAAAAAAGATTTAAATTTTACCTCAGCTTGAAAACTGATTAAATAAATTCATCCCCTCTGTAAAAAACTTGCCTTTTTCTTCTTAACAAGGCAATTAACCTCCAGCTGGTGCTCATGGTTTGTTGAAGAGCCAACATTGCATGACTCGTTTTTTTTTTCTAATTTTGGATCTCAGCTGGCTTTTTCTGCTCAAATTTTCTCAAGTTTTTCTTTGGAGAAACACATTCCTACTGAAACCAGTCCACAGTTCTCCAGCTCTGGTTGGTTGGTTTTCTAGGATCTAAGAAAGATTGCATGCTGCTCAGCCAAGTACGGCAGCAGAACAGGGCACTGGGACGATTACACATAATTCCCTCATAATGCTCATTAGGGGCTGGGTTTGTGCACGCAAGTTATTGCAGAAATTGTGTGTTTGGGTGTGTTTGTGACAAGCGGCGTTCATCAGTCACCATATTTGTTTTGTCACACCACACCTGTCCCCGTTACGCACCATAATCTGGCTAGATAAATCACATTATGGTCTGTCGATGCAACTGAGCACCGCGCCACCACAGCCCTGTGGATGAAGCCAAGGCGCCGTAATAAGTTTCAATCATACTGAGATGACGGCAGCTTCATTCTGTGTGTTGGTGAACCCTTTTTTTCTATTTTGCACTTTCTGCGCCACTTTGTTTTTGTTTTTTTCGCTGTCAAAAAGGTGATTTTTCTTCATTAAAAGCAGTGTGTACCTACAGTATCTCATGCTTTGCCGGTTTTGTTTGTTTGAGTGGAAAATAACTGTTTAAAACATTCAGTTCCTCCATAACTAAAGCTGCACTGATCCAAAATTAATCTCTGTATCAGTGCTCGCATTGACAAAATTTCTATACTGGGTATTGGTCATAATATTCCCAATCCATAAGTGTATATGTATTCAGTCTAATTCTATACATTCTGCTTGAAGCAGTGTCATCATTTAAGATGTATTTTATATTATTTTTAGAATTCCTAAATGCTCTTTCTAAACCATTTGAAAGAAAGTTTGTTCCAGATTATTTTCTTTTTATATGTTTGACCAAAATACTCAACCTGTTGTTTCTGTCCATTTATTTCTTTTACATTGGCAGCTAAACTCCTAATTGCACTGACTGTTCAAATTAAAGCTGTTTTTACATGTTTGATTAAGCTTGTGAAGCTTTGGTGTACCTCAGTGTGCTGAACTGAGGCAGATGTATCAAATAAATTTGTAATTCTGTAGATTTGTATTTGTGTTTAAAAAAAATGATTCGAATGAGTTCAAGACTGTTTTTGTGCACCAGATTTGCTTTGGTTGATACCAAACTTCAGATATTTATATCGGAATCAGAAGCAAAATAAATGGATCGCGCTCCTTCATTCTTTCTCGTGTCTCTCTCATACCTCTCTGTTGATCTAGTTGTTCCCAGAAACCGGACCTCGTCAAGGGGGCACCAGGTTGACGATCTGGGGGGAAAACCTGGGCCTACAGTTCCGAGACATCCAGATGGGAGTGGTCTTGGGAAAGGTTCCCTGCGTGCCCATCGAACAGGAGTATGTCAGCGCTGAGAGGCAAGTCAGAGAACCTCAAGTGTGTCTGGATGTCACTGAACTGCCTGGTTTATGCAGTTAGAGACAGTTTAAAATGATCATTAAAATCCTCCTGAAGTGTAAAACTGCGTAATTTAGTTAAGCATTTTTCTATTATTAATCATTTTTTTTTTTTTTTTGCTTTCACTTTAATTTAGTAGTGTTTATGTCCACAACCATTCAATGACTTCTACTCAAAATCAGACTTTGACACATCTATCCATTAAACTTAGCTAAAAATAGCCGGGAGAAAGAGTGAACCATGACCACTTCTTGTAGCGGAGCTACAAGGTTTTTTATCTGGACAAAAGCAAAAACCAACCCCCAAAAAATAAAGAATGGTATAATTTTCTCTGCATAAAGCTTTTTATGCAGGTTCCATATGACTTCATTTCTTCACCAATCAGATAACTTTGTTCAACAGATTAAAATATTGCTTCTTTATTTCTGCATCTTCTTCTGCTAAAAAAGTCAGATTTTTGTGATCCTCTGCCACTGTGGCCAAAATTTTGGATTCCTCTTGAAGGGAACAGAAGGGAGAGAGAAACTGACTAAAGCTATAATGAGCATTTACAAAACTAAATAAAATTAACCAAATAATTCATTTGCATATGACCAGAGCATATCACAGTGATAATTATGTGCACAGCTTTTAACTTGTGACTACCAATCAATTGAAATTGTCCTATCAGTTGTAATGAACACATGTTGTACATCAAAATTCTGTGTAGAACAAAATTGACACCGGACACTGCCTCCGGTGTCATGGTGAGACATGGTGGTGGCAGCATCATGCTGTGGGGATGCTTAAAAAAAACATTAACAGGAACCTTCACTTTCCAGCAGGATAACAACTCTAACAATAATGTTGACATCAATGCTTTAGAATACAGACTGTTCATGTTGGGTCAAGGGAGGCTGAGTATAAGTGCAGGTCACACTTTTCAGATCTTTATTTGCAAAACATTATTGAAAACTGTGAATCTCTATTTTCTTCCTGTTAAAATTCATGCTGTATTTCTGTTGAACATTTAAATGAATTTGCAACAAAACAAACTCGTTTGTGGTTGTAAACAGTTTAACTGTAATATGCTTGTGACAGTTAAACTGTTTTGAGAGTTTTTTAGAAATGCTAACTGTAGTCACCTCATCAAATTAAACTCCTGAAATGAGTGACAAATGTTCCCGCTTGACCCTGGAAACGTGTTGAAAAGTGACACGGGTTTGTGTTTCTCCTGTAACTCACTGCCTTTGCTCCTTGCTTTTTATTTTTCTCATCCTTCTGTCCTGACATTCACTCCTCTGCAGGGTCCTACGCGGCTGAGGAATTGAGTTCACGCAGATCAAACAATCTCCCTGAAGTGCAGTTAGTCGGGAAATGATGCATGTTGAGATAGAGGGCGTCTCAATTCAAATATCACACACGCATCCATTATTCTGTGCGTTATTCTTGTCGCCTTGGAGCTACCTTCACGTTTGGTTCATGCGTTGCTCTTTTCCATTCTTCCAGCATCACTTAGATTCAGATTAGGATCCAATCTTATGGGGTCCTTGCTGCACTGCAACCCGTGCTGTGGGTGTAACAGTCAGTCCTTTAGCTTGAATGTTGCCACTTTGACATTTCGAAGCTACTATTAAATGTTACCTAACTTTGTACTTCTGCAGAATCGTTTGTCTTCTGAACGATGCCACTGGCTACCGAGTTCAGGAAGCTCAGGTGGAGGTGTGTGTGAGAGCCTGCGTCAATGACTACAGAGCTCTGTCACCAAGGCCATTCACCTTTGTGGTAAGAACAATCTTCCAGGGAGCATTTATGATGTTATTTGTTCAGAAATATTTCTGAACTGAATTCAAATTTTCTATTCTGCTCTGCTCATAAAAGTGCAGCTGAAATGGACTTCAAGGTTCTCATTACGATGGTTTAATGATTCAGTCACATATTTTATGCCTCTGTTTGTACTGTGTATGTATTAAAATGATTTAATGTTTTAAAGCCGTGATTAAAACAGAACAATGTTTTATGAAGGGCATTTTCCAGTGGTTTAAAATGACTAACTTCCATGTGTTTATGATATAAAATTAATTTTAACAAGTTTTGTACCTTGTTATAACCAAGGTTATTATTGTTAACAAAAATCATGAAAGAACAAAAACAAAAATACAACAAAACATTTTTTTTTTCAAATTTTCACCTTTTCTAAAAACTGTTATTGCTTTCTGGGATATTGTGTATATATATATATATATATATATATATATATATATATATATATATATATATATATATATATATATATATATATATATTCAAAAACTGCAAAACTTTGAAAACCTTTGTGTGATGAGATACAAAATATTGTTGAAGCAAGAAAGTTTCTGAATGAAGCAAATGTATTTCTTGCTTTTGGCAGTGAAATACTTTCATACTGATCGGTCACACATCCATTTTTCTGGCTTTCCTTTCATCCAGACTCCATACTTCACTCGTATCCAGCCGTCTCAGGGACCCATTTCGGGCGGGACCCGGGTCACCATTGAGGGAAGCTACCTCAACGCAGGCAGCTTCGTTTCTGTCAGCATCGGACCACAACCCTGCCATTTTAAGAGGCAAGACACACTTTTTTTAACTTAATGTTTTCTTTATTTGAAATTCATTTTTAGAAAATTATTATCCTTATATAATTTTAAAAATGACCTAGAGCAATTTCCGTCTGATTCACTAAACCTGAATAAACTGCAGGTGAAAAAAAGAGAATACACCAAACACCATATTTGCATAATGTTTCACCGTTTGAAGATTTGTTCATATTTGCCTCTAACATGTTATTATCATAAAGATATTCCAAAGACATGTAAGCATGTAATGAGTGTGTGAGGTTAGGCTGTATCTTATTTTTCTTGTGTGCGTGTGTGTGTGTGTGAGATGACATGTTTTTGACGGAGTGTGTGTGTGCTTGTTGCTCTTTCGACACATTGCATCTCTTTGTACAAACTCACACAAGCTTTCCCCTTAATCGACTGGATGGAGGAAGAAGAGCAAAAAAAAAAAAGAAATCCAAACTATAACCACAGTTGCTTGCATGTCAAATTCATGGATTAGCCTCCCGTAGCTAATCTCTATTGAAGCCAGCATATGCTCGCTTTGATGTCACAGCAGCCACTTCTGTGCGGCAGCCTCCTCGCAGTAATCCCACAGACTCTACTTCACAACAACTGTTCCCTCACCTCAACTCTGCCTTTATCTGTCGCACACTAACCGTGGGACTGTGTTTGTGGCATCTTGTGAAGATTGCTGGGACATTTTTTTTTTCTTCATTTTTTTTCTTTCCCTCTCTGGCTTTTTTCTTCTCAATGGAGTTGCTATGGTTACAGACCGATGTTGAAGACTCTCCATCCTGTTTTTTGATTTCTCACACACATTCGTCTTCCCTCTGCAGCCGCCATAGTGTACAGAGACGTGGTAATGTCTGCAACACTACATCAAAGTGCGCGTATACACTTTAAGGCATCCTTATAGATTACACACATACTGCTCCCGTGAAATCATGACCCAGAAAAGCAGCCACCACTCAACTGTGCTAAATACATACTAGATCATGTAGCTACTGAAGACTGTATTTAAGACTGCGAGTCAAAATATTATTTGGCCTATGGGACAAAAATGGATTGAGATGCACTTAAGGGGACAAATAAACTAACTGTTAATTCATTGGTAAGAGCAGAACAATAACAGGTACAGACATCAGTTAACAAAACTTTCACTTCTTTACATTTTTCTATTAATGGCCTAAGTATGTTAACAGAGCCACAAATATCTGTTGTGTTCCTCTTGTCCAAGATCGAGTCACAGCCTGGTGAAAACGAGTCACTTGTTCTTCATTTTGCTTCATGTCTGGACTGTAGGATATTGAGAAGCCGTTGCTTGCTGGAGGTGTGGACTTTGCTAAAGTTATAAAGGATTGCATCTGATTTTACCCAATTGCTAAGATTTGGCCATGATCGATGTGATATATGCTACGTAGCTTAGTGATGTTGTGTGAACCGTTAACCACCTCTAGGGAGTAGAGTCTCCACATCTTTATTGTAATAAAATGTCTGAAATATTCCACTTGGTCCAACTTTAAAATGTATCTCACTCCTAAATCAACTTGTTTTTTTTGGTGTTTTTTTCAATAAATAGGTTTTTCAGGATAATATATTTACATTTCTGTATAATTATTGACATTTTTGTGTAAAATGTTTTAGTTCTGCATAAATACATACTAGAACTAAACAAATTTGATGAAAACAGTAATGGTTGTAGGTCAGTCAGCCTCGTGTTCAGGTAGAAAAGTATCTCACTCAGTCACACCCATACCGTTAAACCAGCGTTTTCCCGGCTCGGTCCTCCACATGGGGCATTCGTGCTACGCTCTGCGGTAGGAGACCATGAGCTTAACGGGTAACAGTCTCCCATCACTGACACGGTGACAGGAGCATTGCTCCCTCCCTCTCTATTCTTTTCTGTGGAGTTTTTGTAGTGAGGTGACAGTCACTTGTCCTCATCCAGTTGAGCGAATAGCGTAATTCCTGCTTGTGAATTAAGGGCACATGTGGAAAGTTTGGAAAGTTCATAATTGTTTAGCTTTTGTCTCTCTAGTCCCATAGAGGAAATCTGACGTTTTTAGCTCCCTTTGTGTTGAGCCTTTTCTAAGGACAGAAGAGGGGAGAAACTTTTTGTCATCCAGTCTCTTAGGTAGAAAAAGAGAGAACACAGCAAAAACAAATCAACTTATCTCACTGATTTTCTTATCTAGCTCATTTAATGTATTGTGTGATTGATTGATTAATTGATTTATTGTTTTTTGCAACAGGCCTGCTGCTGGATGAATGGATAATTAATTTTTTATTTGAAACTACATTTTTCAGTAATAACATATCCTAAAAATCTTATGCAGAATTAGGAGAACTGCCTTCCAGTATTGCATAAAAATCTGTTGGGTTTCTGGTTCCTGTGTGGGTCTGATTGTAACCAGTTGTAACGTGCAGCCTGCGCCAGGGAAGAAAAACAACTATGCTCAACCATTAGGACGAAAAGTTGGCACATAATAATATTGAGTGTGAAAATAGTTCTGTTTGTTTATAATCCCACTGGCTCCAGTCATTTAAAGACATAGAGAACTGATCACACTGCAGACAGAAATAAAGTAAACAAACTAGCATTAACGTCAAGGGAAAATTCAGACATCTGTGAGACAGATGTTAAAGGGTTTCTTAAAGCAGTTTTGTGGCTCCACACTGTCACTGCAGTCTAATGTATCTTGTCTGTCTTTGTCTCACACTTTGTTTCAGTCATTGCAAACCAGGAACCATCACACTGTAATGACATCTCAACTTTTAAAAGTCTCAATACACATGATCACCACTCTGAGTTTTAACCGTTTTTTTTTATAGTGTTTTTGGGAAAAACACTACATTTATTTTACTCGATTATAAATAATTACCATTTAATGTTCAAATAGTGTGACAACAAGAGAGTGATCATTTATGATTTCAAAAAGTGTTTTTTTTTTCTGTTGGTAGAAGTTCTTATAAATGTAATTCGTTGTTTCTGAGTCATGACACAAATACGACAGAATAATCCAAACTATTATTTTGACATACCACTATGCCTCATTTGTATTTTTGAATAAATTACAGATTTTATTGGTTTCTTGGCTGTTTTAACAGGAGTTTAGGACATTTGATTTATCTTAAGTGCCTACAGTGTAAAATAACCTTCCTTAATGATTTGTTTCATCTTCCCGATTCAGGAGAAATGCACGAGAGATTGTGTGCGTTACCCCAGCTGTACTTTCACCAAGTAGTTCATCAGTCCTGGTGGACATTGATGACGCCGAGCTCCGGAACCCAGAGGTCAGATTTAACTACACTGAAGACCCCACGGTTCTGAAAATCGAGCCCGACTGGAGCATTGCCAGGTTAGCCACGATACTGTGATGTCACGCCACTGAGCTCAACCACAAACTTTTAGTTAGTTCTTATTATGAGCCCATTCAGTTTGCTAATAGATCAGCTTAAGTAACAATTTTGAGAAGCAATAATGTGATTTGCTGCAGCTTCCTTTGAGAATCAATTCCAGCATGTAAATTGTGCCCAAATGCAGTGACTTAAATGTTCTCTTTTTACCTGGATTTCGGGTCCAGAATGTCCCACGAGGAGTACAGGCTGAGGAAAGTTGTTGGCTGTTTTTTTGTGGTGTGTGCGCGTGTGTGGATGTGCCAGAAGAAGTTTGTTGAAAACATTTTGGAAGCCATCTGAGTCGGGTTAAGTGCTGCGTGAGAACACTGGCAGCATGTTTAGATGGAGGTAAACCAGTGGTGGCTTTAGAGATTTCTATTTTTTTTTTTGCTTTTTATGTTTTAAGGAAACAGTTGAGCAAGAGTGGTTGTGGAAGCAATTATTTGGTCCTTTATTACAAAATCCTTCAAAAACTTTTTGATATAAATACCTCTGTGACAGCTCATTTCCTTTTCACTACTTTTGGAAAAGTCAAAAACCTTTCATCCTCCCTATAGTTACTTATCAGCACATTCTAGCAGAGCTTGTTAGGGAAAAGTGTCGAAGCCTTCTCTATTAGCCCAGTAGAACTGGCCAAGGATCAGATGAGGCTCAGTTTTTTTTCCTGACCACCCACTGAGAGCCTGTGTGGGTTTGTTTGTGTGTGTCAGCTCAAAAACAAGGTTCTACTTCAGGAGGCTCCGGAATGATGATTTCCACAAAAATAGCAGGTTTGTTTGTAAGTAACCATGCAAACCCTGTACAAGCGTTGATTGTTTAATTGCGCAAATCAGAATTTCTAATTTTAATCTGTTTAATGGAAACACACCAATTTCCAAAAATCTCACATTTTCCGATAAAAAGTTTTTGCCATAGAATGAGCTCTTTTATATTTAAGATATTAATTTGCAAGGTTTTACCTGTATTATTTTATTTAGGCATACGCAAAATTAAGGGAAAGCAATTTCTATCTACGCAACATATCAGCTCAAAGGTTGGCAAAGAAACAATAGGGAGCGAGTCCAGAGATAAAAGGAGGAACTCAAACAGCATTAGACCTTCACAGGCTATCTCTAGGAGTTTATTCTGATTGTCTTGCTGTCTGTTCCCTCAAGCATGTACCTAAGCTCAAGACACTCACTTAGACAAAGAGGAGAGAAACTGGGACAGAGGGACTCTGCACAAATATCCATCAAGCTGAGGAGGAAGGAAGAAGGGTGGGAATGATCTAGACTAGAGGACAGCTCGGCATTTAAGACATGCAGCCTGCCAGCTCCTCTGATGCATTTGTTGCAGTAAAGTAAACATTTCGTCTAAAAGTCTGTTCATCTAAGTAAATCCTTGGCTTTCTTGTTAATTACTTTCCTTATGCACTGTTTTTTTCTTTTCTTTTAGGTTTTCATGTCTTTTTTATGTCAAGTTAAATTTATTCTGATGCATCACAGTGTTTCTGTAAGCTATGACAATTATTTGCTTTATACCTGAGAAAATTAAATAGACATAAAACATTTATGTATATCATTCCACAATAATTATTCATGTTAATTATCAAGATACAAAACCTCAATTTTACTACTTTCCACAACTTGTAGATGTGTCTTTTAGGAAATGTCAAGCAAATAAAGTTGCCAATGTTATGTCTTGTATGAAATGTTTTTGGATTTAATTGAACAAATTCATTCTCAGACTAAGAACAGGATTTAGGTAATTTACTTGCTATATGTAGCCAAGTTTAAAAAATCGGGTAGAAGCTGATTTGAGTGCATTATGTCTGCTTATCTGGATTAATATGGTTCTACTTATAAAAAATTGCTTATAAAAAGACAAATACTTTGTGATATACTTATCATTTTCCATTGTAGGAAAAATATGTGGGTAGTAATTTTACCCTGACTACAAATAAAAAGCATCAATCTTGTGCTGGACTGGTTTGATTTGCAGCCATTTTTTTATTCCAGTTGGGGGAGCCGCACAAAATCAGTCCAAGGGCCACAAATGGGCCTCACTTTGAACACCTGCTTTTCTTCTAGTCTTTTTCTAACTTACTTAGACTCATCCAACTCTACCTTATTTGAATGGCAACGGTTCTTGTTTCCCACTTTGAAAATTAGTTGCGTTGACCTCTGTATCACTTAATGCACATTACCCCAATGTCGCATAGTTGCACTTTTAATAGTAATTTCTTGACAGGTAAAAAAAAAAAACAGGTATCAATAACTTCATTAAAAACACTTAATCATATGATTTGTTACAATCCTTGACAAAAAAAAAAAAAATTACACAATTGTGCTTTCCCAGAATTAACTGTGAACAACCCTCACAAAACAAATCCACTCATCAGTAAAGACTGGCTGAAACCTACAACTAACAAGAGTCTTGACATTCCAGCAGTTATATCTTAAAAAAAGCTGAGGATAAATGTTGTTCTCCTTGACAAAGAATAATAGAGGTAATGCCAGCAGAGAAACACTCTGAGAAGCTTAGAAGAATAGTCAGGCTAGAGTCTAATATCTAGCTACAATGTGAGAGACAGTGTACCTACTTTTATCACTTACTCCTGTCAAACCCTTGCATTACTGTTTGCAGCTATTCTAAGCCTGGTTGGATTAGAGCGGGAGATGAATGTCTTCTGTAAGCCTGCCAGACTCCCAATCCAAGATATTAAGAGCTTCTGTCTCTGCTTCCTCTCAAATCATTTCCTCTGCTGTTAGTGCCTCTGCACCAAGCCATTTGGGATAAGTGTCAGATTAATGCTGAGTAAGAAAAGAGACCTGCATATAGAAGAAGTCAGTGGTAATGCATGGGAAGGTGATGTACTCTTCAGTCCTTGTACTGTGGAAGGGTGACTAAGGTTTGCTTCTGTGATTGGCATCGCTCCACCGCAGAATTGAAATATCCGTTGCAATTGTCTTGATAATGACTCCTTCGGGGAGTTCTGGTATTCCCATCATTTAGGAGCCATTCAGATAATCACTTGTAAAACACATAGAGCTATGTATGCAGAATTTTATAATGAATTTTCTTGGGGGAAGATTATGTTTGATTGGCGTAACTTGGTAATTTAGAATTTTGATCAGGTCTGGTAACTTTATTGGCATTGGTGGTAGCATTGCTGCTGATGTGTAGAGTATGGAGGAGAGTCACCATGGCATGGAAAATACAAGGTTAAGAATATTTGGCGAGTACCAGGAGCAGCAGTGGAAAACCGTTTTTTGCTTTCACAGCAAAGAAAGGTTTTCCAGAGTTTATATTATTCCTTTACTTTTTAAAAGCCTTGGAGATCACAGTGAGTGTGACATGGTGGTCATCCAAAGAACAACTGAAAAATGGCTGTGACAGACTGGCGACCTGTTCAGGGTGACCCCGCTTCTCATCCGGAACGTTAGCTAGAGATGGGCACCAGCAACTCCCGATCCCACTATGGACCAGGGTGTAAGAAGATGGATGGATGGATGGATGGATGGATGGATGGATGGATGGATGGATGGATGGATGGATGGATGGATGGATGGATGGATGGATGGATGGATGGATGGATGGATGGATGGATGGATGGATGGATGGATGGATGGATGGATGGATGGATGGATGGATGGATGGATGGATGGATGGATGGATGGATGGATGGATGGATGGATGGATGGATGGATGGATGGATGGATGGATGGATGGATGGATGGATGGATGGATGGATGGATGGAACTGAAAAATGGTGTGTTTGTGTGGGACTCACTGTTGTTAGCTTTGTTGCCTTGCAGCAAAAGGTTCTAAGGAGTGCTAGCTTGCTCAGTTGGTAGAGTGTGCACCACATTCAAAGGCTGTAATCCTCAACTTGGTTGTCCTGGGTTTTATTCCGTCTTGGGCCATTTGCTGCATGTCTTCCTCCTGTTTCTCCACACTAGTCCATGACCCTCTGCTCTTCAGTAAAGGCCAGTAGTTCCAAAAAAGAAAAAATAAAGCCTTGATTGGAATCTTTCTGCAGTTTGCATGTTCTCCTTGTAAACACTCTGGCTTTCTTCCACCATTCAAATCCCTATATGTTAGATTAATTGAGGACTCTGAATCACCCTGAGGTGTGAGTATGCTTAGACTGTTTGTCATGTGTTGCCCTTTAATAGGGAGACAGACAAGTTTCAATTTGCCTCTTACCCACTGACTGCTAAAGCAAGACATCTGCAACCTTGGAAGAATAAACAGGTTACATGGGTAGATGGGTGTAACATTTGAATCCCACATACTTGAACCAGTGCTTCTGTTGTAAAAGTCTTTTTTTGATGGAAGATTGTATCTCCAGACACTTAATTGAGTAGACTTTACAAGTACCTGTTTGAACCCCAATGTGTCACCAGAAGTACCCTAATTCTTAGTACCTTAGATTCAACAATCTGAAATATTCCCCAGAGATTGACAAGAAACTATCACTCACTTGCTTCTAGTTTAAGATCTGGTGACTTTGGAGGATATTTAAGTAAAAATTAACTCACCCTAAAGTTTAAGAAACCAGTTTTTGATGGTTTGAGTTTTGTGATGTGTGGTCATGAAGGGATGGTCATGAACAATTCTCAGGTTAGCTGAAGTGTTAAAATAATGCTCACCTGAGGTTCAAGATACCAAAAATGGGTCAAGAAACCTCCTACAATACCAATTACACCACCACTGTGAACAAGACCACCACCACTGTGGACATGGTGGTTCAGTGTGTCCCTGTTGCCTACTCCAAATTCTGGCCTTAACGTCTGAAAGTTGGAGCAGAAGTGGAGATGTTTCAAATTCAGAGATGGTACTCTTGTTTATTTTTTCAGTTGCCTTTGTACCATCTTAGACCGGGGGAATTATTCCTGTAAGAACTCGGCATTGTTGATGCTGGTACCTCACTGGACCATTTTTAGACCGCTCTTGAGAGGTGATTGTACATGAAAACCCCAGTTTATTAGTTATTTCTAATGTATCTTAAATCACTAACATGCCTTTTTCAAAGTTCCATAAGTATCTATTATGATGCACATTTTATGTTGAGATGCTCATATCTATTGAGTTGCTACCATGTCATTGGGTGATTCACTACAGTTGTTAACCGATTGATAGGTACACATAATGAAGTGGGAGTTGAGTGCTATCTCATCTTCCATTTTATTACTCAAAGTTTGTTGACAACGATAGTCCTGAACGGCACCATTATCGCTTCAATGTTTTCAAAAGCTGTCCTGTGTTTATGATCTCTTCAAGATTTTATTTCAGGCTTTTATGTGATGGAGACTAAAGCTTATTTCCCAGAAGGGAGTGAGAAAACTGCAGAAAGACTCATGATACGGAATCTTTTTGGCTATATTTCACTGTGGCACAAATAGCCCAGCAGCAGAGAAAAGTAGTGATCCTTCCACAGAAAACTGACTCAGAGGCTAGAACCGACACTGTAAAACAAAGAATGTTCAAGAGGTTGAGACGTCTTTAAAGAACACATCATAAATCTAATTTAAGTTTAGTAAAAAGACTCTCTTTGAGTTGCCGAGTCTCTTGCGATAAAGTCTTTACTTTTCCTATGAACCTTGTGATCTTGCCTCTGAGTCTATTAATCATTTTTGGATGCACCAACATGTCATCTGAGTGAATTGAAGCTATTTTTCAGTGAGAAAGTAAAAACCCTCACTCGTTTGGCCCACACAAAGAATCTTTTAACAAATAAAAGATCCATTTAAAATTATCAGGCACTTGTTGTCAACCCAGAAGTGATGATGTGTGTGCAAAAGTCAACATCACACAGTCCAAATAAATACACATATGACAGTTTGTGCTTGGAAATTGTATTTGTCACAATTTTAGAATGTGAATTAACCATATTACTGAACAATTAGCAAAAAAACAATCTCCTGTATCTTCAAATGAAAGGAGTTATAGTTTAGCAGATTGAAGCAAGATGCAAAGAAAATGTTCCCTGTAACTGTAGGCCAAAGTTTCTTTGTCATTTCCTGTTGTTTTTCTCCTTCCACAGTGGTGGAACCCCACTAACAGTGAGTGGGACCAACCTAGCAACCATCCGAGAACCGAAAATCAGGGCCAAATACGGGCAGGCCGAGTCTTTTCATGTGAGTCTGGCATCAGCGACACAAATGTTTTTCAGAGCCGACCTTGAATGAACAAACTCATAATTTAGGTCATAATTTAGTTACACAAGTGAATTAAGGTACTTCCATATAGATTACAAACCCACCAAAATATACTGCAATTGCACCATAGAATCCATTTTCTAGATAAGCGCTAATGTAAAATAACCATTCAAGTTTGAAAAACAAGCTGGAGCAAAAAAACCTCTTCAATGTCATGCTCTGCTTATGTCACATTTTCTTTATTAACCAGCTGCAGACATGCACTGTAACACTACCTCAGGCCAAAGGGGTTTGCAAATGTCACTTTGCCGCATAAGTGCGTCGTACAACCCTGAGAGATGTGTGAAGGAGAATAAGAAGGTTTGTACACAGTGATGGACCAGGACCAAAGTAATGCATGAAAAATGGTGTGTTAGAAAATTAGAGCTTGACAGCAACTGTTATCGCCTTTTGAGTCAAAACTTTATTCATCCGGTGTTTTGCTCTGAAAGTCATATAGGGCATAATATCTACCAGAATGCAAACATAAATAAAAAGTACCAGTTCTTATTTATGCTGTACACATAAAATAATAATAATAAAAACAATTAAGCAGCTTTTGAAAGCTTTGGTGACTTATATGTATGTATGACTTATATGTATAGAGGCAAGTTAATCCACAGAAATAGCGTGATCACCTCTGTTATTCTTTGATCTGAACCTCAACTCAGGTAAAAAAATGTTATTGAGTTAATTACAGGAGCTGCAATTAATTGTGTTTTAATTAATATAAATAAAATGATGTAATGACAAAATAACCAGCATTTTAAATTCAAAAATTATTTTCACTGCTAAGTTATTAAATAAATAAACATATAAGTTCAACAACAAAGACATTGATTAATGTATTTTATTTTTTTATATTTATTCAGCGTTCAAATGTTTCAAAACCTCTGATCATTCATGGAAGTTTTATGAATTTCTGTTTAGAAATGTAGACTATGAACGCTAACATTAACATTGAGAACATCTATGCTGCTGGTACATGCTTAGCATTTTGATGCCATTTTAGTGTTGAGTAGCTTTGGTGATGTGCCAGCTTCTTTTAGCATAACTTGAACACAACAATAGTCTTTTCCAGCATCCCATCAGATTGCTTTTTAAGCGAAAATTAACTCCCAGTATGCATTAGATTCAACCAGAAAGAGGTGAATACAAAGGTTCTGGTCAGAAGCTATATATGTCAAAAAAATAAATAAAAATACAATTAAATGCATAAAAAAATTTTCTGTGTTAAAATCTATGAAATTAATTAATTAATTATTTAATGTGTTGAAGTTCTGTCCTACTAAAAATATGTGCTTTTAAGATGCAAGCCCCTCCTTCTGCTCAAATAAAAATACAGAAAATCTTCTAAATTCTTAGGGCAGGTCAAAATGTCGTCCCACACAGAACATGTAAATGGGCTGCTTTTTCATTAAACATAGAATTGCACGTATTGAAATTACAAAAATAACTTTGCTTAATGGAAACAGCAATTTCGAAAACACTCATGTCTTTTGATAAGAGATTAAGATGAAACGGTTTCTCAGCTATATCATAATAGATGTATTTTGCAAAACGGCAATGGAAACAGATTTTTTTCACATCACACGAGTCAAGTGATCAACAGCCGGATGTTACTACTGGTGAAAACCACAAAGAAGTTGACAGAAAGTGGCAGGAGGATAATGATTCATATTTCTGTAAATTTGTCAAATATAATTTGGAACAGCTTAAGTTTGTCACTGGCATGACTTTTAATGACTTATTGCATCAGCTAGCTTGTTCATGTGTGATTTCATTTCCATTGCAATTGCAAAATTGTTTTTTTTTTAATTATTTTTTTTTTTTTTTTCATACATAAGCAGAATAGCGACAAAATTTGTATTGGAAATGCAGCTAAAGTCTCCATATTCCCAGCCACAAGTCAGAGCTGCCAATTGCCCATTGCACACGCATGGGAGGAATAAAATGTTTTCAAAACTCAATTGATCGATAAGTATACATTTAATCTGGTGCCTGCAACATCTCTCCGTCCCACCCGCCACCTGTTCTGGTGCCACCCTGGGCAACTGCCCATATGGGCCATCACTGTTGCAAACCAAGTAGAATTTACGTAAAACGATAGTGGAAGAATACAACTCAAAGCCTCTTAATTCCCAATGCAACAAAGAAAGATTTCACATCTTAATGTCAGCAAAATGTGAAAAAGTTCAAGGAGTGTGAAAACTTTTTAAAAAGCACTGTAGAGATAATTTATAGAGAAACTTCCCAAAAACTTTGATGATTGTGGCTAATAGTCGCCAAGGCTGAGAATTGAACTTTAAACAACTCTGAAGCACTTCAACCTGTAGCAAAAGATGGGACTTATTGATGCAGACAGCCTCCACAATGCTTCCCACACAGCCTTTCTGTTAAAGTGCTTATTTGCACTTAAAGGACAATGCTGATGCTATTCAATGTTGAACGTCATTTACAACTAATCACGCTTACATTTCTCAGCATCTGTCAAACAGCTGCGGCCCTTTTCACTAAGTTCCATGACAATATAACGATTAGCTGACAAAACCTTTCTGCTCTTTTAATATCACCATGGCATCACTTCAGCTTCGGCTGTTCTAGTCAGGGCCACATAGAACAGCTTCTTCAGTGTAAGCAAAAAAAAAAAAGACACAATGTAAGTGTTTGGTGAAATTTGCCAACAACACACAAGCAACAGGAGCACAGGCATCAAAGCAGAAGTGTGTATTGACTTGAGGCTGGTCGTGACATCTTGTATTCATGTATTCTCCAAAGCAATGATGTAAATACTCCCAGGTACAAGCAAGGGAGCAGAGCTCATTGTCCGTTATTAACGGTTGATCATAAATTTGCAACCAATTTCCATTTCCAGTGGATTCAAGAGCGCCACAGTTTCACAGGGCATTGCCTTGCAAAAAGGATTGGTTATTATACCCAACAGATTCATTTTAGCAGAAAATTACAGCCTGCATGTTGATTCCAAGTGTTTTGTAAAGAGGCCAGGGCTGCTTCCTTTTTATTGGTTGTTGGAGCGTTTTAAAAATAGACTAAAATTGAATATTTACAACCGCAACCAGTTTCAGTTTCCAATTGAATCTTATTTTTGCTCAGAACTGCACCGTGTACAACAACTCTGTGATGGTGTGCCTTGCTCCGTCGGTGGCGGATTCCGAGCTGGGCTTTTCCGACACCGGCACCGGCCCAGATGAGATCGGCTTCTACATGGACAACGTGAACTCTCTGGTGGTGGTCAACGAGACGTTCAGCTACTACCCTGACCCCATCTTTGAGCCGCTGAGTCCGTCCGGCGTGCTGGAGCTCAAACCCACATCACCACTAATACTGAAGGTCAGAAATGCACCAAAAATCACTTCCATGGATCTTTATTACTAGATACTTGAGATTTTATCCACAGATTTCACATTAAACTGTTGAGGTAAAAGGTTTTTCCAAAAAGATTTGAACAATAAAGTTCAAACTCATCAAATAATTTGATTATTCCCAAGGAGTAATGAAATATTGTTATAACTCGTATGATACAACTTTCTTGTTGAAGACGTTGATGACTGTTGACAGGAAGAATCTCCTGCAGCAGTCTGTGTTACCATGTTTCAGAAGAAACCTCTGACTGAAAATTTTCTGTTGTTGAATAACAGAATTTATATCTTACATATAAATACTGTCATTTCTAGATTTATTTTATTATTATTTTTTTACCTGCACCAGTAGTTCTGGTGCAGGTATGTAGATTTTGTGTGTATGTAGATTTTCAAAATTTTTTTATATACTCTGGTATCCAAGCAACAATATTTCATTTCCCATTTCACTGTCGTGGTTTTGTCCAGTGACAACAAAGTAAGTCTCAGTAATTTTCCAAAGCAGCTCTGAAGATGAAGTCATTCACTTTTCTTGGAGCTGATTGGTTGTCTCTCCAAGACTGGAAATATGGAAGAACTTCCATATCAGCTTCTACGGGAGAGCCAAGACAGTTTCCACTCGGCCAATTAATGCATATTAAATGGACCATATTCTATAAAATTAGCTATTTTCAACTTTAATTCATGTTATAATGTTATTTCCTTCTCGAAAACATAAAAGGAGTGTGATTCTTCCATTCTTCCACTTCAGATTGACAGTATTTCCTTGACTAAAACTTCTGTTTTGCTGTTTTTGCTTTTAATAGGATTCTGATACATAAAAAAAAAACCCTCTCTTTATACGGCTGCTGTCGATGGGCGTTTTTCAAAACACAATTTTTCTTTTAAAAATCACACATATTGAAAATTTTCTGTAATACAAACTGTGAAACACACACGCTCATGCTTTTTTTTTTCTTTATAAGATGGATGAGAAAAAAAGCTCTTAAGTGTGTTTACAAGGTCCCTTAGGGGAGAGAAAAGAAAAAGTCTTTTTAATTCATAAATGGAAGCTGAAAGCAAATGCCCACACCTTTCAAGGCCAGCTTGTGTCCTTCAGCCACTTCCCTGAGTACAGTTCTCCTCCGCAGCCTGAAGGCCTCTTAAACAGCAGCCTTTTCAATTTGTGTAATTAATTTGTAGTGCTACAAGGGCAGCGTGGAAGCACGCAAGTCTGCGTTCTGGGAGATTTGGATTATATTGGTTTTCAGTTTCATTAACAAAAAATGAACATGAGTAAGAAAAATTAATTGGTTCACCTGAAACGTTGGGCCAAGGCAGGATTAAAGCAAATAGATGGATGTGTTGGATGATTTATGTACGGTAATCCATAAAACCATTTTTATTCCTCAGACTTTTCTACTTTCTGGTGAAGTTACAAACTTTTTTTAAATATTTTATTAGACTGACCAACATACATTAAAGGTAAAATGTATGTTACTTTTTAATGCAGCAAAAGCTTCAAAACCTTTTGCTGTGCCAGGTTTCTGGAGATTGGTATTTTCAGCCTCTGACTCTTGACAGATGCTGAACTGGATTCAGTTTGAGACTTTGACTGAGATTTTAATGTATAAATATACCTGCACAAGTCTGTTCTTTCTCTGGACAAAATGTATACAGAAAATAGTTTTTATAACAATTTGGAACAGATTAATATAATGTACTCATAATTCCTTCAATGTTAATGAGTAGCCAAATACCCTCTCTAAATACCTACATCAGGAGCAGAGGAGACCCAGTGTCCCTTTCTCCCCTGCAGTGTAGCTTTGTCTTTATGTCTTTAAAATCATGCTGATAAAAACTAATCACTTATTTGTCCAGAAGCCTTCAAATTGAATAGTAACTCATCAACAACATATAGTTTTATAATTCTGCTTCAAACACCCCTTGGCTCCCACTCTGCAGCCACACACACTACGGAAGTTGTTATTCAAGTAAAAATAAGTTCTTAAAAAATGCTTCTGTGTGCAGAATGAAGGAAGATCTTCACATAGAGAACAAGTTAATTCGAAGTAGCTTTGTCTGTTATCATATCTGGTAGCCATTCAAAACCTTTCTCAACAAAACCATGATGACACAGACGCGTCACAAAACACGGCCATAAATAAATAAATAACCTAATGCCTGAAGTCCTATAAATGCAACATATAGCAGAAAAAGTTCTCAGAATGACACTGTCAAAGAGTTCAAGAAGGTGAACATTTTTTTTATTTTCTCAGATGAGATGAAGGACATTTATACTTATATTTTCTTAGAAGAACACTGCCACTACGTTGCCCATTCTTGTAAACTTTTCTAGATGACCCAAATTGACAGAAATTACAAGTGAGCACATGAATAATTTCACTTCTAGAGCACAAAAAAATCTGTACAGACATTTTTTACAGTACAGAATAATTCAAAATGTATTTATTTTTGAAGCTGTTTCACAGTCGTCCAGAACGCTGCATTTGCATTGAATTTCCCTCTTTAATGCGTTTATCTTCTCGATAGATAAAGAATTATAAAGATAAAACAGGATAGATAAAGAGTCATCACAGACTGTGTTCTGCAGCTTATTTCCATGAAGAGACTGAAAGCAGCGTAACCGTTGTAATTTATTTCTTAAAAGATCATTTATTTCCAAAGAGCTTCCCGGTAATTGCCAAATCTCCTGCTTGGCTTGTTGGCGGAACTGCTTACCCAGTGGAAGCGCTGATGAGATGGACAAAAATGCAATTTGGAGAGATGGGATGTGGCAGTAGTTGGTGAGGAGAGAGAGGGGGGGGGGGCACTTTGCCTGCCACACAATTAATTTCTCATT
This sequence comes from Poeciliopsis prolifica, assembly GCF_027474105.1. Lineage (NCBI taxonomy): Eukaryota > Metazoa > Chordata > Actinopteri > Cyprinodontiformes > Poeciliidae > Poeciliopsis > Poeciliopsis prolifica. Next base: position 1,333,573 of record NW_026562402.1, read on the forward strand.
TTTAGTTGTTTTTTTTGAGGAGGAGCGAACACATCCATTTGATCCTGTTGTTTCTTGAGCGTTTCCTGTGTCCCCGTGTGTGTTTTGGAGAGTTTGTGTGCGGCAACAGCTCAGTATGTGGCAATAACTCAGAGGCTTGTGTGGTTTTTGAAGATGCGTGCAAAGTGGGTGTGTGTGTGTGTGTGATTGTGAGATGGAATGGGATGCATGTTTACAGGGTTGCGGAGCAGGGCTGGGTGGCAGCAGCCTGCAGAGACGATGGGATTGGAAAAAGGAGTCTGCCTCTGCGTCCCACTGCTAAGTCAGCGGGAGACATGGCAGCTATCTCCTCGCTCGCCGTCTCCATCTAACTCACTAACTCCGATTCCATGCTCACTACCTTTCTTCTTTACTCAGAGCAAAGCCTGTTCCTCTCCGTTCATCTTTTTTCTCTTGCCTGTCCAATCATCTGTTCCTCCTGATGGTTCCTTCCAACATTTCCAAATATTTTTCTTCTCTTTGCAGTCATCTCTCCCTCTTACTGTTTTTGTTTTTCTGTTTTTGGCTTGACAAAACTAACTGTAAATCTTCCATTGCTGTCAATGTTTGAGTGAAGTTACATTTAAGTTTTTTGGAACATACATGTTTGAATGAACAAAAAGCTTTTTAAGAATTTTTCATTTTCCATAATAGAATTTAGAACTGCATTTTTATTTGATATACTCCATCAATCAGAAAACTAATGTTCATTTCAAGCCACAAAATGTCCTCAAAGAGCTGATTGAAGCATAAAATAATTTATAAAATTACCCATTAACAAACTACTAAGATATAAATAGTTTTCTCTGCATTCTATGAGAACCTCTTGACATAAAATTATATTAAACATCTCAAGATCTGTAATCTTGTTAGATTACAGATAAAACTACAGTGTTTTGACAAAATAACATTTAAGCACACAATAGCAATATTGTGATTCTAGAGTCTCGAGGGCCTCATAAATTCTTCTGACAGGTCAAGTTGAAACCCTGAACCTTGAGTTTGACACTTGATTTAAAACAGGTCACTTTTTTATAGTTTGTATTTATACCAAACATAATTCTGAGTGTTTACAAAAAAATCAAGTGCATATTCCAGAATATAAGACCAAAAATATTTTTAAATAATTATAGAAAAGTGAACATTTGGTAAAATGTAAATACAATTTTACAGTTACAAGAACGCTCAAGGACACAACTATGATTTCAGTCCTGATTAAAGGAACCAAATATTTCTACACATAAGAAGCTAAATGCTGCCTCCCTGTCTTTCGTTCTGGTACTACTGACACTGGTCCAGTTACTGATACTGGTTCAGACAGATAAACAGAAACTTTAAATAAGGTTACAACCTTTGTGGGATTTCCACAAGGGAAATTGTTATTTCTGTCTCTTAGATATACATCTTACTCTCAGGTTTCATGTCATACAAGAAATCTCAGATACATTCAGACTGCCTGGTCATTCATTTTCTTCAAGAAAAGCAAGACTTTGTAACCTCTCTTTTTACAGACAGGAAGTCAGTATATTGCTTTAAAATGATTTGCTCAATTATCCTGGTGTCAGTTAGATCTCTGGTAACAGCATGTTAAATCCTAGTATCTAATCTACCTCTTTGTTGCTTTTTGATATAATAGTTCCTTATTTCAGCTTCCACTTTTATTCTTGCTCAACTGCAATAAATACTCACATCTTGCATGAATCCTCCACGAACTTCATCATTGTTTCAATTAAAAACTAGCCCTTTGCTTTTTGAAATAAATCCTATATATTTGACCGGTTTTTAGTTATTATCATTGGTATGTATAAACAGAAGAATAAAGAGAATCCTGTCCTGGAAATGAGATTTAAAAGAGCTGTTATGCTGTCAGTGCTTTGTTTTATTGAGTGGAACAAGACAGAGAATTATATCATTAACAGAAAAATACTAGACTTAGAGGTGAAAGTGAGTTCAAAGAAAAAGCCCAGGTTCAAACTGAGTATTTTCCCTCAGTTTGTAGCTCAGTAAAAAAAAACTTAATAACCTTAAATATGTTCGCCTTTCACAAATGTCCCAGTTAAAGTATGCCGTTGACAAACGGGCTGCGTTCATGCTCCTGACTCTCTCCCTTCTGTGTGTTTAGGGTCGTAACCTGATCCCAGCGGCGCCGGGTAACAGCCGCCTGAACTACACGGTGCTGATTGGAGAGACTCCCTGCGTCCTGACCCTGTCTGAGAGCCAGCTGCTGTGCGAATGGCCCAACCTCACCGGACAACACAAAGTCACGGTGAGTTCACAACTCTCTGTCACCATCAAAACTACTCTTTTTTGCTGTTTTTATTTATTTATTTGTTTGTTTTGTTTTTTTACTTCTGCCTTCTGCCGCACTCAAACAATTAAAATGCAACAGTTATCTGTTTTTGTGTTATTGTTTTGTAGCACAATACAGGTACTGAACAGCAACTGCAAAAAGCCTGCTCCGCTACCACACATACAAACTAATAATTGAAGGATAAAATATACTTTATTTTCTAGTTCTTGGTTGCCCCGGCCCTTTCTGATGCCGCCCTGGACAACTGCCCAAATAGCCAATATCATAACCCACTCTGTTCTCACCTTTTCAATAAATGTTTTAATGTCTCAAAACAAACATGTCTGAACATTTTCAGTTTTCCAGGTTTTTATATGCAGGAAAGTTTAAAGGAAGTCATTTTGTTTCAAACATATCATTTAAAAATGTTTCTCTCCATTCATTTCTATGGAATTCAGCAGAAAAAAAAAAGATAGAAATTTTCAACTTTTGCTGTGGAAAACTCTTATGTCTCATCATGTAGTCCATAATGTGCTTCTGGGAAAGAGGTAACCCTCCACAGGAGAGAAGCTTTTAAGTCAAAATAATAGTTCAATTAATCTCTATTTATGTAATATTGATGGTTTAAAATTTCCAGATTAATCAAATGCTTTAACGCATTAACATTGACAGCACTTCTAAATATTCTTTGCAACTCAGAAAATGCTCAATATCCTCAACTTTCCACACATTATTTTCAGTTAAATGAACCTCCATTATCATTTAAGCTGATCATTTACCCTCTTTACTTCACAAGATTCCACTTCCTGATGAATCTGGAAACGTTCCGCTCAGTCTCACCTCACCATGTTTTGTCGTTGAGGTATATAAATAATCCCATGTGTCTTTTTGAAACGATTCCTTCTGACAGATTCAGGATATGCTCTGCTGCGCTCGCGCTGCAAGGCTGCTGTTAAATATGCTGCGCTTAATTAACACATTGATCCTCATTGGCTTCCAGGCAACCTGTTGCTGAAAATAAGTTCACTTTAGTCACAGGAGATAGAAACTTGATAAATGCTTCTTCTTTTTTTTTTTTGTTCAACAACGTTTAAAGCTCAGGATCTGCAGGAAGTTTAATACTGAGTTTGATCAGTTAAGTGGATAAGGAACTAATTTAACTGTTCTTGTAATAATCTCTCCTCTGAACCTGTGGAGACATGTTCAGAGCCATGTTTCTTTTTTTATCCACTGGGGCATCTTGTCTTCATCAGAAGTGCAGCCATCAGCAGTTCTCTGCTGCAGATGCTGCTGGTTTTTACAGTGGAAGCTTCCTTAATGCCCTTTTTCTCTGCTTTTTTTTATGAGCTTCATTTAAGTATGATGATGGAGACATTTACTTATACACGGAATATAATGTGACTAACCTTCAGTAAATCTCCAGCCAGGCACTTCTCCACCCACCCTCCACTCTAATAAGACAGTCACCCACTTCTCATCTGGACCAGCACTTAAAGTGATAGTTCACATTTTCTGACAGAGCTTTTATTTAAAGTGTTGTAAACAATGGGTTTCACTTAAAGACAGATTTCTATGTGCTTTTCCATGCAAACCTGTTCATTTTCTTTAAGTTACTTCCTCATTTTTTCACCACAAACTTCAATGGTTTTTACTTAAAGTAAACCAGATGAACGTACAGATCGGTGTTCAGGTTTTGCTTTCTGTTTGGACTTCCAGTTTTAGCACATGAACAGATTGGGACTTAAATCAGTCTAAGGTAGAACTTGCTGTGGGACATTTGCCACTGTTTAATCCGATTTAATCGAACTTGTTTGTGTAGAAATTTTGGTTCATTTCACATTCTGATTTGGATAAAATCTCTGGTCCACCTGAAACCTAGCTCTCAGGTCAGTTGAAGTGAACTCCAGTGCGGTTCGAATGCATATGTGACCAGAGACCTTGTTCAAAAGCAGGAAGTGGGCTGTAGCACAGGGTATTCTGGGTAAATACAGCCAAGACAAACATGCATGTCTTGTGGTAGAGGAAGAAATGGTTTGTGTGTCTTCAGAGGTTTTCGTATTGTTTCAGTCAGTGGTTCTTGGTGTAGTGCCCCCACAGCTGAGGGTGGTGAACAGGTCTTTTTGAAAGGTTTTGCTTTTTTGAGTCAGTGCAGTATGAAGACGAACCGTGTTCATAATGTCATACATTTTTCTATTTTAGTTCCCAGTCGAACTGAGTCTACTGGACTCTCATATCTGCAAAAATCCTTAGACGTGTGTTAGTGACGTTCTAAATAAATGTATTTATTTAGAATATATGTGAATTAGAGAGAATCTGTCACTAAAACTTAACCTATTTGTTGTTTTTCAATAGTTATCATTTATAAAAATCATTCAGTCCCAAAATAACAGTTCAGATGAAACAATAAAAGGTATCCATACCTACTTGTAAGTGTTTACAACTATATGAAGTGGCATTTTGACATTCCCTTAATGTCTGAAATTTACAATGCTATTGAAATAGCCTTGTGGAAACGTCAGGCTTAAAAGTACCGTTCAGCTTTGCTTGTCTCAAGCTGTCTGCAGAACTGCGACTAAACTCCCTGATTCACTCTGACTGAAGCAGACCTTGGAAATCACAGAGTTCCCCTTAGGAGCGTTTGCGCCACTGAAGGTCAAACCTCATCCTGGTGACATGGCGCTCATCGTGAATACATTTGGATTCTTCTCTTTAAATATCCCAAAAGTGCACTCAGTCACCTCCCAGTTCTCCACCCACAGCTTTTAAACTTATTACCAGTGTCCTCTCACAGTCATCTCACTATATCTTTATGACATTTACTCCATGCTAGCTACAGTCAATAAACCTAGAAAGCTCCTGACAGCGCATCCGTGTAATTCAATATGATAGCTCTCAATGGAACCAGCCAGCTCCAAGGTGGATCTCTCAAAGTTTTCACACCCCCACTTTCCTGCTTTTTGAACGAAATGTCATGTTAAATATTGGAGCGACGCGATATGTCGGAGGGGGTGGTGGAATTCTTTCGTGTGACAATAGCCGTGGAAAAAAATAGAGCTGTCTGTTCCTATTTGCTTTTCTGTGTGTGGGCGTGCGTGTGTGTGTGTAAGTGCAACTACATACCCTGTGTTTATGGCCTGCCTTTGGTGCGCGTGTGTGTGTGTGTGTGTGTGTGTGTGTGTGTGTGTGTGTGTGTGTGTGTGTGTGTGTGTGTGTGTGTGTGTGTGTGTGTGTGTGTGTGTGTGTGAGCACTCTGGTCTTTGTGTTGTATGTTGCGCAGGACACAGCTGTAGCAAAACATTATTCCCTGTACACAATGACCTACATACAGGGGACCCCAATGGGCGTCGATACATACTGGCCCCAGGTTTGTGTTGTTGTGTGTGTGTGTGTGCGTGTGTGCCAGTGCACTGTAAGAAATGTTGCATGTGTATCAGCATGTCTTTGTGCATGCCCTCAGATGTTCAGCTGTGTGTTGGCAGCTGTGTGGCTCCCTTGAGTTTTTGAAGAAACTTGTTTGTTGTTTTGGCCTTCAGCTTTTTAAGTTCCTCTGCCAGTCCTTCAGTCTGTCAGTCGAATAAAAACAGACAAGCTACAAAAATATATAAACGCCTCCATGTTACTTAACCCCTTCTGAATTCATGGCATTTGATGTGTCACCTAATTGGTTTCCTCAACCATATCAGTGCCCGCATTGCAGGTTGTCACCTTACACTCTTATTTTAGGGGAAAGGTGAGGATCCTACCCTCAATCCAACCGTTTTACCATCGATGAATGCACAGTACATTTCTCCTACAAGGTCACCTCCACAATAATGTAATTTAAGAAGCTATTCAAAAGGGAACTGCATGACCTTTGACTTGTCATGGAGGTCTGCAGCTGATTCAGCCTGCAAGAGGGGAAACAAGACTTTCTGCAGATAACTGGAAGATGAATTCTGTCTCAGTCTTGGTAATTCTGTAACACCTGTCCAGCATGTTGTAGGTGTTTCTCTGGTACAGCACGCCCAACTTAAACAATTTAATGATTACCAGGATTCTTGGTGACAATTTGAGAAGATAATATAATCATTTTTAAACATCTGGTTTTTTGTATTTGAAAAACTTCTAAAGCATTGGTTTGAGATCTGGTATTATGAACCAGTTTTTCACAGCTTTAGACTTCCATTCTCTAACTGTGCAGAGGAAGTAGAAACGTACCACAAAAACTTGACCATGTATTTGTTTGGCATGGTTTTACGAAAGAAGTTACATCAGGAGCTGCAGCAGTGAGTAGCCTGGGAAAGGTCAAGACTACTAAAAGCACCATCCTAGAGGTCCAGGATGAAGTGCTTCATCACAGTCCAACTGTAGAACTCATTCTGGTAGAACTCATTTGGCCCTGATTTGTAAAGTAGAGTTCCCTCCCACGCTTAAACCCCTCCACTTAGGGCAGGAAAAAAGTCCTGCCCTAAGTGGAGGGGTTTAAGCGTTTTACTGTCTTTTTTCCCTTATTGTTTATCAATGAGGGAAAATGGAGTGGTAATGGTAGGTGGATTGATACATTATCTGCAGTGATGCGAGTGCTGTGCTGGATACCTCTCCATTTACTGGTCGATTTACATTTCCACCCTCATCTTTGGTCAACTGTTCTGCGTAGTTCCCAAAAGAACAAGTGTCACCCTCATGGCATCTGGGCTCTCCCTTAGAAATAGGGTGGCTTGAACTTCTGGCCCGGAGGGCTTGTGGACGCTTCCCTGGTTCATGTAGGTCCCACCAGGAGGAAACCCAGTGGAAGGTCCAGGACACCCTGGACTGTTTCTCAACTGGGCTGGGAACACCTGGCCAGTTTCTGGGGATTCCCCCAGAAAAACTGGTCTCTGGAGAGGGAAGTATGGGCTTCTCAGCACAGATTGGTTACCAGATCCCGGATTAGCCAAAGGATAATGGATAAATGGAATGGATGGTGGTGAAAAATGTGCAACCAATATGACCTTTTTTCAAAGTTGCGCACTTTGTAGAATACAGAAGGCAAATTTTGGACTTTCTGAGCCTTAATGGGAAGTCAGCCTGTTAGTTTCTCAGGACACAATTCCTATCAACACAGACTTTTAGTTACCTCATCCTAAAAGGCCATTTTAATTGCCTTTGCTACTGCAAATTTAATTTGTAGCTATTGATTATATTGATATTGATGTAACGGCTTCTTACTTTCTGTCTTTTATATTCAGACTTTGTTAATGTCAACATGAAAGTGCTCTTACAAGAACTTCAAAGCTTATAATCACACTTCATTTGAATCGGTTATCAACCCCCTTGGGGGATATCTTGATTTGATGGATTCCAGTGACACACTGTGCATATATAAATGTAGTTAGTCAGAGAAAAAAAAAACATCAGATGTGTTTGACTTTCCATAATTACCACGACTCCTTGGGGAGAGATTTAAATGCTGGTGATTACTTTGTTTGATTACTTATGCTGTGTGTGAATATATGCAAAGTCTATATGTGTGTGTGTGTGTATGCCCTGAATGGGTAATCTTTTATGATGTTATTATGACATTAATGTCGGTTTCGTCCTGTACCACACTGCTTTATCCTTGTCCATATGCCCATCATTCACATTCTGACCTAAATCAGTTAAAGTTGACAGTGATGGACGAGAACATTAACAAGAAAACATCTAACCCAAATACAGAGCTGTCACAGCAGCTACCTAAGAGAGTACTGGGCAAGTATTGAAATCTTCATTATCAAAGCCCTCTGAAGTTGCTTCTTTGCCCCCCCGAGGCAGGAATCGAAAAGCTTTCCTACAAGAAATGTTCACAACGATGGAGGTGATGTAAGCCTTCGCAGCACAAGTCTGTTAGAAATATCTATTCAGCGTGACGATACAACAGATAAAAATTTAATGACCGTTGCTTTAGAGATCGGCTCGGCCAGTTTCTCTTTCATCAGATCAACAACTTTTGATCCTTTCAGACAACTTTGTCTGATCTCAAACAGGTGCTGTTGCAGAAATGAACCATGTTTTTTTCTCTCTCTCTCTCTCTCCGTGGATGGTGCTAGTAGAAAATCAAAGTGGGTGGTGGAACATGTCTGCACAGAAATATCCTAGCTCTTAATGATTGTAGTTGAGCTGCCTTTGAGCAAAGCCATAAACTCTTTGGCCAACCAGTTCAGTTAGGCACAAGCAGAGGAACTACAATAAATCATAGTGGTGCAGGTGCCTGTTTTGATGTTGAAATGAATATAAAGGTGGGCCCACATAAGAGTTGGAGATTTAGGGCCTTTTCACATCTGATAGTCCGGTAGACTTGGTTTGATTGGGGACCAAAATTTCAACATCTTACATTTTCAGATGGTATGGTTCTCTTTCATACTGCACTGTGTCAAACTTAATTGAAAAATGTTTTATGTTCTGGCCTGTGGTGGCACTATAGGGAGAAACACTGAAGGAAACAACATAATAACCTCTGAAGAAGACCAGTTCAACTTCCTTCTTCAAAATGTAAACAATTGGATTGGTGTCAGACTTCAGCAACCTTTACTTTTGTCATTGGTAAAAGACTACAAACCATTTCTCCCTCTATTGCAAGACATGCATGTTTGTTTTGGTTATATTTACCCAGAATGCTTTAGTCCACTTTCTGTTTGTGTAGTGGTCTCTGAGCCAGACTTCTCTTTAACCAAACTGAGACCTAGTTTTTTTTGGCTGCATCAGAGTTTGATTGTACATTCAAACGTTTGCTTAAAGTGGTCTTAACAGGGCTGGTGTGAATGCACCATAACTTTAATAGGGTTTTTCTAAATATTACATACAAGTCCAAATATAGCTACACTTAACACTTCAAGCACAGCTAAGCACAACAGTTCTCACCATCAATGCAATTCTTGCATATTTCCGAACCACTCTGTGTGACGGCATTGTTAGAGTTAATTTTAATTGACTCAAATTTGGCTTAGTCAAAGTCAGGGAACTTTCAGAACATTTATCTGTTCAAAAATTACCTTTAATATCTGTTTTAATGTTGAAAAATGTAATTGTGTCCAACCTTTCTGTTTGTAGTTGTTTATGTTAAGTGAAATTTCAAACGTTTGACATTTATCCTGTTTTGTTAATCCTTGCATGTTTTGCTTTGTGTCAGTATTGACAAAAAATGATGGCACCACCGTGCTAGACAATTGGTTCAGTTCTTTTGCATTGGAATGCATAACTTCAAGGGTTACTGTGGTCGCTGTGATCAAATTGCTCAATGTTGGTCTTGTCTGACCATAGAGGTGTCCTTCACATGACACGTTGGCTGCCAATTACAGTTGGTAAAATGGGTCAAAGGTGTCCATTTTGGAGTACTTGGACTGAGTGAGAGGATATGGAGCAAAACATTGGTCTGCTGACAGTTTTTAGTTTAGAACTGGAATAGAATCTGGTGGTTCCTTCACTTACTGAACAATTTCTTTCCTTCAGAAGGTTAACATTTTGAGTCTGATGGTCTTTGGTATTTTGACAAGAAAAAAATTGTCAACATCAGAAGTGGTTTTAACATAGACAAAATACTGTAGAGAAAAATTCTGGACTGCAATTCAAATTCAGGTCCACTGTTAGAACGCAACCAGTTTACAAATTGAATGGAACCTTTAAATTACTACAAGAAGTCAGTGGACAAGTTGTACCCCTCCAAAGACATCTCACCAAACATCAGCTGAGGTGAATGTACAGTTGGAACCAGATGTTTACATACTTTGAATAAAGATGTATACAACTTTATTTACCACTGTTTGAAGTTAAGTCAGACCAAACACCTTTTGTTTTTGGTTAATTAGAATTACCAAAATAATTTCTGTATGCTTCTCTTGTGAATCTTGTGTGAATCTTGAAGATCTTAATCTTGCCCTACCCTATTTTTGTGTTTAGATCCGTGCTGGTGGATTTGAATACTCCCCAGGAACTCTTCACATCTACTCTGACAGTCTCCTCACCCTTCCTGCCATCATTGGCATTGGAGGGGGCGGTGGCCTGCTCCTCTTGGTGATCATCGCTGTTCTGATAGCCTACAAGAGGAAGTCAAGGGACGCAGACCGCACCCTGAAACGCCTCCAGCTCCAGATGGACAACCTGGAGTCCCGAGTGGCCCTGGAGTGTAAAGAAGGTGGGCGCTCTTTGAGCAAAGCAAATTCATTGGCAGTGATGCTGGTTTAAGTATTTAAGCTTTCCTTGTTGGTAGAATAGAACAATTTTTAAGATATTTCTCTAAACATGACTTTCATTGGGTTGATTTACAGCTAAGCACAGCATTGAGTAGACAGAGACAGTTATGAAAGTGAATGAATCTGGAGAGAGGTGGAGATGCAATAAATTACTGTTGGATACTGTTAACATCACTACCAGCGTCTTTAGGGTATACATGCTGAGTTAAACACATAAACTACCAAAGTTGAGTTGTGGTGAATAAACTGTTTAACTTGTGATTTTTGATAATATCTATACAGCAAGAGTTCAGACTCACTTAGATTTTGACTAGCAGTGTGATTTGTTTAAGTTTTTAATCAAGCTAATTGGAGGGTTTGTAATTAATTAATCAAAATTTATCACATTTAATAAAAATGAGCAAATTTTTTTATTCACAAACCCTTTTTTCTGCTAAATTATTATATTATTAAATGAATAATATAATAATAATACATATGAGTTCAATAACAAAGATATTTATTGTTTTTAATCTGTTATTTAAGTTATTCAACAAGCATATTGGGATAAAGTGATTATATACCCACTGAGGTTACAAATGTTTTAGGAACCTCTGATAATTCATGAAACTACTTTGAAAAAAGTCATTCTTTTGTAATATGGACTGTGGACGCTGATGTTAGCATTGGGGACGTCTGTGCTGCTGCTACATGTTTTGCATCGAAATCCTGTTTTAGGCTTGAATAGCTTTGGTGATGATAGACTAACTTGCACACAATAGTAGTCTTTTCTAACATCCCAACAGAACATTTATGAAGCATAAATTAACTCCCAATGTGCCGAGAGAAGCAGTTTTGTCATCAATCGCTGCCATTTGTGGCTGTCACTTGTGCATCAGAGTTATGGATGTACCAGAAACACGCAAACATTTATGTTCCAGCTAAGGTAAGTACTTTGGGATGTTATTTATTTATTTATTTATTTATTTATTTATTTTGATTAATTCTATTAAAATCTTTAAGACATTAAAAGCAGATGAAGTGGATTCCCTTTGGGTTTTGCATTCTGGTGAAACTGAAACTCATTCCTGGTAAATACTGACATGTTAATCTAATGGAACTCCAAATATCTTTTTTTATATTGTCATAAAAATTTGACAATTGGAACATCATTAATAACATCAGCACATGAAGAAATGTACTTTTTGGCTGTTTATTGAGAGATTTACAGAGCTCTCTTAGTCTGGTAGTGGGACTCAAAGACTTTTTGTTCAGAAAACATGCAGTTGTAAAATTATTGGTTTTGGGATTACCGTGTCAGCTGTGATCAACCCACATTTCATATGATTTCCACAGCACTCTCTGAGAGCTTTAACATCTCTGCAGCTAAAATCTAAATAAGGTTTGGGCATTGGGGGATGTGAAAGTCATTTCAGCGAACGGTCAGATTGTTTGTGAATTGTGTCTCACAGATCTCCACTTTAAGGGAACTTCTTACATCAGGAACACATCAAAAATGTCACACATACTTCAAAGACATCACAAGACTTGATGTTCCACAAAATCTCCTTCAGTTTCTCATGTTGAGACCCAAAGAAGATGCTTTTTATAAACACCAGCCTTCCTGGAAAGTCGGGGAAAAAAGTCACAGCAGCTTTTATGATGACACATAAATGTTTTAGATCATCAAACTAATGTTTATATCTAAGATAACCAGAGTAAATTCACAAGGAAGCTTTCAAATGACATTCAAAAGCCATCCAACCCAGCCTGGACCTGTGTGCAAAAGTAATTGCCCCCTAAACCTAATCACTAGTTTCTCCACGCTACCAACAGGAGGTTTTCATAACTGGCAGTGAGTCTTGTATTTTGCTCTGAATACATTTTGACCATATGTTCTTTGCAGATTCACTTTTTTTTCCATTTAAAATGGAAGGTTTTTAAGCTTGTGCTTAAAAAATGTAATTCAGCCAAAAGTAGAGCATTGAAGACTTGCATTTTATTTTTGCTTTTTTTAAACATTCATAATGCTTTAGATCATTGTCCTGCTGCTTAACTGTAGTGAGGTTGAGCTTATGAAGCAGATTTTCTTTACCAGAATTTACTGGTTGAAAGAATTTACTGGTTGAGAAAGACAAATCATCTGGGTCCGAAAGCAACAATGTTGCAGTAACACCACAGTTTTTTTTTTTTTTTTGGTGTAAGGTTCTTTTTCTGAAAGGTTGTGTTATCATTGCATCAAATGTAACAGGAAAAATAACTGCCCGAAAAAGGTCTTATGGGACTTTAAGATGTTTGCCGCTTTGTAGGTGGGCCTTCATTTCATTTCCATTTTAGTGAGAAAAATGAAAATAGTGTGAACGCATCCAAAGTTGAGTCATCAACTTTGGATGCGTTCACACCAAACTCCCTTCGACCCTGAAAGAAATGATATCAGCCGTTTTCTAGATGTTGTTCTAGCTTCATTTGTTGCCTTCTGCTTGAGTCCTTGATGTGACTTTGGAGTAGTTCTGAGGGTTCACCACTCTTCTTTGTATTTTCATTTGTAGATAGAAGCTCTGATTAGGGTTGACTGGAGTCCTAGAAGATGAGAAGGCTTTGTAAACCATTAGTTCTTGAAGCTTCGTTATATCGGTGTGTGGTGGGTTGTGATGTGGTTAATTATTGAGGGTTAAGGGCATGAGTTTTAGAGAGGCCTTTTAGGTGTGAGTGTGAGTGACTGACAATAAGGCCTGGTGCTGTAGGTGTTTACAAGTTAGTGCCACAAGCACACAAAGCCAAGGCACAAAGTTCTAACATGATCACACCTCAGTCTTGACACAGAGTCATAACTCTTAACAGCAGCCAGACGTGTCAAACAAAAGCTGTCAGATGTTTTGAGTCAAAGCCCTTTATTTTTCAGGGCAACACTTCCACATACCCTGGCAGAGGTGACATTTACCCAAACGTGTCCTGACCTCGTTGGAGTGACTCAATATAAGATGTCACTCGTGAAAAACATGCAATGTATGAATCAACAACCAGTTTTGTGCAGGAGATGAAGCATGGCCCTATTCCCACCCATCCCCAAGCATTCCGCCCCGCCTGCTGCACGCCCATCTGGCCCACAGAGAGGAAGAGGCGCGTGTGGGCGGAGTAGCAGATGAAGTGGGCGGTCCACCATGTGTGTGATAGCTAATGGTGAGGTGTGTGTGTTTGGTTGTGCTCTAAAAATTCTGCAGAGAAGCGGATGTTTGGTTCAGTCATCCATGCAAAGCAGACACCACAGGAAATACCTTTATCTATAGTCTGCTGTTAATGGACATTTACACTTTGACAGTCATGGTGGGGCGATACTTGGATCAAAATAATTTTTTAAAACAATCATGGGATTAGGGCAATTTGTGTATACCTGGGTTGTTAACTTTTCACCTAAATTGACTAGGCCCGGGACTTTAACGCTTTAATTTTTATTAATGAATTAAAACATTTTAACGCAATAAATCACTATTTTTTTAATTTGCAAAGGTCCGGGACAGAACTTTTGTACTTGTGTGTTTCTGGTACGCCTGTAAATATGACGCACCAAGAGTGTTTTGGCTAAAAACACATAATTGGATTTATGGAAAGTTTGGTATTCAAAAAAGCAAGAACAGTGTGACAAGCCAGGTTTAGTTCCTGGCTGCCACAAGATTAATTAGTATATAATTATCCAATCAGACAGATTGGCTATCTTCAGAGACATGTTTAGTAGGTTTTTTTTTCTTTCTTTTCTACATAATCTGTCTGTGGGTTAAACGAAGAAAATTTTAATTTAGACCTTCATGTTTGCTGCTTCCATGCTTTTCCTTTTTCTTGTATTCACTTCTTATTCATGGGACAGGTTTTGCTGTTGCTCCCTCTTTCATGATATATTTCTCTTGCAGTTATTCTCTAAAAAAAGCCCCCCTTTCCTCTTAGTAACATTCCGTCTTCAGACTTTTTTCTGTCTGCCACTCTCATGTCTGTAAAATCCTAATTTTGCTTTCCTATTTTCCTTTCTGCCTTTTTTTTTTTTTTTCCTTCACTCCTCCTTTATCATCTTAGCTTCCTCTCATTTCTTTCGTCTCTCTGGTGGACCAAACAGTCCAATAACAGCTGGAGGAAATTATGCATGAAAACTCATCCGTTGCTCTCTTTAATAATTATCCAGTCATGCAATTAATTGACTTTCCTTTTCAGGAACTTGGTTTTTCTGTCTCTTGCTTTTGCCTCTTCTCTCCACCTGAGCCATAATTTCTTGTTCATTTCAGAGATTTTCATTTCCCACTTTCATTTTTGTCCTGCCTTCTTTGTATAGACCTTTGCAGAGATTGCTGTTATTGAAAAATATTCATTTTTAACTTCAATATTTCTGCATGCTGTTATGAAAAACTGAAGTTAATACAAATATGTTTTGAGAGTGAATAGCTTGCGTTATTTACATGTGAGGATAAATTGTAACAATCTACATTGTAGTAGACCTCTAGAAGCCAAACATGTGCATATTTTTGCCACATCTTGCAGTCATGTATTTACAGATATATTCCTTTAAGTACATAAAATTCTTTCTTACTTCATAATGTCATATTAACAATTTTTTATGATCCGTCCACACATTCTTTTCTGTTTCTACCTCATTAAGTGTCCATCTGAACCTTGTTCTTCATCTTTGCTGACATTCATTTCTTTATTTGTTGTCCCCAGTTTGATTCTTTTCTTGCTTTTCTTCCTGTCTAACTACTGTTGACTAATGGCCACAAGTGCCTTTAAAAGTATTCTGAGGAAGACCCATGTTGGATTGAAATGTCAGTAAATGAGTCATTCTGACTCAAAATCTCTTGTCAGCACCCTTCCTCTATGTAAGTATTTAGAAGAAATAGGAACAGAAGAAGTGATAGCTGCAGTAAAAAAAATAAAACAGTTTATAATTGTTCTTATGATCTGTGTCTTGTGAAATCACAAACACTCAGAGCAACATAAGTTTATTGCATTAATTTATTGTACAGAATGCAGACAAATAAGTGATTAGCTTGCATTGCTAATTGTAGTTAGCATGAATGGTAAGTATGTGACTGGTCATGACCAAACCAGGAACAAGTCTTCCCAGGCGCTTTGAACTCGTTACAGGTTTTGAAAGTGTGGATTTTCAGATTTCTAATGATGTCAAATGCATAAAAATAAAAAACAAATAAAATGAGCAGTTCGTCACTGTACATCTATTGAAGGAAAACTCAATGTGCTAGAGCAACGCGTCTTTTCAGACGTTGTTGTTGAGTAGCTCAGCGGCACAATTAAAAACAAATAAAGTTACAATGTTAAAACTGAACCTCTAGTACTCCATCTTTATCCATCAGCCATTTTTTGTTGTTGTTGTTGTTGTGCAGCTTTCGCTGAGCTCCAGACGGACATCCATGAACTGACACAGGAACTGGACGGCGCCGGGATTCCCTTCTTGGATTATCGCACATACGCAATGAGAGTCCTGTTCCCTGGAATTGAGGATCACCCTGTGCTTAAGGAGATGGAGGTACGGGTCAGTACACCATCAGCCAAATTTCATAGTGAAACAAACTAACCACCGAGTTGACAGAACCTACAGCTAGCAGCCAGTGCTAATCCACTAACACTGCCTCGAAGTGTTTCTGAAGTTGTTTTTAATACTCTTAAAGTGCCCCTCTGGCTTTTCCACTTAATTCCTCTTTTGCCATCATCCCATGATGGGCTTCATCAAAGGCAGGTTTGAAAAAAGTCTGACACTAAAAAGAGCCCAAGATGTCATTTACCTTAAAGCAATCACATAACCTATATTTTACCTACTTTGCCTTTTATGTGTTTATCCTCATCACATTCAATGCAAATAACTTTTCAAGAGCCCTGGTGTCATCTTTAGTCGAGTCTCAGAGAAAAATTTCCTTCAGATTTTTATTTTATTTTATTTTTTTTTTAGTTTAGATAGAGTTCTAAACTTGTGATTCATTTACATAAAATCCTATAAAAACTCACAAGGAAAAAAATGCTTATGAAATAGAAATATGAAGATAGTAGGGAAGGAAATTTAGAGGTTACTAGAACTGCTGTCTGCAGTATACATCACTGCTGAGTTTCTAATTATAATTTAATTTTTTGCATCCACCTTCTGAGTACAGCTGAATGACGACAGTGAAGCTGATATCAACACACCTTTCACCATCCAGACCAGTACGTCTCCAAAAACTGCTCTCCATCAGAGCTAAAAAAAACCCAAAGCTAAGTTTGTAATCAGCAGAATCATTAAGATGTAGAAACCGGTCCTGCTCTGTTGGCTTTGATTGGAGAGCCGACTTTTTGGAGTAAAGGAATAATTTGTTTGACCTTTAACAGCTTCATTTAATCACTCTTATCCAGACAGTGGATTTTCTTTGGAAAGGGAAGCTCTCAGGGTGGTCTTTGAGCAGTTATTTTTTACCTTTTCTATTCATTCTTTGTGATTCAATTTTAGCTTTATTGAAACAAAAAGACCCCCCACTGCCCTGTGAGTTCCACTGGTTTTCAGCTTAAAACTTTAAACTTTTAAACAAATATGTCAGAGTAAAACTGAGGAATTTTGACAGGTTTTTGACACCAAATGCAGATAAAATGGCATTAATGAAGAAAAAAACACATTTGTTTTGTTTGATTCTGCTGTTGCTTCACTGGGCTTCCAACTTGATATTTATATGTTTTTGTATAATTCATTTGGTCCATATTGTGATCATCATGGTAAAATCACAACAGCATTTTTTAAGTGCAGTTGTGTAAGTGCTGTTATTGTAATACTTGGTATGTGTAGAATACTCCTCAACAGGCACCTCAGCTGCACACACCTAAAGCAGTTTGACAGGATTTTGTGGTAGTGGTCTACATAGTCACAGAAATGTCCTCTTATTGGTGACTTCACTGTTGTCTCTGAACAATTTGAATATGAAGCAGCCTAAAGTACAAAAGAAGGAATTGCTAAAAAGGCAAAAATGTCGTCCTCCCCTTTTCTTACCCGTACTCTCCCCTGCAGGTGGGTGCTTTCTCAGTCTGGTGGGCTATAAAGTCTCATATTATTTATTCACATAAGCCACTCAAAGACGCCTCTCAAATGCTTTAATTCTTTACTCCTTATGAGTGTTATTAGTCACAAGTAAGAGAAACAGTACAAAACCAAATTACAGCCTTCGAAACAGATCAAGATGTCAACCACTGACATGATCGTCATTAACCAAAGTCCCTAAAGCATGAGTGCACCTTTTAATTTAAAGGTCAGCTAGGCATTGAGCAAAAGGGTGCTCCCTTGTTTTATTGCTGCGTCTAGACTTTATTCTTTGTCCCTCTGTATTTCCCTCCAGGCTTGATCGTATAATCCAATGGCCTGGGTAAACCAGTGCTCTTCTCTTTATTGCTCTGTGTGGCCACTCTCTATCTTAAGTTGAGCAGACAAACCGCACACATTGACAGGAGATCCAGATGTCCTCACATATGTGGACATAAAGCTGGAATCAGCCTTAAAATCAGGTGAAAATGCAGTGCTGTATGTACACACATCCCTCTTCTATCTTTGCCTTATCTCATTCTTTTTTGTTGTTGTTTTTTTTTACTCTAAGACCCATCACTCTCAGCTTTCCCCCCCGGAGGCTTGGGAATCTCATTTAGCACTTTACAGAGAGGTCCAGACACTTTATTATGGCGTGTCTGAAGAGTGGAGGAACAGAAGTGGGGGGGAAAGAATGAAAAGGGAATAAGTGTTAGGGCGTGTCAAAGTTAAAAAGATACTCACCAACGAAGGATTGGATCAATTCAATATGAGTCGAAGGATGTATAAAAAAATAAGAATGAGGGTGAGAGGAAGAATTAGAGCAGTGAAGGAGGGTATCTTCATGGGGTTTAGTGTGTTGTTAAGTAGTGACAGGTGCCAGCCAGGGGAACAAGCAGGGTGCACCTCTGTCACCAACACTGACACACATATAATCCTGCCATGCCCTGATGTGCCTTCCTGTTTACAGTGCTCTCAATTTCCTGCTTCTCTCCGAGTTTGACAGAAATGCTTTTCAGGTGGAAACTAGGCCAGATAGACACTTAGAGATAGCTCAGCATTTTTTTTAAAATGAGGTTGAGCCTATGTTTCAAAATGTCACAAAAAATAAGGTCCAAGTTAGGCTTGATTTCCTTGACTGGTTTGGAGCAAATGACCCCGACTACGCAAAATATGTCACTTAATTACATAAGAGACATCATATCAGATGTTGACACTGTATGTAATTGTAATAAAACAAGATGTAGAGGTTGCCTGTCTAGGCAAATATAAGAGAAATAGATAGAGAGTTCTGACCAGGAGGTTTGGACTTATACATTTTTCAGTTTCTTACCACTGGTAAGGCATTGACACACCAGTTGTTGGGAGCAATCCACCATTTCCATCTCAGCCAAGAGAGCCTCTTGCTGCCCCCCAGGCAGACCGCCCTGCCCTGCGTTCTGGAGCTTTGGACTGTGGCCAGTTTGCTACGTCAGAACTTATTCAGCAAATGTTTCCATTTCCCTCTTTGGTTAACACACCAAAGAGGGAACCAAAACCAAAAACCATCACAAACAAGTATAAAAATGTTTTTTTCTGAAATGGAATAATTTTGAATTTTCTTATTTCCTTCAATGTTTTCTAATGTGATGATTCAAACTATGCCTTTAAAAAAAAATTAATGGAAATTCACCTGCTATAAATCTGGAAGGCATCTGTTGATCATGGTGCATCAAAAACAATCTGACCATCCAGTCCAGTTGCATCTGGTCAGTGGATTACTTTCCAAGTCAGATGTGTTCAGATACAGCAACTTGAAAGAGACTTATGCTGCCTTTGTCCTTTCTGTCAGCCCATGGCAGTCATGACCTCACATGTTCTTTATTTTGTGCACTCGGGTTGCTGTTCTATGAAACCTCACCTCTGTGCCCAGACCCTTGTTTAATGCCACCTAACCTGAAATACCCCCAAACCTCAGACCTTCAACCGACAAATACCTTGCGAAATTTTAGTAGCTTTGCTAACTGAGTTTAACAGCTTCATTTAAGGGAATTGTACCTTGTAGTTGCATGATTAATTGCTTGTTACATTGGATATTACCGTTATGAATCAGAAAAAAATCTCACTTCTCTTGGTTTGTCTTCCCGTTTAGCTGATGCTAACACCCAGTCCCAGTCAAAAAACTGCCATCCTAAAACTTTAGCTTCCAAAATGTCATAGTGGTTTATGCAACAGTTTTATCAGCTGTTTAGACCTTCATAATGTTAACATGCTTATTAAACCGAACATTATGTGTATTTTCAGAAAGTATATGTAGAAGGTGTTATATCACTACTGACCTTCCCCTTTGTAATTTTTTTTTTATCTGTATCCAATAAGAAGATAAAAAGCCATTTTTCCTTATTTTCACATTGCTTTATAGGAAGTTGTGTGTTCTTATACATCTTTCCAAGCTCCTGTTTAAAACAGCCAATGTTGGTGAACCATATTCTGATAGTTTACTGTACACATAATTATCAGACTTGGTGTAAAAAACTGCCCAACAGAAATGCAATGGCAGTATGATGGTTCATAAAAAAGATGTTTGCCTAAACTGATAACTGCAACTGATTCAAAACGGCACAAATGCACTTTGGTCTTGGATACCTGTTAGCTTCAGCCTCTGGTACCTGCTTATTATAATTGATGTTAAATGTAAATGTGGATGCTAAAAGAGTGTTTTGTTAAAAGCAAGATATTAACTGCGCTCAATCTTTTTCAGAACTCTGCTTCAAAGTCGTAAACTATCCCTTTTGGCCTTAAAGCTCTAAACGTTTTATGAAAGGGGCTCCAGCTAAACAACTGAGTCGAAATTAAAGTTGATCTGATGAAATTTAAGATTTAAATTTAAATCCTTTGAGTACATTACAGACAGACACGCAGACAGGCCAGATGGTTTGAATGCACGTGGCTCTCTGGCAAAGGCAACAATTAAAACCTCTTGTTTCATTGATTTTTCAACTGGAGAAAGGTCCAAGGCTTTCGCCCCCCTCATGTCAAGCAGACAATCGTGTTAGATTGTCTGCTAAAATCGTTTGACATCAAGCACATCACACAGCAGCACAGAAGGAGGAGGAGTAGCCAATCAGCCTCAACTTAGTGTTTAACAAGACAGTATTGGGTCTTGGCACAAGCTAAAGAAATGTCTGGTTTCTGATGTGTTTCTTAGCATGTATTAGTCTTTCTAAGTCATTTTTGAAAACTCTTTAAAAAAAATCTATTTTTTTTTACATTTCACTTTTTCATGAAATTGTTTTTGTGCTTTTAAATAGCAGGCTATATTTGCTCATTTGTTGCATCACTACACTTCAGTGTAGTACAACTTGAAACTCCTCCAGCTTTGCTGAATTAAGATGATTCTTTAAGAGAAGCAGACCAGAACTCCTCCAGAGAAACCTAAAATAGTTACTGCCTGTTATCACAAATGCTTGATGGAAGTTTTGCCGTCATGGATGTCAGGACCAGTCATTAGGTTTAAGGTTAATATCATTTTTCATATCAGCTCAGGTTGGTTAGGATTGATTGTTTTCCCCCTAATAAATTAATTCATCATTTTAAGATTTCCATTTTAACTCCAGTTATCCAGGTTATCTAAAAGTGCGTGATGTGTGAAAAATTAAACTGACAAAAAAAAACAAACAAAAAAAAAACAGCAAAAGACAAAAGCTGAAGGTTTTGACAAGATAGCAAACTTTATATGGTATTATATTAACAGATTAGAAATAGACTCTCACACTGAGATTGATTCAAAAGGAGCGCAGACATGAAATGGACCAGGAGGTTTGAATCTATAAAGGCCTGGGCCGTCAAATCGGCCTAAGAAAAGAACGGGAACAGATTTATTGGTGGAAAATGTCATTTTCCTTCCATTTGACGCTCATGCTGTCCATCTGTCACTGTGCTTTTATTCAGGTCCAAGCCAATGTTGAGAAGGCACTCACGCTGTTTGGTCAGCTCTTGACCAAGAAGCACTTCCTGCTGACATTCATACGGACACTTGAGGCTCAAAGGTCTGTTTTCATTGGTTTAATTTATATAAATAATTTGTTTTGTATTTTTATGTATTTAAATGAATTTAACAGATTCTTTTTAGGGAATCAAAGCTTGTACTTGCATATTTAATTGCTTGTTACTCTGGATATTAGTTATTTAAAAAAAAAAAATCTACAACATTACAAACACTAATTGTTGTGTTTGGTCATAAATTAGACCACAAAAGACTAAATTTATAATGAAAAAGTTGCAAACATGAACAATTCAGCAATGCTAAATTAGCTGGAAAATCCCTCTTTGTGCAACATTTAATTAAGATTAAATAGGCATTAATATTTAAAACAAAACCTTTATATTAATTGTGCACTTTTGAATTTATAAGAAGAAAGCTTCCAGTGGGAGACAACAAAAAGCCATTAAACTGTGTGGGCTGTTCTGATGCTTTGCCAGGTCGTTTTCGATGCGGGATCGAGGCAACGTGGCGTCTCTGATCATGACGGCCCTGCAGGGGGAGATGGAGTACGCCACAGGGGTCCTGAAACAACTGCTGTCTGATCTGATAGACAGAAACCTGGAGAGCAAAAATCACCCCAAACTGCTGCTAAGGAGGTGAGAAAGGAGAGCTTTGGATGGCTTAAACTCAACTGGTTTACTTTCCTTCTGTACAAGTTCTACTGAAAAACTTTACATAGGATGCCGGTTTGATTGGATTTTATTAAAAGTATTGTTCAGTTTAAATTAATTTCAAAGTTTATTTAGAGACATTTTAGCAAATATTTTTGGGCTCAGAAACATTTTAACTGTAAACGCAAACACTATTTAATATATATTTAAAATGTAAAGAAAAATGCATGATCTTTAAAGTTCCTCACTTAACACCACTGGCCCTGTGGGGAAAAACAGACACCCTGGTGTAAATTGCTCTGCTGCTTTGGGGATGTTCAGGACAATGACATAATAAAATGCCACACAAATTAAATAAGAAAAAATCATTTCTGTTTACTGGCATATCATGATGAATTTGCAGGTCATTTCTCAGATCACATTTTACCTTTCCAACCTCACATTGCTTTTGGGTTGTGTAGTTATTTTGTTGTGGTTTTCTTTTACTTAAAAATAATTATTTTATAAAAATAATTCAGAATATGTTTCATCATCATATCTGGAAACTCACCAAGGCTGTTGTGTATGTCCAGAAACAAAACCTTGGTCTGATCATTTCTTGTTTTGCTCTTTTCTTTCATGTTAGAACGGAGTCTGTTGCTGAAAAGATGCTAACCAACTGGTTTACTTTCCTCCTGTACAAGTTCCTCAAGGTGAGACATTAATCTTTATCATAATTGAGTATATTCATTGAACCATATAATCTAATCTTGTTTATATGGTTTATTGTTCAGACAGCCTAGTGTCATGGCTCAGTTTAGCGTGTTAGCTTGGGCACCTTCACTTAATGCACAGTACGCAGATAGAATGGCAGAAATAAAATGTTTTTCACAAGGCTTTGTTTACCTTGTGTACCTCATAAAAAGCTGTTAAAGACATACATTTTTGGCTGCGTCCTTTATGTTTGTGTCATGTGACCCACTCAGCCGGCGCTCAGTTTCCCCTCAGGCTGACAGCTGTGTGGGAGAAACCTTGAGCTCTGCACGCAGCCGTAACACTAGAGGTTAAAAAGTATAATATTCAAAGCAAAGCACCAAGTTTATGAAACAGGTAAACAACTTTTCTTCCGAGTTTTATCTTCTCGTATGATTCACTGGAACAAGTAAACATTTGACAAGTGGGATGATCAAAGAGTGATATCAAAACACAGAAGACGCAATCTAGTGTTAGCATGGTATTGCAGAAAACTTCACACACAAATATCAGCAGAAGTGACACATAGAAGTAACTACTGAATAGTTTGTAGCCATGCTGGATGGAAACTAAAACCCAGGAGAGTTTTAGCTGAATTTTGTCAGAACATTTTAGAATCTTTCTGAAACCAAGTTGTTATTCATGTTCAAGCAAAGAAGACTGTGGCAAAAACTGTGTGGACAAAACACTTGGTGAGAAAAGAACTAGCAATAAAATGTATGTTTGTATCTGGGGATATTTTAACTCTATAAATAACTACTATTCAATCTTAAATCCATCTGTTGTTATTCTTTATCTGTATAAAAACTATTTTGAAAAAACACAAAATGCCTATTAGATTTTAAGAGATTAGCAAAAGTGTGAATTAACATAAATATATTTTCCTTCAGCAATTTGCATGTTCTACATGTGTATGTGTGGGGTCTTTCCAGGTACCCCACACATACATTGAGACTTCAGACTTAAAACCATGAGTTCAATCATGGTTTTAAGTCCAAAACCTTGACTTAAAGGAACAGTATGTAACTTTTAAAAAATATTATTTGTACTTGTTTTCGAGTAAAGGATCAGTCTCCTTCACCTCCTCCCTGAACGATTACTGCCGTATCAAGATATGCATCGCTGCTGGTCAAAAACAACCAAATAGAACCATGAGGAGGGGCTTAGCGCTGTCATCACTCTTGTGTTCATGCTGCTAAATGTGCTGAAGGCGGAGAAACAACTTACAGTTTCAGAAAAACTGTTTCTCCACCATCATTGTTGTCAATGCTAATTAGCTTTGGCATTCATGGCAACCTCTATTGCTGTGAAGCATTACATACATGCGGGTAATTGACATGCTAAGACCCTCCTCCTGGCTCTGATTGTTTTTTTTTCCGACTAAGCAGTGTATTTAATCAGATGAGAGCAGGTCCACATCGAGAAGGCAGAGGAGCTCAATTAGGCTTGTATGTGTTGTGTGTGTGTGTGTGTGTGTGTGTGTGTGTGTGTGTGTGTAGGCGTGTGTGTGTATCTGTGCAGGAACAGATTAATATTTTACCCTTTAACTGCCACGAGGACACCAACATCCTCATGGACCCATTGACCTGCATGTAAGTGCTTTTGGGGCAACAGTTAAAGGGATGACTAAATTTGTACAAATTTTCTATTTAACTATTCAGTTCGACAGTTTTTTAGATACCTGGAATTCAGAAAAAAATGGGATATAATGCAATATATATCCCCAGAACATTTGGCAAAAAAGTCAAATGTTTGTTTTTGCCAAGAGACAGTCCCTTCTTTCCTAACTTTGCCCCCTTGTCTCACACGTCCTCTTCACTGATCTTTTTTTCTTTAGCTCACATCTTCTTCTCCTCTGATCTCTCTTTCATCTCTGTCTTTCTTTTGTCATTATTGAGCTGTCAGTCTCGTCTCTCCCTTAAGGTCATTTGCCTCTCCAGAGGGTGTGGGATGTGGCACACTGCTGTCCTCCTGCCTTCATCTTTGTCTTCTCACTTTCTTTGTGCCTTGATTAAAAAAACCTCAATAAAAACACATCCAGGATAAGGATTTTTGTTTTTATTTCAGATATTTTCAAAATCTGAAGAGAACTTCAAATTTCATACATTTTTTTTAGAAATTTGTTTTCAAAAGATTGAAACATTTACATTCAGATAATTCTGTGTTTTAAAACACATAATAATTGGAGCCTAAATTTTTCCACATATTTTTATGTCTTCTAAATAAAAAAATAATCAAACTTCTGGCATATTTCAATTGATTTAGCACTAACATTCCAAATATGTAAACCTTAATGTAAAAATCTCCTTTTAATAAGAGTGGTTGCTGTAACCTTGAAAATTGACCACCTAGCATGTTTAAGGCAGCTTGATAAAAGCCATGCAGTGTGCAGGCCAGAGCTCCGTGTTGTGGAGAAGCTCCCAGCGAATGCAGAAGCGTAACACCCCGGTGTCTTCAGCAGCTGCCTGCTTAATTGGCCCTGATGCAAACAAGCTTCTTGAAACTCATGTAGATGGAACGAGGGACTAAGGAGGCCGAGGACAAGAAAAGGTTGAAGATGGGCTGTGCTGCGTCATCGTCATCAGACGTTAGTAAAACAGGAAAAGAAAATCGAGGAAGGAGAGACAGGCAGCAGATCTGACCGGACTGAACTTAGAAATGACAAGTGTTTGATCATTAAAGTTTGTTTTTGAAATAACTTTCATTCATATGTAAATGATTCGTGAAAGTTTTCTCAACCCTTTCTTTTACATTTTGTGAAATTAGGACATTTTTTAATATATTTTATCGGGATTTTATGTGAGTAAAGAGAGTAAAGTAAAACTGAGACATAAGAGGAAAATCCAAAATGTTTTCCAACATTTTTATAAATCTGAACCGTGCTAAAAAAGTCAGCATAAAGTTATAAATCAATAAGCAACTGAAATAGAGTTACATTTTCTTTTCATTTTTAAAAGTAAAGAGTGAATACAAGAGATGAAGTACAACAAAAATGGAACGACAATAGGACATTGTGGACTGATGTTAAAAGGGGAAAAGTGCAAATGTGTGTGTTGGAAAAAAAGAAACAAGTTATTGAGGATGCTTGAAGGTGAGATGGAAAAATTTGTACTTTCCCTCCTTGTTCTCATCTGAAGCAAAACACACACATGCACACACACCCAGCCAGTCTGAAGTATCTCCCCAAGCAGCGCAGTCAGTCATTAAACTCTTGTCAGGATGAGTGTTGGCCGTGATGTGTCCTCCTTCTTCCATCTAAACTGCTGCTCCATCAGCTGGGGACTTTTCCTCAGGCCCAAGTGATGACTAATGACACTATTGATTGGCAAGTGTCTGTGATGGAGGGAGGAGGGTACGAAGCATACTTACAGTGTGACATCTGTGTCTGCTAGCAAACGCTCAACAGCTTTTAGTCGAGTCCAGAGGGAACAGAGTTTACGTAACAACTTTATCATTCACATTTCAAGACAAACTCAAACGCAAACCTTTTCAAGGATCTGTGGATAATTTTGGACAGGTAACACAAATATTCAAGATTCCCTTTGAACAACAGCAGTCCTGAATCATCTCTTGTGGTTGTACCACACAAGTTTTCCATTAGCTTTAGGTCTGGAGACTGAGGTTGTTGTAGAACAGGGTGTCAGCTCATCTTGAAGTCTTAATATATCTTATATTCATTAGGATAAATTTAAGTTGGCCTTCAATACATTAATCAGGTCTTATCTGTTGTCGTGCCAGGACTATTTAATCTCCTACATTTTATGTAATTTATTTTCTCATAGATTATTAATTAGATTTTCCTAAAACAGCAATCACCTCTTGACCTCATGATTCAAACACAGTCGAACAAAATTAAAAACAGGTTTTGCTCATTTTATTCCAGGAGTTTTGAGGTGTTCAAGTACTCCAGCAAACTGTTTACCTCAAGTTTTTTTTTTGTCCCTTTCATGCTGAATTACAGATTTTATTTCCAGCTTCCCTTCTCAAGCTGGAAATGATTCCAGCTTGAGGAAAATCCCATTTTGCCTGAGGTGAGATAACTCTGATATCCTTGTGCCTCCTCCCTCACCAGGAGTGCGCCGGCGAGCCTCTGTTCATGCTGTACTGTGCCATCAAGCAGCAGATGGAGAAGGGACCCATTGACGCCATCACAGGAGAAGCCCGCTACTCCCTCAGCGAGGACAAACTCATCAGGCAACAGATTGACTACAAAACATTGGTCAGTAAACTTCCTGCGTCTTGGGGCCTGTTCGGTCTCAGTCACTTGACGGGTTACTGAGCTTTAGTCACACTAATCAGCTGTCTGACTGCAGAAGACTGCTTCCCTGATTAGTGAGGAGTATGCTCAGCTTCCCTCCATGGTAAACATGGCTCTTCAGTACCTGCGCTGTTTGGTAGAGGGATGTGATCTGGCAATGAAGTGACTCATCTTCTGCCCAGTGCTAACTATGTTGTCTATCAAAACAAAGCACTCATACTTTGGACTGGAAACACAATGAGGCACATGAGGTTCCCCAGTAGTTGTTTTGGTCGACAATCAAGTGTGAATGTTGAGTTATTTTGGATCCAGTCGGTCCAAGCAGACCGGGAGTTCAACCAAGGTTTGAAGTGGCTGCTGCATAGATGTAAAAATGCCGTCAGGTACCTTCACATCCACCTGAACAACCATACAGACCTCTCAACAGCTGGTAGTTAGCATGAAGCACTCCTGATTAGGCCCAGTAGCATCTGTTTGTAACCATGCTTTCTGCCCTGTTGTTTTTTTCTGCCAGACGCTGCACTGCGTTAACCCGGAGAATGAAAATGCCTCAGAGGTGACGGTCAAGTGTCTGAACTGTGACACCATCACTCAGGTCAAGGAGAAATTGCTTGATGCCGTGTACAAAGGCAGCCCTTACTCACAAAGGCCAAAGGCAGCTGATATGGACCTTGGTAAGCCATGCGGTTCTGTCAGCAATAAACAATAAGAATAAAATTGTATTAATCTTTCTTAACTTTCCCGCTTCACATATTCAATAATGATTTCAAACTTTCTCTAACTAACCCTAACCCTTTCCCTGCGCTGGTATTTATATAAACCCTCTTCTCTTTGCTTCCAACTTCTTTACCCTCTTCAAAAGAATGGCGTCAGGGTCGGATGGCCAGAATCATTCTACAGGACGAAGACGTGACGACCAAGATCGACAATGACTGGAAAAGACTCAACACACTAGCTCACTATCAGGTAAGCAAACACACAACAAGTGCACATAAACACAATCCACTGAAAGAGATTCACACGCAGGTGTGTGTGTGTGTGTGTTTGCTGTGCAGGTAACAGATGGCTCAGTCATCGCCCTGGTGCCAAAGCAGAACTCTGCGTACAACATCTCCAACTCCTCCACCTTCACAAAGAGCCTCAGCAGATACGGTGCGGCTCGCTTTCTTTTCTCAGCTCCATTCCATTTGAATCATTCCATCAATGATTTCTCTCTCTGCCTCTCGTCCCTCCACAAGTCTGAGCTCTCTTTCATTCACTCTTTGTTTGTCAGGGTCGTGATTGGGACCCATTTTTTCTTACCTCCCCACCCGCCTGAGTGAATGGCAATCCTTTATATCCATTGCCATCAACCGAGGCCAAGGCTATTCCGTGGCTATTGCCAAAGCAGTCCATAAATGACGGGCATTAAAGCAGACACCTCGCTCTCTGGCTGACAGGGTAAAAAAGAGAAAGGACACCTGAAAGTCACAGAGATAGAAGCCCAAGCATTGTAAGCTTCACTGGAAAATCAAATTATTTACAGAATAAATTACCCTGTGGAAACAAACCAAGAAAAAACCCTTGTCTGGTGCAGATTGGGTTTTGTTAACTCTTGCAACAACCACCTTTACCAAAAAGGTGGTTGTTTTGGTAAAGGTGGTTGTTGCAAAAGTTAACAACTGAGGCGGGAAGCTGGAATTACAGACAGGAAGCTAACTTTTTTTTCTCCGTCAGATCTTCTGGTGTCTAAAGAAATTACCAGTGAGTGATTTCAGGCATTTTGCGAATGCCTGTGTGAGTTTAACTTATTTTAAACAGTATTGTTCAAAAGTAATTGAAATCCCAAAGCTAAATTTGATTAAGTTGTATTAAACCTTTTGAATAACAAAAAAACAATAGATGAATTTGATTCTCTCTCTCTTGCACTTTTACAGCCATATAAGTTGCAGACATGCGACAGAGAATAAATTTACTTTGAAACAGTTTCTGACATTTCCAAGCTTCTTCTGAATTCACGTTAGTGATAGTAAAACCAACAAACTTTGAACTTTCATTGCGTAACATTGAACACAATCAAAACATTGAGTCTTTGGTGCATTGACTGATTGGAAAATGATCCATTTTCCAGCTGAAAGTCGGATGATTCGGATCACCTATTAAGTTTTTGATGGAGATCTAAAAAATAACATGGGTGGCAGAATTTTATATCACAAACAAGTGTAGTCAAAGTATATGAGGCTTTATCTCACACCAGACAGAGACAGGATGTTTTAGTACAGTAGATTGTTAATGAGAATTATATATATATATATATATATATATAGATATATATATATATATATATATATATATATATATATATATATATATATATATATATATATAAATAATTGAAAAAAATCCCTTCTCACCCACCGCGGGTAGTTCTTATCCTCTGAACTAATATCAGTTGACAATGATGTTAGTGCCACTTTATAGTGCACACCTACTATATGTCATAGATATATTGCAATTACTTAAGGCTCTGTTTTTGTTTGAACATGATAATCTGCTTGTTCTTGTGGAAGGAGATGTGCATGTGAGGGGAAAATAATCGGCCAGCCATGGTCATGATGAGTTTAGAGTTAAATCCTGCTGACAAAAGCAGGTACACCACCCAGTCTTTCACTTTTCTATCCCATGTTGTTCTATTACTCTCCCTTTTACCCCCTTCTCTCCTGACCTTTTAATTTCTCTTTCCATTTAGCCGGCCACCCACCTCTCCCTGTCAGCTCCTCCACTGTTTCAGCTCTTCTTCTCACGCACTTTTCCTTTCTCAAGCAACAAAAGTGATTGTGGCACATATCGGCTTCTGCCTCCTGCTTTCTGGCCCCGGGAGCAACAACTACTGAGCAGATAATCATAATCGTGTTCCTCTGTTCACCCCACCTCTGCAGCAGCACCCCAGACACAGACTTTTCTATTGTAGAAGAAACTGTTGCAGATATCTCACTGCTTCACTCTAATCAGCTTTGACACTCACACTATAAATAATGAAACAGACACAGAGGCTAGAAGAAAAAAAAAATGAGTGAGGAATATTTTGATGGAAGACTGTGATTCTGTTGAAATCACCGACCTCTGAGCAATATCATTTTGGTTCCTGGTAGATCATCTTTTCTCTTGATTGTTTAGAGAGCATGCTGAGGACGGCCAGCAGTCCGGACAGCCTGCGGTCCAGAACGCCGATGATCACACCAGACCTGGAGAGCGGCACCAAACTGTGGCATTTGGTGAAGAATCATGACCATTCGGACCAGAGGGAAGGGGACCGAGGGAGCAAGATGGTCTCTGAGATTTACCTGACCAGGCTGCTGGCCACAAAGGTAAAACACAGACAGGCAAGAACACAACCTGAAACCGTTCAACTACACTGGACTATAACTAATTTCATTAATATCGG
Source organism: Poeciliopsis prolifica (assembly GCF_027474105.1). Classification (NCBI taxonomy): domain Eukaryota; kingdom Metazoa; phylum Chordata; class Actinopteri; order Cyprinodontiformes; family Poeciliidae; genus Poeciliopsis; species Poeciliopsis prolifica. The sequence continues at coordinate 1,364,131 of NW_026562402.1, forward strand.
TTTTAAGAGAACACGATGCACCTCACCTGTTTTCTTACATCTTCCATGTTACAGTGATCCAGAGTGACATGGCTGAAACACCGTCTCATGCGAGCACAAAAACTTTGTAGCAAAAGCTTTTCTTTCTTTCTTTTTTTTTTAAATTTAGATGCATCAACTAAACATATTTATTTTCATAATTTCAATTTGCACAATTATATATTCATTGGAAACACATATACTGAGTGTAAATGTCATATGTATGTATATAGCACATTTAAAAACAACAATGAAATCAACAAAAACAAAAAAAAAGAAATGTAATTACAGGAGACCATAACCAAACAGATTTTATGAAACTCAGATTGAACTCAAATTAACCACCAATTTAAAGAAATTATTTTTCAAGAGAGATTTATAAACTTTTCAACACAAAAATGAAGGGGCAGTGATGGAAAATTTTTGAAAAACACTTTTTTAAAGGTTAAGGAGAACAGTTAAGTAATTAAGTTCCAAATCATTTAAAATTTTAAAAGTAAGTAAAAGAATCTTACTTTTCCTGTGAAAATGATTACAAAACTGAAAACTGGCTATCACAGCTGCTGAATTTCTTCAACAATACTGGTTTTGTGGAAATGTTGACAAATTCCCAAGATACATATTTTAAGTTTGAAATTTCTTCTCTCTGTGGGAATCTTTCAGCATGTCTCTCCATATGTCCCTCGCTGTCTCCCAGTTCTCCATCTCTTATTTAATTGTCGATCGGGGAAGGTAAATAGAGCAATGGGCAGCAGTTACAACAGAACCATCCTTTCAATTTCCACTGGCAATAAGAGAAACAGATTAATAAAGGCTGGGCTTGGGGTGCAGGGAGGTTGATACCGGGGATGTCAGGAGACAGGCAATTTGTTAGGGAATTGAAGATCTGGTCATGCATGATGAAAATAAAAAAAAACAGATTGGTAAATTCAATTGAAAAGCAAATCTCATCCCTGTCCTCTCAACATCACCGACTTTCTGTGGCGAGCAGCCTGGACATATTGTCTCTGCAGATTCCAGCACTTTTATTCCTGTTTGGGAATTTTTTTTTTTTGTTTGTTTGTTTTTGGGGGGGGCGTGAGGGTTGTAGTTACAAATGCTACTCAACCATTGCTGATGGATTCTCCAAAAGGCAAAAGCTTTTTTAAGCTTAATTATTTATGCTGAATTTAACTTTTGTATGCTGGGAATCCATTAAATATTAAATGATTGTCAGTCTAATTTGAACTAAACCTGCTGTCACATTGTATCATATTATTAAACATGTTGACAAACACAGAAATACTTGAGTCTGGGTTTAAATGAAAAGAATGGAAGCGTTTCTAAAACAAATTCACAGTTCACACATAGCATGTGAATTTGAGATAAAATATGTAACATTCAGTGTGTTCTGTTACATTCTGGATGGGATACGTTACTTTAGCTAGTATGGGGTTAAAAGTTCACTGTCCTGTTGATGGTGTAGGACCGCCCACAAGAGCTCAAATAAACATTAGTTAACTTTTGAAAAAATTGTTCTGCTGTTTTCCTCATTGAGATGAGTGAGTCTTCACCATCGCAGACAGACAATCTGCATAATGTAGCATGATCTCAAGAAACATTACTATTGCTTATTGTGGCAGATGCAGACAGATTCAATGATGATACCTGAGTCTGCAATTCCATAGAGTCAGATGGATGCAAAGTAATGTGAAATGGTTGTAAGATTCCCCACATTACTGAGCCAGTCAGGTTGGAAATGGAACCATATTATTGATAAGGTCTTTAGTTTTGCCTTTCTTTTTCAAAATGTTCTCTGAGCTAAAGGTTGATTTGATATGTTAAATATTAAACCTGAGCAGAAGACAAGTAACAGAAATGTTTTTTAAAAAAATCCCTTTTCAATAAAACAAAGGTCAGAAGGATTAACAAGGCGACACCATCTGTTTTAAAATGTCACAGAGCTTGTCAGACATGAGCACCCAGTTTCTGCTCTTTAGCTTGTCATTTCAAACGCTAATGCCAAACACCTCTGAGCCATTTAGGCCACTAATCTGCGTGTGAAACACAGTTACTCAATGCTCAAGGTTCAAACAGGAAATTAACTCAACTGGGGCTGAAAAAAATACAACCACTGGCAAAATGGTGGGAAATTCTGATTGTTGAAGGATGACTGGTTTTATGGATGATGTATAATTCACATTGTAGCTCAAAAAATGTAATTAATTGCAGTAGTAGTGGGAAAAAGCTTAGAATCAATAAATGAGGAGAAGGAATTAATGGTGTACAAATGTAATTATTCATTTCAGAGCATTGAAAACTGTTGACTCTGGCTGATTGACAGGAAATTTGGAGCCAAGAAGAGAGCTGTCAATTCAAACACAAGATTATGAAAATGAAGAGTTTTGAGAACTGAAACATCCTGCAAAAAATATGTTTTTTTTATAGTTCATGATTAAATCTCTCTCGAAATAATTTAAGTTTCTATATACATGTCTCTTTGTTTAACTCTCTGTGTCCATTTTTTTTTTTCCAGGGTACATTACAGAAGTTTGTGGATGACTTGTTTGAGACCATCTTCAGCACGGCTCACAGAGGCAGCGCGCTGCCACTGGCCATCAAGTACATGTTCGACTTTCTGGACGAGCAAGCCGACAAGCACTCCATCACCGACTACGATGTACGGCACACCTGGAAGAGCAACTGGTGAGAAACGGGGCTGGTTGTTTCTTTAGACTGGAAGCCATGAAAAAAAAAGGGTCAGTGCTAAATTTGCCCTCTAATTGGGTTAAGTTTATTAAAATAAATTCCAGAGGACAAAAAGCTGTTTCTAAGAGGTGTAGAATATAATGCTGTAGACATTCTTTGGCCGACTCATTTAAAGTAAAACACCTCAGTCACCTACTGGAACTCTGATTGTGTGCTTTGGTCAGATGAGATTCATTTCTTTTGCTCATATTACACTCTGCAACCGCAATGGGATCTCTCTGCGAACAGTTTACGACCTCAAAACGAAGCTTTGCAAAACAGAACATAGACGTCAAGCAGCAGGGAACTGCTTATGGGAGGAATACCGGACACCACTGTCACTGGAGCAACATGAAGTTATTCAGCAATGGCAGCCATCAGCATTATCTCAAGGTCGTAACAAGAAGAAGGAAGCTAATAAAAACAAATAGAACCAATAGTAATGTCTTTCTGAGGAGCATTGTCTGCATTTTCTGAAGAGAAGTCCGTTTGGATCACGTTCACTTGATCCAGATTATGATGATGCAATGAGTTGTCGTTGAGGCTGTAAATACCACCACTGCTGGGCCTGTCGCGATAAACGATAAATCAATTAATCGCAGGATAAATTAAAACTATCGACCTCATTTCAATTATTGGCTATATTGTTTCTTCCTGCCTTTTTCTCCTACTGTTGATGACACTGAATGAAAAAAAGGTTCAACTTCAGTCCCGACTGAATGAAAATCAATATAACCTATTTATGTCACCTTAACGAACAACAGCTTTTCTTTGTACGAACTGTTGAATAAACATTCATGTTGTTTCCGATGTCTGCTGGACTTCGGGTTGCATCGTGTCAGCTGTTTGGGATTCCCTCCGTGTTTCCCCTCAGAAAGCAGGAGGAGAATCCGCGCTTTCTGATTGGCTACCGGTCACATTCAACAGGCTGCGTTCATCTCCCAGTCTGGATAAATCCTTGATTTAGATCGGAGCGGCCACGACGATCTACCGTAACACACAACACAAGTGACAGTAACACACAACACAAGTGACAATTCGTTCTAAGATTGTCATTCAAGGTAAAAAATCTGCACTCTTTTGGTTGAATGCAGTATTTATTTCCACTTTGGCTTTATGTTTAGTTTTTATTCAAGTACATTTATTGTTATGAAGACTGAGAATCTATTTTATTTTTGTTTTTGGTTTTATTTATTTTGTGTATCAGTTCCAGTGTTAAGTGTTCTTTTGAAAGTAAAGTGTATCTATCTTTGGCAGGAAATCGCATGGTTTATTACGTAATTTCCATTAAATCAGTGTAAAAAGGTCTTCAAACAATATTATCGTTTATCACAATAATGTTTTGAGACAATCTGTTATTGTGACAGGCCTAACCACTGCTCCAAGTGATTCAACTATATGTTTTGGGGTTATTTGTTTTCTTGTGTTTTTACTGAATTACTCGGTTTGTCTTGGTTTCATGTTTTGCCTAAACCAGAAACTTGAACGTTATTTGGGTGTCTTCTGCTCTGCCGCCTCCAGTCTTCCTCTGCGGTTCTGGGTGAATGTGATCAAGAATCCTCAGTTTGTGTTCGACATCCATAAAAACAGCATCACAGACGCCTGCCTGTCCGTTGTGGCTCAGACCTTCATGGACTCGTGTTCGACGTCTGAGCACAAACTGGGGAAAGACTCGCCTTCAAATAAGCTCCTCTACGCTAAAGACATCCCCAACTACAAGAGCTGGGTGGAGAGGTACGTCCAAGGTGAACCTGTGCAAAGCTAGCCTCAAACTTACTAAATCTGACCAGAGGTGAGCAACAAATCTACAACCCTGAAGTCAAAGTGGAAAATATATCCATTTTGCTGCTGGAAGGTAGGAAAATGAGGCTGAGCTATAAGATCAAAGTTAATTACACTATTAAGCAGTGTAAGATTAGAACAACATTATAGGTTGAACTCTAGCTGCTGCAGGCATTTAAAGCATAAATACATAGTTGAATTAAATTACGGCAAAGGAATTATGTGCTGTAATTACTGCTGCCTTACTCCTGGCTTATTAATATAGATTATAGCGTTTTCAGGGAGCCTAAAGTATCAGTAAAAGCCGCGTTCTTTGAATTCTGCTCTGTATGCAACAAGTAAGGATGAAAGCATCTAAATCTCTTCACTTCTGTGGCCTACTTATCTTTAATTCAGCTTCAGAATGAGCAAAGGCAACTTTTCAGGAATCAAGTTAGATTGAAGCATCGTTGAATCATGTGCTAAAGGTGCAAGAGATGGAGTTTTTAGTTTTTGTTTTTTGCCATTCCACAAATTTCTGGTTTTCATCTTGAGATGGTAAATATTAAACTTGTGTCATCTATTTCTTTCTTTCAAATGTGTTGGACGGGCTGCAGCCTCTCAACCAGGTTTACATGTTCAAACACCAAACCCATCCATCCTGTTTAGTGATTCAAACACAACTTTTCTAGTGTCCTACTGAATGTTTTTCAGGAGCAACGTTTATGTGTGATGTGACTGCTGTGCTATGCAGTCACAGCTATACAGTTAGCTGAAAACAAAGTAATTCACAGTTCTTATTGTCACTTTTATTGTTATCACAATATTACCACAAAGTATGGTGGTAAAACTTCCGAAAGTTTATATTGCTCACCAACTATTCCTGTTACTTCTATTTTATGCTATAGTTTAGCTCAGTGGCCTTGGTTACCTTAGAGATCCCCCATCTTTTCAAATAAAGTCATCTCTAAGCACATTTTGTATTTGAAGTTTTTCGTCTCGCTTGGCTTTTGCACAACCTCTTGTTGCTTTTCCTCTTTCTGTTTCACTTTTGAGGAAGCCGAGCTCTGGATGACGGCAAACATAACTCTGCTTGACCTCTCTTCTAGATATTACTCGGATATTTCCCGTATGCCAGCAATCAGCGATCAGGACATGAGTGCCTACTTAGCGGAGCAGTCGCGCCTGCACCTCGACCAGTTCAACAGCATGTCTGCTCTGCATGAGATCTACACCTACATCATCAAATATAAAGACGAGGTGAGTGCCCTCTGAATATGGAGAGCGAGGCGTAATGAGCAGCTGGATGGATGGACTGTGCCTTCACTTGTCTTGAGTAACACCATGAGGTCATTTTAATTCAATTACACTGATAAGCAATCTGCATGGGTGCAGGCTGGAAGGTATTAGCGCCATTAGGATGCACATTAAGGCGTGAGCTCAACACATTATGAACCTAATGAAGCTTTACAGAATTTATCTTTTTTTTTTTTTTCTTGTTCTTTGTTCAAAATTTGTAGAAAATAACACCTGCTGCCAGAGGACAAAAACTAAATCAAACCTGATTTTTATTTATTTATTTTTTTTTTTATGAATGTACTTTTTTGTAGCATATGCTGAGATGATACCATTATGTGCTGTTACCATAACGCTCTGAGGCAGAAGAAGGAAATGAAGACTAGGCAGTGTGAGCATCATTAGAGAAACACTGTTTTTGACTAATTAAATGTGACGGATGTATCATGAGAGTAAAGATCTGTTTAAAGACTGTAATTTGAACTGGCAAATTCCAACTATATTTTTCTTTAATATCATCATAAAAGCCATTTACTGTTTACTAGAGTCTGTCAGATTTGTCTGACGTTTGTTTATATCAATAAATATTTTATTCTGCTAATGATGTTTCCTTATACAAATGTAATTTATTTTTCTCAGTGAAGACATTTATATTATCCCAGCTAAAGTATCATAAAACAGTTTTATATTAGTCTCTTTGTTTTGAACATTTTAATGATATTATTAATTATTCCAGGTCAAAAGATACAACTTCCTGCTGGATTCATTTTGGCCAACATTATTTCCTTTACTGCTTTGCTTTATTTAAACCTTTTATTTCCAAAATAACTGGGTTTATTCCCAGATTCACAAGAAAGGATTCACAAAATTAAAATAAAAAATAAATAAATCAATATTTGTGATAAAAACAACTCTGTCTCTAAGGGAGATGTTAAAGGCAGAAGAAGCAGGGCTGGTGGTCTGGGTGGGACTGGTGGGATATTGCTATAGTCAGCCAGGCTCGCCCTGGACTTGGAGTTGTTTATCTTTTTATTTTTCATTTTTGTTTTCTCTGATTTGTGGTTAAAGCAAAAACAAGCTTTATGTTTTTACTTTGCACTATGGAAGCAACACAAGACTCATCCTGTTGGGCTTTTTTAGAGGAAATTGATGCTGTACATCTCAGCTGACGAGTTTATCGTGAATAAAACTCTTCTTCTTTGGTGACTTCAGTCGTTTCCAGTATTGTTATGTTTTTTTTTTTTTTTTTTAAACAATTGTGTTTAACTGCGTATGTTAAATTTAGACGGCTGAAGCAAAAATCAAACACTGTGGATGCTTAATTATTCCTTCTTTACATTTTCACATTTAGTTTTTAAAAACACTAAAACCAAAAATCCCAACATGGTTATTTTCTTTTTGTAAACAAACCTAACATGAATGAAACACATTGTTGGTGTTGCTGTTGTTTTCAAGTTATTAACCTCCAAAAATCAACAGTTACTAAAAGTTTTATCCTGATTCAACAAACTAAATCTACACTTTAAATACCACTTTATTTGTGTCTTTCTGTTGCATGTGTGCGTGTGTGGGGGGGTGTGCGTGTGTTTGAGAAGCATGCCGCTCCCTCCTCTCTGTTGGTTTATAGCAGCAGTATTACAGTAGTCACTCTGTCTGGTTGCAGCTGGCTGCATTCAAACCAACTGCTCCCCATCATTACAGCCTATTATCCAGATGTAGGCAGCTGCACGGTGCCGTCGCCTCAGACACGTGCCCTGACCTTACAGCCATACACACACACGCACACACACACACATACACACACACCCCCACACACACACACACACACCCCCACACACACACGCACCCACACCCACACACACACACTCGCCAACATGCAAATATGTGCTGAAAATGTTTGCATGCACTCGCTAATGTGCTTCCACACATCATTTGGAAATCGTAGACATTCGCAGCAGCTCCTCCGCTTCCTGGGAAAACGACCCGTTGGATAGATCAACACGCTGCCGTACGCACACTCTCAGTGGCAATTACTATGCAATTACACAGGTTCTGTGGGTCCTCACCCCTGAACCTGCTGACCCCGTCAGCGTTGTCATCAACATTGTAATTGCAACTGAAAACATGCAAATGGAACCAAGTGTCATCTGCAGCACGCAGACTTCATGCAGCTTGTTGTAGGTTCCTAATCAGCGGCTGTGCTCATGGTGATTCTCTGCCTTGTTTTGCCTCCAGATCCTGTCGGCGCTCCAGAAGGACGAGCAGTCCCGCAGGCAGCGGCTACGTGGCAAGCTAGAGCAGGTCATCGACACAATGGCCCTGGCCAGCTGAGGGCCGGCCGATCAGACACCTCAACTAGTGCAGAACTTGGCTTAACCCACACGCCTTCCCCTCTCCTCGTCTGACATCCATTTCCATTCACAACGTTTTGAAATCTGTTGTCACCACGCTCGCAGACCGCCCCTCTCCCCCACAGTGGTGGGAATGAGGCTGGAGGGAGACGGGCGACGCAGCGGCATGCCGGAGGGACAGCAGACTGTTTGGTCACCACATTTAGTTTGACTTTCTTCTCTGAGCCGCAATTCTTACTCTGATCAGCCAAATCAAAAGCAACTCTTAGCCTCAGCTAATGTGGACCTGAGCTTAAACAGGTGAGCAGGAAACAAAACTGGTTTAGCTGGAGCTGGAACCCCTGCAGAGAAGGTACAGGCCACCACTTGGTATCTTTCCACTGCCACGGCAATGGTTTGGCCTGTGAGTCATCGAAAATCCAGGAGATTTCATCGCTCTACTTGATCCCCTTTCTGTTGCTGTCCTCCGTAGGGAGCAGGGGAGACGAAACATCAGGGACTCTGCAGAACGGCGGTGGGAAATCCCAGCAGAGATTTACTTAGACGTTTCAGGAAGCCGCAGAAACGATGGGGACGGAGGACCGACCCGAGAACGTCCCCCGTTTCTGGTTTGACTCTCCATGTCTCTGTCGGCGGAAAAAACAAAAGAAGAAAAAAACAAAACACGCCTCTGAAGTCCAACAAAAAAATTCCCATTACGCTACATTTAATTTGTCATTGCATCTGATTCTTTTCTCTCCCCAGTGCTGTGCCACTTGTGTTACTGCTGAATTTGCACAACAAAAGCTAAATCAAAAGAGAGAAGAGGATATATGATTAAATATATATATATAGATATATAAATACAACCCTTTGTTTTTAAAACGAATCAAAAAGTTGAACTTTTTTTCCTCCATTTCAATGTACAAAAGATGTTTCAGAAAATTTGATATTTCCTAGATGAAAAAAAAAGATTATGAAAACACAAGGAAAAAGTTGTCTTGTGCCATGTTTTACTTTGAATGTCGTTTAGTGCAAAGAGACTTCTTTTTGTTAGATAAAATGTGCTAATTTGATCATGTTGTCATGCTTAGTGACTGAGAGTTTTAAAAACAGGTAAATGGCAGAAATATAAGAATATATTACAGACGCTCTCTATGTTACCTGAGTCCTTGGCGGCCGCTGTGTGCTGTGACTCCGAAGATTGTAAAAAGACAAACGATGTCTGGAAGCCACAGATGAGCCAAACCGACCTACAGAGCTTTTGTGTTTGCTTTTGTTTGTTTTGATTTTTTAGAGAAACCAAATAGATCAGGATCAGCCGTTTCAGACGAGTCGTTGGTGTTGAAGGTCGCCTCATGCTGTGCCGTAGACCTGGAGGCAGCGGGTGGGGATCTGTGTAACTTCTAGGTCTTGTTTCTAGACCTCCTCTCTCGTCTGAAGCGATTTATGGGCCCGCTCCACTGAAGGATAGTGTCGCTGTGCAGAGAAAAGTGAATCAGTTTTATCAAAGTAAAGCCTGTAAAGCGTAAAAGGCCCTTTTTTTTTTCCAAATGTGACTGTGGTTTTTCAAAAAGATAATGAAATGTAGCTTGAAATATGTGAGTGTTTTTGTACAAGTTGAAGGCCTTTTTCTTTATGTTTTCTATAGTTTTTATAGAGGTAAAAAGAACTTAAAAAAAAAAAAAAAACATCCTGATATTTTTCCTTGCACAGTTTGCTGGAGCACATTAACTTTCAGTGCTTTGAAAGTCATTTTGTTGGTTTGCATCTCGTTCTGCTTCAGGTGCGGTTTCTTCAGAGGGACGGAAAACGGAGGGAAAGGGTTGAAACTGTTCACAAAGTTCAAACAACAAACTCAGCCATCCATCAACATGTTAAAGGCAGACAATACAAATCACAAAATTAGATCCCACAAATATGTTAATTTTACTGGTTACTGGTTGTTAGCACCTCTGGTAAAAGTGTAAAAGGCTCTAATAGAAATTCATCTTTTATTGCAGTAATGTGGTCTCACATTCATTTTGCGGGGAAAGTCTATTTACGTTTCCAGCATATTGTGTTATGTGTTGGGAATAACAAATAATTCCCAACAGTTATGTATATGTAAGTGTTTTAACTCTCCACATGGGATTCACATGAGACAAATCTTCACTCTGAATCCTGTTAAAACTGAACCAAAAAGATTATTTACACAATTAAATTTCACAATTAAACAGTTTCCCATCTTAGGAGAAAAAAAAATGTTGCTGTGTGGACGGGATCTGAGAAGGGTCATCTTGGGGTCATCAACCAATAAACTGTGACCTGCTTGCCACTCGGTGATTTGGAAGGTATTTTATGACGTATACTTTACCATCCAATAAATGGCAGCTCTGGCAAAAAAAAACTAAACATGTCACATGACAAAGTAATCACAGCAGGTGCTTAAATATTTGCGGCACCCTTGAATTTGATAAAAAGTTCTTTTTATTTTACTTTTTTCATTAAATAAATTTACTCAAATTGAATAAAAAAACCCATCTGAGATCATTCTACTGCAATAAAATGGATCTTTTGAAATGGTTTTTATCTTTTTCAGGAATAGTGGAGAACACTATAAACAAATCTGTGGAGTAAATAAAGCTCAATTCTTCTGCTGAGCATTACTTGTTCAAAAGAAACCGTTATTAATACCTCAAAAACAAATGTTTTCTTCCAGTTCAGCAGTGCTTCCTGCATATTTATTCCCCTTGAAAAGATATTTTATCCGAGTCCTCCAGGGGGATAAGGCAGAAGCTTGTGTTTGCTTTTAGTAACATTAAACCAGAACTAAGACTTTCTTAAGAATCAAGTTTGTACAATCCTGTCTCCCACCAGTTGTGGGTCTGGTCACCTGGAAAAGTACACACGTGCATTTTATGTTTTGTAGTGATCAATTTGATGTGCAGCAGCTGGAAAATCTAAAATCTACAAATGGACATTGACATTTGCGACAAGGTTTAAGACCAAGTCGCAAATTTGATTGCGTTTCATCTGCATGTTTGCACCAATTCAACGTGATAAAACGAGTTTGCTTTTTCCATTGCTGCAAATACAAAAGATACAGACTGAAAAGTGTGACCATGAAAAAAATCTCTGGACGCTGTGAGACACTTCCTGTGTGATAATTGTTCAGTCACAGCTGCTTTAAACAGGAAGCCAACAACTGTTCATTTGACACAAGTAGTGATTTCCACCCTTGGGAAAGTCTGTGGTCACCTGCTTGTATGTTTGAGCAAGATGAAAAGATGAAATTTAAATATAAATGTGTGACTTCAACAGTGTATTGGTTGCAGACAGGAGCTGATGGTGGCTTATTACTATCAAAATGTCACAATATGCTCTGTTCAATCTGCATAAATCCACACGCATTTCGTTGTACGGTTTAGAAAATCAGCAAATGCTCATTCATTCCAGCAGGGTTGGCTTTTACCGTTTTTTTTTTTCTTTTTTTTTTAACTCATACACCTATTCCACAAAACTGGATTCACACCGCTGCTTTCAGCTACATAACAGCGTTCAACTACATGATCTCAGCTATTCTCTATATTTTATGCAAACCCTTTAAAGACCTTGTGTTCATCTTCTGCTGAGCCTGCCATGAACCTGAAGGACTCTGTTTATCTGATAACCTGGATGTGTGTCCAGACCCATGGAATCGTTCTGTATGGGCTTTGATACTTGAACCATTGACTTACAGGGTAAAAAAAACGAAACATGCAGAGCGAGCCGACCAAAGCTTACAGTCATCCACACCAGGAAAGCAACCATGAGAGGTAGTTAACATCAAAACGTCTGATTTTCAGTTCTTCCACAAAGCAATTTTCACTGTTTTGGATTTTTGAATTATTTAAAATGCTTAATGTTTCTTCCTTTTTCTAGAAGTTTGGTCAAACTTACGCATTATCACTTCCATGTACAGATATTCATTGAGTAATGAAACCATCTCGGGATGTGAACCATATAATGTATATTCACTTGTTCTTTAAATGGAAAATGCTATAAATTGTTTTCAAAATCTTGAAACACTAGTTAGGTTTACCCCTGATCTCCTTTGTGGGCAGTAAAAAAAAGTGATATTTTGTTTACCTATACTGCGTCTTGTTCTCTGCTTCACATTGGGTTAAGGTAAAAGATTTTTTAAAAACTCATCTGAGGCACAGGAATTTGCTTTGAAGACCATAGTACCTTTTCATGTTTGATTTTTTCACATCTGTTTGGGTCATTGTTCTTTTTAGAGAAAAAAGAAAGTCTTAAAAAAGGACTGAGGGAGTTGGTCTCTTGATAGCAACAATGTGCCTTGTTGGCTTGGTACAATGTTGCTTCAAACAGCATAAAGGAAATGATTTCTTTTTTATCTGTCAGAAAAAGAAAAGAGGAAACAGACAAATAATTTTAATGTGTGAAATTACCAACACAATTCTCAAACGTATAGTTTTTAACATAAGTAATTTTCTTATTTAAAAAGACAAAGGTACAGAAAGGTGAAAGTGAACAATGAACAACACCTATCTTACAGCCCCACTATATATATATATATATATATATATATATATATATATATATATATATATATATATATATATATATATATATATATATATATATATATATGTGTGTGTGTGTGTGTGTGTGTTTGAGCCAAAAATACTCCTAAAACTAGGAATGTTTTTTTTTTTTTTTTTTTTTTTTTTTACATTAAGCTGAAAAAATGAAAGATCTGTGGTTTTATGAAGTCAAAACACTGGATAGTTTGTTTCAGTTCAACCAAAACTGGCTTAAAGATAATTTTGCCACATTATTCAAACCACAAGAGAAAAAAGTTCTGCTGACATAAACACAGCTGTCACATAAACTTGTTCTGTTTGCAAGAGAAGGTTTAGTTTTGTGACCAGCTGAAGTAAGTGTTCATTAAGCTATCGCAGTCCGAGCTCTGTTCAGGTTTAGTATTACACATTTTGGGTTCATTTGTTTTATATGTGCAAAGCCAGGGACAGATTAGAAGCATCAATACAGATTCAGATAGAACAGGTGAAACAGATCATTTAAAACATTTTAGCGAGCAAATGAGAGCATAAACGCAAAGATGCAAGAATGCAAGCTAGTAAGATGTTTTAAGCCTTTTTTTGAACAAAATTGTGTTTTGATTTTTTTGTGTTTTTATTATTAATATTATTATTATCATTATTATAAATAATGAACTCTTTTCCTGCTAGCAGGGCTAGCTGTTTGGCCAACTAACTGACCTTTGAAGAGATAAAGCTAAGATAGCGCTTTAAAAATCCACTTGGCTCTAAATCAAAATGTCAAAGCTGATTCTTTATCGTAGTGAAATCTATCGACTAATCTTTGTACTGTAAACATACAGTACTTGTACTAACTTGGAGCTTTTTCTAATTCTAAGCCATTAAAGCTATTTCTCTGTTTCTGACAAAGGATACATTTTTTTGCACATTTTGAAAGCCATTTTGAAAGTGCAGTTGTTCAATGGATTTTAAGGTAGGGTTGAGCCCTCTGGTGGGACACTCCTGACCCCAAAAAACACTCGCAGGTTTCTCATTCCTTCACTTCCAGTGTTCCGGCTTCCTCGCCAATGCTTCAGAGATGCAGCAGAGAATGTTAAACACCTCTCACAGATTAAAGACAAGCGACGCAGAAAGGATCAAAAATATACCTTAGAGTTTTAATACTTTATGAATTATATCTTTTTAAGAGCTTCAGATTTGAAGCTGCTGTGACAGGTTTTGGCTGTTTCACACCTGTGTAAATATCCTGCTCTTTCCTATTTTGCAGATTTATTACTTGTATATAGACACGCATCAAGGAGAGATTAAACATGTTTTTTGCTAAATCTGGATCGTCTAATGTTTTTCTTATTCCCATTCCTCATCCCTAAAATACCCTTAGAGTTGTGGGTTTTAAAGTTTGAACAACTTTCAGGTTTATCTTGTGTGCTTGTCACAAGAAAACTTGTGAAGGAAAGATCAAAAGCAGCACACATGGGACTTAATATCACATTATTAAAGTGTGTAGATTATGTTTTTCACACCAGTAATGCTAAGGAAGACATTAAGAATGATGAGAAAAAACATCAAGCTAGCCTGCTCTAAGCCTCTAGCAACATCATAGTAAAACATCTTAATAGGTTGAGGAAAGAAACTGTAAAGCTTAGTTTCTACAGGATTTGCATCCACTCAGAGCTTCTTTACACGGTATGAAAGCCACACATCTTCTGTTTCAGGTTACCTAGGATAACAAAATCTATATTTCCCAAAAAGGTGTGTGATCATTTTTAGATTTTATTTTATTTTATTTTATTTTATTTTTAATGACTACATTACGAAAGTCACATAAACTTCCTTAGCTTCTTTTAACTGTATGACTATTGAACGGTTGGATGTTCTGGCTATCCTTCCATAAGCTTCATGTAACAGTTTGCTTGAATTCTGGCTCATTACCCAGACCTACAGTAATTGGGTCATTACTGTAGGCCAAGTTGCTCACACAGCATTTAAGCTCAACCATAAAACTTTTCTATGGGACAAAGATTATGACTCTGTGATGGTCATTGTAAGTCATCAACTTTGTGGTCCAATGAGGGTCTTTATCCATTTCAAAGTCCCATTTGTTCATGAACTCTTAATTGGGCGTTGCTCTCCCATAGCAACGCATAGGGAGAGCAGTGACTGACTTGCGAACCCATTAGGACTACAAAAACGCATCACTGTAGTTCTAACGATGGCAGAACCCTCAGTTAAAACGGGCTTTCAGGACGTCTTGCTGTTTTGGTCAGTATATAACTGGTTGTATTACTTGTGTTTTGGGCATTTTATAACTGATTTTACACAATCATTGTTACACATGGGATTGGTGTGGCCTTTTAAAATGAAACTTCATAAAAATTTCTAAATAAAAGCCTTGGCCATTTTTACATCAGGTAATTGCTCTTTTGGACATTATGTGACTGGTTCAAACAAACCACTGTTACACATTAATATTTGTACTAATGTTTAGCACAAACATTAGCATTCCACTGCCCCTCACTAGTGCACTGCCATAGGCATTATCTTTTTTTTCTCAGGATAGAGCAGTAACATTGGCCTTTCACCTTAAATAAGGTAGCAATTTCTCTTACTTCTTAAGAGTAAGAGAAATAGCTATGTTTAGTATACTGAATGGAGTAAGTCAATTACAGACAACATGCTAGTGATGCCCTACTTGCTACTGACAGTATTCAAGCTAACATTAGCATTTTGTCATCAGAAAGAGAGAGCTGTAGTGTTTGACGGCATAATTGAAATAAAACAATGGTCAGTTTTCTAATGTAGGGTTTAGGTTTTCTGGAGCACTTCTGTCTTCTTGACAGCTTTGACTTCCTAAGACCTAAGGGGATGTATTTAGTTTAATTGTCATTATAGACTTCATTTTTTTTCATCTTTCATAAAAAAAACTGAAGATTTTCAGAGTTTAGTTCCACATACAGAACGAGTTTTACCATTTTTTTCCCTTTTTATAATCCTACATTTAAGCACTAAAGCTTTAGCTGACTTGTCTAAAATCTTCATAAATTTGGAGGATGATTTATCCAGTGAAATGCATACAGTTCTCAGTCTTCTTTGTGTTCTTGTGTCTTCCATTTCAGAGCAATTGATACAAAAACAAATCAAGTTGCGTTCTCTCCACATGTCAGAGGTTGTCCGGTACTCTGTTGAGGAATGTCATATTTAAGCTGATTAGACCTTCCCTGGGGCAGACGAGGATTTGGCAGGTAACCCATCAATTCAATTAAAAAGTCCATTATGGAAACATAAAGCGGAGAGAGACTCAGACGTCCAGGGAGAATCTGACTGGGGCAGACATCTCACTCGTCTTTGTTCAGAATGAGACTGACCTCTCTTCACCGTCCTTAGCACTTTTCTTCAATTAATTTGTCTCTTTGAGTCGAGGAGCATCTTTTGACTCTTGTCTGTTATTTATTCACTCTGTGAGGAGAGATTTCAAGCCATCACATTCTAGCTTTTCTAATTATTTATCTACTTTTGTCCAGTTTTTTTTTCCTGTCTTCTCTCTTCAGATGGACTGAGAGTTTCAATCAAAGTGGCACCCGAGTTTTTATTAGACTTTCTTTTCCTCTTCAACTCTTCCCCCCTTTCTCTCCTTTAACATGCCTTTTGCATAATATTTGGATTCCCTGCTGCAGGACTTGTCACAGTAGGCAGAGCACAGCAGCATTCAGATAAAGCTACTGGTCCCACAAGCTCACGAACACAGCAGACACCACCTCCTGCTGCCTGTCTGGCTATGCGTTCAAATATCTCAGAGCATCAGATTACCGTGTTTGAACTGTGCTCCATGTGAAAAATCACTGCTCCCTTTATTTTATTTCCCTCTTTCCCTCTGTCTCCTCTCTCTTTTGCCCAGAGGCTGTTCTGGCTATTCAATCACCCCGACCGCTCTCAACACAAACACTCAGCTCTCCTCCAAGATGCACCCAACACACTATAAACGACAAAGTCACATTGGCTTGAGTCCCACGCCGGCCGCTCTCAGCTGGAGAGTAACCGAGATAAGGCTCCTCTCTTTTCATCAAGAGAGGAGGAGAGAGTTGAAAAGGGGAAGGATGGATCAAATGGAAAACAAGAGGAGAGAGAAATATAGAAATAGAAAGCTCAAGTGTGAGTTGACTTTGGTTGGTCTCAGAGGGAGGTATGTGCAGGGATGGATGGGGGAGAGACAGATAATACTGTCTGGCTGAGCTTTCGCTCGTTGTTCTAGCAATCTCATTCTCAGTCTTCATGAAGCTCCAATAAGTGACGACCAGCAGGGGAAATAAGATGATGGAGCGGAACCAGAGCCACAGACAGTCACATCTGCCCCAGTGGCTTCCTCTCTGTCAGAGCCAAGCTGAATGCAGGGCTAAACTGTGACTGAGTTGGGTCTGTGACAGGATGCCGACTTATACACGTAGTGAAGTGTACAGATACATAAACTGCTAGGCACCAGGCTTTTCACTTAAGTACTGAACGAGAAGGTCTAATGCTGTTAGTAACAGGATCATTTTAGATGCTAGGAATAGGTTTAATCGAGAATATGTTCCATAGAAATGTCCATGGAGATGCACTTGTTGTCTTTGATAACTGGGAGTTCATTTGTGACATTAGAAGACAGATTTGTCTGCAAGTATACAACAAATTATATTTTAAAGGCAAACATTTTGAACAGCAGATCTCTACCTTCATTATTCCACATTACATTTCATAAATACATTTAAGTTATTCAAATCATACTATGTTTATTATGAGTTGATTGTACTTATCAACATTGATGGTGATCAATCAAAATTGCCATGATGGTGAGTAGTCCTAAAACTGAAATAGAACATCCTAGTTTAAAGACAAGTGGGACACATTTAGTAATTAGCTTACATCTCAATCAATGTTACTCAAATAGTCAAAGCTATTTTAAGCTCATTTCATCAGTAATAATATTACTGAATCAATGACACTGTAAAGATCTCAGTCTCCCATACTCTTCCTTTCCATAACAGTCATTAAGTTGTATCCAGACGTTTTTGCAGGTCACTTTTACTGTTGCTGATGTGAACTTGACAAGACATGTTTCAGAGTGGCTCCAATTGTTCTGTTCAGAAACTTCGCACTGAGTTTTTCCTCATGGTAAAATTCAACTGCATATGTTTCATCTGCAGTTTCCACAGTCCAGGTCACCTGATGAGGGCAGGATGTGCTGCAGCTGCTCTCCCTCTCTGGACACCAGCTGAAAGGAATCGGGTTTAGATTCTACACAGAGATACAAGGTTGGATCAATGAAACACTGTGTGTTAGCTTTAACACACCTATTGTTAGGCGTGCTAATGCTAATAGGCTGTGATTGTTTAAGCTGGGAGAAGATGGTGCCTCTATTTTTTTGTCAGGAACAATAAACCAACACCAATGGAACAAGAGTTTAGTTTTTTCTCCCAAAATGATTCAAAACATGTTGTAAAACTGAGACACGCAGAGAGAGTTAGCTATTTATAACCACTGAAGAGTTTGAATGAAACAGTTTTATTTTCTGCAGTCATTTTTCTTTATGGAACTATTTGCTCAACAACGCTCAACAACGCTCTTAAGCAATCTCTGTCGACATCATTTTCAACAGTGTGAGGATTACCAGAAGGTTAAGCTGGTGAGACTCAGGCCCTTGTTCTACACTTCACCACCTTCAGAGGGTCTGAACCCTGGGCTGCTGACAAATGATTGCTTGCAGCAAGCAATCATTTGTCAACTCTGATGAGGTTTTAAATTTTACCCATCTGCTAATGCGTTTCCCATGACATATGTAATGTGCCAGTTCAACGCGAGAGAACAACCATCCTCCACTGCCATGACAGAAACACCAGGTCTAAGAAGATAGTTGTTGTTCAGCTTGGTGCAGTATGGCCACCATGGACTGAAAGGGTTGGTTCCCTTCCTCTGTGCTAAAATTACAGACAGACTACAGCTCATAAACAGAGCAGAAAATTCAACATCTTTGTTCGCAACTTCTCCTTCTGTTCACTGATTGGCCCAGTGGAAATTCTACCAGAGAAATTAAGCTGAATGGGAGAAAAGCCAGGCAGAGTTAGATGAGAATCAAGCTGAGTCGTATAAAAAGGCGATGACCAAGCTAGCAAAAAGTGTAATATATGTACATTTCGTCCTTAGATTGAGTGGGTGTAACATTAATATTTACAACTTTTTTTCTATTAAATAAGCAAAGACTTGCTTCTTTTTACATATTTTATATCACACTAATGTCAGATTTCCACAGAGAGAAGTAGACATGAACACATACATAAAAATTACATTTTGCCCATGGACTCTCTGGCAGTTACTGCCAAGAAAGAAAAAGCTACTTTCTAAGACTGAACACATTAAAAATTGACTCTCATTCCAACAGGCCAGATCAATGAAATCCAGAATAGCACCCACAAGGAAGTTCCTGTAATACTTGAGGTCTGATTGTAAGTGCTTTGCTGGCAGGCGACGAATGGCAGCCCACTGGGGCCAATGAAAATCAAATGTGGTCAGAATTCAAAGTTGTAACTGAGCTCAAGCTATTTCCAACCAGCCTGAACCCCCTGCCTGCTCTGCTCCTCGCCAGCCCTGCAGGAGCTCTCTTCACCTGTCCTCTTACTGGTCACCGAGCCGCACTCACACTTTCATCTGTTTCAGTCACAGTGGGGCGTATGGATGCTGTTGGAAAGTTGACAGAAAGGAACAAACGTGACTGGACAAACCAGTCAACTTACCCCCCTCAATACCATCCAAACTCACCTACATCTTCCTATCCGGCTGTCGCTCTTCCACCTTTTATCTCCTTCAACTTCTTATCCGGTCCCTTCCTTTCTTGAAGCCTCTCTCCTCACCAGGCTCTCTCTTACACTGTATCATGTATAACTTGGCCCCAGGCTGCGCTGCAGAGAGCTCGAGAACTCATCTGCTATTGAGCTAGGCTAAGACCGGCTTCTGAAAAAAGCCCCTATTGTACTTTGGTGCGGAAGGTTTTCCAACAAATATCAGATGAAAATACATTTTCAGCTAAATAACTGAAAGATAAAAACTTGATGGGGTTGAAATAATGAAGATTCACTTGAAGCAAAGAGAGGCACATTAAACTGATCTGCGGTATTAAAAGATCCAATCAAAATCCAAATCCAACATCATTTTAGTGATATGAGCAGAAGGGTGAAAAGTGTCTGATAGGGTTAGATATTCTGATGTAAACTTTGGTCAATGCCAATGTTATCAGTTAGCCATTATATGGCCAATGGAAAAGTGCTTTTTTATAGCATAATCAAGAAAAGGCTTACAGCTGATCACTGATGTATGGATTATAATTACCTTAAATAACGATCTTAAGTTTCGTATTGAAATTATATGAATTAATAGTTATTTTAAACCACTTTACTGTCAACTTTCAAGTATGAATAACTGTACAGAATATCTTAGAACTTCTCTGCTTCTCTCTTCTGGAGGTAAGAGAACATTTGATGAAAACAACAAAACCCCATTGAGACAAAAAAAAAAAAACTGGTAAATTATTCAACACAATAGCTGTGAAAATGTAATATTTTGAAGTAATAGACACAACAGTTTACTTGATATTTTTACATCTTGTCTCACAGCTCTCTGTGCTGCATGTGATTCACCCAGGTGGACCGATAAATTGGCTACAAGGTGTTAATTAATTTATCCTGGACTGGGTTGGACTGCTGAGTAGTTTGATCTATTTGCACTCTCTCCATCAAACATTCATGCAACATGCTTAAAGTGAAGGGCTGACTCAAATTAACTTTTAATTTAAATTTGGAGTTGAGAGAAGGATAGCGTGGAATCCAAACAAGGAGGAAGTTTGAGTCTTGACTATGTTTGAACTCTGCTTCTGTCGTCCCAAATATTCACATAAATATTAAACAGATGCTGGGACTTGTTGGCTTTTGTTGGTACAGAAGATCTTTTGATCCTCACTTTCCCTGGTTGATTGAAACATTAGTTTCCTGTTTGCACCACATTTCTGAGAGTTTGTTTCCTGAATAAGATGCTTAATGTAGACCAGAAGATTTTACACTTTACAACTATTTAAAATATGACTAATCTGTCCTTTCTACTTTGTGTATTTCCGTTTGAAGTACTGAAAGCTTGACCTAATGTTGCATCAAAAGTTCTTCAGTAACTAACAATAAAATCCTAAATAATCTGCCATCTAGAAAAAAAGACTCAGCTGGTTTAGTTTAGTTTTAATGAAGTTGCCAGACAGCATAAAGAACACTGGGTCTTAATTGATAAGTTAGGAATACTTGCAAAAAAAAAAAAAAAGAAAAAAAAAGTTGACTTTGGATTCTTTACTGGCCAGTTATTGCCCCTCGATAAATTTGTGTTGGAAGTTGGAAACATTACAAATGTGACTGCTTTATACAGTAGCATGATTAAAAATAATGAGCAAAACCAAACTTGTAATTGGAAAACTTTTTGCACTTAGGATGCTGACTCACTGTTTATCATCTTATCACATATGTTAGCATGTCTGAACACATCTCAATGCTCACTTTGGGTTAAATATGAAGAAACAAAGCACATTCAGTGGAGCATCATGTTCTATCTGTGACTTAATGTTGCTTACAGGGCCGGATTTAGAATCAAATGGGTTCTGGTGCCTTCATTCATTCATTCATTCATTCATTCATTCATTCATTCATTCATTCATTGACTATGAACTGATGCATAATAGGTTTAATAATGTGTCCTCTGGACCTTAGCGTCACACTGTTCCCCAAAAAAGTATCATAACTGCATAATCTTCAAATATGAGTATTGTTTTTCAATCAATTAAGTTCATTTTTATATCATATTTCAGCAACAAGGCAAAGGACTTTTCATAATCCAAACATAGAAATATCATAAACACATACAGTCAATTGTAAAAACCAGTAACAGCCGTTCATTTTGTCAAGTGCCATTGTTAAAATCTCAATCATGTTCATCAACATCTGAATCTACTAATTCAACTCACTTTTTGGGCCACCCCCAAAAATTGGCACCCCAGGCTACTGCCATTGTAAGTTACACAGTCTGTTCCAGGTTGTTTGACATGCAGCCATTTTAAACAACCTGGATTACACAATACGTTGCCTTTTCTCTATTGCTTTGTTCTTTACATAAGAAGTCAGTCGGTGTGTCAGATTTAGGCTCCAACCATTTCATGGTTAGAGGTGAGTGAATCTTTGTTGGTGCAGCTAGAGTGTATGCATAGCATAGCATGAGATTTTGCCATGTTATCAGGCCATATTTTGAGGAGCAGTTGCATCCGTTCTGCAGCGATAGATTATAAGTACGGCAAACATGGCATCTCAGACTAGTAGAGCTTATACCATTGAATCTTTTAACATGTTACATAAACCAGGAATGAGTGTGATGGGGTAATTTGCTCTAATTAAAATTCACAAGGTTGGAGCTCACACTGGGAGGGATCTTTGACTATTCCTGTCTCCATTCTGAATGACCCCAAGAAAAGACAAACAGTGAGTTAGGACTCAGAAGCGCTGTAAGTGTGTGCTGATTATAATGGTTCCAGTCCGAGTCCATCTCTGTTACCAGAGGAGTTCAGCTGATGTTGTATCTCTGCTTCATAAATTTAACACAGGTTCACCTTACTGTAGGACTCCTTCTCCAAGAAAGCAGAATTCCCTCGCCTTCCATTTTTCATGTTCTATCCATCTTCATTAGATTCATAGTCAGTTACTGCCGATTCCTTCTCTGTGGTTGCTGTACATGTACAAGCTTTCATCACCCACATAGAGAAAGCACAAGACAATCCCAGAACAAAGACTTACCTGCAATCTTACTTTCCTTTGATTGAGGTGGTCTTGATTGACGTGTTTTTTTTTGTTGTTTTGTTTTTATCCATCAGCGCCACTGCACAGTTCCAACATCATCAAGGTTTTGCTGGTAAAAGGCAGCTGCATGTAGCTGAGGGCAGCAGAGAAGCTTGGAAGTAACTTCCTCTGCATATAGACATGATTTGGTTTGCTCTGATAAGGTCAAAGCATTCAGACTGTTTTTTATGTCTCTGTGATTGCAAAGCAAACACTTCAAAGACTCATCCAATGGGGACTAACACGCTGGTTTCTGGAAAACAGGTGGTGGAAAAAGTAAATGATGGATGCAGATGTCAGAGTTCCTGAAGCAAAATAATAGTTTTGTTTTTTGTACCATGTGAAGGAATATGAATGTTCCCTCTCTGATGGATTTTATCATTTCTTGTGCTTTCCATAAGTGCAGATCCTTCATCAATTTTTTCATAAGTTTTATTGGAATTTTATTAATAGACCAACACAAGGCAGCTGTTAACTAGGAAGTGGATAAAGGTATATTTAAATGTACATGCCATTTTCTTTCACAAATCTGTGTATTTGTAATCAGTACCCTTTGCTTAAATACCCCAAAATTTAAATTCATGTCAATCATTAGTTGCTGATGATTGACATGTTTCTGGCCTTAAAGGCTGGGTAAGAACCAGCATCATGAAGACCAAGGAACAGAGAGACAGGTCAGGCAGAAAGCTGTGGAGAATTTAAAGCATAGTTGGGTCATACACAATATCCCAGCCTTTGAATCTCTTATAGTTTGTTTATTTCGTCATGTGACAATGAAAAACAAGTAAAACCTGGCTGTCCACCCAAACTGATCTATGTGGAGGACATTTAAGAAATGGACAGGTCAGGAGGGACAATCAGTTGGAAGGAAAAATAATATTAGGCTGGTAAAAAAAACCAGCCTCTTGTTCTACACTTTGCTTCATCAAGAGGGTCTGGACTCTTGGCTGTTGAGAAGCGAGTACTTGCTGGAGGCGTGGACTCTGTTCAAGTTTGAAACAACTGGATCTGATTTTACCCAATCACTAAAGTTTGGCCATGATGTTTGGCCATACATCATGGCCAAACTTCAGTGCTGGAAATGCTGTGAACAATTTCACCAGAAATTAAGTGTCTTAAACACTCCTCTTGCGCCGACTTGCTGAATATCTGTGGCCGACAGACTGAATGGCTTCACTCACTTCCACCGTCCAACATTTAGGTCCAACAGTCCAACACTGAGGTTAGTCGGTCTCCATTAATGAATGTGGATATGAATTGTTAGCTCTTTGTTCCTCTCTGTTGATTGATTACTGGTCTGTATGGGATGGATTCATTCATTTGAGATTGCACACAATGTTGGCCTTCAGACAACATTTCAAATGCATAATTGAAAACTCAAAATCAAGTTTATTGTCACGCTAATGACAGGAGCATTTAAACTTCCGACCTTGACTCTATATGCAGTGAAGCTTTGCAACATTTATCTAGCGATGCTGTGAGCAGAGTTCCAACAGTTACAGCCTGCAGATCAGCACAGACCGAAGGAGAATGTTGTTAGACATGCCTTCATTGCACCAGACAAGGTCAGAGCACCAAGGGTCTGTATATGTCGCATTGATTATCAGACACTCGGTGTAAGAGCAAGCAAACCAGCTTAACAGAGCCATGGACTGCAAACTACACAAATAGAGACAGACAGCAGAGACACTGCTTGGTACTTAGCAGACAGGTGTGGCTGTCAAATACTGTGGCTAAAGACAGTAAGTCTGATGGACATGATGCCAGCCAGGCACAGTAAACATGGAGGAGGCATTTCTTCCTTACCTTGCAGTCACTGCAAACATAGAGGTAGACAGACCGTGTTGGATGGTTTGAGTAGATTCAAAAGCATTCGAAAAGGCTTAAAAACGTAAACTACAGTTTGAAGTGTTTGTGAAAAGATTTGGAGTTTTTTTTTCAGATGTTTTCATGGAAGTAGACTGAATAAAATCATTTTTTCTGTGAAAAATTTTTGTTTTACCTTGTTTGAATAACCTATTGAGCCTTTTATGTTTTTTTCTTAAATAGTGGAAGAGCAATGGGAAATCGCATTCATCGTCAGCAACTCAGACTTTGCATAAACTAAAAATCTTCACTGCAGCATTTACATCTGAAGGAATGACAGAACTTGGAAAAGTCAAAACTGAAGAAGTCTCCACCTCGTCTGGCTAACCTGTCAGACCTTGTCTATCAAAGGCGGTTTCCCGATTGGTAAGTCTGTACTGCATCTATAGTTAAAAATATAACTTACTCATAATACTCAAAGTGGATCTTGATAATTCTATCCTGAGCATAAATAACACAATTTCATACCTATGAAATCAATAATCTATTTGAGAAATCAAGAGCAAACAATATTTCTAATGCTCTGCAGCATTAGGTCCCTCTTATTGACATTAGCCCTGAACACAAACTGCTGAAAACCTTAACAGCATTATTTCACACTTGTTGCAGATATGTAGGTCAGACACAACATTGCTTTATTTGTGAAAAAAGTTTTACAAAAAAGCTTTTTGTCAAGTGTATCATCTTGTCTCATATATTGGTTGTGTTGTTGCAAGCCTGCATAAGCATCAACGATCCTCGTTATTTTATTGAGCACTTTGCAAACCTTCAAAAACCGCAACTAATAATGCAGCCGATAAATAAAAAGGATCAATTCTGTCTTTATTCCTGGAGTCCTCCTTTCTTTACCTTAAATCAGGGTTCACCACTTACATAAGGGATTGTTGTAAGAATATAATGTCAGTATCAATTTATTATTGTCCCTGTCTGGGAATTTACAGGTCATGAGCAGCACAGTCATCCTGACTGTGTCATGTGCTGATTAGCATTTTGAGCACGTATTCAGAAAAGCTAAACCCACACTACAGTTTGAAGTATTGCCTAAAAATAATAGTGCCTCTGCTCCAAAACAGAGGATATGCATATGTATAAAGAGTTTCTGTGTGACATGCGTGCGTGTGGAAAGACACTGACTCACTGCTGCGCTGCTCTCTTTAGCCTGCAGCCAAATAGTCTGTGCTGGCAGCATCAAGTATACCAAAGCAGAGTCAAAATCAAACAAATATATAAAGGCAGTGATGCATATGGTGCCTTGTTACTGCTTAGTCAGGTCAAACCCATGACAGAGACAGACAGTAGATGAAGAAGTAGCTGACTGTCACTGCTACCTGTTTGGTGCAGAGCGTCTTCATGCCGGATAGTTCTGCAGCAGAGAGTTTAGCTCTGGTCCTGAATCTGAAAAAAAAAAAAAGGCTGAGAAATGAAGACAAAGAGCATACTCAACAGCAATGCATTTAATTATTCATTGTGCGGCACACTGATGATGTTTTACACACAAAGTCCATTAGGCTGAACCGTCTCAACCTGCATTTAAAAGGAATCTTAATGTATATATAGTTGACAGAAACACAAATAACGTGTTTGTTTGTTTTGTTTTGTTTTTTCCCTCAGGGACTCAGGACGTGACAGCAGGGCATGGCACTGCAGTTTGGACTGGAGGGTAATCCCATAGCAGTGTTCGTAAAAACACAAATAGTTGAACATGTTGACATATCTCAATACTGTCCGATGAAAAACATAAAATTGACCTTGACCGACCTCTTATATGTGAATATATAATATTTCGGCATTAGAGCCATGGAAACCATCATGGCTGTACAGTGATAGGTAAATCACATTTGTGGTGAAAAAAACTGCAGCAGCTGTAATTTATTGTGACTATAAAATTCTGAAGTACTGGATTTCCCAGAGTTCATTAAGGGGGGAAATGTATAAACCAGAATAAGTAACTGCAAACATTCAGCTAACTAAACTATTTTTCCCTCCACATTTTTCCCTCCACACTGTTGTAGAAAAATTAGATATTAAAAAAACAAACAAACAAACAAACAAAAAAAATCTAAGAAGCTTGGTTTGGTGCAAGTGCTGTTTTGGGTTTCTGTTCCCATTCTTGTTTGAGAAATAGTTTCTTCAGACTGGACAGAGAACACGTCGTTACCTTCCTAACATTATGGTCTTTGTTTTATTGTATATATATTTTTTGCCTAAATAATCTGTAGTCAAAAAAGAGGTGGTTATTTTTATTTATTTATTTATTTTATGCCAAAAATTCCTTTTGCCAAAAACATGTCTTATTTGATATTCCATTATTTCAGGAAGGTGATGAAACGTGAACAACAATTTTCTTTTTCTGTCGAACATAGGGATTGGTCCATTTCAAGACATTTCGATGTTTGGATGTAAACCATTGGCTGCTGCTCTGTCTGTAGGCTTTTGGTTGCTGCTCTGCTGGAAGGTGAAGTTCTGCTCCAGTCTCAGGTCTTTTGCAGCCTCTAACAGATCTTCTTCCAGGTTTGCAGTGTATTCAGCTCCATCTCTCTTCCTGTCAACTGGGAGCAGCTTTCCTCTTTCTGGTGAAGAAAAACATCCCCACAGCAGTTTCATTTTCACTTTATCTAACTGGAGCACCTTTCTCCATGTTTGCTCTGTCTCCTGGATTATGGCAAACGACAAGCAGGACTTTTTATGACTTTCTTCTTGGCACTCATTCATAAAGTCCAGATTTATGGAGTCCATGACTAAGTTGTTCTGTAAATTTAGCAGCCATTATTTGGGACAAACTTTTTTTCTTTTTTTACAGATTTATAATATCTTAAATGGGAAATGTTAGCTAACTCGATGTATTTTGCACAGGTATGAACGCTTTTATTTTAATAATGTGTAATTAATAATTAACTGGCTGGTAATAAAATGCAGGATCAGTAATTTCTTATAAGACGACTTTGTCCCTCATAAACACAGGAATATATGTACAGTGTAAAGGACTCCGTCTTTTTTTCCTGTTTCTTCTAGATGACAAATATTCTGCAACGTGTTGCTGTTTTACTTTATTGTAAAACGTAAATCTGTTGATAAAAAAACTGCAAGTAACTGTTTTTTTTATACCAAAGTCATGGTACAGTAGAAAGATGGTAAGAAATACATTTGTTTAAAATGGCAAACATTTTAAACAAATCATACAAAATATGAAACATTCTTATTTTTACACAACATTCCATTCATGATCACAGTGCTTTGTTCTGCTTTTTTTTTTTTTTACCTTCCTTACAATTCTGCTCAAAGTTTACTGTTGGAAAAGTACAGCTAACTTTGTTCTTGGTATTTACTGTCATTTCTTAATCTTCTGGTTTCCTCCCAGAAAGCTATTTGTTGCTTTTGTTTTAAAAAACAAGGGAAACTGTGAACCAAACTTTTAAGTCATGTTTAACTTAAAATTTCAGTAAGAGACCAAAAACTGTAACAACTTGTATAATAGAAAAGCATGTCTGTCAGCTGACATACACGCCAGACAAACATTTTATAATATACTCTTTGGCCTATTGCAGTCATTGCATAACTTTTTTTCATTAAACTGATGAACGATGTGTTCCGATGAGTGCGGCGTGTCCAAACCATTCTGAAGCTGGATCCTGATGATAACAGCTCTTTCTACATGTTAGCTTCAAAGCAAAGGTGTAATGGAGAGGCTAAAAACAAAGAAATCATCTCAAAAACAGAATGTATTTCAGTATATCAGTGAAACCTGGAGACAGCATGAGCATAGAGTCCACACAAAAACACACGCACACACCCAAACAGGCCTAATGAAGTGAGCTGCAGGCTATAAAAGGCAGAGGGAGGCTGGATGGTTGAGCGCAAGTCCAGACAGCGAAAGTTGCAGAGTTCAGAAAACCCCGTCTCTGCTCTTTCTCTGCAGCCTTCGCTCCAGCAAACTGACACCACAACCTCCATGCATTTTTCATGACCTGTGTTGGCTGACGAGCTCTCTCAGCCTCCCTCCCTCCCTCTCCTCCCTCCCTCTCCTCCATCCTCTTCGCACAAACAGAATCTCGCACGCCCCACCACACATTCTTTCACTCTCAAACTGAGCTATCTCCTGAAAGCCTCAAAAACCATCAGTCTCACCAATTCGCTCCCTAATTCAGAATGGCGTTTCATTCAGAGCGACAGCGAGGGCAGAGAGATACTGAAGTGGATGAAAGAGAGGAGAAAATGAGAGCGAATGAAGCTAAAAAAGGAGTTCGGCAAAGCATGACGTTCTGCATTTAGTTTATCGATAATAGCTGCTACGCTGCTATTTTCCCAAACAGTAGCATTATGCATGTAGAGGGATTGTGGGATAAGAGACACTATCCTGTTAGACCTGATTGTGAAATATTTTTCATCTGTTTTATTTGGCCCCATGTAAGATATCTAAGAACTTAAAATGGAGATTTTTCTATGAAAAAGTAACATAATATAAAAGTAGAAGTAAATGATCTGAGGGTCTGTCAACAGGGTGTCTGTACATCCTTAAAAACTCTTAAATTTATGTAAAATTTATGGCCTTAAATATGCAAACTTTTATTGTGGCAAGATTATTTAATCTCATATATTCTATGTAGTTTTTTCTCCAGCTAATATCAGGCAAAGTTGTAAGTCGCACGCAAACATCTTTGTGTTGTGACTTGAGCTGGTCGAGACTATTGTTAACTAGCTGCTAGTATGCTCGCTAGCTTTTCAGACCCTATTAGCTATTCCGTAGCTTGCTAGGGTATAACTAATATACCCTAATAAAATACCCTAATATAGAGTATATTAGATAGTAAGGTATATTACCCTATGAAAGGATGGCTGGCTCACCCAGCTGGGCTTGGGTATGATAGGGTATGTTAGCCTTGAGATATGAATTTGAATGGTACCAGAGCTCAGAGCCACTAAACTATGAAGTGGGTTTTTAGGCGGACCAGATTTCACATTCACACCTCCAAAGAAACCTGACTTTCTCGACAAATGGACTGCACTTCAATAAAAGCAGAATCCACATATTTTTGTCTCGAGATGTGCCAAGCTGTCAGAGAAATTTCCTAAACTCACCTTCAACAAAATGTAGATGTTCTATAAAGCACTGAACGCAAATGTTTTATTTGCGAAAACATTTGACAATGTTTAATTTTCCTCCACCACATGTATGCAGTCAAGTGTTGGTTCATTGCATAAAACCCCATTGCAACACGTTGAATACTTTAGCATAACGCTGTAAAATGGTTTAAAAGCAAATGTTGCAGTAAAAACTGTTTTTGAATTCTGCAAAACTTCTGATCTGTGAATCAAATCACACAAACAGGACACTAAAAACAAGCAGACATGGATTCTACTCTTGATTACATCAATTATCATTCCTACGCCTGAAGTGATTGTAATCAACAGCATTGGTCATCAAGGACTAACAGAGTGACTTCAGTAGCAACATGTTAAGGTCAAAATCAGAGACAGGATAATTAGTTTGCTATCCAGAGAGTGTTTACCATTTGACCCACAATGCACTGCTGCATCTACATTAACATGGACATTATTGGTTACTTCTTCTGCTTATCTGCATGAATGAGCTCACCCTTAATAGAGAAGCAAAGTTCAAAAATGTTCATCAGTATCATTCAATATGCAGAATAGCTTCCAAAAATACATTTTGGGTAGTTTGTTTTAATAATCCAAACCAACCCTTTAGTACTGAACATATAAAACTTTTTTTTTTTCTAAATTTATTCTAAAATGAATGAACTACTGAACTGTCAGCTTGAATCAATTCTCTCAACCATATTTTGCTGTTAAAAAGAACTGTCCAATCCTTCATATATGTTGGCTGTTAGTTATAATTATGGAGATTGTCTGTGTTGTTAATCCCATAGAAATCTGCCATGTTAGGAATTTGCAAGGTAAACATTTTTTAAATATTTTTTTTTGCTTGTATCTTTGTGCTGTGCAGCTGGCAGCAGCGCAGCACAAGCTGCAGCCTGAACAGCAGTCTTCAACTCTCGCCATTCCTCAGGTAGAAACTGAAGCATTAACATCAGAGATGTCAGAGAATGTCAGGCTTCCACTGCACAAAAAAAAAAACCTAAAAAAAAAAAAACAGACTGGCAGTAATTTATTTATTACATGGAGTAGTTCAGATAATTCCTATCCTGTGCAAATAAGGATAAACTCATCATCCATTTCAAACATAAAGAAACAAATAGAAGTTCAGAAAATGGCTCTCGAGACTTCTCTTCTAAACTTTAATCTCTACCAGCTCATTCTGAGCACATCCTGTGCTCTTCCTCTTCATACATCCAGCCCCTCTACTCTCGCCGCTCTCACCTGATCAAGGGTCAGCTTGCAGTGTCTCCATTAGTCACGTCTCATTTCTTCTCTGCCACCCTGCTGTGATTCAGGGTCAGGGACTGCCCAGCAGCCATTTCCCCTCCTCGTTGGAGCCTGGGTGTTCTGGCTGACCCGGCCTCTTATCTCGGTTAAAGCAGACACTCGCTGGTGGTGGTCCTCTCATCGTCTATCAGCCTCTCCACTCTACCTGCTGCGAACAGCTCCCACACACACACGCATGCATGCAGGTGAGCTTATCTACCCATACACACACATGCATATTTCTCTGTGGACAAATATTTCTACCTGCATAGGATGTAAAAGTGAAACCTGGATTCTAGTCATTGTAATTTCTGTTCACTTCAGTTAATCACAAATCCCGTAAAAGCAAAGACACACACACACAGTCGGTACAGGTTTCAATGACTGAGAGGGTCAAGTAACAAAAAGCACACTGCAGAACGCGATACGCGAGGCTCCACAGACCCAGATGGCTGGCTTTTTTGTGCTCACTTCAGCTTGTATTATAAATTAAACTGCATTGTTCCTGCTTTGCCGTCTTGTTAAAGCTGCATGTGAGAGTTCACTGAGGACACAGCAAATCCATACTGTGGCACATGCCCCAGTAAAAAATGGTTCGGTGACACAAGTACTACAGGCAATGAATTTTGCTGTCAGACTTTTCTTTACCCTGAGAAGAAAAGCTAAAGTTTTATGCCACTGGTCAGCAGTTTGCTCTTGACATAAGCTCATTATTCTATGATTCAAAGTTGTCTGATTATCACTTTTTTCCTCTTTGTTTTTTTCATTCCAAGAATGGTTTGAAAAAAGTGTGAACCGCAAACTCTTTGACAACAGTTTACTAGTGATGGTCTAGAAAAGCAATTATCCACTTAATTAGTGCTTTTTTAGTTATTAATCACAATTAATCACATTTTCATGAACTAGTATTTGGGACAATAAGCTTTTATCACTAATAAATTATGGTTAGTAACTTAATCAATAAATAGACACATAAAGTGTGTATTAGATTGCAATTTCTAGCTTTTGTGCAAATAAGAGCTTTAATGCTATGGTTCATCCATAACATGATGAACCAAACTACCATCAAGCCATCAGCAAACTGCCTGGACTCTGAGCTCCTTTCATAGATCTGTTTTAAGTAAAACATTTCAGGGTTGAATCAAAATATTTGAGTGTATGTAGACCAGCAACTTCATTGTAGTTTCACACCTTGTAATCCGGTAGACTTGGTTCGACCGGGGACCAAAATTGCAACATTTCTGACATTTTCAGATAGTTAGTTCACTTTCACTCTGCATTGTCTCAAACAAACCCAGATGCTTTAATTCCCTCCCTCACCAGTGGTGGCGCTGCACCAGAAACCACTGTCGGAAATGACATAGAAACCTCTGAAGAAGACATGAGCTGGGTTTCCATAACAAATGTGCTCAAATCTTTGTTTACGTTCTGCTAGTGTCAGAAAAAACAATTGCAGTGTTTCCATGACAGCAAAGGATGTAAACAGTGACACAATATATTAATAATTCAGCCATGGTGAAACGCTCATCATGTATCAGACAAAACAAACCATCATGATCCTACAAATTTTCGTTCCTTGTGGTTCGTCAGTTAGTAACATCTTTCTGTTAATGACGTACGTGATGCAAACATTTTTTTTACTGCATTTTATGTGAAATATGCTAATTTTGATACAGCCAAAAAAAACCTTGCTTTTGTTTTGGTTGTATTTACCCAAAATGCCCTGCACTTTGGTCTACAATTTTGGGTTGCGCCAAAGTTTGATGATGCATTCACACCTCCACAAACGAACCAGACTTTCAGTGACAGAGTTTGATTAAAGCGAAATAAACAGGGCTGGTGTTAATGCAGCCTCACGCTTTATGCCTTTTTACGTCCTGCAACTGTTTTAGGGGGAAAAGTTCATCTGATTTACAGAAAATGGTTTCTGTCACTTCTATGTTCAATAGTGTTCAAACCATCTCTTTTACAGTGTACATTCATTGCATTTTAGTAGAAATGTTCCGCTACATTAATTAATCTTTCTATGGTCCTCAGCCTATTTTATTTCTGCACCATTAAATGAAGGACAAAACTGACAAACAAACACTGGAATATATTTTTATGTACCATGCCGTAATGTTTCTTTCTCCCACCAATATTCTCAGAATTTAGATGTTAAATTTTAGGTTTCTGTAGTCAGTCATTTGTGAAGGTAAATATTAAAAGCAATTATCTTAGCTCCATTGTCATGTTACATTGTGATGAAACGCTGCTCTCCTCTGCACTCTCACAGCCCTATCATTTACTAAGTTTGTAAAAAGATTTTATTTGGCAGTTTAGTAAATAGTACTGCGACACTCAGAGTTTATTATTGATAATGTTACCAGTTTCCCGAGACATTCATTATACCAGGACTAGGCTCAGCGTTAGCGGCCATTTTGCTTCAGTCGACTGCAGAATGAGAGAACAAAAATCACAATAACATAAAACAGGAACTAATTTTAATTGGAAAGAAAACAAAGAGCGCACATTGAATAACTTTGTCCTGGTAAGATACAGACGTAATGGACCAAAAGTATGTGTACTACAGAGAAAAGACACAGAAGTTGAGAGATAGCAAAAATTTATCCAAGCAATATGAAAGAAAAATTCTGAAAAACAATGTTTATGAATTGGTAGAAAGTGGCTTGTTCCACTCTGTTGTAAAGTTCTATTATATGAAGAAAAATTGACTAGAGATAAATAAATGAAGACGTGACTGCTTCAAAATCGGTGTAAAAACGTTTTTAATTAGCACCACAGGTTCTCCCAAAATGAACGCTAGCTTTAGCATTGCCAGCAGCTAGCACGCTGTGGTATTTCTCTGCTGACAAACATTGATATATATATACTGTAACTTTGTAGCCATTTTTCTCTCACCAAATAACCTAAAATGGAGTCATGAACAATTTTAAATTTACTTGGAGCTTATCCTTTTCTCACTTAATGTATGAAGTGTGTGATCTTGAGCTACCTTGTAACCTTCCCTTTATATTGCAACAGCTCTTTTTGCAGCCAAGCGGTCTTATCTGTCTTACTTTGTATCCTGTACCTTTTAGTTAAATTGTTCTTATATTATATTTTAAAAAAATTATTTTGAAAGAAGAAAAACAAAAACCTCAGTCACTTGTCTGCAGAGCGTGCAGCCCACGGGGCAGAACCAAGCTAAATCCATAAACACATCTTACACCAACGCCAAGTGCTTTTAGGTTTGACTGTTTTAATCAATAGCTCAACCTTGGTTAATTTTAACCTTTCACACTCTAATCTTGAATGTAATAGTGGCTTCAGGGCAATTTGGGCCTGAGCACCTTGTGTATAAATGATGACAATGCATTAGCCATTGGCCGCAGAATGACAGGGAATCAATACGGAGGACAAATTTGAAATTCAAAAGGATATTTATCTTTATCACTCATGATTAAGGTGGGTGCAAAGTTGAAATTTAACTCCAACGGTAAAAAATTTTTAAGCATCATCTATTGTGAAAAATTTATTTACTTCAAGGAATAACTTGCTAATATTTTCACCAACAATTTCCTACCTAACTTGAGTTTTATGCAGGACTTTCACTATATGGGCTGCGTAAGAGAAACAAACCATCCTGACTATTGTATGGGAGAACGAGGCAAAGTGCAGCCTTGAAATAATCCTCCAGCTATTCTCATACAAGCTAAACTGCTGTAATACAGAGTGCATGTGTTGGAGAAACATGGAAGACCTTCTATGTATTATTGAATAAAGCTGGCCAATTCTGAATTTAATGAGCAGAACAAGTGTGTGTAAGTGTACATATGTGGAGTTGCTTTCAATAAGCATTTTCCTACATTCCTCTTTGTCTCCTGTCAGGATGTGAGATTTACTTTTTCAGAAGGTAAATAAAAAAGGGATAGAAAAATAATTTTTTTAAAGCACCATCTCATCGACAATCCTTCACGTCTCCTCCAAATAATTAGCCATTGGGAAGTTTTCAGCTGGGAAAACACTACACCCAGTTGCCACAGATTGTGTTAACAATCAACATTTTCACAC
This sequence comes from Poeciliopsis prolifica, assembly GCF_027474105.1. Classification (NCBI taxonomy): domain Eukaryota; kingdom Metazoa; phylum Chordata; class Actinopteri; order Cyprinodontiformes; family Poeciliidae; genus Poeciliopsis; species Poeciliopsis prolifica. Next base: position 1,399,000 of record NW_026562402.1, read on the forward strand.
TAACAGGCTGGGTTCTGTTTCACAACTGAAAAAGAGTGAGGACAATACAGAGCACCAGCTCAGGAGCACAGATTACAGGATCAGCCAACCCAGTGGTGGCTGATCCTGGGGAAGAATCCAACTCATTCTTCATCGGGCTGAATTGTCGAATTGTCGAAATCAACATCCTTTGTTGATTTCCAGGAGATGGACATAATTGGAAGGCTTACGCTACACATTTAGGATCACAAAATGGCTCCTGAACAGACTTGTTCCCACTTTTACTGTTGCCAGTCACAAATATCTTGATAACAATTAAACACTGTCCTTTATACACAAAGATAAAAAAAATAATTAAGACAAAGTAATTTACAATGTTACAATATTTTCCTCATTGCGTACCCCCTAGTGGTCAAAACAAAATTATGCTAAAGTGTTATTCAAATAACGTTGCATATCTTCGAACACTTTTGGAACTATATTTTACCAGAGTAAAAAGTATCTTCAGAATAATATCTGCTTTACATTACATTACTTACCTGTAGAAGACTGTCTAAAAATAACAAGTAAGAACTATTTCTTTCAAATTGTTTTACATAGGAAGTCACTGCAGTTTAGCCAGCAATGCAGACTAAAGTACAGCATGACAGAAATGAGGGAGGATATCACTAACATGCAAATTTATGTTCTATGCATCATGACTCCAACGTAACCACATTCATCTGCAAAATATACAAGCTAATTTGGTTCCTAAATTATCACTCTGGTCGGACGGATAAATGGTTCAGGTAACAATTTTGCTAATACAGATCAAAATAAAACTGAGACAAATACATTCTCACAGCTATAAAGACACATTTTATTTTCCCTGCAGCCCATAAAAGGGGGGAATTAGATGTGCCATGGAGACATCTAGGACATCGCAAAGCACCAATTTTCACAGGCCGACATGAGATGGCGAACAATTACAGAGATGTTTATCACTTATCGTTTATCACTATGAAATTTCTGGCACTTCCATAATCACAACAAGTCAGGACCATTCTGTATTCACTCCTTCAAAAAGCAGCTTTCATTCCAGGCAGATTGAAATTATGGCGTGCTGTTATTGAAAAGGCCAGGACTGGAGAAACTTCTGCAATCAAACTGTCAGCACTCCCATTTCTGTCTCCGGGTGTGTAATAGTGTGGACACTTGCTATTGCGTTTGATATTCCGCACTAAAGTTAGTCAAAACATGCTCAAATTCCATCTGTAGGACAATGATGGAGGGTCAGAGAACAAAAGTGCTAGTTATTTATTTTGCTTTAAAATCAAATCTAAATTTTTAGGGTAGCCACAAAATTGGACTTGTCACCCAAATAACTTTTAGCAGAAGTTTTGTGAATGAAGTGTCAGAGGTATTAAATACTTCTTTCCACCCTGCCACTGAAGGGGCCTTGTAATTTGGCGCCTTGACCCACCTGGTGAGCACCAGGACCTAAACTGGACCAGCAGGCAGCTGAAGCCCCATATTTTGAAACAATTGTGACTGAAAACATAATGCTGCAATACATTGAATGCTCTGTTCTTCGTGTGGGAAATGTTTGAATCCTGATACATTAGTGTGGCGCTTTTGTCAGTCAGTTGCTATGGCTACTTGACCCCCAGAGTTGTGTGCACACACCGATTTTGTTGATGTAAACAATAACATGCAATGTGTCTGTACATAAACACTGATTTTAAGTATGTTTCTCCAATTAGAGCCAGTAGTTGTATGCTGTTCATTGCCATAAAATTTAAGCACATTTGGTACTTTGTAATGTCGCACATCTGAATCCAAGGTCAGCAAATGCCCATATTTTCTTTTTACCAACTCATGTCACATGCTAAGCAATATTAGAAAATGCAACAAACATTCTAAGCAACATTTGGGCTTCAACAGGACTATGATAGCTAGAAATAATGACTTAAACCCTTTATTCAGTAATCCTCATTCTTTCTTTGTTTCTCTTCCTCCTACTCCCGCCTCTCCATCTCATTTTTCATTTGCATGGTTACTGTCATCCCCAATTCAGAGTACATTGGGCTGCTTTTAATTACAGCATCTGTGTTGACAGGAAAGAAAAAGGGATGTTATTAATGTCTGGTCTAAAGTGGGAGAGGTCCCAGAGCACAAATATTTCCACTGTGCTTTTTGTTTTAATTAATTAACAGAAACCAGGCAGGAAGACAATTGCTTTGTGTGAAAAGTGAGTGGATTAAGATTATTAGGATCCAAAGTGTGTGTTGGTGCAGGTTTCTCCACTTAATGACATTTCTGATTTGAAAAAATATAATTCATTTACACTATGCTGTAAGTGAATGTGACTTTAGGGCTGGGTGATATTAGGAAAATATCTCAATATGTTTTGTTATATTACCATACACAATATTTATCACAATATTTTTTAAATAATCTCCAGTGCTATTTTAAACTATATAGTAACATATCACATGTGTATTCCATTGAAACGAACCATTTATGTTTTTCCTAATTTGTTCACAAAATCAGAATAAATGTAAATATTTTATTGTAGCCATAAGTTACTCAAAGAATCCACAAGGAAACAGCTGAAAACTGAAATGGAGCTCTTTAATGGTTTTAATATAAAAATAACAACAACAAAAAAATCCTGAATTAGTCCAGATTAAAGAAACAAAAGCTTAAATGACAATACAATTGTCAGACCCAGAAGTCACAGGTATTGAACTATTTGCACTTTGCCAATATCAAACAATGTTATATATATAAAAATTCCCTTCTCACCCACCGCGGGTGGTTCTTATCCTCTAAGCTCGGGTCCTCTACCAGAGGCCTGGGAGCTTGAGGGTCCTGCAGTATCTTGGCTGTGCCAAGGACTGCACATTTCTGGACTGAGATGTCTGATGTTGTTCCTGGGATCTGTTGTAGCCACTGCTCCAGTTTGGGGGTTACTGCCCCGAGGGCCCCGATGACCACAGGCACCACTGTGGTCTTCACCTTCCAGGCCCTCTCCAGTTCTTCCCTGAGGCCCTGGTATTTCTCCAGTTTCTCGTGCTCCTTTTTCCTGATGTTGCAATCACTTAGTATTGCTACATCTACCACAACGGCTTTCCTCTGATGTTTATCCACTACGACAATGTCTGGTTGGTTCGCCATTACCATTTTGTCTGTCTGGATCTGGAAGTCCCACAGGATCTTAGCTCTGGCGTTCTCCACCACCTTTGGGGGTGTTTCCCACTTTGATCTCGGGGTTTCCAGTCCATATTCTGCACAGATGTTTCTGTACACTATGCCTGCCACTTGGTTATGTCGCTCCATGTACGCTTTCCCTGCCAGTATCTTGCACCCTGCTATGATGTGCTGGACTGTCTCAGGGGCCTCCTTGCACAACCTACACCTTGGGTCTTGTCTGGTGTGGTAGATCTGGGCCTCTATTGCTCTGGTGTTTAGGGCCTGTTCCTGGGCTGCCAGGATGAGGGCCTCTGTGCTGTCCTTGAGTCCAGCTTTTTCCAGCCATTGGTAGGATTTACTGATATCAGCCACTTGGGTTATTTGCTGGTGGTACATCCCATGTAGGGGTTTGTCCTCCCATGATGGTATCTCTGGCACCTCAACCTCCGTTCCCTGTTGTCTGAGACATTCACTGAGCACATTGTCTGTTGAGGCTTTGTCCCTGATGTATTTATGGATCTTAGTTGTTTCGTCCTGGACAGTGGTTCTCACACTCACTAGTCCTCTGCCTCCGTCCTTGCGGCTCGTGTACAGTCTCAGGGTGCTGGATTTGGGATGGAACCCTCCATGCATGGTTAGTAGCTTTCTAGTCTTAATATCTGTGGCTTTTATCTCCTCCTTTGGCCAGCTGATTATTCCAGCAGGGTATCTGATTACTGGCAGGGCATAGCTGTTTATCGCACGGATTTTGTTCTTGCCATTGAGCTGGCTTCTCAGGACTTGCCTTATTCGTTGGAGGTATTTAGCTGTGGCTCCTTTCCTTGTGGCCTCATCGAGGTTGCCATTTGCTTGTGGTATACCTAGGTACTTGTAGCTGTCCTCTATGTCTGCTATTGTTCCTTGTGGGAGTGAGACTCCTTCTGTGTGGATCACCTTCCCCTTCTTTGTGATCAGCCAACCACACTTCTCTAGTCCAAATGACATCCCAATGTCAGTGCTGTAGATCCTGGTGGTGTGGATCAGTGAGTCGATGTCTCGCTCACTCTTAGCATACAGCTTGATGTCATCCATGTAGAGGAGGTGACTGATGTTGGCCCCATTTTTGAGTCGGTATCCGTAGCCAGTCTTGTTGATAATTTGGCTGAGGGGGTTCAGGCCTATGCAGAACAGTAGCGGGGACAGAGCATCTCCTTGGTATATGCCACATTTGATGGACACTTGTGCAAGTGGTTTGCAGTTGGCTTCAAGCGTGGTTTTCCACAGCTTCATCGAGTTTGCAATGAAGGCTCTCAGAATCCTGTTGATGTTATACATCTCTAGGCATTCAATGATCCAAGTATGCGGCATTGAGTCATAGGCTTTCTTGTAATCGATCCAAGCCATGCACAGGTTGGTGTGTCGGGTTTTGCAGTCTCGGGCAACTGTGCGGTCTACGAGGAGTTGGTGTTTGGCTCCTCTGGTATTTACACCGATACCCTTCTGTGCCGTGCTCATGTGTTTATCCATGTGTTTGCTTATCTTGGCCGCTATGATGCCTGACATGAGCTTCCAGGTTGTGGAGAGGCAGGTTATTGGTCGGTAGTTGGTGGGACTGGACCCTTTGATGGATCCTTCTGGATTAGGATTGTCCGCCCTTCAGTTAACCATTCAGGGTGAGTCCCACTTTGTAGCAGCTGGTTCATTTGGGCTGCCAGTCGCTCATGGAGAGCAGTGAGTTTCTTTAGCCAGTAGGCATGGATCATGTCAGGCCCTGGTGCTGTCCAGTTTTTCATACCTGAGACTCTTTCTTGAACATCCGTCACAGTGATGGTTACCGGGGCTTGCTCAGGGAGGTTGCTGTGGTCCTCTCGTAGAGAGATCAGCCACTGTGCATTGCTGTTGTGGGACGCCTCCCTTTCCCATATGCCTTTCCAGTATTGTTCAGTGTCCAGCCTTGGTGGGTCTGCTCTGTTATTACCCTGCCATTGAGAGTACACCTTAGCTGGTTGAGTGGAGAAGAGCCGGTTAATCCTTCTGGATTCATTCTCCCTTGTGTATCTCTTTAGGCGGCTGGACAAGGCTTGGAGCCTCTGTTTGGCAGTTTCAAGTGCTTCAGGTATGGGCATCTGTCTGTACTTTCTCGGTACTGGTCTTTTCATTGTACCCTTGTGGAGCTCTGACAGTTGGTTCACTTCCCTCCTTGTTACCTTGATATATATATATATATATATATATATATATATATATATATATATATATATATATATATATATATATATTAAAAGTGATATTTAATGGTTACAGCACAATAGTAAGGTCTTGTTAAAGTTGCTGCAGCTATATAAGTGAATGTGACTTTCACAGAGCATGAATAGCAATAGAACAGAGCATAAAGGATGGACAGATGGAAGGGGATCTTGCCAGAGAAGCAAAACATTTTAAATTGATGATGTGACATATTCCTCTTGCTGTTTGTTCCGCTTCTAACTGAAACAAGACAACTTCTTGCTCTAACATATGTGGCTCTATACTACTGTGCTGTATGCTGATCTGCAGCTGAGCTGAATGTGCTGTGCTGCTTGCAAAAAAGTTTTAGAGATTACTGAAACTGCTGAATCCCCAAAGTGTGCAGTATGGGACGACTTATACATTGTGCAAGGCCTAATTTATTACTCATGAATCCAATAAATACTAAACTTTAGTTTGCCCTAACGGCTACAGAGTTTCCAAAGGTGAACTTTTGGTACGTGTGGCTGACTCTGGCTTGATCACCTGTTGCGTGAAAACATGTACAGATACTGTTGATGAAGCACACCCTCCGTTCATTTAGACCAGGGGTGTCAAACTCCAGACCGCTGTCCTGCAGTTTTTCGATGTGCCACAGGTACAAAACACAGGAATGAAATGGCTTAATTACCTCCTCCTTGTGTAGATAAGTTCTTCAGAGCCTTGCTAATGATCTAATTATTCTATTCAGGTGTGGTGCAGCAGAGGAACATCTAAAAGTTGCAGGACACAGGCCCTCGAGGACTGGCTGTTAAACCGTCTAAATTTAAGACAGTTTAACATTTCAGGACCTTAATATATATTTATGAAAACACTCTTGTCTTTACCAGGTTCTAGAACTGTTTAAAGTTTATCTCAAGTTGAGTTATTCTTTTTTTTTCTTTTGCAGTGATTGGTTGTAGCATATTCTGAATGCTACAGTTGCTGCTTCAGAGACCTGCTGACATGCTGCAAAAAAAAAAAAAAAAAAGCAGAAACTTTATATCTCAGTGGACGTGCTTTGGAAAACATTATCAGCTAAATCAGATATTAATTTTGAATGTATCTTGAGTTAGTTAAATCATCAGATTCAAAGCTTTAAATCTGCCCTTCAAAGGTAGATTTAAAGAAACTTTCCTGTCACATCAAACTAAATTGGAAATCTTATTTTTCACTGCAAATCAGTTATAATTACAAGGCAAAACTGCTGTACTTGAATGGAAAGAAACTGAATGGTGAAGAAACCTTTTTTTCTTTCTATTTTTTGCACCATTTCCTTTCACAGTGTTGTGTTCGCCCTCCTTCAGTTGGTGCTTGTTTGGACTTTGTTATTGTTTCTTTATGTAACGCCACTGAGCCAGAGAATGAACAGCCTGGCCGAACAGCACAACAATACTGTGATGGATGAGGCCGGCCGCCATAATTATGTGAGGACCAACAGGTAAACGGAGCGCGCAGGCGGAGCACGGCAGCCTGCCTGGGGATGATAGCGCAGATCCCACTCTGTTTTTGTTTCTTTGAGTTGTACTGTGAGGCTGGCAGAATATCACTGGGACACACACACACACAGCATCCAAAGCATTTCCTCAGATGAAGCACTCAGACACAAAGATGTCTTATAAATGCTAAAACATACTTCACACGCCGTTTCCGCTGCTGTTCCTTATTTTTGAATGCTACTTGGGCAATTTTGCCTGTGATAAACAGCTCAGAACTCAGTGAGTCAACCCGGAGCAGAGGAAAGATGCCACAACAAGGTTCCCCCCCCCCACCACTCCTCACTTGAGAGTATTACAGAATTATTGTCGCAGACGAAAGCTAACAGAGACAGACAGATTGAGGTCGTTACACAAGAGAAGCAGATGAGAGAGAAGGAAGATGAAAAGGCTTTGGGGGAGCATTCCTGCTGGTTCCATGTAGTGTTGTGGAAGAAAGAGATAGGCGGAGGTGATTGAAGGAGGAGGGACAAGAGGAGAGTGAGGTTTTCTTTAAAAAAAAAGACAAAATGCTGTAAACTGTTTGAGACCAAAAGATGGTGGTTTGAAGGGAAATGTGGGGTGAAGAAAATGGAAGAAATGGGGCATCATTTTCCAACTCAAGGCTGTACCATCAATGGCCTCTGTTTCAAACATAAAGAACTTCTTTTGTCTCGATGGAAAATCAGAGTAAATAATTGTGACAGTTCTTTAATTCAATGGTGTGGAAAATATTCATATTGCTTCTTATTCAATTTGGATGACCATGTGTTTAAAATTCAGAAACCCACCAGTTAATGTTGCACCAAATGTTGCCAATGCGAGTAATATCAGCCATAGACATAAATACTTAGATGTTTCATTGAATGCTGATGTTAGATATTTTTTAGTATTATCATTTTCTTGTTACTTTAGTTTATATTCAGTCTAACGTATTATTGTGATTTTAGTATAAACTGACCTGGAGGTTACAACTGTCTTCATGCGAGGAAGTAAAACTTTATGGTTCTCAGATCTTAAAGTTTTCTCTGGTGTTTATCTACCCAGTCTTAGGTGACAGTTTGACCTAGAGCTGAACTGGGCTCAGATTGTAAATTAGATATCACACCTGGAACTGAGTTGTTGGTCTGTTTGTGTTAAATGTTTTACGACCTCTGTTGTATCCTGACTGCACCATGTGACTGTTTCTCTTTGACAACAAAGAGGGAGCTCACGTGAAAGCAGATCAGAACGCTCTATGAACAGCTTGGAGGAGCTGTTGATTGGAGACTTCTCCTTCTGCAGAAGTCTGACCATATTTAATTCATATACGTTGTCTGGTTATTTTATTGTAGGTTCGAGGAAAATACCTAACAGCTGAGTCCTACGTTACATCATGAATTTGACAGTAGAGCGATCAGAGATCCATAATCTATGTGCTGCGTGGATTTGTTTCAATCAATTTGCAGTAAAAATTGGATCCATTGACATTACCTTCCCCAGGTAAAAGTTTAGTCTTAGAATGTGGACAGCAACAGACCATAAAAATAACTACCCAAATCATCTTGGGAGAAAATGTACCTGCTTGGCACTCGCCAGACAAACAGTGATGCCGTTTGCCACTCACAAAAACAAGGTAATTGACAAGTTTCAGATAGTTCAAGTAACACACAACTGCAAACACATGAAAACACAATCATGGCCAAAATACAGTGGTGTCATAATTTATCAATTTCTTAAAATTAAGAAATAAACATGTGAGTATATGCAAAATGTATAAATCTTGTGTGTATGTGCTGCCCGGATTTTTCCATCACTTTTCATGCGACATGATTCCATGCAAGCGATTTTCAAAGCGGTGGTGAACTTCCTCTGTGATTTCATAGTTAAATGTTAGAGATGTTTTAGTGGTCCGTCCAATTAGCTCTGTTAAACTGACAAAGTTTAACAATGGGCTCTACTACGTCAAGTTATTTTGACATGATAATGTGACGAACATGGAAGCCCAACTCAGAGAAGTCAAAAATGGGGCCTGACTACTTGTGAACATTATTTAAGAGAGAAAATATTTAAAAACCAATCAAGTAAACTGGTAGATATGCCAGATTTGACCCATATATTATGTGAGTGCTTTTAAATGTATCATTTTAAAATTGTTTTGTGGAATTTTACGGTTCATGTATGTAGTGCGATTTAGTTAGGATGTTAGTGGTTGGTGTCATATTAGATTACGGTAACCTCTGTCAACAGATCACATGTCAATGCATCTAATGTATGACATTGACAGATATTGTATGCCAACCATTTTGGTTGATAAAGTTTTTTTTAAAGAACAGAGTAACACGTAAACCAGCTAATCAAAGCTAACGCGAGCCTATAATTGCTAATGGCCAGCAGAGGAAGAAGGCGATCCAATGGGTGACCAGTCTCGGCATGGTAGTTGCTCGCCTGTCCACAGCTAACGCCAACAAATCCAATGCTGATACTGGCCTATCCATGCTAATAGACAGCAGTAGGACCAGCCTACTCAAAAGTATCTCCATATCGAAAGCAGGTGAGCAGTTTTCTACTTTACCAGCACCGATCGCTCAGTTACCAGTGCCAACCAATCAGTAATGAGATGAGCTGGCTTTGGAATGGATATAGAGTCCTGAGTCAAGGAAGCAGCCATTGCTGGGTGCACAATAGTCTTAATGTTGGCTCTGACACAACCCCATGCAGGCCATGCTTTTTGAATCACAGTAACCAAGGGGCCTACTATGTACTAAGACTCAGCGACTGCAGCATAACTTAAAATAAAGCAGAACAAAGACACGCTGTTTTCTTCTTTGCTGATGTAAAAGTGTGACACCCTCTTCCTGTAAAAGAATCAACTGCTAAGTAAAGATATGTTAAAACCTAAGAAACCAAACATAACTTGCTTTGATTCCGTGTTTTAGTGAAGCTTATTTTTCTGACTTCAGCAGTACAAATCTATTACCTAAAGCACAAAGAGGGAAAGCTTTTTCTGAATGAAACCCCTTGAAGATTTGAGGTAAAAACATAATAGTAAAAGAAACACAACAAAAAGGACCCTGGATGACCTCGATTTCCCAGCCTCACTCCACTCAACCTTCCTATGACCCCAACGTCATTGTACTTTAGTACACTATCATTTTTTTTTTACTCCATTCTTCTCTTTTTGTGCGACTTTGCAGACCTGCAGGACAAGGTTGTTGCATGGTGCAGTGCAGTTCATCATCATGCATATGTTCATACACTAATCTAACTGCGCCATAACAAATGAGCTGATTATCTACACCTTGTCTCCGTGTGGGGGTGAAGGGGCCACGAGTGGGTGCACGTCATTGTGTGTGAGACAGAGACTAAATAGGCAAAGTGAACAGGTGCAGAACGGGGTACAGGAACCCCATACATCATACTGTAGCAGAAATATGCATCGTCCCTATACCTTACCCCCACAACACCACCTCTCAGTGGAGAACCGTCTATACCAGCAACCTCCCTGTGCCCCCAAATGGCTCGAAATACATGCTTCACACAAATCTATTGACACACACACACTCGCAAAGACTGCAACCCCAAGAGCTCGACCTACATTTTATGTCCTCTTACCTCACATCTGACTATTCATCACCACATGGCAACCATCCCCCATAGGGAGCAGGAGAATGGGGGGGCTTGATTTTTGGGGGAGAAACAGGGGACAGAGCAGGGTATACTACATACTGCAGGACAGGGCGTCCTTTCCTCCTCTTTAAGATCAGACCCTTCAACATCAGCACCGCTATGCGAAGGTCTTGGTAGAAAACATAGAGCCATGAAGTTGCATCATAAACGATTTCCACAAGAAGCTGCAGGTGCATAGCAGGGAAACTCAAGATCATAGATGGCCCTGTAGACATTTCACGATGTCTGAATAAACAAGAACATTTCTTACTGACAGTTCTAATGTGACAGTTCACAAAGATGTTGCACACTTTATATTCAGACATTACTCCAAGCATTCTGACAGTGTGTTCAGGCTGAATGTGACTTGAGGGTCAGGACATCCGGTTTCCATGCAGAGTATATGGTGGACATGTGTCTAGGGGCGCCAAAGTCTCGCACTGCGTGTTTTCAGATTGAGTGTTCGATGCCTGTACAGCGAGTCCAAAGTGGCAGACGCAAGAGCTGGAGAATCTGAACTTTTGCATTTCAAAAATATACTTATAAAATCACTGTATATTACATACAATTTTGGATTTGTAACTCCACAATGGTGAAAGGTTGAGCAGAATTAATACTTATGGAGGGCACTGTGGATTACGGCTACAATTCAGTAATAAAACAACCTCAAAGTCTCAGAGATTATCTTCAGAGGTCCACAAGTTTTCTCTCTGTGCTCTTTTATTTCATCAGTTTTTGTCTGAAGAAAATAAATATATTGCAGAAGAGGTTTCACTTTAATTTCAATGTTACACAATCAACTTTATGTTCTGTCTATGGAGATTTAATGGACACTGGCAAAGTTTAAGAGTGAACTCTACTAAATCCTTATAAAATAAAATCAAAGTATTACATTTTAAGCCCATCATTATTTCACGTAAAAATGGCAGACAATAGGAAAATCTTTTTTTTTTTTTAGATATAGCGTATCTCTGGCACACTAAACCAATCATTTTGGCGATATTTGCTGGGCCCTGTGATTGCACTGGTCTTGACTGATTGCACTGATTGGATCGTCTGAAGATGATCACACATAATCATTCTTTAGGAAGAGAGCTGAAATTTTTGATGTAAGAAAAAAAATTAAGCTCTAAATTTAGACAAATACTTTATTTGGGAACACTAAATAAAGTAGAGAATTAGAAATATGTTACTGAGATTATAAAGGTCAGCTACATAAGTTTGAATTAAGTCAGTTTAGACTATACAGGTAGTTAGAAAGCATATGTGAAAACCAAGCAGACCGGAGATCACTAAAAAGCAGGAAGCAGACTGCATTGCTGGGCATTCTGAGTAAATCCAAACAAAACAAACTGAAAAAAACAAAAGAAAAATCCTTCAACAGCTAAAATCTGGCAGCACTCCATTTTTGTTTACATTTTGGGAAGAAGTTGTACTCATAGTCTTCTTCAGAGGATTTTGTAATGTTCCTTTAGTGGTTCTTGGTGCAACATTTGTAACATTTGTTACAGTTGAAAATGTAATAAATTTTGCAATTTTTGACCCCACTCACACCGACTAACAGGGGTTAAAACACTTCAAGACAGATCAGTCCTGACCTGAAGTTACCAGCAGCATTAAGAGTCACTCAGATACAGTTAGACTCTAACTGCAGGAGACTTCATGTCAACTGAATCAAGTCCTAGCATTGTAAGGCAGACTGGAGTTTGCTTTTTTGGTCTGCATCAAATTTTCCTCTGGTAAAATCCTCTGAAATACATGACAGGCTATGTTTTTCCCTTTGTTCACCAATACAAGCATCTTCTCTACATAATCCTAAATGGCCTTAATTCTGCTTGTGTGGGTTTCCATAAAAGCCAATGGTGCCCCTCCAAGCCCCCAACTTATTCAGCCTTCAAAATAGATTTATCTGACTAAAAGAGGATGGCCTTTTTTCAGATTCCTCATACAAGCCATGCCTCTCATTTTACCCTCAAGATGTAGAGAGAAAAGATCAGCAGAGGATATTTTAATTGCTTTTCCCCCATCATATTCATCAGCATGCCTCCCCCCACACCAAGAGGGGACTAGAGAGACTATTTCATAATTCTGGGAGGACTCAGGATTCTCTCTTGGGACGGGACACATCTGGGATGGACTTTAGAAAAATGAAATCTGACAGAGATTGGTGTTTGTATAGGATCGAATTGAATGGATTGTTCTTCAGACCGTCCTTGTACTAACTATGAGGGGGAATGGAAATGATTCAAATCCAGAGGGAGCTGGTGGATATGAGGGAATTATGATATTGGGACCTGGCCAAATGGAAAAAAAATAGGTGAAACAAAAAAGAGGAACATGTGGGATGCAATGGCTTAAAGAAAGCAATATAAATGTTTAACATGCTTGTTTTTTTTTTCTTTTTCTTTTTTCTAGTTATATGCAACCTTTTTTAGAGAAAACAAAAACCATTTCTTTCTTTAAACACAAAAGTATTTTGTTACAAATTTTAATTGATTCAATTAATAGGTTATCAGTTCTGAAGTCTAATTTTGGTGAGCCTAGCTACTGCACACATTAACCAGTTAATTCAGCTGGTTTTCTGACTGATGAGTGGTTGAGTGGTTGACAGTACTACGACTAGGCCTGTCACAATGATAAATTTTGCTGAGCGATTAATTGTCTCAAAAATTATTACAATAAATAATAATAATGTTTAAAGCATTTTAAAGTGATGTAATGGTAATGGCATAATGCAAGCCAAAAATAAATACACTTTATTTTCAAAAATCACTTAACACTGAAGCAGATGAGCAAAATAAACCAAAAGCTACAATTAAACAGACTTTCAGTTGCACTTGAAGAAAAACTAAACACAACACTGTTTAGTTTTTAACAAAGCAGATCAACCAAAATGGAAATAAAAAATATATTCATCCAAAATTGAAATGAGGTCAATAATTTTCATTCATCACGATTAATTGATTTATTGCTTATTGCGATAGGCTGAAATGAGACCCTTTTACTGGCTCTGATTGGCTTCGTATGCAGTTTGTACTGGGAGCAGTGGGAGAAGGCAGAGCTTGATTTGTTTCCCAGGTTACATGTCTTATACTGTCTCAAGAAAATCATTTTAACAAAAACATGTTAAAAAACATTTTTAAATAATAAGTTTTTATTTTAAAACAAACTTTTGAATTTTATAAAACAAGTGCTTTAATTGTCATATAAATATTATAAATTAGATTTTTTTGGGAAAATAAACTACTTTAAATAATATTGTTTGCTTGAAATTCCCACCACTTGGAAATAAGCATGAAGTGTCCAAAGTTTTGGCTGATTTCATTTTGTTTTAATTGAAATTTTAGTGGTGCCATTTTTTTCTTTCTTTTTTTGTTTTTACCTTTTCATGAGAATAAGGGAAAAAAAAAAAAAAAGAAAAAACGGGTTGGAGGATATAATTGAGCAAGGGTGGGGAAATGACAGTAAGGAGGGGTGTAGGGAATGAGACGTGGAGAAGGCTTGGGGACTCCCAGAGGTGGCGTCCCAAATGCAGGGAAGCCTCAGAGGACGCTCTGGTGATTGCCTGACCTTCCCACTTTCTTCATACCGTTCAAGGGCAGAATGTGTGTTACTGTGTGTGTTGGTTTCTGCATGTGTGTGTATTTCATGCCGACATCCATGTGGTATTTGTACAGTCTCTGTCTGTCCAATTAGCACCAGCTGGAACAGTTTGAACATTTTTTAGCATGTGTGTGTGTGTGTGTGTGTGTGTGTGTGGGTGTGGGTGTGGGTGTGTGTGTGTGTGTGTGCTACATCAGCCTGTATGTGCTAATAATTCACATCTGCAAAATTTTGGAGACAAACCTTTTTCATTCACACACTCTAACACATCCTGTTTATTTTAGCAAACCGACATCTCATGAATATTTCAGCGGCTTGTACCTTGAGGCAGACGACTCCACCAGCGAGGAGGGGGGAGAGTAAAACTCATTAAAACATGGGGTATAACAGGAGCAGCAGATTACCCCTCATTATGCAGCATTAATCGTATATAATCTGCTTTTAATCCAATATCTTTACCTTACTCAATTAATGAGCCATACGTCAAGACTGGATTAGAGGGCAAACACTGGCTGTTGGAGATCTCAGCAGAGAGGAAGTCAAAGTAAGAGACGGCACAGAGAGCAGAAGAAGGAGATTATCATCCTCTCAGCTGCACTGCTCTAAAACAGTTGAAGTCAAGCAACAGCTGCAAGTCGAGACACTTCTGCACAATATTGTTCTGTGGCAGTTTAACATTTAAAACCAGATTTAAACATTATGAGAAACAGCCCATCATGGAGATGTCACGAAAAGACTCAAAAACATTGGTGTTTAGACATAAGTACACGAGGGTGCCTTGAACCAAACATGCAACTTGCTTCAAAAATGTGGCAAGATTAAATATTCTGTTAAAAATCTGCGGCATAATGTTTTTGGTTTTTTAACATTGATAGGTCAGAAAACAATATGAGAGTAGATTCCCGCAGGAAGTCATTTTGCATTTGACCAACATGTCGTCGATAGCTGTTGGATGCTGTTGGATTTTTGAATCTTGTGCAGGTTCTCTTATAGTTTTTGGAAAAGTGATTATTATATCAACTTTAAAAACCAAGTGATAATAGTTGTGTCATATCTGTAGAATTGGGGATAATTGCTGAGCATATGATTGGGAAAGAGAACTTGTAAACCGATCAATTCAGTGAGACTGAAGATGTGTGTTTTGGTGCACCAGGATATTGATTTACTGAAAAATTTCTGCCTGTCCTTTCCTGTTTGTCTGATATCTTGTTTTGTCTTTGTGCTCTGCCTGTGGTCCGGCCCACACAGCCTGTTTTGCAGCAGGTGAAGTGATTCACAGGCTAGATGAGATGTAGCTCAAGTGTTGACAGGAGAGCTGGCATGAAAGCCAACAAAGGGAAGATGGTGAGATGAATATTTCCAAAAGTCACACATTGCTGTTTAATCCGAAACTGGAAAAACTTTTCACTTTTTTAAAAACCTTTTAAAATGTAGCATTTTACTTTACCAGGCGAGTTTATGTTTTGGTCAAACTGTCTCTAAAGAAGGCCACATTTTTACCATTCTTATCGTTTTGAAGGTTGATAAGCAAGATCAGATCCCTGGCAGAACTGACCAAACCATTCCTTCCTCATCTTCGATCCGACTCTTCCTCTCCTGCTTGTTTACTTCCCTCAACTTTGTCATCGCTGTTTCTGCTGATGAACCATGAATGTATGAGACAGAGCAGGAGCAACCAGGTGAATGTGCCACGACTCTGTCACTATGGAGACACAGCTAGCAACTCTCGCGGTGAGGCTTTTATTTAACGTTTTTTCACGCTCACACAGCCGATGGGCACATGAAAAGAATTGTATTGTGATTGTGAATATATCAATTGGTTAAAGAATAGTTAAAACATTAGGATTTTGTTGCTGTGGAGAAGGAATGGAGCGCCTCAGATCGATGGCAAAGATGAACACACTTCTTTAATCTCACAACTGTGATCACAATCAGGCAAAGAGTCGTGAAGTAGTAGCACAGGAAAAAACTCAGTTTCCAGGAGGGCTTCACACAGATAACCGACAGTAACAGGCAAGGAACCAGCAACCACCAAAATACAGGCGGACGCAATCAGAGAACAAAACACAGCTGGGTACAATACAGGGGAACTGATGAACCACTAAGTGAAAAAACCTGGACACAACATGACTAAAGTTTACACACAAACTATACAAAATCCCTAATCCCCACAAATGTATTTAATTATTGTTAAACAACCAACTGGCTTTGGGACTTTCTACCAACTTTCCTGTGTCCATTTTGCGAACCAGGAGGATTTTGGAGTGTCGTAACTGCTGACAGCTGACCTAAACTTCTTGTATAAAAAAGTAAAATGAAATCAACTTCAGTTCGAAAGGCTAATGATGCATTTATAAACACAAAAACAAAAGTTATTAGATCTGTACTTATATGTTTTAGTTGGTTTTATAAATCTTTTTCCTTTTCATTAAGTACTGTTGTCATTATTGAGTTAGCTTTAGGAAACTATAACAAGCTTGGCCACATCCATCTCGTGAGACGAGGCGGTACTTGATCCTGACGCCCCGTCCACACAGGAATTTTTAAAAACACCTGCGTTCATATCAGACTTATACCAGAAATGTTCTCATCCACACAGAACCCAAAATGCTATTTTAACTCCCCCAGACCTGCAGATGGTAAGAGCTCAAAGATTAAATCCTGGCATCCAAAATTAACTTTCTTTTCTTAACTGGCCAATGTGTTTTATAATCCCAGCAAAGTTCCACCATTCTGTTTTTTGTTCAGTTCTCTCCACACAGGGATCTTCACACACAGCTTATAATTTATTATATGTTCACCAGGAACTACATTTACTATGTTACATGTATATGCCTGCATGTGCTGTTTGTGCTAAGGAAGGTTTCGCTTTCTAGGCAAAGACAGAAGTAGGTCTAGCAATGAGACTCTAATCACATGCCCTAACTTCTTTTTTCCAATCTTTCCCTCTGCATATGTCTCTCTGCTCTTATTTGCTCTACGGCAGGCAATGGTAACCAGCAGAGCAGAGAAATTGCCTGTTATCAAGAAGGTCGATTCTTCATGCAGTTCCATAAATTGCTTTGTATTGATACCCTGTCAGACCCAGGATTCTTATGTTAACGCCCAGACCTGCCCCCTGGGTGAACCGACCGTCCCAAACACCAGCCAAGTCCCTGTCCTGTTTTCAGTCTTCAATAAATCACAGAAATGTCAATGGCATCATTGGTGACAAGTCATTGAATCATGTTTGTTGCAAAGCATAAATTTAAGCATAAATATAAATTTAAGTTCTGCAAACAAAACATAAAAGAATTAAATAAAGGTGGTAGAAGATTATTTAGATGGACATCCGTAGTGTGACCCTTGACAGCTCCAGTACCTAAAACCTTGTGGGAGGCATTTCATCAAAATCCATCATATCAGGCTGACACCTCTAGTGGAAGCCAGGCCTCACACTACCCACAAGAGGTGTGATGGATGAGCTTGTGAAACACCCACGAACTGATAGAAAGGAGATGATTCTGGTCAGTTTTGTTACTGTATGCCATCTTTGATGGATCTTGCATGTCAAGAGATTGTTCTCTGCAAAAACAAAGTGCATGAGAATGGATGCTGTTGAAAAGCTGATTGCATTAACGTTACCTGTGGTAAGTAGAGTTCAGCTGAAAAAAGGTTGATGTGTATCAGGTGATATTGCTCATTGTTTGTGAAATGTTGGATGCTACGCCATAAAGCTGCCTTTGTTTCCTTCTTCCCTTATCCACGTGCCTTGACACAAAGTTCTATCATCTCACATACAGCTTTGTTAAGTTAGGAATATTTTTCTATTTGTTGGAACTACAAATATGCAGGTAAAATATTCATTGTGGAAAACAATTTCTCTTGATGCGCATTGCTCGCCTTTCAATCAGATATAGGCCTCCACTGAGTTCTTAGTCTGGCTTAGGATCTTCTGCACGTGGAGACGTGGCTGAATGACCTCCAACATGGAGTAGCACCTAAAGTTTAAAAATAAATCTTGAGCCTGAAACATTTTTGTGGTGGTGAAAGCACAAATGTGAAAGCACAGTTTAAAAATTGTCTTTTAAAAAGTGCAAGCAGTTGCTTTTCACAGCACCACAAACAAGCAAACTTCAAGTAACAATGACCACCATTAATATTTATAGAATATGCAAAAGTGAACTACCTGCCAGAGAATGTGTGTGCACATTATGTTGTTTCTAAAATTAAAAGCAGAGTACAATGAAGAGAGTAACCAACTGCTCTCTGAGCAGGTTTTCATCTCGGGGAGTTGTCTACTGTCCTAATCTTGAAGTGGAAGTAGATGTCAAAGAAACTCTTACCTTTTCAATGTTTTATGAAGTATACTGTTTATATGCACAAACAATGGAGCTCATAGTAACACTATATTCCCATGAAAAATCAAGTGCTCTTCATTAAAAAGTATGACATGCAGAGCATTTGAACAGTGTCATCTAATTCAGCAAACTGTTTTACTGATACTAATAACTGATGTAACACCTGCAAACTGTAACTTTACAAGATAAAGTGACACAAAGGATGCAGTCACATCAGATCTGTTCATTCTGCTTTAATCAAACTCTTGTCTGTTTGCCTATAAAGTCTGATTTGTTTGAGGAAGTTTGAATGTGTAATTGGACAAAAAAAGCTAATTTTAGGTCGTGGTTTAGTTGTAGTGAACTCTGGTGCAGTTTCTGTGTGGGTGCAAGCGACCTGAGAACTTTCCTAAAGTAGGAAGTGAACAATAGTGTATGACATTCTGAGTAAGTACAACTAAAACAGACACAAGAGTCTAGCGCTAGCAGGAGCAATGACTCATCTTTTACCAACGACATAAGACAAATCCTGGAACCGCTAAAATCTCATGCCCCTCTAATTCTTATGTATATTTTGTAAAAAAAAAAAAAAAAAAGGAAGTTGCGTTCATGTCTTCTTCAGAGGTTTTCATGTCAGTTCCTTCAGTTCTTTTTTGCAGTGCCGCCACAGGCGACAGGTTTGGTTCGTTTGACGCAGTGCAGTGTGAAAGCAAACCACATCAACTGAAAATGTAACAAATGTAAAATTGGTTGCCAATGTTAGAGAGTCTACTGGATTATGAGGTCTGTTTAGAGCAAATCACATTTTAACAATCTGTGCTCCTTTTCTCATGAGCCTCAGGTCATCCTCTTTGTTTTCTGCAGCCTGTTTATACATTTACTTTTCTGTGAAGGTGATAAATCCAAAGCCTTCCTGCCCAGCTGATGAGGGGAATGCCGAACATGTGGAGTGGTTTGATGAGTGGCTCTCGGCATCATTCTTCCACTGCTTTTCCCCCCAATAAACAATGGGACTGCATCCAAACATCTCTCTGCTCTCCAACTGCTATGCAGCTCAGCAGTGGACTGCACATTGTGTGCGTGTGTGTGTGTGTGTGTGTGTTTGTGTGTGTGTGTGTGTGTCTGTTCTTGTGCCATTTCATAATGCATTTTGTGAGTATGCGAGCATTTAGAAGTCAGCGTCTGAATGAGAAAGATGAATTTAAAGAGGGTAGCTGAATGGACTAAAAGAACAGAACATGATTTGAAAAGAGACCCATTGGGAAACGACACGAAGAGCTTTACGTGTCTCGTAAGTTGCAGGCACACACACACACACACACACACACGCATACCAGCTGGCCCATTCCTCCCACTTTCTGCACCGCTCTGAGTGTGTGTTGTCTGTCTTCTGTGAAGTGCAGGGAGCCCAGGTGGTTCAGTCAGATCCAAAGGACACCCTGGAGAGGTGCCCACTATCTCCTGCTCCTCTTCCTCCTCTTCCTGAGAGATCCAAGAACCTGCTGCTGAAATTATGGAGAGGAAGGAAGCTTGGAATAAAGATGGCGTAAAATAGAAAAGAAAATGTTTTGATGCTGGAATAAATGAATGTGGGTGAAAATGTGTTTGTCCCATGTGAAGAGTGTGATGAGAAATGATTGAAAATGGTCATGGAAGGAAAAGCGAGCGTCTCTTTGATGTTCTCAATTGATCTCCTTTTCTCTTACCTGCACTCTCGCCCTTCTGCTTTCAAACTCCACATTACCATGACAAAAAAATAAAAAGCACTATGAAGCACACAGCTAAGATCAGAGCTTTTGTAGAGGAAGAGAGAAAGAAAGAGAAAATACACCATGAAAAATATAGTTTTTTTTTCTATATTATTTATGCAGAAAATCTGGAACTTCCTTTTCTCTTCCTCCTAGTATTTACATAGCCTGGCCATTGCTGCTCTGAAGAATCATCTCACTTCCAGCGCAGTCTGGACTTTCTCCCCTTGGATTCTCTCTGGTATATTTTCTATCTGGCCAATCAGCAAACAGAAGGAAAAATTGTGAACGATGACATTGATTTCTTAGAATTTTAGTTTGCCTGAAGTTTTAGCCATGGCAGGAGGACATCATCAAAGATGTTCAGTCTGTTCGTGCTTCCTTTATTTAATGGTATCAGAGTAAATGGGGTTGGATACAAACATATGCTACACTTTTTTAGATTTTTACGTGTGAAAACCATGGCTTATTGTTTTGCTTCTTGGACTTAGACTTACTTTATTGTCATTGCTCAAAGACACATAAGTAAAATTGGCAATGAAATATCATCGCTTGGCCACTAGAGCACACACAGAAACACAAGTGTACCTTTAATTACATAATAAACAAATAGTCATGTGTTGCTAAATCTATATAATTTAACATTTTCAAGCAGTCTTAGACAGTTTTAGTGATGGGATTGTTGAGCAGTCTGATGGCGGGTGGGAGACGGTTATTTCTGAGTCTGGCTGTTCTGCAGGTAATGCTAAGGAATCTTCTGCCAGATGCCAACCAGATGAACAGACCATGGAGGGGATGGGTGGAGTCAGAGACGATCTGATTTGCTCTGGCTAAGCAGCATCTGTGTGCAGTGGTATGGATAAGGGGGAGTGGAGACCCAATGATCCTCTCTGCTGTCTTCACCACTTTTTGCAGAGACTTCCAGTCTGAGACTTTTCAGCTGGTCAGCAGGTCAGCTCTCAATGGTTTCTCTGTAGAAGATGGAGAGGATAGGAGGTGGGGGGGAAGCCCTTCTCATTCTTAGAAAGTGCAGGCGCTGCTGTACGTGATTGTAATATAACAAAATGAGAAAAAAAACTGAGTATCAAAGCCTTTGCAAGGCTCTTCAGTATGATATGGCCTCACTGTATGCGTTTTTCTTCTTGAGCTGTACCTCTGGGACATCAGCAGCGCCTCTTCGTTGTTCCGAAGCGACTTTGGCATCAGGCAGCTGTTGAGTTGCATATGACGCAGAAAGGCCTCTCATGAATTTCAAGCATGACTTGAGTGTTTTTCATCATTCTGTGATTATGTTGTGAAAAGTTTTAGCCTGTGTAATCAAACTCTCTAAGCCAATTTCCACTCCTCTTCAAAAAAACTCCCAGAAAACGGCAGGATGATGAGAAAAATAAAAGCATGCGAGCCCATTTAGCGCGTCTCCTGTGCTATTTGTGGCATAAATGCGTCTTTTCCATATACGCAGATAGTGAGCTGCAGCCTGAGCTGTGGTCCACCTCTATTTGTAAAGGTCAACGTCTTTACTTTAAAGAAATGCCCTTCTGCTTTGAGCTGCCAAGGAATCGAGAGAGGCAGGGGAAAGGAGGGGGAGGATTGGGGGGGGGGGGAGTGGAGGGCAGAAAAAAAAAAAAAAAACATTTCCCTCAATACAAAGTGCTGCTATTATTCATGTGGAGTGTTGAAATATACTCCTTGAAGGTGTGTGCTGTGTACTCTCATGGGGACCCAGCTGGAGTCAACTCCATTTTCAGTCCCGTTGAAGAGAGTGGCGTCTCGCTGAGGTAGAGAGCGGCCGAGAGGCTGCGAGGCGGCGCCGGCACACAGGTGTTAAAAGCTAAACTGGTAATACCTGCCAAACACGCATGCAGATGCAAACACGCTGTGTAAAAGAACGAGTGCACTTGCATTTGTAAAACCTTACTAAGGGAGAACACGGATACAAACTAAGCATGCAAAAGTCACATAAACCGGAACATACATGACTCATATCAGATGTTTTTGACAGTCAAGACAGTTGAAATGTTTTAAACAAAACTTGTTCCACCTTCATATGTGGTCTTGAATTGGATGCATGACAGTTTTTTTCTGCATTTTTTAAAAAAGTGATTTCAATTGGAACTAGGCTACCAAACTATCAAATTTCTCTTTTTGCAGCGTGGCATGGTTATGTATAGCGCACCCGGTGTCCAGTAAGCAACATAATGTGTATGTAATACAACTGTAATAATGTGTATGTATGTATATATATATATATATATATATATATATATATATATATATATATATATATATATATATATATATATATATATATATATATATATATATATACATATATATATATATATATATATATATATATATATATATGAAAGTTACTTGTCACAGCTTTAAAAAGAATCAGAGTTATTTCTTTTGTTAAATCACAGTTACTGAATTAATCTTAAATGTAGATGTCTCAATGTCTCAGGTGTCTGAATAATTGTACCCTTAAATGTCCAGTCTATGTTTAGATTACTTAAAAAGTGAACAGGAACTTAAAAAGTACACACATGTTGTTTTTTCTGTAGCTTCAGATCAATCTGATATTGTAATTCTTCATGTTCAAGTGAAACCATTTTAAATATCTATCTTTAATACCCTATAATCAGGAGGTTATAACCATTCGCTTCCCACACTCAGTGAAGCACACATTAACAGCTCCCATCATTCGTGTCCTCCACACAGCTCTCCCGCTGGGCGCTGTCATTGTGAAAGCAGGACGAATGAGACATGAGGAAGGCGGAGATGTGCGAAAGGGCCGCTCAGTCGTACCTGCTGTTCAGCTGTGCGCGCGCTCAAGTGTTTCTCGATTTGTGTGTTTGTGCCTTTTAGCCCTGCCTGCTCAGCCAGAATTGTCGGCCATCTTGTTTGTCTGCGTGTTTGTGTGCATGCATTTTGACAGAATCTTCATATTGCCAGGAAAATGTCTCTCCAGAGACCGGCAGCATGTCTTCACTCTTCTCTGAATGTGTCAGAATGTTGTTTCCTTCAAGCAAAGTGATGACATCCTGTCAGTGATTCAGACTGCCTGTTAGTGGCGGATGGTGGTTGTGGCCTGGTATGAAGGATAAAATTATGTATAAAAAAGAATATCGAGGCATCCATGGGTCATGCTGATCCAAAATAAATCCTTCCTTCAGAGATCCCCAGACAGGGGATTAATGGTAAATTTTGTTTGAACAAAACATGATTATAATATACTTTTATGGTATCAATAATTATTTTGTGTATATATAGAAAGAAACACATATCATTTCTATATATATTAAATGACATTAACTGAAGACCTTAGACACACAGTGTACAGCTGTGTATTTATGAAAACAAATATTTCCCCCAAATCTTTAAAAAAATATATTGTACTCAGGATCATTTTCAAAAAATGTTCCATACAGTGAACCTACACAAATGCGCCACTAGTTTTTTTAAATGTGCAAAGCCCACAGAGGGCAGCGTAGAGCAAAGTTAAAACCCATGTCTGCCAATCACAATCCTTCAAAACCACGACTTCCTATTTGGCATTAAATACTAATATATACAGTAATTATGCATTTATGTCATGAAATATATAAGACACTGGATCACCAATACACTGTAAGTAGTTGTACTGTTGTTTCTGGTGTTAGCTTATCCAATGAATTAATGTGGGAGTGCCAAACTGATTGAGGCTTTTCATTTTGAGCACCAAACTTCTAATATCACAAATCGCCCAGTAATTAACAAACAGAAAAGCATTTGGCTGGTTCTCATAGTTTGTGGATCATGTCTCACAAGGCATGTTCTCTAATTTCAATTATTGATAAAAGGGCCGCATTGAGAAACACCTCCATGCTTCTGCTGCATACAAAATTAAGGCTGCGTCGCAAGCTTTATAGGAAATGAAGTTGTACTGGATAAGCGCGGTGAAAATGAAGAAGCTGACACAAAGTGAAATACCACTGTAATTACTGAAGTCAGGCTTTATCTGCAGAGGGTGATGTTAGAACCCAGAGGGAGAAAACAGACACAGATTTCAAACTGAAAAGAGCGGTAATGAAACAAATGTAGAAAACTTTTTGCAGAGGAGCTGACAAACAAAATATGTTCTGTTTTCCACCAACCGTAATGGAGTTTTCCTGAGTTGTCCAAACGTGAATAGCCCCACTCATAAAAAACACAGGTTCTTGCAGCGAATAATAAGGTTTTCAATATGATCTCAACATTTCACAATTCCCCTTTGACTGCTTCATCTGTCGTTGCAGGCAGCCAGAGTTTTCTTCCTAAAAGGAAATTTTTTTGTCTGTTGTTGACTTGGGTTCTTCAGCAACATAAGTTACTAAAGTATATACAATATATATGAAATACCCTTTCTGTAGTACAGGAGGTTTGGAAGTTTAACCTATTTTTTTGTAATGTAATCTTAAAATATTTCACATTTGTCATTAGTTAATAAAAGACTCATTCTACTTTAAGCAGAAAATTTTCCTGTGTTCTTCCCAATTTAATCCTCCTGGTTTTGTTGCTTTTTTAACTGTTTTATATGGAGACAGAAACAACCGATTTGTGGTTCTGTGATGAATTTTTTTCTATTTTATTGCTTTAGTTCATCTAGTTCTACTGTGTTCATGTGCTATATGCTTATGAAGATAATCTGCTTTAAGCACAAATCACTCCAGCTCCTTTCTGTTCATCTGATATTCAGGCAATTTGAGAGGTAGCAAAACCAGGTTAACTGTGTTTTACGACAATTCTGTTGAATCACTGTCAGAACTTTAAGGTGCCACAAACTGTGGAAGATTCCACCTCTAATCACCTATTAATAATCACAGAAAAACATCAAGCCTGAAAACATAAAACTGGAACAAAATGAATGTTCTGTTTGTGTGCAAAATGTTTGTTTGATTTTTTTGGTGTGTAATTCTGGTGCAGTTGTTGTCAGTTACTACGGCAACAGGTCTGCGTATAGCTTAGCAGACAGAGAGTGAAAAAAAGTAGAATACGAGTGTTTTTTAAAACGTCCTTCAATGTTTTTTTCTGCAATATTCTTCCTTTTGCACTAAATTGATTCTGCATCTCCAGGTTTCATTTTGTTTACAGAATTGTTCCATGCAGCCATGCATGTAAAATAATAGTTTTTTTGCCCTCCAGTTCTGAGCGCAAGCACAGTTTCCAGATGTAAACAATAACATGCAACATATCTATACAACAATGCTGTGTAATTTTAAAATTTGCCCTGATGAAAATGTACTCACAATGGCATCCTTGAGTCTTGAAGTGGATTCAGCAGATAAAAGTCTGACTGATTTTTTGATTGATTTGACAATCAATCAGTTTTATAGATTATATATAAATCACTTTCATCTCCAGATGGTCAGATAATCATTAAATATAGAAAAAGTTGTTAAAACTTGATGGTGACTTCATAACTCACATCTCACTCTGTCTTTATGTGATTTTAGTTTTTACCCTCCATCCTCATACAAACAAGGACACATTATAAATTATACACATGCAGACATACCAGTCACACACATAGTGTGGTCAGACTTTAACCTACATGAGATACATTTCTAGGCCTCATGTGGTGAGATACTGATGCAGCATCAATAATGTGATGTATGTCAGAAAAGAGACCAGAACCAAACAACGAACAAACGGCACAATGAAGCAAAACAGTTGAGCACAAAAAGTAAGTCCTGCCAGAGTGAAATAAATGTGATGTTCAGAAATAGCGCCTCTTTAAGGTCCACAGCAATATCAAAAATGTGAGCTGGAGCAGTTGGAAGAAGGAACAAATGAATTGTTTCATTGGAACTGGTTTCATATGCAAGTAGATATCATTTGTTTAAGTGATCTTATCTGTGGTTTGGGGACACAAAGAACTTTTCATTTACAAAAATGGAAAAATGTTTTGTTTTAAGTGGAAAGATATCTTAGTGAAACTAGTCCTTCTGTAGTTTTGTACTGTTTCAAGGATCATGGAAACATTCTGTCTTGATTAAGCTTCAAAATTAAGCTGAGAATAACTGAGAGGCAAACTGTGCAGGAGCTAAAATTATTTTTGAGAGAATATTTAGTCCAGCACATTTAGAAAATGCACACACTATTGCCACTAGTTATTTCATAGGTATTTCAGCTTTTTACTTGACTAAGACAGTTTAAATGTTTTTGGCAGGAAATCTGGAGCATGAGCCTTAAAACTTAAACTGACTTAAAATCACACACATATAATGCTCACATGTAAAATC
The DNA here is from genome assembly GCF_027474105.1 of Poeciliopsis prolifica. Taxonomy (NCBI): domain Eukaryota; kingdom Metazoa; phylum Chordata; class Actinopteri; order Cyprinodontiformes; family Poeciliidae; genus Poeciliopsis; species Poeciliopsis prolifica. Next base: position 1,425,456 of record NW_026562402.1, read on the forward strand.
CTATTTTACCGCATCCTAATTTACAGATAGAAATATTCCTATCTGTAATATCTGACACAAAAAGATATGACCCTTCGCATGTCAAAGTAACAACAAAAGACAAGTGAAGATAAGTTTGTCTTCAATGTTTGGAATTAGTGCATTATTGATTTCTGTCCAAATCATTAATGTTTCTGTCAGTGATGCAGACATCTTCATGCAGGGATGTGTTCTTTTCTCAGTGTGTTTTCAAATTTGGCTGTGTGTCATTTGTAATGTTAAAGTCAGTAAGTTGTGCAGTGTGGTATGTAATGCAGAGTTCAACCTTCTTGTGCTATTAAGTCACCATGAGACCAATAACAGCTGCTGTCACAGACAAACCATATCTCTGTCAGCCTGTTGCAGATTATTCTCCAAGATTTGAAACATGTTGACTTTTTTTAGAAAAAGATGAGGATTTCTGACAAAAACTGTGAAAAAAAAAAGACAAAGCATAACGGATGTTGTGAAATAAAAGGTGCTTCTGCTGTGATGGGCAACTTTAACCCTTTGATTTTGAAAGGTATTTTCCAAATGACAAAATAACTTTTTCCCTCCCAATTCTCTGTGTTCTCTGTAATGCCTTTTTTACCCTCAGTCTTGATCACGCTCCTCTCACTGCTCACAGAGAGACGGGTTGGGTTGGCAGCCGTCAGGAGCGAAATCTGAGTGGGCAGAGAAGAGGGAAGGGGCAGAGGCCAAGACAACACCAATCTGATCCAAGAGCTGCCGCTGCCAAGGTGAGTAGTCAGTCAGGAAGATAGGGAGCAATAAATGTAAATATAGAAAGGGATTTGACACATCCTCACAAAATGTCACATTCTTCAGCATTAGCTTTCCTGGTCCGCTGTGAGGTGAGCAAATAAAAAGTATGATTCAAAAAATAAAAAATTTAACATGGCAAGCTAAATCTGAGCATGAAATTTTAATGGTGGAAGAACTTCTAATGTTACATCCCTTCTTTGGTTATCCTTATGTGGGTCCGTTTAGGACATAAAATATGTTTTGTCTTTCTCACACTTCAGAAGACTCATACACACGAAACATTACAACTGCACATATACGTATACTATTAAAATGTCACACATGCATGCAATTTTTCTCTCACAGCCATACACAAAACACAACAATTGCACATATTCACTAATAAAATATCGCACACCTACACACACACACACACACACACACACACACACACACACACACACACCCACACACACACACACACACACACACACACACCCACACACCCACACACACACAGACACACACACACAAAGCATACAGACATATTATTCTGAATGATAGGTCGAAAATGTTTGTGTGTGTGTGAACTAACACTAGTCTGCATGAATGAATGAATGGTGATGAGACTTCAATTTGTCTGTGTGAGAGAGTGAGACTTAATGTTTTTTGCTGTCTGGAAAATGACCTGTTACAAAAACGTAATCAGCAGGATCTTCCTCTCACATAGCAACCCGAAGCTGAGCTCCAGTACATTTGGTCAGCTGGTTTTGCTGCTGTCTGCTGGAAAAGACAAGTGATTTGTTGTTCACCTGCCATCTGGAAACCACTTACTGCATTCTTGTTGCGGGTCTGTTTGGAGGCATTTTCAGGTGGAAGTGTAGATGTTGCTGGTGTGGCCAGCAACAGAATGTTAGACTGGAAATAAGCTGCTGCTGGGGTGGAAAACCAACACTGTAAATCCTCTGATATTATACATGGTGGTGGCAGCATAATGCAGTGATGATATTTTTTCTTTGTGGTGGACAAAGAATTTGGTTGTAAAGTTTGTCTGGCCCAGTCAAAGTCTGTACTTGACTCTAAATAAGAATCTGTCTATAAAAGTGCTGTTCATAAACTACATCCTTCCTGTCTGACAGAGCTCCATCAATTTTAAAAGTAAAATGTTTTCACAGTTATGGCACTTCCTCAAGTTTGTTCAAAAAAAAGAAAGAAATTGAAAAACTGAAGTATTGTTTGTGACATGACAAAATGTAAAAAGCTTCATGAGGAATTAAAGTAGCTGTGAAGACAATGTGACAATGTATTCATGACAATATCAATTTTCACACCAAGCCGACATAAAACAGAAAATTTAAAAAAGCAGGAAGACATAATGAGGAAAAGAAACATGTGATGTGAAGCTATGTACCATATTTGTAAAAATAAAATCTCCACAAATAGATGCCAAGCCCCAGGAGAGATTCCATCTACATGAATCTTCAGATCTAGCGTGTAATTAACAGAAAGCTTTAGCACAATTAGCTGCCTTGTTACACTGCATTGATGCTAATTATGTTTCTTCTCTCACAATGCTAAAGCAGAAAAATATAAAACTCATTTTAATATAAAATACATGAGATCCATTTTCCCACCCACACACTATATTACTTATTAGTTTTATTTTTTCTCTTCCAAGTAGAAATATTAACTTATGCAACACACTCTGTAGTCTGTTATACTTATGAATTATAAGTGAACGAAGCTTGAAGGTTATTTATACTCTGTTCAATATGTAGATAGCAGAAACCAATATGGATACTTATTTTTTTCTCTCAACATTAACTTTTTAAAACTTTTTTTTGCCAACTTCTTTTATGAAGTGCGACAGCTTCCATCGCCTGGAGAATTTCTGTGTGCTCAGAGTATCAAGGTTATCTGTCTGGTACAAACAAAACTCTGGAGGCGTCCTCCCACTGCTACCATCCTCTGAAAAGGAAAGCGAGTTCCAACTACTGTCAAGCTTAAATTGTCCGAGTGGAAAAACTTTTCAAATCTGACCCCTCGGACCTCTTACACCTTTCACAGCGCCAGAGTTATTGTTACTAGTATTATACTTTAATCAATGTAGCAGGACCTTCAAAGCTTTTAAAAATCCAGCGTACAGATGGGTGAAATGCATCCATGCCTTTCAGAGACAATTGACGTGCAATTTGGAACAACAGGAAGTTTTAAAATGTGGATGTCCAAAGTTTATGTCTACTTTCAATAGTGAAGAAATATTGTTTTCAAATATTAATCCAGTTCTCTGCCTCTTTAGTGGAAAAACTTTCTCTGGCCTGAATTGTTTTCATTTGTCTTTCCATTTGGCACAAGACATTGTTAGAGCTTGTGCTTCAGTTAATTATTTAAAGAAATTTCTCTTCAAACGACATCAATTATATTTCATCTGAACATGTGATACCTAATGCTTAGAAAGCATGAAGGGCAATATTGTTCCACCCTTTAGAAAGTATAAATTTAAATTTATGTTAATTTCAAAATTGTAGTTTCTCTTATGCACAAATGCACGACACCGACACTGTATTTAGCAGAAGCTAATGCTAAAGCATGAAAGCGCTGACTTCAGTTCAAATGATCTTCTCCTGAAAGGCTTTAACCCTCCAGCACCATTTTAACTTTGACATTAAAAGTTACATGTTATATAATAATAATTAAATATTCATTTATGTTTATGACTTACTCTCTGTTGTTGATGTTTCATTTTGTTCTTGTATGTTTCTTCTTTACATAAATTTTGAAGTAAAAAAAAATTGAGAACCTGAAGGAGGAAAAGAGACTCCACCCACTAAGAGCAGGAATATAAACTTCTTGAAGTTTTTTACAGTTGATAACCAAAACTGCAACAAAGATGTTAAAATTATCGTTTATAATTTAGCCTAAAAAGTCAATTTAAGTATAGCTAAGTGTGCTAAATGTTTTAATTGCTCTGCTATTAGCATGTTAGTGAAAATGAGCCCATTACTGCATGTTGAAAATGATTTACATCCTTAGCTAAAAAAGAAAGAAACCACACAACCTTGTGAAAATGCAGGCTGACCATGGAAAGAGCATCATTATCCACAGAGAAATAAGTCATGTATTGGCATGAAGGAAAAAGCAAAAAAAAAAAAAAAAAATATATATATATATATATATATATATATATATATATATATATATATATATATATATATATATATATATATATATATATATATATATATATATATATATAGCTGACTGGATAGCTCAATACATAAGGCATCAGTATATCACCCGAGAGGGCAGGGTTCGAATGGGCGAGAGATGAAAATGTGGATCTGTTGGAATGCTACTACTCAAGTAACCCTAGTGAGAGAGGTTACATGCAAAGACTGGGGAAGGAATGGTTACTTCGACATCCCCATGGCTTGGATCGATTACAAGAAAGCCTACTTGGATCATTGAATGCCTAGAGATGTATAACATCAACAGGATTCTGAGAGCCTTCATTGCAAACTCGATGAAGCTGTGGAAAACCACCCTTGAAGCCAACTGCAAACCACTTGCACAAGTGTCCATCAAATGTGGCATATACCAAGGAGATGCTCTGTCCCCGCTACTGTTCTGCATAGGCCTGAACCCCTCAGCCAAATTATCAACAAGACTGGCTACGGATACAGACTCAAAAATGGGGCCAACATCAGTCACCTCCTCTACATGGATGACATCAAGCTGTACGCCAAGAGTGAGCGAGACATCGACTCACTGATCCACACCACCAGGATCTACAGCACTGACATTGGGATGTCATTCGGACTAGAGAAGTGTGGTCGGCTGATCACAAAAAGGGGGAAGGTGATCCGCACAGAAGGAGTCTCACTCCCACAAGGAACAATAGCAGACATAGAGGACAGTTACAAGTACCTAGGTATACCACAAGCAAATGGCAACCTCGATGAGGCCACAAGGAAAGGAGCCACAGCTAAATACCTCCAACGAATAAGGCAAGTCCTGAGAAGCCAGCTCAATGGCAAGAACAAAATCCGTGCGATAAACAGCTATGCCCTGCCAGTAATCAGATACCCTGCTGGAATAATTAGCTGGCCAAAGGAGGAGATAAAAGCCACAGATATTAAGACTAGAAAGCTACTAACCATGCATGGAGGGTTCCATCCCAAATCCAGCACCCTGAGACTGAACACGAGCCGCAAGGACGGAGGCAGAGGACTAGACAATGTGCTCAGCGAATGTCTCAGACAACAGGGAACGGAGGTTGAGGTGCCAGAGATACCATCATGGGAGGACAAGCCCCTACATGGGATGTACCACCAGCAAATAACCCAAGTGGCTGATATCAGTAAATCCTACCAATGGCTGGAAAAAGCTGGACTCAAGGACAGCACAGAGGCCCTCATCCTGGCAGCCCAGGAACAGGCCCTAAACACCAGAGCAATAGAGGCCCAGATCTACCACACCAGACAAGACCCAAGGTGTAGGTTGTGCAAGGAGGCCCCTGAGACAGTCCAGCACATCACAGCAGGGTGCAAGATACTGGCAGGGAAAGCGTACATGGAGCGACATAACCAAGTGGCAGGCATAGTGTACAGAAACATCTGTGCAGAATATGGACTGGAAACCCCGAGATTAAAGTGGGAAACACCCCCAAAGGTGGTGGAGAACGCCAGAGCTAAGATCCTGTGGGACTTCCAGATCCAGACAGACAAAATGGTAATAGCGAACCAACCAGACATTGTCGTAGTGGATAAACAACAGAGGAAAGCCGTTGTGGTAGATGTAGCAATACCAAGTGATTGCAACATCAGGAAAAAGGAGCATGAGAAACTGGAGAAATACCAGGGCCTCAGGGAAGAACTGGAGAGGGCCTGAAAGGTGAAGACCACAGTGGTGCCTGTGGTCATCGGGGCCCTCGGGGCAGTAACCCCCAAACTGGAGCAGTGGCTACAACAGATCCCAGGAACAACATCAGACATCTCAGTCAAGAAATGTGCAGTCCTTGGCACAGCCAAGATACTGCAGGACCCTCAAGCTCCCAGGCCTCTGGTAGAGGACCCGAGCTCAGAGGATAAGAACCACCCGCGGTGGGTGAGAAGGGAATTTTAATTATACATATATTTTAAAAAAGCCATATTGTTGTTTGCATATACACACAGGAATAAAGACCATTTGTGAGCCATGTCCTGTGGTCTGACTAGAGTAAAAATAAGTGAGTGACTCTAGTGCTCATTCTTCCATTTGGAAGAAAAAGGAGCATCAAATTTTCTTTAATTTGTTAGGTGGGTGCAGACTCTCAGTAAAGCACAATCACGTTCTCTTGCTCCAAACGTATCGTTGTCTTGTTTGATGACATGGGCTGGCAGCGCTGGACGCGGCGTGAAAGAGATTCACACGTTACATTCAGGGACTAAAAATGGCCTCAGAATTGTGTGAATGTGTGTTTTAACTTTTAGGTTGTGAGAGCTGAAAAAAATAATAATAAAACAACACTTGGAGTGCAGTGAAGCATGTTGAATTTCATTTTCAGTTTTAACTGGCTTCAGGACGTGCCTGTTTATGTGAAATAAAAAGAAATGTGTAGCCAAAAATGAAAAAACAAACACAAAAAAACTCTGCTAAAACAGTGTATTCTATTGTTAAGACAATGGTGCCGGATGGTGTGATGGTGTGTGATGGGCAGATGGACGCTCGGACCAAGGCAGGTGGGGCGCCAGACAGACATTCTGGAGGGAGCGGAGGCGCTTCGCAGCCCTGAACCCCTCGTCACAGCCCCTCATGGGACGCGATGCCACCTCCTTCCCGTCCTCCACTCCCCATGATTCACCCACGTGTGAACAGACCCACACTCATACAAACATTTGTGGGCTCGTGGTTTGGGTGCAGAACTGTGGAAAGGCAATCGCTGCCATCTGTTGTGTAGACTCAAGGATTTCCCTGCTGGAGCACAGCAGAAGTTCCCAAGAGGGAAACAATTTTTTAAAAAAGAGACGAGGGAGGAACTTATTTTGCTCTTTTCTTTACTTAACTTTTCTTTGTTTGTATGTGAAAGCACCAGAGCTATTCTTGTGTTTAAAATGCCTGACATGAGACAAAATGATTTTATCATGTTACGCTACAAAATGTCATGAAAAGCAGAGACGTGATAGAGGGAGGTGCACGAAAAGTCTTGAAAGGAGAAAACACAAATGGTTAGAAAGAAGCTTCTGCACCTGCACATTTCTTGAAACTAGAGTTATCTTTGTAACTTTTCATTACAAAGATACTGCAAAAAGATGACGTCCCCAGGTCCAAAAGGACCCACTTATGCATCAGAGGGATAAGGTTCAGGCATGACAGGTTTTATTTTACAGCAATTTCTTTCTCATATTGTATGTTCCCACTGCATAAAATGTTTCACACTATTTGCTTGTCCATTCTGACAGTGAGCTCCAAATGTGAGAATGCTCAAAACAAGTTGACCGAAGGGGTGAGGTGAACAAATCAGAAAATCTTGCACAAAAAATAAAAGTATCCACTCCACTCTGCGTGCAAAGTCAAGGGTAAAGACAATGGGTAGGAATTTGATCAAAAGGACCAGAAAGTTGTTATTATGGTAGAGAAAAGAGAGCCAGGGTTATTTTAAAAAGAAAAGGCAAGTCTTTGTGCTCCCAACTTTAGAAGGAGAGTTTGGGGATGACAAGTTCCTGTTCCAACATGACCGCACCTGTTCATACAGCAAGATCAATGAAGACAAGGATGACCCAATTTGGTATGGAAAAATCTAAATGGTATGCACAAAATCCTGTCTTTAACTTTTAGAATGAATTGGGGCAGAAACTGAGCCAGACCTCCTCATCCAACATTAGTGTCTGACCTCACAAACGCTCTCCTGGACAAGTGTTAAAAAACTCATAAATAAACTCCCAACCCTTGTGGAAAGTCATCAAAAATGAGCTGAAATTTTCTTATTGAGGCAAGAACATAATCAACCCATTCTTTTAAGTAATGGTGAGTCATCCAATACTTTTTTTTTGTAATATAGAATATAGCAATAAGATATAATATATATAATAGGGTACCTGAGCAGCCTTTCACTTCACTGCTGTTCTCACCAGCGATAGCTATCATAGGTGATTCATTATCTGTTCATTTCCTTAAACCCCCTCAGAACAAACTTCTCAATTATTTGTGAAAAGCTCAGAGGAGTTTCGAACCAACGTTGACTACCAGCTGAATGAGTAATAATTCACAGGAGAACGAGTGATCGAGGTGTAGTAATTAAATAAGAACCCCAAAAATGTTTCTATATTTGTTGCAAACTTTGTCCAACATTAGAGAAGGGATTCTGTTTGAAGAATTGTAAACATGTTTTTTTAAAAAGCAATGTTTAATTTAGTCTTTTACTTTGAAATGGCAACAAAGTGACTCCTATTCTTTGCTTTAATGAATACTCTGCTTTACTTTTGGCCATCATCATTTTTTAATTTAAACGGAGTATAATGAAAAATGTAGATTTTAATGTCTCAAGATGCACAAAGACTGTCACACTGCACTGCTTCAGAAACAGTTATTTTCATTGTAATGAATAAATTAAAAAAAAGAAAAAAAGGAATAAAACATGATTTCACTGCACTGTAATTTGTTAGAGCAGTGTGCTGCTGCTGCTCTGCTCAGTCGCTCAATAAAAACACTTCCCTACATTTAAAAATGTTCATTTTGATAGGCAGAATTTTGAAATTTGTTTCAAAATGTTAATTTTGAAATATCGGTAATAAAAGAAATGCGCCAGAGTTCACTTCAACCCGACCGAGACCTGGGTTTGCAGGGAGACTGGAGTTGGATATCAGAGGTCCGCATGAAAGTTAGATCTCACATTCACACCTCCACAAAACAAACCAAAATGTCATGTTGTGTAATGGTTACAAAAATTTATTCAGTAACAAAAACAGATGAAAAATTGAACATCGCATCGACACAGAAAAGAAGAAAGCCAGGCATAATCATTCCAGGAAATTCCTCCCTATGCAAACACACCAACACAAGTGACACACAAGTTCATCAATTTTCCGTTTAAGTTGTATTTAAAAACTTCTCCATGAATTATCTGCTCCACCTCAACTCTTTTGTTGATGCCACTGGGCATAGTGGAAGTAACTGGTCATGTTCTGTCTCTGGCACCAATTCAGACCTAAAACAAAGAAATGAAAAATGTCACCATGTGCAGAGGCTTTGTTCTCTGCTGCTGCAGCTTGTTAAAATGCGACGTTATTATCTAGTTGCTCGGGTCAGGTCTCTGCTTTGGATTGATTATGTTGTTGCATCAATAAAAAAAAAAATTACAGTCAATTCTGTGAGCTGCAGTATCTTTGAATTTTTTTTTTTATATAATTCACCACCTTCTGCCTGGTATAAAAATCATTAGGAGGATTCATTAAGCAAATACAGGCAGCATGCCTGCATTTAGCTTTGTTCTAAACAATTGCATTAAATTGCTCAAACCTCACATTGTTTCTGGTTAAAATCAGGTTCGATTTGAGCTAAAAGAACCAGACGATCTGGTAATGGGCTGTTTAAAACATCAAATGGTTTCCTCCTCCCACTCTTTCTAAACTCTTTGTGATAATTTAATAAGCTGTGCTAATGACAAAATGAAAATGATTTTATTGCGTTCAGCAAAGAGGCTGAAGTATGAACACTGTTGGTTAGGTGATGAAATGAACTATTCAGGTTGTATAAAATGCATAACATTCAAACTTTAAGCTTAACTAAGATTATGTTAATCAGAGAATAATTTCTCATCATTTTCTGGTGACTCATACACTCAAACATGTCACTTTTTACATCATTATTGGTGATAATAACAAGGTTGATTCATTTGCAAGGTTACATAAATAGTTATATATTCATATGAAATAATAAAAAAAAGTTTACACAAAAAGTTTACACAAAACCGTAAAAGGTACAAGAGTAGTAAAATACTCTGACGTTATTTATCTGAGCCTAGCAGCTTTTGAATCTGTGCCATTCTAAGTGGCTGCGATGCATTCACATGCAATGTTACAAGGTTTTTCTTGCTAAGAAAAGTTGCTAGTCTACTTTCACAATCATTTTTAAGAGAAACAAGAGGATGTTTGCATTATTTGATTAGCAAATGAGCTGATTAGCTAATGCAAACATGGCGACAGTTTGAAGACTTAAATGTGCATAAAATGATGAGCCATTTTGAGATTGGAGGGATTTCAGAATGATAACAGTCCAGTTTGTTTCTGATCATTTAATCTGGAACCACATGGATTGTCGATTGCAATGAGACTTATTAACTACATGTGACATTTTAATACAAACAAACATCTCTGTCAAATCTTATAGAGTAAGGTTTTGAAGTTTTTCATCCCAAAACATTTATTTTTTCATTGATTAAAAACAAATGTATCTATATGAAAACTTACATTTAAAAACAATAAATTTGATTTTCATTGATGAGACTTCAAATTATCAGTAAAAATGTATGACTTCAATTTATAGATTGTTCCTTTATTTATATGTTGTTCCTTTTAGGTTACAAAATAAAGTTTCTGGATCCTCGACATCCCTGAGGAAATTAACAGCGGCGTCTTTTACAAGCTTTCAGGGATTTCCTTCTGGTTTTTGTTCCCATTCTACCCAAATAAAGTCAGATACAAATGCTTTCAAACATTGGCAACACAAGAGTGGACGAAGCAAAAGAAGGAAGAAAATGTTTAAACCGGCTCTGACATACACACTGCTGTTCAGCTGGATGCAGGATGAGTTTCAGAGCAGCTTCACTAAAGTTCCAGAACAACTTCTTTGTTCCACTGTCAGCACATTTCTTTAAAGCAGAAGCAGGACAGCCAGAGGGCTGTCAGCTGCTTCATTAGGGATCTCAGCACATCCAATTACACAGTTACAACTGTTTGGTTAAGGCACAGAGAGGCTTCAGAGGAAGAAAATGAGAAAAAAGAAAATGACAGAAGAGTAAAAGGCTGCGATAGCAATAAATACAGAAAGTAAGAAGAAAAATCCTCATTTTATATATGAAAAAATGTCAGACTTTGTCATTCGATATGTGGAGAATACGCAACCTTGATTCATTGATTAGTCTTAAAAATTGTTGATATTTCGAGGTAATCACATCCATGCCTGCATAGTGTTTTACAATGAGTTCTATCACTTGTATGCTATGCTTCAATTCAAACCTCATCTCATCTTACTTTTTGCTGCTGCAGTATGACCTTTGAAACAGAAAAAAAAAATATCAAAGAATAACTATACATTTATTGTGTTAGGCTTAAAATACTTTCTAAGAGAAAATTATTTTGAAGACACTTCTAGACACCCTAAATAAAAGCTTTCCATATTGATCTGTTATTGATTTCCACGCATTACAAATGCGTGGAAATCTTTGTCAACATTGCACTAATGCAGAAAAAACACACTTCCACTGTTGCGGTTATTTCCATCACATATGAAACACAAACTTATCCACATGGGATTCCATGTGGATAAGTTTGTTCATATGATAAGTCATCAAAACTCACGCCGCTCCATCATCCTTCAGCTACTCGTTTGTATTTTTCACCAGTAGTAACATCCAGTCGTTGATCATGTGACTTGTGTGATGCAAAGAAATGTTTCTATTGCAGCTCATCCTAAAGTCCAAATTATTGATTGAAAAACTTTTTCTTTTTAAATTGGGGGTTTCCTTTGAGCAAATTTATTTTCACAATTCCAACATAAACAATTTTAAGGTCCAGATTGTAAATTCTTTAGGTAAACATTTTACTCTATGATTTTTGCTTGCATCTTTCCTTTGTACCTTGAGGTTAGAGCACTAACCACATCATCCTGTCTGACTAACATTTACAAAGCATAATAGTTTGATCTGTCAAGTTGTTAAATGGAAAGCTAATCTATGTTTCATCAAAATAAACTGAGTTGCTATTCTGGTTGTATATTTTGTGATCATAATCTCTAGACAGCCACAGTTTCAGTGGTTATTTTTTTAAATTTTTTTTTCATCTGGTCCAATTACATCAAATCATTTGTTGAGAAACAATAATGCAATTTTGGAAAGACGTCGATCCAGAAACAATAATCCATCTTAATACAATCAGGATTATCACATGGAATTAACTCTTTCTTAATTTTGTGAACATTTATCGTCCTCACACGGACTCTCATTGACGGCAGTGTCCACAGGTCAGCGCTGCGATTGGGCTGGTGAAACAATACCAGAATGCGTTTCCAGTCCAGGTTGGCACCTGCTGCTGGCAGAGTGCCTCATCTGGCAGGGACAACAGAGCCAGGCAGCCCAAATACCCAAACACCCCACAGTCGTTCTGTCTTGCATTTCCAGCCAGCTGATTAGCATAGACGCTTTGATATAAAGAAGAACACACTCTGTGGTACCTCAGTCCCGGCCTCTCAGCTGTCTGTTGCAGCCCGGTTCAAATGCTTTTATTTGCCACAATGGAGAAAGACGGCTGTGGGATTCAACATGGCACAAAGTATTATGGAAGTATTTCTTATTTATGACTCAGGTATTTTGTTTTATGCTGTGTAATTATAATTCTGACAAATGTATAATTTAATGCTATTATTCAAATTCCATCATGAATGCAGCGAATGTCACACTACAGGAAGTAAAGAGCATCCCTGGCGGTGTGAATGTGTGAAATATGTCAGATGTCTTTGTTCATTTCCTTATTAGCCTCTATGAAGGTTTATTCTGTTGGGTTTACTGTGTACTGCTTAATGTGTAAATTATGTAATCTGAACTTTAGTGTAGTTTACATTTCTCAGGAAAAAATAGCCAAAAGTTTCAAAAGGTCACAAAGTTTTTTTTTTTTTTCACTTAAAATTGGTTTTCACACAGTGCTGCTGTTCATGATGCTCTGCTAATGGAAATTCGCACAGTTCTTTGCATAATTCTAGTTTTTATGAGTTTGTTGCTGTTGCAAGAATATTCCGTTACATTTAGTATTAATAATGACAAGAGGAGCTGTATCTCCTATTCTCAGTGTGGCGTAAAGGAAGAATGTTGGAGCTTATAAACTCTGCATAACGCCGCAGCTTCTGAGCGCTCTTCCCCGGCCCTCCTGGTTTTAAGCCGGAGAAGCAAATTTATAGCAAAGAATTCAAGAGATTCTCAGATCCGACCAAGTTATCTGATTTTAATATATGCCAGCAACAATGTTTTTTTAAATCAGAACATTTTTACTGGTTGAGCCATGTTTTTCTCCTAGCATTGCATCTGTTTTAGCTTCATGTATTACAACATTCATAATCTAAAAAAGAAACACTCAGAAGAGTTTTTACTAACTCTTCTGAGTGAATTCTTGTGAACTGTTTTTAGCTTTTCTATGGGACATTTGAAATGCTCAGATCTGGAGCTTATCTTCTGGATGTGAAATGATCCTACCTCATTTGACAATCTGCTGACAACATTTCTAAATATAGCAATCAAATTTAAATCTCAGAGGAAAAGAAAGTTACATTCTTTGTTCCAGCTAGCCTCATTTTACATAAAATATTCACGGTTATACAAATACATTCTGCATTTCTTGGGTTTTTTTACTCTAAGACATTGATGAGACATTCTGCATCACTGAATAATTAAATAATTAGACCCAAAAATCTAATTTTTTGGAGAGTCGATGATTTGATTATTATTTATGTGCTTCTTACTTTTTAAAGTTTAAAGCTGCTACAGACTCAACACGTTTTTCGTTTGCTACCATAACTTTTCACATATTGGCTGTAGAATAAAGTATTTTTTCTCGTTCTAGTCAACCTCTCTTTAACTTTTGTCATAGATCTGGATTTATCACTAAGTGTACTTCCATTGGCTGTCTATCTGTTCTAACTGGAATTTGTAACGGAAAGGCATCTACTGTTGCTTATAATTTATTGCAACGTTGACCTGCAGCTGGGCTGCAGTGGATAAGTGAAATCAGACCGAATTGAAGAAAGCCAGCATTTTAAAATCACTTAGAAAGAAGAGGCTGTTTCATTAGCAGACATCACACCGTAGGAGGGCTTCTTTCAGGTTCCCCGTTGATTCACCTCCCATGTAAGGCAATAAAACCTTGTTTATCATGAAAGTGCTTCCTGTCCTTTTCTATGATTCTGGATATGATTAAATCCACATGAATGACAGAATAAACAACACAACTACCGGCATCATTACAGCAATCTCTGCCTGTGTTCCCATCCTTAAATCTGAGCTCCAGCAGAGACTCTCGGCTCCTTAATTATTTGGCAAACAAACAACTTGCTTGTCATTCTGTCGTAGTCGATCTCTTCATTTCCCTTTTTCAACATTCCTGGCCTCGCTGGCAGATTGCAGAATGATACAACGTTTCAGTCAATTTGGACCATGTGCGTGCGCGTGTGAGTACGATCCGTGTGAATACTGGGGGTGGGCTGTAGGTTTAGTTGTCATGCCAACATTTACATCAAGTGTTTGAAGTGTGTGTGTGGGGATTTTTCTCCTGGAGGTAATAACTGATGGCATTAATAACAATATTTGTATATAATATTTTACCTTTCATTATTATTATTAGTAGCAATATTTCATTAGTTAGAATTTTACATTTCTCAGTACTTTCATTCTGAAGAGACAACAACACAGCTGTACAATACAAGCCATGGTTAGCTCAAGAAAACCCACTCGGTAGATGTATAATAACGTTTTCCATAGGTAATGAATCAGATCACTAAGTTTAAAGCTCTGTTTCTGCATTTAATCATCTAAAAGGAGTTTAAAATGTGAAGAAGTATCTGCAATAAGAAATAACTGAGCCATTTGTGTTGCTCTGTGGATATCAACACATGTCTGAGTCTGATTCAGCTGGTGTAGGTCAGTACCCTGGAGTAAAGCAACACTGTGCCTCCAGATGGGATTGTAAGTCGCTGCAGCCTCTTGTTTTCCAATCCAACATACAAGAAAACGAAGAGGTCACATTCACCCAAAAAGGCTATCCTTTCCTCTCATCCTGCCAGTCATGTGAGAAAAAAAAAAAATAAATAAATAAATAAATATACAGTTTTCAATTAATTTAACAGTAAAAAGGAGAAAGGATAAAGCTCTTGGCACAAAACCTTTTGGAGAAGAGGACGGTTGTGGCAAAAGCTTTCCAGATGGAGTTTATTTTTAATTGAAGAACAGACGGCTACTCTGTTTTTCCACTTTCACATCTTCACACCCGGTGCAAATCCTAATGCCCACTTCCTCACCCCACGACATCAAGCAGTCCACAGACCAGGTGCCTGGGACATTTGTGGAAACTAGAATATGAATAAAGGATCTGTATTTGTCCTGTCTACGGTCCTGGGCAAAAGTAATGAAAAAAAAAAAATAAAAATAAAAAATTGAAAAATGCAATTATACTGCAAATATAAAGAAAAAAAAAGTGCAGAATCTTATACAATCTTCGGGCTGCCTTTAGGATTGCAAGAAAATCAGAATTATTGGGAGCTAAAGAAAAATAATGTTTGGTTATTTCACACTTTGTGTGATGAGAAAAATTACAAAGATTAAAGTAGTGGCATTTACAGCAAGGCATTTTGTCCTTATGGTCTACAGTACGGATATGTGGTTATGTGATAACATATTTCCATATAGTGAATGTTTTTAATTTGTTTGATTAGAAAATAAGGGACATTTAACAGTAAACCAGTCTAACATACATCAAAACCAAAGTAGGTGAAATTACAATGGACTATTGTGGACATGTTGAGACAATGAAAATAAAGAAATTACAACAATAAAGTCATTTAAATTCTAAGAATGAAGCTTTAATACAAGGATGAAGTTCAAATACAAGAATAGCCATGGCATTATCATGTCATAATATTATGACTAATTTCATAATAAGGCTTTATTCTCATGTTACTACAATTATTCTGAATATTTCGAATTTATTCTCTTACGACTTTAGTCTTGTAATATTATAACTTTATTTTCCTATTAATTTGACTTTAATCGTGTACATCGTAATTCTTGTAATATTTTTGTTCCTTATTCTCGTAATTTTCTTTCATTTTTGTGTTACTATAGCCCAAATACTAAATTATATATACTATGGTATCAGAAAACTTTCAGATAATAATAGAATACTGAATTAATTATAGATCAATTTATGTATCAAATCTGAGCATTTTTACAACATTTCACTATCCTATTCTATGGAACTAAGACACAAAACAGTCTCTGTGTCTTTATTTTATGTGTCTTAAGTTATAAGATTCAGAAATTAACCAAATCTATTGACAATCTCTTTACTAACAACAGGAACTGGGACGCAGTGAGTTAGCATTGTGCTACCAAGTCATTTTTTTCTCTTCTATTTTTGTTTTATTTGCTCCACACAGATGCACAGACTTGGGAAGACACACCGTTGCTAATAAATTCTTTTTACTTAAAGTTGAATATGAAATGATGAGAACCGTTAGAGATGATCTGGTGTCAGTCTATCCATTATCTGAGCTTCACCTGCTAATGTGTGGTTTGATTTCAGAATTAACAAAATACAAAACATTTGATTTTCAACATTTCATCAGAAACTACACCTGTCATCTATTGCATATCTTGCATTACCTAATGTATCACTATATCTTTTGTAAACTGAAACAAGTTGTGTTTGTGTGAATTTTGCATTCCCTGATAGTCAGGAAGTGTCACTAATTGCACTATAATAAATGCATCCATGGCAGTGGTAGCTCCTTGGTCTTGAACCGTTTTGTTCTCTATGTGGGATATGCAGATCCTCCACCACAGAGCCTTCTTCTTAAATGACCAGGAGCCAAAACACATGCATAATTTTATGAGTATGTAAATGACTGCTGACATGCAAAGGAATCTCGTCATGACTGCCAGTGATTCACGGTTTGATTTCATCATGGAGGTCAAGGATGATGATTCACGTTAGTGGTGGAAGAACTTGGCATGTCATTCATTCTAAGCAGCTTGTTCTCAGAAGAGTGACAACCTTCTTTATACACGTCAAGAATTTTTTTACAGATGTGTGGGAGAGTTCGTTTATGATAGCTGTTAGAGGAAGAGCTAACAGCTATCATATAGCTGTTACCTAGGTCCAACCCAGGCATTTTGCAGAGTTGAATGGTTGAAATGGATATTAAAGGATTTCTCAAATGTGCTTGAATTATTCAAAGTAATACTGAAGCTATGTTTTTATGAGGGAATAACTTTGATGTAAAGCTAAAAGTCCATTTTACATAATACTCCCCGATTAATGAAAACTGTATTCATCACTGCTCCAGTAACTGGTGTTAGGACTTTTATCCTCTGTTAAAATCACCAAATCATGACATTCCCCATGTACTTAGGCAAACTTCTCTTCGCAGAGGTCCACATGGACTTCAAGTGGACATTGGCGCAAATGTAGATTTTTACAGCTCAACAGCTCGGCACGAAACTGCGTTCACATCAGACTGCTTTATATAATGTTGAAGATAATGTTGAAGTGGCACAAATAGTCGCAAGGATGCGCATCAGCCAGACTGCCTCTCTGCACTGCACAAACAGTGGCTGGCCTGGTAGCTCATCAAACTTGCAACCATCTATTGAAAAGTGGATGGTTTAAAGAGAAGCGTGTGCAGTCGGTACGCTTGATTGTGACATCTCAACAGTCTGTGGGCGCAGAGTCCTTCACAGCTAACAAAATTCACACAGTATGCCTGGGAACCTTTAGGCTAAGAAACAACATCTAAAGCTTTGAAAAGTAGGAAGAATTTGGTACTTACAGGCCAGATAGTTAGAGAATCAATCAGGCAGCCAATAGACTCATGGTAACTCTGGAGGGGCTCTATGGATCCACTGCTCATGTGGAATAATCTGTTGACAGCGCAACTAGAAGCAATACACTGTGGTAATTCTTTCCTTCAGGGAGTTTATCTGAAGATGACTTTTTATAGTAAATCATATGGACTCCTATTACAAAACAGGTTGGAAAATGACAAAAAGTCTCGATGTTAAAGTAGTAAACAGGCATTGCTGGCCATTGTGTGAAACCAGTCTACAGTCACTCAGGTAATCATTTCTTTTTCTAAATATACTAAAAACATATTTGAAAAGTAAAATATATGGTTACAAGGATGAGTTAAATGTTTTTTTGGCAAAACCCATTAAATGTGAGTAGCAGTAGCCTATTTTATTTTATCCCTGGGCCATCCAGAGAGCGGGGCCCATAGACGCCGTTTTTGCTGTTTACTACTTAACAGTCAAGGCGTCATTTCAGCCGCTCCCCCACGTGGTGTTGATTATTCATATCAACTCTGTGGAACAAGGGAAGAAAAAAGTCAAGGAAAACGGCGCTGTGATGAAAGAGGGCGAAATATTGAGATTAGAGGAGGGAAATATTGGAAGGGAATGAAAATAATATACAGTGAGAATAAATGTGTGGAGTGTGACAGAAAGAAAAACACAGCTGTAGGATTAGAAGAGAGAAAGTGTACAAAGGAAGTGGAGGAGAAATATACCTGCCAGCTCTGTGCCGCCCATCCTCAGGCCATCTGCTTCCCTACATCAAGGGCTTTGCATTGATTAGCATGCTATTACACCCTTCAGATGGGGTGTGTCTTGTGTGTTCATTTATACAAGCCTTGGTGTTTAAGCGTGTGCTGTCATACATTTTGCCTGGGCGTGATGCATCGGTCTGTGTGTGTGTGCCCATTGGTGTCTGACTGTGCCAGTTCTATGTGATCTTGTGGGACTTGTTTGGCCATAATTACACCGGTGCATTGAGGGTTTCCTGATGAATGCCAAAGGGAGGCCAGGTTGAGGGTCTGAGAGGAATAACCAAGGTTACAGATCAAGAAGGTTTCCCCCTGAGACTTGACCCTGATTATTGTTTGACATGTGAAAGAATGGCACAGTGGGGCTGCTCAGGACAGGTTTTAATGATTAGGAAAACTAAGAGGTCGCCTTCCATGCCGAATATGGTAAAGGTAAAGGAAACAAGAGAAATTTTCTTCATGAAATACTTTTGCAAAAATCTGGCACAAATCCTCAGTGGTCAGGCTTTTCCACATGGAGTTTTGACCCTTTGCAACGACAGTTCTTCATTACACAAGACGCCATTACAGATGTTGGGAGTCGGGGACTGCGATTGTTTTCCCAAATTGTTTTTTGCCAGGACAGCTATGGTGTCTTCTTGTTCTAGTGCACCTCATTTGTCTATGGAAGTAGAACGCCTAGTCGGGCCCAGAACCAGCCATATATACAAATATAAATTTGACTACATGCACAAGCTGCACATGGAGCTTTGATGGCACTGATTTAGTTTTTAGAGCAAGTGTGCTATCCTTTGTCATTCGATGCTCAGGAGAGAAGGCTGTAAAAAGTGAATTTATTAACTTACGTAGAACTGGTAATGCACTTTATATTTGGAGTGGTTTATAGTCAGAGCTATTTATAGCACACAGAACCTGCTGTGTATGTTTATTTGTATTGCAGGTCTACTGCAATTTAGAATTATACTGATACTGTTTTTTCCTTTGGGATCTTTGGTTTGGATGGTGCAGTCGGTCTTTCATTATTATGCATTTGGGCTCGAGCATTATTAGAGGTAGAAACGGTTCCTGGTGTTTTACAAGACAAAAAAGAAATCCTACAATACTACAATCTGGCACTAACATTTTGTGAAGAAGAAAGTTGCTCTCAGTGTCTTCTTCTGAGGTTGTTGTGTTGTTTCCATGAACCATTGAAAGATAAAAGGACACAATTGGTCTGGATTGTTTGGCCCAGTCCAGTCTGAAAGCGAACTGCACCAAATAAAAACGTCAAATGTTTCAATTTTGGTCTCGAATCCAACCGAGTCTACCAGGCTATCAGGTGTGAAAACAACCTTAAAGAAGTGCAGGCCTCTTTGCAGCTGAATGTAAATAGCAAACCTGAACATCCGTATATCATAACAAAAGGCAAAAGTTGACAGCACAGCACAACTTCCTAGTAAATGTTGTTATAGAGATTCTATATTCCATTGCTTTGAATATTTAATAATGCAGACAACAGAAATTCAGTCAGGTATCGCTGTCGTCTGTTATTGTTAATACACAGCAAGGCCTTTTGTGTGATTTTTGTGGCGGGATTGGAAGTCGAGATCTGCTACAGCTATAACCATTCCCAGATACACACATTCAGTTGGCAGAAGGACGCAGCGCCAGCTGCAGTTGATCCGACTCAAGCCAACAGGATCTGAGCAGCAGGCCTGTGATCTCTTTCATGTGAGAACACACGCACACACACACACGCACACACGCACACACACGCACACAGAGAGTGGCTGTGTGGGATACCTTCACAAGCTATGCTGTCAAGTCGTCCCCTATTCCATGCATATGACGCCTGGCCAGGGGAGGAAGAGACACATACGTGGGACATGTTGATTTCTCATTTGTCTTCACAGCCAGAGGAAAGCACAAAATACTGAATTGGGAGAGAATAAATACAAAAATTATGAAAACAAAACAAAAAAAAAACATTGGTGAGCTTTGTTTGACCTGATCAAAGTTATGCTGTAAATCCTAAAGTTGTTAGTTAAATTAATATGTCTGAAAGCTAGCAGGGTGAAGGCTATGGGTCACAACCAGATCCACGTTTCAGAGACATGCTAAAGTCACTTTGTTTTGACGCCGCTGGCTAAACCCCAATCAACATCCAAAAATACCAGCAGTTTCCAGACAGCAGGGACTGGCTGCATTTAATAATTAAATCTATGTGTAAACTATGTGGAGCTGTTCTGTTTCTATCCTCTTAGTTTTATTAAGAAACAGAAGAAACAGCATCATGAAGTCTAAGAAAAAGCTGACAAGTCAGGGAGAAAATAGTAAAAAACTTTTGAAACAAGATTAGATTAGAAAACAATATTCTGAGTCTTGAATGTCTGACAGTCCTCAGTTCAGTCCGTTCTCAGGCAACGTAGAGAGCAGCACAACTATATTACCTACCAAGACCTAAAGTGACAGCATGGACAAGCAGAGCATAAATCAGAAAGGAGCAAATCGGTTCAGGTGACAGATTGTCAAGTGGACAGCTGTTCCTCATGTACTACACAAATCTGACCTTCACAGGAGAGTGGCAAGAAATCATTATTGAAAGAAATCCAAAAGTCACAGCTGAACTTTTTTTGTCTTCTGTGTTTGTATGATATGTTCAGGATACTGGAAAACATCATACGGCACAGAACGCCACAATCACACCCAGATTTTATTAAGACTTATTTGAGTGATGAAATATCAGATTTGTATTTGTGGAAAAGAGTGTAGATATAATGTTCAGATTCCAATGGTCTATATTCATGTCTGTGGTTGTAGAAAAAAAAAAAACATTCAAGGGGGATTACTATTACAAAGTGCTGTAGAGTATATTTAGGTGAAATTTAATACATTTTCTGATGCTGACTTTTGGTCACTCAAAGTCACAGTCTCAATTCAAACAAATATCAGAGATTAATGAGCTGAACATAGAGAAAAAGGCCAAAATAGACTGGGTGACATTTGGCAAATAACCGACTCCTTTAATGACATCAGTATGGGCACTGACACAGATCAACACTCTTTGATGTTGGTGATCCAGTTGTAAAAATCACATATTTAAAATGACCTCACTGGGTTCAAAAGGGAGTCAAAATCATTAAAGATCACACACACACTGTGTGACCTCAGTCAGCTGATGCCTCAGACTTTATCTGAAGCCTCGAGGATTCTTCGTCTTTTGATATTCATACCCCACGCTTCACGTTTAATGATCGCAAATGCGGCTTAACCAGAAGGTATGATCAGACGAGAAGACCTGCAAACATAATGATGAGCTTCACCAGGTGCCAAACGGCCCACAGGCTAATAAAAACGCCTTGTATAACAGTTACTATTGATTAAGTCTTAGCCTTTAAATTAATTGTTGTTATAAGATCAATCTTAATTTTATCTGGAGATGTCGGCTCCTGCACCTTTATGAGTGCTCCGTATGGTAATTTTCTTTGTTGGATTAAAGCAAAGAATATTAATGAAAACAAAGAAAATCTTAGGAACTTACACAATGTAGTCGCTAGAAATTGTTCAGTTTGCTGGTAAGATAAATTTCACTGTATTACACTGAGTATAAATATTGTGACTTACACCTCCTTAATCAGTTAACAGGGATGGCAATTCAGCCAATTGCATGACAGTGATGCATTGCATTAACTAGATGCAATGAGGATGTCTTGCTGACGTTCATATTAAACACAAAGGAGAAGAGAGAGAATTTGAATTTTTCAGTCCACCAATAGCTCAAACTCACAAATATTTGAGACTCCCTTTTTAAAAACTTTGCATTTCCGGAACCAGAGCCAAACATGAAGAAGCAGCATTCAGCTTCTATGCACCACAAATCTGGAGCTAATTTCCAAAAAACTGAAAAATTGCTGAAACACTGAGTTCCTTTAAAACCAGGCTAAAATGCCCAGCTGTTTATAGTTGGCTTTGATTCCTAATAATGGAACAATGATCAATATATTTGATGTGTATTTGCTTAATGATTTTGATAATATTTGACAAAGTGTAACATTGCTTTCTTGTTTCATAATTGTATTATGTTTTTCAGTTGTACAGCACTTTTAACTGCCTTGTTGCTGAAATTGCTATACCTCTCAGCTGGACCTGGTCTGGGGTTGCAGCCAATTAGAAACTATTAACAAGAATTACTCTCCTGGATTGGCTGCTTTGCAAACATTAGCCAAGAGCCTGTTAAGTAGCGTTGCATCTTGATATTTCAGTTTATGCTTTAGTATTTTAGATATGCTTGCCTGAAAAATCTGCCAAAAGGCGGATTTACTATGGATAATCTGAAACTATGCTTCACAGAACAATCCACATATATTTTTGTGTATTGTATTAAATGTTCAAAAAGTCTGGCCAAAAATTGCCATAAACAATATGAAACCATATAGTGTATGAAGGTAGTGTTATAATGTTGTGAGTCATATATTCTTGGCACACTTTTGTCCCATTAACATTTGAATGCAACACCTTATCCAAATATAGTCGAACATTTTAAAGTGTACCCATGTTTGGCAAGAGATGGCTACTTTCTGCAGGATAAAGCGCCATGAAGCAGAAGTCATCTCAAACTTATTTGATGAACTTGACATTGACTTTAGTTTATTCATGTGACTTCCACAGCCACCAGATGACAATCCAGTAAAGCACACTCGGGATGTGGTGAAATGGGACGATTTGCACCAGCGAAAATAAAACCATGATGGTGACATGAACCCATCATGTCTATACCAATCCACATTTCTGATAAATGTTTTAAATGGCGTTAAACCTACGAAAGCTTAAGGCACTTCTGAAGGTAAATTGAGGCCAATGCAGTTATAGGAAGGAAGCTGTGCCCAATAAAATAGCTGGCAGAGACAGACAACTACATCGATAAAGCTCATAATGGCATTGGCTGAGATTTTCAAAAGCACTTAAACAAGAAGTATTGTGGAAACTAAAAATATGCCACCATAGAGTGGGAGTACTACCATTTTGTTAGGCAGGTCCTGGGAAGTCTCTATAGAATCTTACTGCAGTACAAAAAAAAAAAAAAAAAAAAAACATTTTATTGAAGTTGTCAAACAGTTCTCAAAGTTTTGTAGCACTACTGTTTTCCAACATCTGTTATCATGCTGATCCATTAAGAGCTTCTTCACCTGTTGGGGTACAGTGGTCAGAGTGTAACGTATTACATCACTTGTATAGGTTTCAGAATGTAACATTAATTTACATACAAAAAAATCCAAGTAATAATAAATGGAGTTTGTAATAGATGATTTTATATATTAAAAGAAAAACACTATCCAACCCAATCTGACCTTAAGTGAAAAAAATATGTTCCTCTACATCTAATAACTAGTGAAAGTGCTTCAATTCTTTTATTTTTTATTTTTTTATATGTGCTGCTTTAAGAGATTGTTTAGCTTGCATCACGTCAGGTAAATCCGGTTAAATTTATTTCCTAATTGTTCAGGTCTGACTGCTATTGGTTGAATCAATAAAGTTTAGCATGGTAGTTATTGTTTTTTCACATAAAAGTCACCATTAGTCTTTTTTTCCCCCATTTTTTTCCCTATTTTTCCTATTTACATTGTTGTGACACACTGCATTAAATCAAATTTGACTTTTGACTTTTTCCTGAACTTTGTGTCCTTGTTTGAAATCCCAAAGAAGCAAATACACCAGCCATGTACTTGGGTGGATGTTTACTTTGCATTCACTTAGAATAGGCAATGTGCTTATTGCCAATGGATGCATTCCTGTTATAGTTGCTCATTTAATGTGCTCATTAAATGTCCCCAGACTGCACTGAAAAGTGACCCGAGAGGTCCAGGCCACAACATTATTGCATTTTTAGTCATATTCTTATGATCAAATGTCCTAGGAAACATGGCAGCACCGAGCAGGAATGTTCTCTAAAGGGATAACCATGTAAAACAATGTTGACAAGACTGCACTTCAGAACAGTATGTATAAGAATCAGTTGTAAGACTGCTTTTGTGATGATCAAGTTGTGATTTGTTCAGTCTGGGTGGGATTAATGATCAGCCTATTTGTGTCCTTTTCATGGACAAAGTATTAGTTGGACAAAGAATGCAGCCCATTCCTATAAAGGTGACAAGTTTTATTTACAAAAAGAATACAAAAGGTAATTGTGAGCTTTTGTCAGACTTGGCTTTGAGACCAGACTCTAACAAGTGATTAACTGGGAGGCAAATGTGGAAACAGAAAGTAAAGGATTAATACCAGAGGTGATTTTCAGGGAGATTTTGTTTGGAATGTATCTCCCTGAAAATTATCTCTCAGTTGTTTAAGAGCTGTGACTGTTCAGCTTACACAGGATTGTTTCTCTCGCAGGACAATAGAAGAAGACCTCATGCACTGGAAAATGGATATGATGATGTCATAAAACTCTGGCAGTGAGGGAAAGTCTTTCTCTCAGAATAAGCTGCGGAGCAATCAGGTGGTCATTGCTGGAGGAGGCAAGAGACTTTGTATCTTGATAAAGTTGGCGGAGGCATGCCACAAAGTCAAAACCATGTGCAGAGAGCAATAACAGTGGTGCTCTATTTTGTCCTTCACCCAAAATTAAGCTTTGTGTATATATATATATATATATATATATATATATATATATATATATATATATATATATATATATATATATATATATATATATATATATATATATATATATATATATATATATCATAAGGACGATGAACTGCTTCATAACTAGCAGTTCATAACGCAGTTCATGACAGGAATTTCATTTGACAGTGTACATGGAGAAAGCTTAATAGCTGCATGACAGAAAAAACATGCATGCAATGAAAAGTCAAGTTTTAGACCTATTGTGGTCATGACTGTGGACTGAGCACTCAGGTCTTTGAAGTCAAAAATGGTGAGGGGGAGGAGGTTGTCCTTAGTGAATACTGGATGTCAAAGGGGTTAAATACCACCTTAAGGAACAATAGAATTGAAAGTGAAGGCAATTAGCAAATCAATAGCTGTTCAGAGCCAGTGGTTTCTTGGGAGGTTAAACATCATCATTGTATTAAAGGGGCTGGCATTGGCGTCTTTTTCCCTCTTTCTCCTTTTCTTTCTCCCACTTTTCATTGTTTTTCTTCCCTGTTGCTAGCACTAATTAGCAATAAAATGCAGCTCTCCAAAAGCACTTCACTGGAAAATGGAACATTGATTTTATTTATGTTTGTATCAAGTTGGTTTATAAAATATTAAGTTGGGTAAAAATAATGCCAATTGATCGGGCTGACGAAGAAGAAAAAGGTTTGACAATCTAAATTATAAAGTGGAGGTTGTTCCTCCTAAAACTTTTACATAAAGGCTTTTAATCTATCACTCCGAACGCTCTGAAGCTGAGATTTCTTTAAAGAGCACATTGATTTCTCAAAGTAATTGCACACATTCCAAGTCTTGCAATAGAGAAAGCACACAAAGAGGGCTCTCTCAGAATGTTCAGATGTGACAAAGCTTGACAAAAGAGGCGTTCAACTTTTGATAAAGATGTCTACAAAAGGTACTAAGAGTAAAAAAAAAAAAAAAAAAAAATCTTTCTATGAACATGTGTGTTCTTTTAGAAGTGAGTAGTGCCATCAAAACAACAATAAGAGATTCAAATATTCAAGTTCAGAAAAACCTCACCTTTTAGGTTCAAATATTGTTCACATACAACCACATTGGTGATTTACATCCTGTCCAATGCTTGTCAGATTATGATCTGAGAACAATGCTTTGTACCTGAAAGCAAAGGGAATGCACTGTGTACCTGTCACTTGCCTCGGTCGTACCTGACAGACCACTGGGATGTTGGGCTGATGGTGCGACTCTTTGAGGATGCCGCCGGGTGGACGTTTTGGTCGACACCTCATTCATCTCTGCCTCACCGAGCCACCTGAGCCTGGCCTTAACAAGCAGATGGGGGGAATCAGGAAATGGGAGTGGGACACGAAGGGACTGGTGACAGATCGGAAGCGGATAGGTGTATAAAAATGACAAAGAATGAGGGGAAGTACAAACCAAAAAGATTCCATTGGTAATTGGTGAAGCAGAAACACAAAAGGAGGAGAGAAATACTGCAAATTAACAGGGAAAAGTGTAAAAGACTAAAAGCAAAGTTGTGGTCAGCATGCCTGATTCAAGAGCTGTCATTATATTGTGGTTCCCACAGGAATTTCACATTCAAAGGAGCGAAGGTGACCTGTGGTGTTCAGGTAGTGGAACATACCAACTGTCAATTAGCGTGTGCTCACTGGAGCTGTGGCAAGTTCAGTTAATGGACCACCACGGTTTGGATGATGTGAAAGCTCCCCTTGGGTTTCAAGTTATAGAATTTTAAGGTTAAATGTTGAGTTTCACCCACAGCCATACACTACATCACAATAGAAAGAGAGTTTTCTGATAAAAGAAAGAGGTGTACTTAAAACTGCGTTTGTTAAGGCTTTATTTAACTCAATAAAGCCTTACTTACACAGTGGCTATAGGATGTATGGCATGTATTGTTTTCACAGGTAAAAGATTCAACAGATGTAGTGTCAACAAGTTATGCAGAAAACTAAAAAAAGGCTTATGAATTGTCCATATTTACTATATATATATATATATATATATATATATATATATATATATATATATTTTTTATATATATATATATATATATATATATATATATATATATATACACATAGTAAACAAGTGGTGTGAAAAAGACACATAGGACACATCCTCTTTCATCTGAATATGTATTTTATGCCAAGTTTCCAGGCAGCTTTCCAATCAAACTGTTACATTTGGTCGTTTTATGTTCACAGATAAAATTAAGACAAGGTGAATAAAAAGCAGAGTGTAACACTCAAGTATCTTAAAAATGGCTTAGATCTCTGATTGTGTTGAACTTTTAGTTCAGTTTTTGGATTTATAGGAAGCAGAATGCTCAAGAAAATCAAAAAAGCTAAATGTTGTGAACTTAAAGAGCAACTAGTCTAAAGGTCCACATTTAAAAAGAGTCACAACCACTCAAGACCAGTTTCAAAAATAAGAAGTCATTATGGCTCAATGGAAGTAGAACAGAGGGAAATGAGACACTCTTATGTACATGAAAGCAACAAAAGATCCAGAACTACAGTCATTCAATATCAACTTAAATGAGCTCCGCAACACCGAACAGATCACTAGACAAAGAAAAACTAGAAAATGACAACCTGAAAAGTACAAAAAGAAAACATAACCTTGGACCTGAACAAAGTAATAATACAAAAATATGACATATCACCGTAAATTAATAAAGTAATAACAGATGTCTTGGTAAATTCATGTAGTCATTGTTGTATTCATTGAAGAGCTCTGATACTACAGGAGGTGATACAAGAGTGATGAAAGATTCCTTTTAACAGACAGTGGCCTGTTAGCCTGCGCATAAATGCTCTAACCCAGTAAGGAATTGGTGCATTCCTAATGCTGGCTCCATTTCAGTGTCCAAGTGATTGGTATTCGACATCTGAATCTCAACAAGCCTTTGAAAGTCTTCCCATGTTAACTTTCCAAAGTTGCAAGGCTTCATTCATCATCTCACGAGTGCATCCATCAATATCTCCCACTAATGTCCAGAGCCCTGTAGAAAACAGCTCTGCTCACTCTTTTTGAACTTCTCAACGTATGGAGTATTAACTCACAACTGGGCTATGAAAATCAATGCTTCTATAGAGCTGCACCTATAGAAACTTACCGAACTACCATATGAATCATTGAGCATCTTTTCAGACTTCATGGTTTGCTTTATTTATAGTTTAACACAATGTGTGCTGATGACTCCAGGTCAGTCACTATTACCAAGGACATTGCCTCCTTTTTTAAAGTATTATCCCCAAAACCCAGGTCCCTAAAAAGCCTTACCTCTGTCATTAATAAATATTAAGTTGATTAATTTCCCCACACTTGCTGCTCCACATACTGAAAAAACAGCAGAGAAGCAGCGGGACAGTGCTGAGATGTGGTCGATAAAGGTCTTTGAGAAGAATTGAGTCCAGTGGTGCGTGGGGAAGCTGAGACTCTCAAACTATGGTCTATTGTCAGGTTATTCTTGATTCAGGTGGTGGTTGAGGTCTCTACCTGTGTCTGCTGGAGTTTTCAACAAAGCTAATCAGGCTACATTGTGCTTAAGGCAGTGGGAGACACTGAAGAACAGTGTTGCCTGCTTTGCACGGACAGTGTTGTTTGCAACAGGTGCTGCAAAAGCTCACAGAGCTGCTTTGCACAGGCCTTCAGGACTGTTGGACTGATACCATCTGGACCTGTAGCTGCTTTGGCTGGAAAGCCAAGAGATATGTTGGAGTCTGCAATATAATCCTTCTGTCACGATTCGGTGAAATACCTATTAATGGCCTGCCTGTACTTTGACTGTCTCCTTGTTTGCGTTTAAAGTTCATCCAGTTTGCTTGCCAAATAATTCTGGGTATTCACTACAATCAGAGGATGAGCTGGTATAGACTGTCTCCTTCTCTTTCTCCTCTTTGGTCCTGCTCATTCACCTTTTCAACTCATCTGGGAATCTGGGCTGTAGTCAAGGCATTACTTTTGAATTACTAATCAGCCACTCCCTGTCATAAAATAACTGCACTTTGTCAATTTGGTTACATATAAGACCATTTGTCCAAAAGTAAAAGAGTAAACAAACCCTTCCAGCTGCCCACTATCCAAAACCAGAAGAAATAACCATCCAAAAAAAGTAACGCCTCAGTCAGAAAAAGGTGGATTACTTTTTATTTTGAAAAATGGTTGCATTAGTCCGAGACATCACCTATTGATGCTATTTTGACCTTGCCTTTTGTTGTTCTTGAATTGTGGCCTCACCTAAGACAAATGAGGGTTGTAGATCTTTAAAACATTGTTCTGGGTTGTTCTGTTGACTTCCTGGATGTCGTTAATCTACTGTTGGGGTAATTTTGGTCAACAGCCACTGCCTGCAAAGTTGACCACATTTTTTCTCATTTTTTCATTGGTTTTCATTGTGGTTGACTGGAGCCACAAAACTTTGAAAAATAGTTTTCTAACCCTTCACAGACTTAGAAATGTCAGAGTTTTATCTTTTTATTGACTTTGTGTGATCAGTGTTTTGCTTTTTGAGGTGTTGACATCACTTAATATTGAGAGCTTTAAAAGTAACTGAGTTTTTGTGGTTATTCACAGTTAATTCATGATTTAAAGAGGGGGAATGGTTATTTTTTCATGTAATGCTTGCATAGAATTGTCCTTTTATTTCCATTTTGTGCAAAATTATCACTGCTTCTAACTGGTTCAAAACTGCTTTTTGCAAATAGCCTGGGTAAATTTGTCTGATTAAAAACATAATTTGTTCATAATGTGTTTAAATAAAAGCAAAAAACATAAGAAATGTGTGGGGCAGCCATTTTTTATTTTTTATTTTACAGCATAGAGATGTGCTAATGTACATTTCAGCGCTAAGGATGCAATGCAAGCATATCAACAAAACTACATATTAATTCACATTTAACTTTTTCTCATTGTGAGTCAAAACGCTGCAGAAATGCCTCCTCTTGTTCTTTGTTTATTCCATTTTTTTTGTTGTTGTTGTTGTTGGTTTCAGTAAGAGCTTATCACAAAGCTTCACAAAGTCTGGACTACATTGCAGGTGTTGCTTTTATTGTGTTTTTAACTTTTAGGTGTGCCTTCACTGTGAGCTCTATACCATGCACCCCAGTGCTTCTTTGTGAATAATGGACACAGATGTAGTTCTTTCTGTTACAGAACTGTTAAAAAAAGCAAGAATGAGTGAAATAAATAGCTAAAAAGGAGGGAGAGCAACATGATGGTAAACACACAGCCTGGAGCTCATTAAAAGAGTGTCTCAGTGGGCACAGTAGCAGCAGCAGACTTGGATTCAGGGTAGCCCTTGTCCTCATGGCTCTGTACTAAACAGCCTAATTAGACTTAGATTCTCTTCTGCTCCCTAATGATAGCTCTTCACAAACACAAGAAAAAAATAAACAGCATGTTGGGAACCTTGGTTTAATGCACATGCATTGCTTTCCGCTCTCTCACATCAATAATGACAGTTTAAGCACTTGATTCTCCGGCTGCAGTGTATTTGTAATTGTGTGGGGATTTGGCAGTTCATCTGGTAGAGCTTGTTATTTTCTGTCGCTGTAATAGACAGCAAATTGAAAAATGCTGGTTCACAAAAAAAATAAATAAATAAAAAAAATAAAACCTGCTGTATTTGTTTGACCGTGGTGGCACTATAAATAACTTGCAGCACAAAAGAATGACGAAAAAAAAAGTGAAAGTTTTAAAGTGAAGGCTTAGTGGTTTCAGCTGTCTGTGGTTTATGTAAACGAAAACCATCGAAAAATTGGATCAACAGTAGTAATAATGTACTAAATCCCTGATCATGTGATCTTATCTGAAATATGAGAGGCCATAAAATGTATGCAAAAAAGGCCATGTGAGCATATATTTTTGATTCAATTACAAGTCTATTTTATTTATTAATTCACAACTACATCTGAGAGACTTTAGAGACAAAATATATATACACAGAAATGGATTATATATCAAATTAATCCAGTTCTTTCTGCAGTACTAAGTATTGACAAATTGACTCTATACTGTACTTTCGAAGGTATGGTATATTTAAACTATATATATATATATATATATATATATATATATATATATATATAATATATATATATATATATATATATATATATATATATATATATATATATAGTTGTATTTGTAATATATATATATATATATATATATATATATATATATAATTACTCTTTTACCCTCACCAGCAACACTTGTATAAGTATTTTTATAATCACCAGACTTACAGTTTCTCAGTATTTTTTCTGTGTGCTCTGGTAGACAAGCTACAACATTTTTCACTGTCATGTTTTTGTGCGATGACAGTAAAGTAAGTCTGAGTCTATTGCAGGTATCAGATGAAATGAAAGGAAAAGGATGTCAGAAATATGGAAAAGGTCAAGTTTTTTATGATAACCTATAGCAGACAGGTATCTACAAAACTTTAACTGAATGTTATTCACATAACACCCATTACCATCTGTTTTTTTTTTCTTTTTTTTTACTATTCTAAGATAAAGTGTTAATGTTTCCCTGGGATCCATCTGGTGTCCCCATTTCTGCGTCTTTATCCCTCCCTTAGCTCTGTAAACCAAGATGCAAACATAAAAAACTAGAGTAATCAGGTTTATAAACTGGATCCATTTAATTTTATGGGCGTCCATTAAAAAGAGTACATTTCCATACAGAGCAGAGTGGATTCTTTGCATTTGCATTCAACACATTATAACAAAGTCCAACTCTTCTCAAATTTTATATGACATGGCAGGTTTTACTGAAATAACAGACTGCGCCGCTTTTTACGCCAAGCGCCCAAACTTCAGACAAGTTGCCAGTGAGTCAACCAAAACCTGCGGTCTTTCAGTCCCCCTTCATATATGAGGATTATTCATAGAACAGAGTTAGTCGTTGAATAAATAATTGGCTTATTTATGCTTAACCAGCAAGAGGTATAAAAAGAAACCAACTCAATGCTAAAATCGTAATATATTCTTATGGACACACACACCGGCCACTCGACTAGAAACAGCTGTTCAGCTTCTTGTAAAAACAAACAGTGAATCATCTGGTTGCAGCTTTAACTCAATGCATTGAGGCGTCTACGCCTGGTGAAGACAAATTGCTGAAGCTCAAATTGAGCATCACAATGAGGAAGAAAATAAATTTAAGTGATTTTTAGTTTGGCATAGTTGTAAAATCTGGAAGTTTGCTCCAGATTTGTGAAGCTGAATGCTGCTTCTGGTTGTGTGGATGCAGAGCAGATCAGTGAAATCAGTGACATCAGTGCCAATGATTTCACTGGCACTGATTAAGCCAGTGATTTGTAAACTACTAACAATATTTTAAAGTCTATTCTCTCAGTGGAAGAACTTCACAAATGAAGTAATATGTTCCATCTTCCTGGTTTTAGTCAGAACGCCAGCAGCAGCGTTCTGGATCAGCTGCAGCTGGACCACTGATTTGTTGGACAGACCTGTGAAGACACTGCTGCAGTAAACAATATGACTAAAGATAAATGCATGGAAGAGTTTCTCTAGATCTTTAAAGGGCATTAGTCCTTTAATCCTGGAGATGTTTTTCAGGTGATAAAAGGCCGACTTTGTGACTGTCTTTATGTGGCTCTGAAGATTTAAAGCCTGATGTTTCCAGCTGTAGTACCTGAATCTGTGTGCTGATCATTCCTCTGTAGGTCCAGAACCAGCAAGATGAACAAGTTGGTCTGTTAGATAACATTTTGTTTGCAACTTGTGGGCAGACAGATACCATACTATGAGGGCTGATCCGACCCATTGCCAGGGTGGCGGACCTGGTGTTGTTCTGGTTCTGATCCACTTTTCTCGTGCAAAAAGAAGATTAAATGAGGGGTTTAAAGTTCGTGTTGACTAACTCTGCAGCTATAAGATTGGACCCCCAAGCTACTGGTGTTTCAGTGCCACCTGTGGGAGGGCTTGTTACCATGGTAACCAAGTTAATGTTTAAGAAGTAATTGCTGCCTTCCACACCAGCAGTATGTAATTTTGATCCATTATATGCTATGAGGGCCATGAAAGAGGCTGGGCAAATTTCACGTATTTGTTTGAGAGCAGAGGTTTCTACCTCATCGTTATCCACAGGTGTAGAAGGAAGGACTTTTACAGAATGCTTTATATTTATTAATGAATGAAAGAATTTAATGTGTATGTATGTATTTAATTTATATATTCCCTGTTGATGTTAATACATGTAATGTTTTTCTTTAATTTGTTTGTGTGCGTACCAAGAGATGGGATCATTACATTTGAGTTTATGTTAAATTCATACAACTGTTTAAACTGTTATATCTAACTTGATCCTAATAGAGCAAACACTATAAATGTTTGAAGTATTTTAAAACCACTAAATGTTACTTGTAATATCAAAATTGACACATTAGCTTCTATTTGACATTTGATATAGTCATACAAAAGTCGATATTAAGGCATAACTTTGCAAAGTCATATTTATTTTTTTTTTACAACTAAAGGTAACAGACCTACACCATAACACTCACTGGAAAATACTTAATTTAAAATAACTAATTTAAAAATATATCATTTTTTCTTCCTAGTCAGAGAAATCATTGCTACATTTTCTTGTATCATTCATATTAAAATATCAAATTGTCCTGTCTACCTCCAGTTGCTCATATATTTTAGATATTCCACTTGTCCTCCCCACAATACATCAAAGATCTGCTGTTGTTGTATCAACCTTCCAGACTCTCAGGTTCTGGTTCAGGTTCTGCTCTGCATCCCCAGAACCAGAACCAAGAGAGGAGAAGCAGCTTTCAGCATCTATGCACCAGAAATTAGGAACAAACTTCCAGAAAACTGTAAAACAGCGGAAACCCTGACTTCCTTTAAATCCAAACTAAAAACACACCTGTTTAGAATTATATTTGAAATGTAATATGTAACAATGTATTGTTTATTCTATGTTGCATGACTTTGTGTTTTTGTGTCTATGATGTAAAGCACTTTGAAATGTCTTGCTGCTGAAATGTGCTATACAAATAAAATTTGATTGATTGATTGATTGATCATGAACATAACATTAAAAATAAACACACACACAGACACATGCAGGCTGACAAAAAGTCAGTGATTCACTGAAGTCTTTTAAGTTCCAAAACTAAAATTTTCCAAGGTGGTTTGTCAACATACTATTTCAACTGCATTTGGACAATTAAGTGATTTATTTATTTTTTTTTCCAAAACATCCCGTCACAAAAGACATTTGACAAACAGAACACCTCCACCAGCCCCCCCAGTGTCTTCTTAATCTTTAAATTAACCTAAAGTAACCTAAACCAGAAAATATTTTACAATAACAAGAACATTTATTACAGCTTTTGGTTCTCAACCAACTAAATTATATTCTAATTGCCCACGGACTAACTAAATTGATATAACGTATGATTTACAAAATTCAACATAAATTTTCACAGCACAAAGAGCTCAGCTGGAAAGAGAGAAGTTGGACTTTCTGCATTTTGTCTTTTTTAGCGTCACAAAGGCAAAGATCTCAACCACGGAACTGAGAAAGACAAGAACATGTAGAGAAAAAGGGAATGAGAAAAGTGGACAATCAGCTAACAGGGTGTGTTGAAACAGAGCTCGCTGGGGGCAACGAGGCGGTGGGATGGAGAGAGGGGCTGTGAGGGGGGAGTGAAGGGGCCATAAACACACGATAAACACTGGACCCCCACAGGGGACACAGGAAAAATGACCTGCTACTCCAACTGCATGCAGCGTCTCTTGGCTGCGAAAACAAACCCCAACAGCCCATGCCACACGTATTAACGCGTATCGGCACCTCCTGGACAAGCACATCCCAGGATGCATCACTCCGCCGCGCCATCTCTCGCTGACATGCAGGATTAGAGCGATCTGCTGTGATTAAGCTGCGACCACAGAAGTTCAAGCAGGGTTTTGTGATAGTTTAATTCATGGGCGAAGAGACGGGTTTAAAAAAGATTGTAGAGTGTGGTCGATTAAGCTCATTAGGCGTTTTGAAGAGGGCAGCCTCTCTCGCATCTCTTCCCCCCTTTTCTTCCTGCAATCAGATCCGGAATAAAAGTGGGAATTAATTAGGAAGAAAAGGCTCCCGCCGTCCAGGGCTGAGACTCTGGAGTTTGTCTCTTTCAGGCCTGATGGTGAAGACAGAACAGTTCATCACTCCACAGCAAATTTACTCATTAAAGAAACTTTTCAGTTTGCATTTGCATAAAAAAAGATTTCTGTCCCAGTTAAAGCTGCTCAAATATGTTACAAAAGATAATTAGGTGCATTCATCTCACTTTTCACACTTAAGGTAAATGTTCTCCTTCCATTAAAGATAGCGTGATCTTGGTGTTGTAGCTTGCTAGTTGGCCAAAAATGAGCCAAATATTTTTGCCAAGGCCTGAAAATTCTAAAAATCAATTAAGGTATTTCAAAGTGCTTTACATTGCTTTACAATGTAAGTGCTTTACATTGTAAATAAAAATTTACCAACTGAGATCACATTATTTTGTTGAGTGCCATCATCAATATTATCAATATGCATCCAAATATTAGTTAGTCCTTCACTTATTATGATTCAAAATCCACCAGGTGGAAAGGAACTCAGTGTTTTGGCTGTTTTCCAGTTTTCTGGAAGTTTGTTCCAGATTTATGGTCCTTAGAAGCTTTGCCAGAACCAGAAGAGCTGAAGTCTGGAAGGTCGATACAACAGCAGCAGACCTTTAAGCCTTTCAATCATTTACAAACTAACAGTATTTTAAAGTTTATCTCTGAGCTCCAGGCTTAAAAAAATGAACTGATCAAAATTGTTTATCAGGCCATGATGTCTTTAAATGTCAGAGAAAGGAGTCAGGTTGTGACAAAATCTAATTTCTAATAGGTCCTGTCACATGGTTTCCCCACCTCTCTTTTTTGATATTGCTAATGTCTTTTTTTCTAATTGGACGCAATAGAGCCATTTTTCAGGTGGCCCGATCAGCAACATAACTTAAATATGGAAATAATTGAAGGGAGCTAAAAATGTGGTCAATGACTAGATATCAAGGCTCAGACTGGAACAAAGGGAAACATTGTCACATTGCATCCAGTTTTTGGCAAAATGTTATCTCCTCAAAACCTTTACTATATAGCATTATTGAGTGGTTTTACTAAATTACAAAAGCTCAAAATAATTCAGTTATATGCTGATATCACTACATTGATCATTACTGTGTAATAATTTGACATTTTTCTGGCTTTTCATGAAATTAATCAATCTGATGTTCTTATTAGAATCCAATAAATTTGTCAATTCACATTATGATATTATTCTTGTGGATTTTACTATTATAGAATCTAAAATATATTTTTTCCGAATTAAAAAGTGAGTTTCATTCTCTAATTTTTACATGATACTTTTCAAAATGATGTTAGACTCTTCTGCATATCCTCCTGTAAAATCAGGGAAACAACATTGAGGCTTCAGGTAAAGTCAAAAGATTCAGGGATCAGTGCTGCCCTGTTCTGGTATTTACATCCCAAACCGTCTGAGTATTGTGCAAATGAAGGACAATGATATTCAGTGCTGTCTATTACTTAACATGATTCCATGAAGAACTGTTCATAATTTATTATAATCTTTTTTTTTTTCTTTTCTCAGCAGCATCTGAAACTGCAGTGAACATTCACCACATTTTTAAACACTTTACAACAACAACAACACAGGTTCTTAAGGTGTTTTTTTTTTTCTTTTTTACTTATTTTTCCAAATGGAGCTCTTTAAAACATGTTCCCTTATTCGATCCAAAAAAAGTAATATTTTAGATTTTTTTTAACTTAGACGAATATGTATGGCTTATTTTATTTTAAGCATTCTACTAGTGGAAGTGTTTGGGAAATGTGTTTAAAATTGTGCACAAAATGCATATTAAAAAACACATTTTCAGAGCAGCTTTTAATATATGACCGTTGTCTTGTTTTATTAATATTTGTCATTCTGTTTAATTTTGTATGTGCTATTGATGTAAGAGTTCTACTTGTATGATTCTTTGATGCACTTAGTTCTCTGTTTGTAATTTCACTTGATTCCTGTAAATTGTCAGGTTTTAGGAAAGCACTTATATTTATTATTATTATTATTACATTATTAAAAGTAGTTATGATGCCATTCTGCTGTCATGAGATGTAATGTTTTTAGTTTATTTCAGAATAAAATCAGCTGCTTTAAAGCTGTGAAGAAGTTACAAAATTCCCAAGGCTGGGAAAATACAATAAAAACAACAATAATATTTAAAATACAAGAAAGAAAAGTGAACCAGAAGAGGTATTGTAATGATTATTTTTTTAATCAGTTCCAGGTTGAGGTTCCTATGGATCCTTCATTCAAAGGAACATTCTGCTCTTTCTGAAGTTTAACAAGCTGATATTCACATTATTTAATCAGGTTATCCGCTCCATTAGCAAGTCTTCAGTCTGCAGCTGTACATACAATGTTGTTTTCATACCAGCCGTACTCTTCAAAACACCATTACCTTAATAACATCAATCAGCAGCTCTTCCCAAACAGATGGCTTTCCCTCTTCCATTTTTAAGCCAAGAAATGAAGAGAGCCACACTGAACCAAACCAGGTAAGAAACTCCTTCTGCAGCTTCCTCTGGACTTTTAACTATAGAAATAAAACAGTGTTGCTTAAAATGTCCCAGGGACGATTGACAAACTCGGTTTATTAGCATGTTTAAAGAATCTGTGTGGTTTGACTGCAAGTTAGACTATGGATCCTAGACTGAAGGATCAGATGCCACATAGAAAGGTGAACATATGCTTTTTTTACTCAAAGCTGCATTTCTTGCTCCAGTAGTAGAAACCAGGCAGAACTTAATCTTTCCTGTTGTATAGTAAGAATGACTATTGACAGTTTTTTTCCTTTCATTCAGCCATTATTCAGTCGTCAGGGCCGATCTGACCTGCAGCATTTGCACAAATCAATATTTGTTATTCTGTCTAATTTCCAACAGTCTTGAAAATTAGTTACTAATCAAAATACAAACAAAATGAACTTGTGTCAAGATTTTCTATAAGGCCATAGATAGATTTTCCTTGACGTCATTTGAGATTTCTTCATTTAGCTTTTTAGCACTGTATTCTCGTGGTAACGGAGGCGAAATAAAGTTAGACAAAGTTTTAGAAAAAAACTCCAAGAGATCCATTGTTGTGTGTAGGTAAAAGGTGGAAGTGGGAGATATACTTATAGGAGAGTATCTTAACCCTCCTACGGCTTTAAGAGATGTATTTATTTGGACCTTACAACTTTTGTAATCTGTCACACAAGCTCCACCTGTGCTTTTACAAGCTTTTTAGTGTGGTTTCGAGCACTGACGGTCTGACGGGTCAACACCAGCCAGTTTTCCTGCTATCCGACCATCATTTACCGCGCTGAGAGCACACCTTACCGGTACCAGCTTGCACCACGTTTTATCTTCAGAACCACTTTAATTCAAAGAAACATTCTACTGAGATTTTGATCCGTATCCACACAATGGCATCACCCAGATGCTACAAATATGTTTGTAGTGCCTTTATGACACAAATCTCCTTCCTACCACATTCCAAAGAATGTGTTTTGGACTGATATCTGTGAATGAGGACATTACCAGAGTAATGCTGCTGCAGCCTTCTGCTGTAAGGCTTGGCATATATTGGGTACTGAGAGATGGTTTTCCACATGTGTCAGTTGTAGAAAGTGCTTAATGTATTTTCTATCTTCTCAAACCTCTGATTTCAACATAGCATGTTTGTCCATACGACTAACACTCAGCTCAGTATCTTTGTAAACCTGACATCTCCTTTCTTCTGATGCTCATTTAAAACTTTAGCAAGTTCTTTTCACCATGGTCAGATGCCTAAGTGTAATTGGTATTGTGTAATTGGCCTATTTGCAATTTGTGTTTAAAATCTCCAATAAATTGACCTCTAGGTGTATTTTCCTCAAAGTGGATTAGGATGTCAGAGTCTATTTTGTGTCTTTATGCTGTTAAGAATTGAACAACAAACATATAGAAAGACTTGGGATTCAGTCCTGGCATTCTGCAGTCTCAACTATAGGGCCACAATAATTTTTAGGCTTAATTTACATCCCTCATTAAAAGTCATTAGACTCTCATCTTCAAGATAAAGCCTCACATTTGAAATGTATGCATGAACATCTTGTGTTTACTGTAGTGCGTTACTCCACCAGCTGTGGAAAGCCGAGGCAGCTTTAAAGCGGCATTACTTTCATGTCAACAATTTATTAGAGCATCTTATCACCAGTAAAGAAAGACAATTATCTTTAATGTTGTAGTTATTAACCAACAGGAGTAGTTGGCTTCGATACCTCAGCAGATGCTCAAAGCTCCACAGTCAGATAAAAGCTAGATCTTGTTCTGTTTTTGATGTCGAGCTCTTCCGTTTTTGTCTTGTTACTCCACTTTTAGTTGACTCCTCCCTCTGTGCTGCTGAGCCAGATGTTTGGGAAATCCATCTGCATTGGGAAGAATTCATCTGCACACAACTGGATTTAGATACTACTATATCCCTGGCTACATCCAAGAGTATTAAAAAGGTCCACTTAGGTTTTTCTAAGTGACCTCGGGTTGTGCCTGGACAACCCGAGGCACCTTATTATCATGTAAGATTTAAAGGCCAATAAACTAAACCACTATTGAGCAAAGTGAACACACTCCAGTGCTCCATTTTTGTATTTATTTTTTAAGAAAATTAACAGTAACTCATCAGAAGAGCTGTTGTAACCCTCAGTGGTCCATTACTTATGAAAGCTGATGTTTGTGATATTTTATTTATTCAGTAAACACATTTCAAATGCAGAGCCGTTTGCAGAATTTCTCTGCAAGCTGTTGAAAAGTATAAAGACATTCTTTGGGGAAAAAATGCCTTTCATCACGTAATGTGCTTTTTGTTGTTGATGTTTCTTTCCCCTGATGCATTAGGAGGAAAAAACACTAAAAAGGTGCAAGGAATGAATTTATGCATCACAATGATGGACACTGTTTTTGTTCTCAAATGGTGACGAACCTGTAGAGGGTTTAGATTTTGGTAAAAATTAATCTTGCCTTAATGGCCCTAAGTCCTATTATGACATGAAATTCAATGTTTTAGTTTGTTTTATCAACTTTATTCCAGGCTGTGGATTAACTGTGTTTGAAACCTGCAGTGGAGAACATTAGAGTGAAACTCTTTGCTTTGATAGCAAACTGAAAGCAGTTTCAACAATCACTCATGTAGACTCTAAACTCCAGAGATGTCCTGTCAGGATTACATGTTGCACTGTTCACCAGGCGCTTCACTTGGAGTTAAACACACACTCCAAGTGAAACACAATTGTTCCTGTGATTACTGGATTATTTCCCATCTATTGGAAACAGACGATGAATCAAGATGAAGGTCTTCACTGAAATTCTGCAAAAAAAAAAAAAAAAGATAAATTATGTTCAATAATAATTCATAAGTGTATTCTTTCCTTCCCTGCCTGCTTTGTGAATATAAATAAAAGTGTTAGAGGCAACAGAGTACTTGGGACATACAAACAAATGATGAAAAAAATTATAAATCAAATCACAAAAATAGTTCTAGAATTATGAAAATTTTCGAACTTATTATATGAATGAGGTCATCAATCAATTAATCAAATTTTATTTGTATAGCACATTTCAGCAAGGCATTTCAAAGTGCTTTACACCATAAACACAAGAACACAAAGTCATGCAACATATGATAGACAATACATTGTTACATATTACATTTCAAATACAATTCTAAACAGGTGTGTTTTTAGTTGCGATTTAAAAGAAGTCAGGGTTTCCGCTGTTTTACAGTTTTCTGGAAGTTTGTTCCAAAGTTTTGGTGCATAGATGCTGAAAGCTGCTTCTCCTCTCTTGGTTCTGGTTCTGGGGATGCAGAGCAGAGCAGAACCAGAACCAGAACCTGAGAGTCTGGAAGGTTGATACAACAACAGCAGATCTTTGATGTATTGTGGTGCTAAACCGTTCAGTGATTTATAAACTAACAACAGTATTTTAAAATCTATTCTTTGAGCTACAGGGAGTCAGTGGAGGGACTTTAAAACTGGTGTTATGTCTCTATCTTCCTGGTTTTAGTGAATACAGAAATAAACTCATAAAAATATCGAAAGAGTCAGATTGTTATGAAAATAAAGTTATAAAATTACAAGAATGAAGTTGAAATAATGCCAGGATAAAGCCGTAATAATATGGAAGTTGTCATATATAGGGTCGTAATATTATGACTTTATTGTCATACTACAAATGTGTAGCAAAACTATGACTTTATTCTTGAAACTGCTTATTTACATGATAATGCTGAAAAACCAGTTGATAGAACCATGGGAATCATGGGAGGTACATGTTCTTTATTTTTGTTGAATCTATTGCTGTTATTTTGATCACAGTTAATCAAATGTCTTACAGATAGAAGCAATCCAAAACCTTTATAGCTATTGTATTTCCTTCACATATGCTGATAGCTCGTCCTGTATGACAGCAAACATATTGTTTCACATTGATTAGCAAAATTTCTTCTTGTGAAGAAAAAATAATGAAACACCAAGCAATGCTTCAAATTGCTCTTCATGCAAATCAATAGTCATTACACAGTAT
Source organism: Poeciliopsis prolifica (assembly GCF_027474105.1). Lineage (NCBI taxonomy): Eukaryota > Metazoa > Chordata > Actinopteri > Cyprinodontiformes > Poeciliidae > Poeciliopsis > Poeciliopsis prolifica. The sequence continues at coordinate 1,467,086 of NW_026562402.1, forward strand.
TTAAGTCTGCTGTTGTGTCTATTGTCAGATCATATCTCAGTCAGTTTTGTTCAGCTGTGTTGTTTTCTTATCAGCACAGACAACAGGTTTTTCTCTGTGTTTACAGAGACACTTTATGAAAGACTTGGAAAAAATGATGCAGGAAAACAAAGAAATGTTGATTGTTTTCATCTAGCAGTTTATTTCTGTTTTTTGTTTTATTTAAAGGGATATGGATGTAAAAGAGTTGTCATCATACATTCAGACAAGATGATACATGGTTTAGGGAATGATGATATTTAATCAGAGAATGCCCTTTTTTTGTTTACTTGACTATAAAAAAAGTTTCTAAAAACTCCAAGCTGTGATTTAATGACATTTGCAATCAGTGTCTGTCATTGATTTGCCAAATATTGAACTTTCTATCCTTGTCTACTTCTAAAGTGTTTATTCTGGACAAATGTAGTTTAAAGTAAGACTGCTGTGGCAGCTAAGTTTAATGTAACTGTACAATACAGAAGTGCAATTTTAGAATTACTTTTCTACACTTTTTAAAGTTTTGTTACACATTTAAGCAGGATTTGAGATGAATACAAGTTTAAAGAATACATGTTCAATTACATTTAAAGTGACACTATGTAACTTTTACAAAAAATATGTTTTTATATATTGTCAATACAGAGTATCAGAGCCATGTTAAGAAAATAAATAAATGCATAAATTATGAGAATATACTTATAGTACTGCAAGATAAGTTTCATTTTCATAATATTATGACATTATTCTCGTACAACTTTTTATCTTTTTCTTTTTCATAACATTTTGAATGACATACAACAACATTATCGGTTCTGGAGATGTACAACTTTATTGTTGTTATACTAAACATTATTGGAATATTATGACTCTATGTTAATTTATGACCTTATTCTCGTCATTTCGACTTATTCTCAAAATTTTATGGCGATTATCAAAATTTTATGTTATTCTTTTTTTCTTACAATGCTCTTAATGTATTGCAAAAATCAAATGTCCTGTTCACAGTTAGCGGCTGTTTTTGACGGTCAGGGGTTGGCCTGGTGGAGTTGGCCTGGTGGGGCTGGCCTGGTGGGGTTGTTGGCCTGGCGGGGTTGACCTGGTGGGGTTGGCCTGGCGGGGTTGGCCTGGTGGAGTTGGCCTGGTGGGGCTGGCCTGGTGGGGTTGTTGGCCTGGTGGGGTTGTTGGCCTGGTGGGGCTGGCCTGGTGGGGCTGGCCTGGTGGGGTTGTTGGCCTGGTGGGGCTGGCCTGGTGGGGTTGTTGGCCTGGTGGGGCTGGCCTGGCGGGGTTGGCCTGGTGGGGCTGGCCTGGTGGGGTTGTTGGCCTGGTGGGGCTTGTTGTCGCTGTGATACAAAGTACAATTCAGAGAACCATCTTCTCCTGTGTCCCATCCACTGGCATCAGAGCCAGTGGAGGATACAGTCACATTGTAATTACCTCTAATTACCTCGTCTAAAGAATGACACATATCACACATCCGTGCACACACACACACTCACACTCCACAACATGTAATCATGCAGCAAACACTATAATAGTTTTTTTTTTTTTGTATGAAAATCCCATAATGATAGAGAAAATTATAACAATTATTTTTATTTTCCCTCCCTGTGTTCTCCTCTCACTCCCCTCCCAGCTGCTTCCCCCCAGGTCCTTTTGTAGCATGTTTAGAAAAATGTGATTTCATATTGAGGTGGGTACAAAGCAAAATGATTGTCTCAGTCGTGATGGAGGTGTCTCAGAATATGAGTATGTAAAATAAGACCAAACAAGAGACCTTTGTACGTCTGCAATCTTCTCTTTGTGCAGATTCTCTATTCTTATTCTTATCAGCTGCGCAAACACATTGAGGTGAAAAGCGGAAACTAGGAAAGACTGAAGCACACGCTGCGCATATGCTCATGTTTACGCAAATTATCACACACTGCACAAATTATATTTATAAATGCTTGTACTTTCATACATGCGCCGCTTTTTGAACATCAAACTCTTATTCAGTGTTTTGTTTACAATGAAGATTGTATGTAATTATGTTGAAATGTTATTTCTATTAGAGTTCAGAAACCCATTTAAAAGCAAAAAGGACAAAATGACTTCCCACAACAACACACATCTAAAAGCCGAAAAGCACACGCAGGCATAGGCTAGGAAGACATATTCATTGACTCACACACACTTGCACACGCACGCAGACACACACACCTTTCAAACTAAAAGCTAACCAGACTTTTGAAGATCTTAACCTCAGGCTGTTGCCTTGGTAACATTTTCTTTAGGAATACAAATTCCCAGAGAGAAGCCAGAACCAAATATGACAAAAAAAAAAAAAACAAAATGAATCTCTGAAACTGAATTCAAATAAGAATATTACAGAAATTTTACTTCTTTAGTTCTTCACATCCATCTATATTACTTCTGTAATAGAGATCTTTCTGTTTGATGGGCGACTTGCCACCATTTTGAGTTCTTTAACAAACTGACCAAACTTCACTGAGCCTCTTTCAGAGACTCAACATTAGGTGGTTATGGTAATTACGACAACATTTGTACAGTGTTTCATTTATTTGATTTTCTACATGCTAAGTGGTTAGCATAAGCCAGCTATGTTCACACTTTCACAAAATAAATTGTCCTTGAACTCAATGTTGACATGAATTTAGTTTGGAAAATAAACATTGGTTTTGGAACTAAATATAAATTTAACAAACTATATGTTTAATTTGGAGCTCAACATTTGGAGTAAAAAATGATTTTGGAACTAAACAAGATGTATAAATATATAAACAGCAACAGTCAGCAAAGTATGACTGACTTTCCATGGCTAAATAAACCTGATTATTGTGGTAATATTTTTTTTCCTGTGTAACTTTACAAATGGCACCCTATACATGACAGACTGTCCAGCTGTTTTTTTTTTTGTTTGTTTGTTTGTTTGTTTTTTGATGTTCTCGTCCTCTGACCTCAAAAAATGCATCTGTTTCCATGTTTTTCTTCTCTTGGTTTCTTAGTGGTCTGACGTCTCCTTATCCTTCACATGTTTTCCCAGTGTCACCGGCGTAAGGATCCCTCCATGTGTTCATGCAGAGCCATTCTGTCAATGAGAAGAAATCCAAACACTAATCCCAAGTGCACTTTCAAGAGTCTAAGTGTTTTGTTCCATTGTGGCGGTTTGCCTGCACAGACCTTGTGATGCCTATATCTGTTTCAATGAAGCATCCCAGCAGATACCTCATTACACCCTGAAACCTCAGCTTGGCACATTTGATAGTTTGTGGGGTTTTTCTGTACCAAGAAAGAAATTCACACGAGCTTTCAATTATATGATAGAAGAAGAAAATCTCAATAAGCCTGCAATAAGAAGCACAGCTGTTGAATAAAATCAGACGCTTTTCACCTTTGCTCTCATCTATTTTGCTAAATATATTCTTCAATAAATTGTTTCAAGGTTTGTAGCCTCTGTACACGATTTAGAGACACAGACAGAAAGATAATCACAAAAACTAAGGTGAAGGTTCCAAAAATGTGTCCATAAATAAACTGTTCACACAGATTACAGTCAGGTCAGCCTTTTGTTTAGCTCTTTTTTTTTTAGTTTGGAATATCACATTTTGTCCTCTTTGAAGCCAATTCAATATACCATGAAAACTGCAGACTTAGTTTTTACACCAAGATTCTTCAGGTGTAAAAAAAAAAATTTTCATCAGTGATACTGCATATTTTCTCTCCACCATAGCTTGAGATACTGTAGCTGTTCTGGTCATGGTGACAAATCTGCTAAACATAGAATACATCAGGGAAGTATTCACAGCACTTATACTTTATAATCTATAATATAAAATGTACATTAAAGTAACTTATTGCAGTGTTATTTTTCATGCTTATCGTTCGGATTGATTGTCATATTTATCAAGCTGTTGCGCTCTTAAAGGTAGCATAGGTAGCAAGCTCAAAATGGTTCAATTTCTGTCAAGAGAAAGACAGAAGGAACCGTCATGTAGAATTACTGCTAAAATCCTAAGAACTGTTGGCAAACTAAAAATGTGAAGGTGTAAGGCAGCTTTGCTAAACAAATGTAAAATTAGTATGTAATTAATAAAAAATGAGAAAAACATTCTAAACAATAATTAATTTTTTTGTTATTTTGCTGTTTGAGGGGTGATGGCACGGTGAAATTTAGGAATCCCTGGGCTGGACCATGAATCTTGAACAATGACTGTGTCAAACTAAGTGTATGATCACAACCAGAGGTTTGGTGATTTATCATTTACAGAACCTGAGTGATGATGCGCTTACTGTTTGCCTCCAGGGATGATGATTCTCAAAGCGTTACCACTTCCCTAACTGCATTAGTTTCTGTTCTCCACTTCCTGTTCACCATCGCTGCCTTTCGTCTCCTCTCCTCTTCAGTCGTCCCAAAATGAGATGAAGCGATGGACTCCTCCATTACAAGATTGCTATCAAGGGAGTGGCTAATGGGAACAGATAAGGCTCCATCAGTTAGCCAAACCATTATCATTTCTTATTGTGACAAAATCTCATTTGACTGTGTTTTAATTAAACTCTGCTGGCTTAGAGAAAAAGGCCGCCTCACATTCAGCAGGGCTGAACCCGGGGCAGCGCGGCGTTTCATTTGGCTCAGGTAACTTTTAATCATTCTGCCAGAGCAGCACAAACCTCAACCTCCACTGTGATATGTAGGCAGCTTATTAGAGTCCACTCTTTTTCTCGCCGCCCTGACTTGATCTTTTTTAAAGAAAACGTGGAAAAAAGCTCATCTGTTTCAAGGCCTGTTGCACCGTGTGGTATGAAGAGAAAATGTGTGGAAGATGGAGAGAGAGAAATAAAGAGTGATTCAGTGGAGCATAGAAGGAAAAGTAGCTTTAATCATCCCTCCCCCTTTCCAAACCCATACACTCTCACACTTAAGTTTTATAACAAACACTCCCACCTCCGCTTTTCTGGAACTGTCAGGCTGCAAAAAAGTCCTTGGAAGACAAAAAGTACTCCTGGTAAGAGGAAAAAAAGAAGATTTTACGATAGAAAATTAAAAGAGAAAGGACTGAAAGGCAAGAAAGAGTAAATACCGAGGAGATACAATTCAAGAAAAAGCAGAGATTGCAAATCTTGAGGATGTAAGGACATAGAAGCTCACCCCCTGTCTCCAGAGCATTCTGGGTGTGCTGGCACCAGGGTTGGGATGTACAGTACCCAGCACAGGGAGGGACAGTGAATCTCCCTCAATGACACCAAAGCTGGAGAGCTTTGATTGAGGATGAAGCAGCTCGCATCACACAACCTCCTGCTGGTAGAAATCAAGAGCTGCACAAAGTGAGAAAAACAGCTTTGATCTGGCCGCCCTTCCCCACATCCTTCTCCCGCTTCTCTTTCATGACTCTTCATCCTTCTGCCTCTCTCATGCTCTCTTTATCTTTAATCTTAACTTCATCCAACTCACATGTATGTTGTCAATTTTCAAGAAGAATGTATGTCTCTAAAACTGTTGTCACTGCAACAAATGCTTGCATGTCTGACAACACTTTTTACTTTGGAACTAATGTGACTAAATGGAGAATGTTTGGGAGCTTTGGTATGGTACTGAGCCTTAGAGGGTTTTTGAAAAACCGACAATATACCAACAGAGCTGAGGAGTATCCTGTTTTGTTGCCTGCCTGCATTTTGTTTTAATGGCTTTGGAAGACAGATAGGCACAATATCATTCAGCTTGATTGGCCAACAAATTTTTTGTCCCAATGCCCCTGAGAAATGCAACAGAGTCCCTGAGGTAGCCCATGTGTCCTCATTTTAAATTTGACATGGTATTGTTGTAGCTGTACATTCAAGGACTGCCAACATCTGACATCACAGATTACCCACATCACTGATCTGTAATGCCAAAACAGTGCTTGACAAATTGAGCTCTGCGATTTTGACGTAACACAACAAGCCATAATTGATAATTCAGCTGATATTTCCTGAAACTCAATGTTTTTAGGAAGCTGGAAATGTTAAGAGTTCAAACTGAAGTTAAGAGTGCGCTCAAAAGGCTGTTGGCTCTCGTTGGAAAGATCAAAGGTGTTAAATAACTCATTCTGCTACTGCTGTCAATGGGTTTATTAGCCCAGTGCCACTGAGATGTCTCCTTCATTAGCCTCAGTAAAATGTCAATCACTGGGTGTGAGTGTGAATCAGCATCCCTACTAAGCAGACACATACAAAACCTCTGAAGCCCAGGGACTGATCATTCGCAGAGCATCAGACATCAGGTGGGCATTAATGATGTAGAAGGAGAGGAGGGGCCCTTAAAGCATGCATTACTGAGTGGTATGAAAGCGTGATTTTTTTTTTTTTTTTTTTTTTTTTGCTTTTACCACATAAGCAGGCTGAGGGATAGCAGGAGTTGCTGTCAGTATGTTTGTGTTGATCACTGTTTGCTGCCCAGTGCAGCTTGAATTATCCAATTCATTGATTTTTATATTATCGTCAAATCCAGGTATGCATTCCTGTGTTTTTAGCATTTTTATAATGCATATATATATCATATGTTTACATACTTGACAGCTTCATTCGTGGTATACTCACCTTTGGTGCTAATGAGCAGCACAAAAACTTGAGTTTTTTTCAGTTTATTTTCGCTATTCCACATTGCAATATTATATGGTCAACAGAAACACAGCTGTTGATGTATGCAAATTGACAGAATTGACAGCTGTTGACAGAGTGCAAATTTAGAGATGACTGTCTACATTTACAGTCCAGCGACAGTCAAGATTGATTTCTAGCAAACTTGTACATAGAACTGGCCTGGCAGTCGCCTTTCTGGGCAATTCTGCCTGAAAGAACATCTCTCTTCCAGCACAGTCTGGTCTTCCTCACGTCGATTTATGACCGGGCCAATCAGCAAACAGAAATACATGTTGTGAATGGTAACATTGATTTTCTGCGCTGTTTTAGAATTGTAGTCTGCCTGTCGTTTTAGCAATGGCAGTGAAGGAAGTGAACAAAGCCGTTCGGTTCTTGTTGGTCATGCTCACAAACAGTGAATTAACATTTAACAGTTAAGTTTGGCAATAATTTCTGCAGTGGAGGATGGTTGTTTTCAGCGCAGGTGATTTCCAGTAAACTTCAGTGTCAAACTGGTACATCAAATATGTCATGGATAAAATTTTAAACCTTAGTAGAGCCCACGCCTCCAGGAAGGAATTGATTTTACTCATGGAACTTGTCTCAGAAAAAACTCTCAGACAACTTTTATTTATTTATTTATTTATTTATTTTTTTGAGAAAAATAAGACAATAAAACAAAGAATATAATAAAGAATTTATGGAAAAAAGACACCGACATCTAAAAGTCAGAATAATCCAGTTGGGGTGTAATAAAAGCATGGATCATCTGAAATAATCTGCCATATAATTTCCCTTTACATAAAAGTTTTGAAAAAAGGGATGCTCTACAAATTTATTTGAAAGAAAGACAAGCCTATTTTATAAGGTACAAGTTAACTAAACTTAATTTCATGTTGAATAGATTTACTGTAAATAGCGGTAGGTTTGAAGACAAGATCATTTTAAATTCAATCAGACAGTGCTTAAGATAAGTTGTTCTTTGCACCTTAACCTATTCATAAATTTAGATTTTTTTCTGTGAAAAGAAACCAAATGATCACAGATTTGCCTATTCTAATATCTATTTTAAAAAGAAATATCTAAAATATTCAAAAGAAACTGCAGCCTGAGAAGCTCAAATACTTTGAGTTAATAGTGATTACATGAAGTGGCTGGGCACAATGTTACTTGATACATCATTTTTTTCTTTACTCGGATCAGCTGTGATAACACAGTCTGTAAATACTAGCGCCTCCAGTGGTGAAGATGGTTTCTGCTGTAGGTTTTAATGCATTTTAAAGTATATTTTAGATGTATACATGCATTGCTATTGCATGCTTAATTAATTTTTCTTACATTTTTCTTTAAACAGATGTGAATGGTTATTTTAGAAATGTTTGCAAAATAAAGTGTTGTCAGTATGCAGAAAAAAAAATATATATATATATATATATATATATATATATATATATATATATATATATATATATATATATCAGTCTTATTTTTTTTCCATCTCAAACATTTGGACATTCAAGGCTGCTGGGATGAATTTTAGTTGTAGCAGATCATAAATGATAAATAGCAAATCATTTTTTAACCACTTCTCAAAACAAAGTTTTGCAGCAAATACTTTTAAATCAAATGCAGCTATTTGTTTGTTAGGATTTTTTAGTATGACAATAGTCGGATTAACTGTTGGAAATCACACAAAACAAAACATTGACATGCAGAGTCGTTGCTACTCGGTCGCCCAGAAGGAGACAATGTCAATCTGATTAGATTTACTTTTTAAAGTACATCAACTCAATGGAACTGAATTATTTTTTCAAACAAATATAGTTGGTTTAGTTAATAGTGATTATATTAACACCAACAGACTTTAATGAAGAGGGAAAAAACACACTACACAGATACCTGTCAACTCTAAGCCATTAAGAAACATTTTCATTGTGATTCAAACAGTCAGGCATAGAAGCTAAATATAAAAAAATAAATAAATCAAATTATTGCAAAACATCCAAGTCCTTTCAGAAAAATCAATGTACTTCTGACGTCTCCTTGTTTACACATGGCATTAGACATTTAAGAAAAATACTGAAATTCATAAATAAATTTATTGTATTCCTAATCTAAGATGAAGGCTGAGAAAAAGAAATTCATTTTGAGAGTATTCATAAAATTTCTAGAAACAAAGACCTACAAGAATAAGATATTTTGAAAATACAACTAGTGTTATGTAAATAGTCATATGAAAAAAAGTGAAAATAAAACAAGAAGAAAAACTTTTTTACCAGAATAAGAATAAAACTAAAAATAAGTCATATATGAGGAGAATGTGTCACGGAATTGTGTTTGTTTGGTGGAGCATGAACCCAGGTTGAGGTGGAAAAAAATCATGGTTTTAATGAAATCCAAAAAGAGTGCAAGGTAAAGGCAGCACAGGTGAGCAAGGAGAAGGAGCTCTGACACTGGTAGCAACAGGTAATCACAGAATACGAATAGAAGAAGGCAGACAGGAACTAACGACACAAGACCAGGATGTGACAGGGAGACACAGACACAGGTGGTTTTAAATACACAGGGGGTAATCAGGGAACAGGAGACACAGCTGGGAACCATGAAGGGCAGCTGAGACAGGAACTAAATAAACACAGAAAACCAAATCCTTCAGTAAGAAGTCATTTCATGAGTATACAAAAACAAAATGTAGAATGATAAGCATTCTTGTGAAGTTATACTTTATATTAGTTTTACAAAGAAGTAAATACTTATTTTTTCCAGGCACATAGTGTCATTTTATATCACAATTAAGTAACTATGTAAACTTCAGTTGTTACAAAAATGCTATATTACATTATGACACGCACACAAATATATATATATATATATAAAAATTCCCTTCTCACCCACCGCGGGTGGTTCTTATCCTCTGAGCTCGGGTCCTCTACCAGAGGCCTGGGAGCTTGAGGGTCCTGCAGTATCTTGGCTGTGCCAAGGACTGCACATTTCTGGACTGAGATGTCTGATGTTGTTCCTGGGATCTGTTGTAGCCATTGCTCCAGGGGTTACTGCCCCGAGGGCCCCGATGACCACAGGCACCACTGTGGTCTTCCACCATCATATTTATCAGCCTCAATGTGATAAATGTAACACTAAAGAGGTGTCTGTTTTAAAAGCATTGTTTTAATGTGACTGTTCTATGCCATTGTAAAAAACAACTAATTGTCCTAGAAAACCAAAGGATAAGAAGTCATCCTCTGACATCTTTGATGTCACAGAACCAGATCGCCGTCGTAACGTCTCGCCTCCGAGAATGCAAACCGTTAAGCCGAGTTTTGTTATATATTTGAAGTAGATCCTGAACATTTCCAGGAGAACTGATTAAAGTGATGTCTGTCTGGGAGGTTGGTGTTAAACATTCTGATCAAGCTTAAAAAGGTTATCAGATATTGACCGTCCCGAGAGCTGACATTTCCCGCTCAAAGCCCAGCAGCGAGTCAACGTGTGAGCGAGCAGCAGCATATTTATCAGCCATCCTCTGTACTGGAAGCAAGCCGGAACCACGTTTCAGTCGTTCATGTCATAACATTCATACTTTCCTGTTCTTTATGTTGTTTGCTTTGTCTTTGCTTCTGTTTTATTCCACATCATTTAACAAGGCACAATTTACAGAGCTCAGGTTGAAGACCTTGATTTTGAAAAAGCTTTGCACAGGCAGATGTGCTCACGACTGTCCCTTCGCTGTTGCTAGGAAACAAGTCATAGAAGACATAATGTAATTAGCTAATCTAAGGAGAAAATAGACAAACTTAGCATCTATTTCAGCTGCAGAGTGACACTTATTTTCTCACCTTGCGTATGTGTGCTGAAGTATCAGTCGCTGGAACAAATGCAGGAAACTTTTTTTTGTACAGTCAAAGTTGTTTTTGAACGAAGTGAAACGCGGCCCTTTTTACCTCGGAGCCCCATCAAAGCGTGGTCATTTTTGCCTCAGAGTGCAGGTGCTTCCTCAATAAAAGCGGAGCCACATAAGTGGATGAATGAGAGGTGCCAGGAGTACAAAAGCAGAATGCAAAGTGCTTCAAACTCATTCAAAACAACTACAAACCCCCCGCCACCCCACCTCCCCGTTCCCCCTACTGGTGATAGAAATGCATCATGTGTGATTATAGTCTGGAGGCACAACATGCCAAATCAAACCTAATTGTGGCAAAGAGGACATTCATGTCATAGCTCTAGCAATATCGCAACCCTTGATTTCAGAAAATGCATGTCATCAAAGCGCTTTTGGCTCTCCGAAAGTAAAAACGGCATGTTTAATTTAGTGAAAATGGTAAAAACGGTGAAATAATGGGCTTAGGGTGGTATCTATTTCTAAAGAGCTGGGTATCTGAGCATTTTCAGCTTCAGGCAAATGGAGCTATCCCTCTATTTGATCCTGAGGAGTTTTTGCTAAGAGCTGCTTGTTTTCTAAAGCAGACTTTTTTTCATTCATTTAACAAAAAAGCAGCAGACATCCATAAAAGTTTTGAGCATTTGGAGCATTTTCCCCAGTGCCTTTGCCGTGTTTCGGCAAAGGCACTGCAGGAAAATATATCTCACTACTATAATTATATGCTTTATATCTATAAGGTGCTGCCAGGTATAATCTCTTCACTTCCATTCAGTCTCGTTGCTCCAATAGCAACATCCACAGAGGGAATGTTGCTTCATAAAAATATGTTTCAAAATCCCATTTTATTTGTTCTTCCAATTACAGAACAGTAAGCAGTTCCTAGCGTGTTAACAAAGGTTGATCTTATGTGATTCTGAATCTTTTTCTGCTTATTTTACTAATATGTGTGTTTTGTGTCGACTGGTGGGTTTGTGCCTCTGGTAAGGCACAAACCTCCATCATGTAGGGGGCCACTCTTCCTGACTGCATCCTAGCTTGTACCTTCTATTATCATTTCTTGCAGCCATGTGTAGCGTCAACATCTGACAAAATTATGCCATGCATGACCTGGTTAACTAGTTCCAAATCTATATATGGAAACACACCTAATGTGCATTTTCCTTCTTGTGACATTTCAAAAGTTTCCTTAAAATTCAGATAACAGATGAATGGAAAAGAGCTTTTGAAATGAGACAGTAGTCTTTAGACTTGGTAACTATTTCTCTCCTACCATGTCAGCTTGCATTTACTCCAAATGAAAGAAAATGAAGTTAATTCTTTCAGTTACAAATGGACAAAAAGACTGAACAGATATTCTTCTGGGCTCCACAGTGGAGCAGTTGGCACTGTTGCCTTGCAGCAAGAAGGTCCTAGGTTCTTTCTGCATGGAGTTTGCATGTTCTCCCTCTGCCTGTGTGGGTTCCCTCTGAGTACTCCCATAGTCCAAAAACATGACTATCAGGTTAATTGGTCTCTCTAAATTCTCCCTAGGTGTGAGTGTGTGTGTGTGTGTCTGGTTGTTTGTCCTGTCTGTCTCTGTGTTGTCCTGTGACAGACTGGCGACCTGTCCAGGGTGACCCTGCCTCTCATCTGGAAGGTTAGCTGGAGATAGACCAGCACCTCCAGACCCCGTTAGGGACACGGCAGTGAGAAAATGGAGGTATTCTTCCTTTTCCAAGAAAACATTTATTGTATGGCTTGGATATATATATATATATATATATATATATATATATATATATATATATATATATATATATATATATATATATATATATATATATAATATATTATATATATATTAAATAGTCAACATTTAAAAAATATATATTTTTTAAATATATATATTTTTTTAAATATTTTTTTTAATTTAGTGAAAATGGTAAATGGCGGCAGGATTTATGGCAGTAGACGCAGCGGCTCGGAGCTCCCGTGTTTTCGTTTTTGTTAGCCTGTTTTTATTGATGTCTTCGCTCAACACACTACTGGAAGCCTTGACAACTTATAGCAGATCAGAACTGTGGAACATAGGGGCACAGTTTGGACTTCACACACCCACCAAGCTGGACTTTATTCCTCCAGAGCTGCTTCGAACACCTGGGACTATGATCATTCCCCCCCTGCTGCGAAGGCGACGGAGGAGGCAGCGCAAACAAAAGAGGGGCAAGGCTACAAGCTAACCCTCACAGACCGGCCCTCACAGACCGGCCCTCCCCAGCCTCTTCCTCGCCAACGCCAGGTCTCTCGTCAACAAAATCGACGAGGTGCGACTCCGAATTATCTCTCGCCGGATGGACAGCTGTGTGACTGTTGTCACAGAGACCTGGCTGGATGAAAACATCCCAGACTCAGCGGTGGAGATAACGGGGCGCGCTCTGTTCCGGGCGGATCGGACGGCAGCTTCGGGTAAGAGCAGAGGCGGAGGTTTGGCACTGTATGTACACAATGCCTGGTGTACAGCCACACACTCTGTCGGCACATTCTGCTCTCCTGACTTGGAATATCTGGCGGTGAAATGCAGACCCTTCAAGTTGGTGAGAGAACTCTCGTCCATTGTGATCGTGGCCGTCTACATACCACCGCGGGCTAATGCTAAGTTAGCATTAGAGGAGCTGTACTGCCTGATCAGCGGGCAGATGAACTCCAACCCCGAGGCGGCCGTGATTGTGGCGGGGGACTTTAACCACGTGGAACTGAAGGCTGTGTTTCCCAAATTCCACAAGTTCATAAACTTTCCCACCAGAGACAATAACACTTTGGATCAGGTTTACTGCAATACCCCCGGAGCCTACAAGGCTGTAGCAGGTCCACATCTGGGCATGTCTGACCACATCTCAGTGGAGCTGATTCCTGTCTACAAGCCTCTGGCCTGCAGAACTAAGCCGACCACCAGAATAGTTCAGGTCTGGACTGAGGAGGCCTCCTCTGCACTTCAGGACTGCTTTGAGCACACAGACTGGAGTGTGTTCAGGGACGGAGCAGACTTGGAGGAATACTCATCGTCCGTTCTGTCCTATATTCAGTTCTGCACTGATGCTGTCCTCCCTGTTAAGACCATAAAAGTGTTTCCAAACCAAAAACCATGGCTGGACAGCACAGTACGGGCCCTGCTGAAAGCCCGGGATGCTGCCTACAGATCTGGAGACAGGTTGGCTTATAGCAGGGCCCGGTCGGAACTGAAAAAAGGAATTAAGCAGGCCAAGCTCCAGTACAAACAGCGGATTGAGGAACACTTCATCAACAACCCCAGTAGCATGTGGAGAAGCATCAGGACCATGACGGACTACAAACACAGCACTCAGCTGACCAGCCGTGACCCCACCCTGCCTGACACCTTAAACAGCTTCTTTGCCCGCTTTGACACAGTGGGCAGCAGAGAAGCTGTACATCGACCCCGACTGGAAGAGCAGTACCAGCCTCTCGTCCTGCAGCAGCACCAGGTGACGTCCACCCTGAGGAGGATCAACACCCGCAAAGCTACAGGACCGGACAAGGTGTCAGGCCAGACGCTGAAAACGTGCGCCAACCAGCTGGCCGGAGTGTTTCTGGACATTTTCAATCTGTCCCTGCAGTTCACCATGGTTCCTGAGTGTCTCAAGTCTTCCACCATCATCCCTGTACCGAAGAAGACGACCATCACCAGCCTGAACGATTACCGGCCCGTCGCTCTGACCCCGGTGATCATGAAGTGCTTTGAGATGATTCTTCTGAGGTACATCAGACACTTCATCCCTGCAGACCTGGACAGCCTCCAGTTCGCCTACAGAGCGAACCGGTCAACAGAGGATGCTGTCTCCATCACTCTGCACACAGCCCTGACCCATCTGCAGCATCCCAACACTTGCGTCAGGATGCTATTTGTAGACTTCAGCTCAGCATTTAACACCGTCATCCCAGACAAGCTGGTGCTGAAGCTACTCCAGGTGGGGCTGCCTGCTTCACTGTGCCACTGGATCAGAGACTTCCTCACCAACAGGCCTCAGGTGGTGAGAATAGGTGGCTCAACATCGTCCCCACTGGTCCTCAACACAGGCACGCCGCAGGGCTGTGTGCTCAGCCCAGCTCTCTTCACCCTGTTTACACACGACTGCGTTGCCATCCACCCCACCAACACAGTCGTCAAGTTTGCGGACGACACAACAGTAGTGGGTCTCATTTCAGACAACAACGAGACCCCCTACAGAGAGGAGATTCTGCAGCTCACTCAGTGGTGTTCAGCCAATAACTTGGTGCTGAACACAGGGAAGACCAAGGAGGTCATTGTGGACTACAGAAGGTCCAGGAGGACGGGTCACACTCCCCTTCTCATAGATGGAGAAGAGGTGGAGCGTGTGGACAACATCAAGTTCCTGGGCCTCCACATCACGTCTGATCTCTCCTGGAATACCAACACCTCCCACCTGGTGAAGAAAGCACAACAAAGGCTCTTCTTCCTCAGGAAACTGAGACGTGCTGGACTTTCCTCACGGCTGTTCGTGAACTTTTACAGGGCGACGATCGAGAGCGTCCTCTGCCTCAACGTGACTGTGTGGTATGGTGGCTGCACAGCACTGGAGAGGAAACAACTGACACGGGTGGTGAGAACAGCACAAGGCATTGTGGGATGCCCCCTCCCAGACCTGGACTCTATTTACATAGGCCGGGTCAAGAAGAGAGCTGGATCCATAGCCATGGATTCCAGCCACCCGGGCCACAGACTGTTTGTGCCGCTGCCATCAGGCAAGCGGTTCAGGAATATACGGACTACAACAAACAGACTGAGAAACAGTTTCTTCCCCACAGCCGTCAGAGCCATTACTCCCTGACGCCCCCTCCACATTCACACCTCACATACACCCCCCCACCTCCACACAGCCATATTGTTCTGCACTTGCACTGTCACATCATCTGCACTTTACCATAATTGGACCTGCTGCTTCTTCTTGGTGTGGTTGAGTGCCTTTAGTTAATTTTAGTTGTATATATTATTATTATTATTGTGTGTTTGTTTATTTAATATTGTATATTTTGACTTTTTGCACGGGAGTTGCAATAGAAATTTTGTTGAATCCTGTTCAATGACAATAAAATGCTATTCTATTCTATTCTATTCTATTCATTACAGCTGTTTAACTGAGAATGTTAGCCTAGTTACCTTTCACCTTTTTGGTTAAATTCAAACACAATCCTCAGTACATGCACAACCAGCATTGGTCATAACATTTTTTTTCCTTGTTCGTACAGACGTCTATAACAATAATTACATCTTTGCTTGAAAATGAGAGCAGTAGGTCAGGTCCCCAAGTCTATCTAATCTTTCACCTGACATTTTCCTGTCACCCCATAAAATGAGCAGAGCATGTGGCGCTCTAGCTTTTCCAGACTGCGAGCCCTGACATTTTCCAGGTGTGCTCAAGCAGTTTTTAATACAAATCTGCCTATTCTGGCCTCAGGGGTGACGTTTGATTTGGATTTGATGTGATCTCAACAACTCTGGGCAGTGTGTGAACTTACCTGAGATGGACCATAAAG
Organism: Poeciliopsis prolifica; assembly: GCF_027474105.1. Classification (NCBI taxonomy): domain Eukaryota; kingdom Metazoa; phylum Chordata; class Actinopteri; order Cyprinodontiformes; family Poeciliidae; genus Poeciliopsis; species Poeciliopsis prolifica. The sequence goes on from NW_026562402.1 coordinate 1,483,152, forward strand.
AGTCGGAGAGTGGAGATGATTTGCCTTGTGCTCCCTTCTTTCTTTTTTTTTCTTCCTTCAGCAGAAAAAAACAGTATCTATAAAGGATAAGACACGGATTAGTGAAGGGTTGAGAGAGCGTCGAAGGAGAGAAATGGCGCAAAGAGAGAAAATGGCAACGATGGACTTCAAGAAGACACGACAAGGAGGGAGGAAAACAGAAAAACGACAGATGAGAGGGCATAAGTTTCAGCAGAGACAGAGATGAAAACTCAAGGATGAAGGCTTTCAGGAAGAGGAGCGTGGGTGGAGGTGGAGATCTGAGGCGGCGTATCAAAGTAGGGGTGAAGTGCAGGAATGATTAAGAAAGGGAGGATGAATTGAAAGCAGCAATTAAGAGTGTAAGAGATGGAGGTGCAAAAGGCGAAGCAGCTGTGCTACTTGTCTGCTGTGTTAAAACACCACAGAAGCTTGTACCTTTTAAAATCTACATTATAGTTCCTAACCTTTATTTAGCCTCTCTGTACATCTACAGGCTTCAGATGTTAGTCACCGTCCCCGGAAACGCTGAGTGCCTTGCTTGAAGCGCTCTCACTGTAGTCAGTTCAATCATCCTCTGGAGTACAAGGTCATCCGCATTGAAATAATAAAAATAAATAAATAATAATAATAATTCTGTCCAATTTAAAAGATCCACATTTTTGTTCTTCTAATATGAAGAACAAAAAGAGTTTGAATTTCTGTGAGCGATGCCCAGGCGTGACAAAGTCAAGTTTAACACTGTCATAATAAAGAGCATAGAGATGGATGAAAATTCACTCTCAGGATTGGTTTTTGAACTTGTTTTGTCAGAAATCATAAAAGGAATATTAACTTTTTAATCTAACAGAAAGAATAGTAGCATTTTGGATTCCAGTGCTATGTTGCATGCTTCAATGCTTGTGGGAAAAGAACACCTGAATGACTGCAGGGTCATGTCAAATATTATGATTTAGCGCTGGAGCCAGAGGCATGTGAAAGCTAAACTCAAAACTAAACTTTGCTGAAACATAACTTAATTCAAAGTTTTCATATAAATGCAGAAGCTGACATTAGCGCTACACGCATCACTCTTACATGTTTGCATGCAAGAATGCTAATTCTGGAGTCTATCACATGGCTTTATCATATGAGAATCCTAACTGTGTGAAACTTTACTTCTGAATAGATTTATCCTACTTTGCATGTAAATTCAAGAAGCATCAGAGAAAAGTGGCTTTGTTTTTCATAAAACTTTCCTAAACTGAAAAGCAGTTAACCCATGATGATAGTAAGATTGTGTAAATGAGTATGGATTTCACAAGAAGTTACTTACCTCGCATGTGTTTGTTTTTGCACATTTAGCAAATTTTCCTCGGTTTAATTCGAGCCATCTCTGTGATACCTTTGCTCTTTCTTTCCATCTTTTAAACGCCACTTATCGACTACACTGACACATCACAGTGTGTCTTTATGAAAACAACATCAACAAAAAAACGGTTGGACATATTGGCAGGCCATTTTAACAAAAAGTCTGATTTTCCTTAATTATATCAATTCGAGATAATCAGAGGAATCAATATTTTTGTTAAAATGGCTTGCCATACAGCTGTAGCTTCTGTGGTCAACCCACCAGTGCCACGAATGCATACTGACCAAAAACAATAGAAAATCGTCCCTTTGTGATTCAAACATCAGAAATGTCCCAGTCATCCCTATTAGCCCAACCGGCTTCTAACGATATGGCAGCATCTTCACTTTTGCAAGGACAAAGGCAGAGAGCAAAAAACCATTGCCATATAAAATATATTTCTGGTATGTGAAGCAGCACATGAGCTGACAAATAATAAGACTTTCCCTTAATTAAATAAACCCCATTCCAATCGCCAAGGCAACTAATCCAATGTGACATCTTGGTAACACCTTGACCTCTTGTTTCTTTCTTCTTCTCTGCCCACCTGGCTGTGTCAAGCTGTCACTCATAAACCAATCACAAGCTAACATCTCCCTCCTCTGGTCTTCTGTCACCTTTGACCCTGTCCGTGAACTCGGGTCTCCTCCAATAAGGCTTGATGTCAGATCGACTCACTCATCTGTGGCTGCAGATAGAGCCGCCAATCATCTTGGATAATCAGAAATGGGCTGACCCTGAGGCGACCCGGCCTCGCAGACGACTGACAGCATGAGAGGCACTCAAGTGGAACTTGCGGGGTATTTTCACAGTCTCCCTGCACACCTCTGCACCAAACTCACTCCCACACTCACAGCATTACAGGAGTGCAGACACTGCATCAGTAGAGCTCGGATATTTTTGTTTGTTTTTTTTTTCCACACGAACACAAAATAAAATCAACAAAAATGGCACACAACAGTTTTTACTACATAAAAGTAGATCTAGTCGTAGTTTACCATCTATGCTTCTGAGTTTCTTATTATATTTGTCAAAAAGCAACCAGAGATATTTTAATCATGTTCTTTAACAATTTAAAGTGGAACTGACCCATTTATCGGAAAGCAGTGAGTTTGTTTTGTTCCTATGGCCTGTAGTGAAGAAGTTGGAACACCATGGTCTTCAGTCACTCACTATCTGCGTTTCTATTACAAATGTGTACAAATCTTTGTTGATATTCCACTGATCAAAATGTGTTTTGCTAAAACACATTTTTGCAATTGCAGTGTTTTCATTAAACAGCAAATTAAATTAAAGTGACGTGAATAAACTTATTCATGCAGTAAGTCATTAAAAATCATGGGAGCAACAGATGTAACAGTTATATGAGATATATTCATAATTCAGCCCTGCTGCTAGCGTTCATCATGTATCAGCCGTCAGAGGAGACGTCAGCGTCTTATTCAGGCATTCCAGTGACAAACCCAGAACTTGATAGCAGCTACGTAGGTGATGTTTTGTGGAAATTGTAGTCGGTCATTTTACAGAAAATCTATAGCTTCAACACTTCAGAATGAAGCACAACTTTTTATGAACAGTGTGAAGCTGTGAGAGCTCTGGTGGAGCTAGCTGCACTTTGTCCGAGAAAAACTACCCCACAAAAAAAGCATCCTCCTTCTACTTCTTGTCATCTTCTTTACAGTTTTAGCCTGTAGTAAAATCCAGTGGTTGTTCACATGACTGATGTGATGCAAAAAAAATTGTTTCCATTGCAGTTTTGCAAAGTACATCAATTTTGATAGGACTGAAAAACCACTACATCCTAGCACAAAAAACAAAAGCAAATGTATTTGTGTAATTTCAATTTGTGCATTTCTGGTATAGTAACCATGAGGCTAAGGGCTCTTAAGGGACAGTCACACACACAGGTAATGCTGACGACAGAGCTCATGTCACAGGCATTGAGGTTGAGCGTTACAGTTAGGCGAACAGTGAGATGGAAAAAAGTCCCTAGAAACCTCAGTGAAAAACCTCTCAACCTGTGGCACATCTATGGTCAGACATGTTATCTGACGACTATCAGTAATACGGGTGTAATTCTTCTCTAGCAGAAATAGAAAGCGTAACAACATGATCCATCCAGCCTCATCGGTCTGAATCTCTATCAGCTGTCATCGATTCCAACACTCAGACCCAGAACACATGTCAAACAGGGTGAGCTAATAACCCAGAGCCAAATTCATTAAAAGGCCTTGAATACACACTAACAGTGGGAGATGTCTGACCTCAAACAGGGTGCTTCTTCTGCAGTCTGAACCGTCAGTTTCTATCAATAACATTCGTAGCATTAACGGCTGAAGCTAATGTCCAACCACTAACTTTAGGAGATCAGGCAGGCATCTGTGCAGGTCCAAAGCAGTTTCTCAGCTACGACTGAGATACAGTAGTTTACTGCAACTGTACTCTCTGGTGTTGTCATGTCACCACTTCCTTGGTAGCTGCGGCAAGATTTGATTTGCAACTTGCCATGTAACAGGCAGCAGGAAAAGCAAATATAAGTTGAGAAAAGGTTTGGCAAAAGGCTGCATTGTTAGAATTCAGCCTTCAGTGACGTGTTGGCAGATTTTGCAATCCTCTCCAGATTTATCTGCCATGACCCGATGCTAAGAGAGATGGGGTGTAGAAGGTAGAATAAAAATTAGAGCTAAAGCGAGGCTTTCAGACAGAACTGAAGTATCAAAGGAAAATCAAACTCAGGAGGCTCTGGATGTCACATAAGTTTGTTGTAGCTGAAAAGTCTCACTAGAAGTTTGAAGTAAATACTGTTGCTGTGGATGTTATATCACAGATTTACAATAGTTTTTTTTTTACCTTTCATGGTGGTTTCTCGTGTTTTTTTTCCAAGTGTAAATTTCCCATTTACACTTGAAAAGAAAAGATGAGAGAAAGAAAAAGGTGATGCAGAGAGTAAGGACAGAGTGGATATCAAAAGCTTGCACACACTTTGAAAGGTCATTTACCTACCAGGCTTTAAATGAAAGCCTTTCTGGTCAGATTTATTTACTTTCACTTGCTGACTTGTGTATGATAGTTAACAGAGTTTGTTGTATAACTAAAATCTGTATCATACTGTTTTTCTTTTTTCTTTTTTTTACATTTTCTTTATTTCCTCTGTATTTAATCAAACTGTTTTCTTTTAAAACATTAAAGATCTGTGCTGTTGCACACGGGTTGACTGATGTAAAAATAATTATGGCATAGTGTTTAACTGCAGTCACTGTGGTACTACTGTACTACAGGATGTTATTCATACGAGAGTATAAAATATAGAATCTTTCTGGAAAATACATTTACATTTTAAATTGCATTTAACTTATTTTATACATACTTTTTGCAATCATTTTTATACAGACACCGAGAGCAGTCGAACTTAATAGAAGATATTTATGTTGAAATCACAAAAAAGCAGTGATAGTTTTCTCATAATATTGAGATAGTTTCTTTCATTGTCACAAGCAGACATTAGTTCTTTTCTCGAGTTAAAGAGATGATTGTCTTTTCCTTGAAGTGCATGGTCAATTAATTGGTGTTCTCAAAACCTTCCCAAGAATGGACTTGAGCTAAACTGTCAGATAGTGGAGGACCTGGGATTGATCAATGCATCAGACTTTGTCTTTTGTTGAGGTCTAACATGAATCACTACAGTCTTATTGCCTTGGTATGGAGGAAAAAGACAAACCACAGTGTTGTGGAGCTCATGTTTTGTTTGCTCAACCTTCCATTGCCCTCAAAGTTCTAATCAAAACCCAGGAGGCAAAGCATGAAGTCCTGTAGTTTGCCTTTCTTTTAATTCCCACTGGGGCACAAGTATTTTTTTTTATACTTTGAAAGAAGGTTCATAGCGAGTCATTTTTTTTGACAATCGTTTCTCTTGTTCCACATCCAAAAGGAGTTTCTTACTTGCTGGTACACTTGGTAGTTCAGCCAGCCATTTTTTTGTCTTCCTCTCAGTATTCTTCTTTTCCAAGTCCAGCTTTTGACTCGCTATCACTGGTTCCTGTGAGTGAGGCTGCAGATGGAAGTTTCATTTGGTCTCTCAGGCAGTTTATCAACTCATTTCCTTTCTGCTCCATTTCCTCTGCATCCACTGAGGATGAGTTCCTCCACTTTTTGGCAAACAAGAAGTCACCTTATCGAGTAATATGAACTGAGAGTTTCTCTTCAACAAGGAGCCTTTAACCACCAATGTCTTCATCTACTACATTTATTACAATAAAGATATCAAAAGCCCGTCTGATTCTGGCACTCATTTCTCAGTGATGGTTCACAAAAATACGAGTTACTATTTACTGGAAATAGTAAAACTGCACCATTAGTTAATTCAACTTTTGAAAGTAAATCACACTGAGACAAGCAGTTTCTTTGTTTACCTATGACCTCACAATCTTCATCTTAAGTTTGAAATTTATCGACTAAGTTACTAAATAACCTTTTTCTGGCAAAGCTGTAGCCAACTTTTAATTTTTTTTAAGAAACTGAATAAAATTGAAATTTTATTCAGTAGTTTTTATTCTAATGAGGAGAAGCTGCAGACATTGTAGTCACGTTGAAGGTGTTGATTTTTCCATGGTTGATTCCTTCTCATTATTTAAATTCATTTTTCACTTTCATTGTGCATTCTGTCACCCATAATAACAGTAAAATGAATTACTATCTATCTATCTATCTATCTATCTATCTATCTATCTATCTATCTATCTATCTATCTATCTATCTATCTATCTATCTATCTATCTATCTATCTATCTATCTATCTATCTCTCTATCTATCTATCTATCTATCTATCTATCTATCTATCTATCTATCTATCTATCTATCTATCTATCTATCTATCTATCTATCTATCTATCTATCTATCTATCTATCTATCTATCTATCTAATCAACCTCTGCAGTGTCAAATAGATGGAATCAGCCACTGGTTTTGGTGATGCTGGAGATGTAAACATTGTATTTTGTAGGCTGAAAAAATGGCCTACAAAACCAGTAGAAAGGAGAATTGTTATAAATTGTTTCAAAGCTTCAGTTGAAAATAACACCTGAATTATTTATTCCATAGAAATAATAAATAACCCTTTCAGTTCAAACCACATCGTCCATATTTTATGAACAAGTTAAGGATTCAAGACAAACTGATTCATTATAACACCCAGTCAGAAACATTAGCGTAATTGGCATGATTGCTTCCCCTCACACCCACAGCCTAAACCTTCAACACTCTTCTACAAGCGGTCCTATCGGACAAAATCTATGCCAGCAACACAGATAACGTCTTTGTCTGACTCTCTTCCCTTTCTGCCTATTGAAGTAATTTCATGCATATTCGCAAAGGCTAATTTTCTGGCACATACCCTAAAGGACTCCATAGTTTTAATGTCTGTTGGTGGTGGAGGGAAGCCTGAGTGCGCCATTGCTTTTGGTGAGATTTCAGAACAAACAGCATACATGACAATGGCGATGAAGTTAGAACTTCATCGTTGACTGCTGGGTCTGAAAGTCTGCTAGTCCAGATTATACTGGGAGAGTTAATTGGTTTCAAATTTTCCCTTCGTCTGATGGGAAAGTTGTTCACTTACAATAAAACTAAATGCATTAAATAACATTACATTGTACCACATTGGAGATTATAACCTTAATTAAATGTCATGTTGTGAAAAATTGTAGAGGATGAGGGTTATATGTTAATATTTAAGGGTTCATAATGACAACCTTGTGATTTATTCATTGGTCTACAGATGCTGCTGACAGTCCCACAAACACATCAAGATGCAGTTTCAGGTGCCTCTTAGTAGCTGCACCTGAATCAATGCTTAACAATAACTTTTTTATTTTTATTTTTTATTTTTTTGTATGACAAAGCAGATGAGTAGACCTCAAACTGCATGCAGTAATAACGGCTGGTTTCTGTCATATCTCTTGCACTTTTATTTTTTCATCTTGCCTGATATTTTGGCATTAAATTTCCTTCAAATAAGAAACTCAATTGAAATCACGTGTTCACATGACGTGACACAAAAAGAACCACGGTGATCCTCTGGCTACTTCCTGTCATGTCTCTCTTTGCAGTTTCCCCATGTGACTTGCGTGACGTGAGGAAGTGTTTCCGTTGTAGGTTTGCAAAATAAACCGATTTTGATTCAGCCAGAAAAACATATTAGTTTTCATAGCACCAAAACGTTTGATCAGAAATCTGAGATGTTCAAAATTCCATTAAGAAAATACATTTCTAAATGTCAAATTGCACATTAATATAATAGAAACAACTACTATTTTGAAAGTTTGTGCATTTTCAAACTGCACTTCTGAAAAAAAAAAAATGCTGCTTTTTGAGATCAAGGTTTTGTTTTGAGTCACATGTCCTGTTTTAATAAAGTTGTGTGTAGACAAGGATGATCACGTGTTTTAAAATGAAATCTGTACAATTCACTTACAATTGAAGTTAATTGTACATACATTCACAAAATGCAATGTTAGTTATTGTAAAAAAAATAACATTTTAGGTAATAATTACAATCCTAAGTTTAACAGAGAAGCAGATGTTTTGCCACTAACAGACATATTTCCAGAGTTTTTAATGGAGAAAAAACAAAACAGTGATTTAGTCTTCACATATGAAACAGGTCAAATAAAAGCAAAGTGTTTGTCAGAGAGCCCACAATCATTGCTTATTTGCAGTGAAAGCCACTCTGCAGTAATGTGGCCTTCAAAGTGTGCTGTCAATTCTTTCTGCACATAATGAATCATAAAATACCATCATACAAACAGAATCAAAAATATTTATTTTTCCCAGAAATATGTTGTCTGCTGTTGGCATAGCAACAAACATTACCCTAAAAGTAAGAAGTGCACCACAGTGCTGAAATTCCTGCTGTTACAGAAAGAAAAACACTTATTTTGAAATACCATCAGAACACAAGCTTTTCAATAGCTTTATAGACATTTTGTGCAGTCAAGATCTGCACAATGTGTTTATATTTCCCCAAGGGTGCAGACAGTATTTAAACCAATGCACTTGTTTGGACTAATACCACATTTTTTTATGGTTAAGTTTTGTCTCTGTAAAACTGTTGTTTTTTATATAAATATATTTTGCCTGTTCAACTCTGACCCACAGGAGCGAGGTGAGGTAATGGCTGACAGACGTAGAGTTTCAGGGCAACAGTTGTTGAATCTGTTCTGGTTTGTTTCTTCTTATATCTTTTTCTTTTTACTATTATTTCATATTCTATCCTCATCTTGTCCTCAACACGCGTTGGACTTCATGGATGACTCAGTTTAAACAATTGTTTTCATTTCTGGCCTTGGATTTTGTATTTTAGTCCCTGTTTCATTTGCTCTGACCTTCTCTTCATTGTTCTGGTTCTGGTCTTGTATTTTTGTCCATCTTGCAGTCCGTAGCACAAGACATGTAGAGTTATCCTGTTGAAATGGGAAAATGGATTTTTCTCCCCTTTAAACGCATTTTTTTCAAAAATGTTTTTTTGACTTCTGTATTTTTATCCTTTTGTCGCTCCAACCATTTACCCAACCTCTCTGAGTCAGGCTCTCCTGAAGGTCTCTTCTTTTCCAAAGTTGCCCCTCTTGAATATTACTCACCCCTCCATATAAACCAAAGAGAAGACAGAAAATTAAACTGGTTTCCTAAGCTAAACAACTAAGTCAGATAAACTGTATTTAATAAGTGCAGTTCATCTGCCCTAAGATCATTTTTGCTGCTAAGTGATAGAATAAAAAAACTTCCTCTTCTATATGGATCAGAACCAACCTTTAGGGTAGTTTTACAACCTTGAGCAACAATGGATAGTTTTCCTAAGAAGAGTCCTCTGAATTGACAGACGACATCGGTGTCAGCATGTCAATAAATATTGATTTGTCCCGCCCGCCTCCTCACAGAACCTCAGCTGTCTCTGTGCTCCAGTGTTGGGAGTTGTGTTGAGAAGTTATAAGAAAAATGATCTGCGAGGTTAACGTGCCCTTGAAATGGAGATATGTGTTTGTTAAAGTATTTTCACAAAGTTTAGCTGAATGAAGAAGGGTTAGTCTGACTGCTGTCGACTGTGAAGTTGTGAAAACTAATTTGGTTAAGCAGTCAACACAGGGTGCTACTTTTTCAAATATTTCTTTTTTTTTTTTTTTAAGAGTCAATTTCAGTTTGTCGGAATAGATTTTATAGGCATTCAACTTTAGCATTTTGTCACATTACGACCACAAGCCAGGATTGATTCTATTGGAGTTTGATGTGTTAGACTGATAAGAAACTGCATTTTTACTGCGTTTTCATTGACCATGTAACCTCACAAGGGAAACACCAACTTTGCAAAAACCTTTTTCAAAAAAGGTTCTGGCATTATGATGAGGTTTTTCATCATAACGCCATAACCATAATGTTTTTTTTTTGTAAAATTATAAACTCTCAACAACCAAATGTTCCCACTGGAAATAGATGGAGGATAATGGTGCATCGTGTTTACTAATGTCTTATTGTATGAACAAACTTATCAAAGGGTGATTTTAGTTGTGTTTCTTATACAGTGCAAACAATGCAATTGCAAAATTGCCAATGTTTTTAAACATTGGCGGAATATTGGCAAAGTTATGCACAAAATTTGTAACAGAAAAGCAGCTACTGCAGAATAAAGTTGCAGCTAAATATGACTTTCAATTTTTTTGCTTGTAAAATCCAAAAAGTCCAGACGGTCTCATCTGACCAGAACACATTCTTCTGTTTATTTGCTATGTGGTGTCAAATTCATTTCATTTGACGTGACCAAACATTTCTTTCCAAATGCATATCACAGTTTGGACTAACTTTGAAATGGTACAACAAAACCAAACATATTTTCAGTTTATATGCATTTTCTTTTATCACAAACTTATACAGCTGCACAAAACCAGGTCTGTGCAAAAAATAATGTTTTCTGTGAACAACAATTTCTCAAGCTTTCATTCTGTATTCGAGATCTTTCTATTTCCTATTGATGCTCATTTTGCTTTCTTTTTACCTTTTCAAACCAGGAAATGATGAGCAATTTTCCATGAATGCATTCAAAGTTGGCATTTTTCCCCCTACACATTCAAGAAAAGGTTTGTTCAGAGAAAATTCAACTTAAATAAATATAATATGTTTCTTTATGTCTAGCTGGTCTGTCTTTCCCAAGAAACAACAAAACAGCTTACAGATAGATGACCCAGATCATACAAAGAAAAAAAAAAAACAGAAATTGGAAAGATGACAAAAGAGAAGAAGGGAATAAAAGATTTCTGGGTGGAAGAGGAACATTTGTGACGAGATGTGGGGAAAAAATCAATGTGCTTCACAAAAGTGCATCATGTGTGGGAAGAGAAGTGGACAGAGGTTTGCAGAAATGGCTCAGAAGTGGAGGAATAGTCTACCTGTGTGAAGGAAATGAGAAGCACCGACCATGTTTGATGAAAAGATAGATGGTGGAAAGTCCCATGAGAGAAAGTTGTAAAGAGTGGTAAAACCTTGGGTGAAGTAATAAGGGCAGCTTACTTTCCATAGTAAGGAAAGGAGGCATGGGCAAGATAAGGGCTCACAAAAACTACAGCTTTGATTGGTCGCTGTAGCAACACCTACAGTGACATCATGTCCAAAGCAACTGCAACGATGTTGAGTGACTCAAGACAAAATGGAATAAAAATTGTGACATTTCACATTCGCTCTGCATGTCTTCCCAGTACACAAAACTTTTCTTTGATCATGTGACTTGTGTGATGCAAAAATTGCTTCCATTTCAGTTTTGTAAAATAAGCCAATTTGGAAATGGCTAAAACTTTGTATTAAAAAGTTGTTGTTTTTTCAAATGTGTTTTGTTTCCATTAAGTACATTTATTTGACATGTCTAATTGTCCAGTTATATGGCCAATAGAAACACAGCTAATGAAATAATTTTGGTGGGAATATTCAAATTTGATCTCTTCTAGCTTTGTTCCACTAGAACTTTTTTTCCAGAGTTCTTCAACAAGTCAAGAACTCTGACATGAACATTCAGAGACACATAAAGGCAGTTACAAAGTGAGGCTTTCATCACCTGAAGAACATTTCCACGATTAAAGGACTAATGTCTCAGCAAGATCTGGAGAAACTTATCCATGCATTTATCTTTAGTAGCATTGATTACAGCAGCAGTGTCTTTACAGGCCTGTCTAAAAATCTGAGAGCTACAGCTGATCCAGAACGCTGCTGCTGGCAACTGCAAAACAGCTGAAATATTGAGCTTCTTTTACCCTCAGACAGTCAGACTGCGAAACCACAAAAATCATCATGTATTGATAATTTTGATAACATTTGACAAAATGTAATGCTCATTTTATGTTTTGCAACTGGTTTTAAAGCACTTTGAACTGCCTTGTTGCTGAAATGTTCTGTACAAATGGACTTCAACTTGAACTACAGTGAAAAATAGACAGTTTTTTTATTGTCTATAAAATCAAATAAACTTCACACTTGAAGTGAACATGTTTAGACGGTCCCAGACCTTTTATTTTTTGAAGGAGTGTGCAGGAGTTTACTTGGCTCCAGAGCTTTGTTTATTCATCTCCTACACACTGATATTAAACTACATGTGTGAATTGTCTCCTTTTTGTTTCCAAGCATCTAAAAATGTCCCTTTAAACACAGTTCATTAGCAGTTACGCAAATGTTTTTTGAACAAAACAAGCAACAACCAAATCTTACTCCAACTAGTGCCTTGATTTGAAAAATCACAACTCCAGCTCCGGGCATCAGATGGTTGGTTTAATTTGGCTCCTTGTCTCCTCAGGCTAAAACACTTGTCTGCCCAGATCTCTCACTTTGTGTAAAAAAAATGAAAGAGCTTCTTCCGGACAAGACAGCTGTCGGTAGATGAGCAAAACAATGCCCCAGGATTGTGTTTGTCTTTATCGTTTTGGGATTTTGGATGGACTTCATAAGGAAATGTGTTTTATCCTGTTTTACTTGGACATTTCTTACATCATGAGTCTTTATATCGTTGGTAGTCTTATTTGCTTAGAGGCCAGAAAACAATTAGTTTCAATAAAAAGCACAGTTTTAAATAAAAAAAGATAAAACCCTCCACCAAAAAAACTGTGAGATGCCATTAAGGAAAGTCAAAATTCTTGCAGAGCTCCTGATAAGCTGGTGATGAAGCCGATCAGGTTTGAATTGTTTTGACGCAACTAGCCCTCTCGGACCAGACACCATTATTGCCCATATCCTCTTCTCTGACAGGCTCGGCTCGACCCGTCATGTTACATAGCAATGCATTGTTAAAAGTGTTTCCGAGCCGAATCGAATAGGACGGAATGTTGTAAATTACATAACCCTGAGCAGAGGACCCTGTGGTACACCCGTTGCATATATAGATCCACACATGTGGAGACAAAGACGCAGCAAAAGGTCAGCGAGATCCCCCCAATTACTGCCAGTCATTACTCAGAGCGGGGGACAGAGGGGAGCGTAGGACGACACCATGGTTCTCAGAGAGGACAGCTGGTGGTGAAATGATAATAATGGTTGGATAAATAATTTGTCTTTCTCGCCACCGCTCACCCTCCTTCTTCTTCACATTCTGCTTTTCTCACTTAAGCCCTTTTGCTGTCATCTTCTCCGTTCTTTTTTCCCTTTCCAAGCCGAAGAAGAGGAGGAGGAAGAGAAGGAGGAGCCGGGGCACCAGCATTGTCCCCACACCACCTTTGTCTCCTCTCTCATTTATTTCAATTTGTCATGCTTATCTCTCCTCCCTCAGTCTGAGAGAGGTTAGAGGAGAGGCAGAAGGTGTGGAGACTATACGAGGGGGGCACATTGGGAAAATACGGAGAAATGGGTGCAGAAATTGGTATCTGCACTCTTGCCATAATGAAACATTTAGATGCAGGCGCAGCGATGCCTCTGCATTAATGACTGGTGATGAGGGCCTTCAGAAAGGATGGAGTGAAGTAAAGGAGGGTTCGGAGTGCCGTATTTGGAGCATTTCACCCTAATAACCTCTTAAATCCAGGTCAGGCTGGAATACCTTCACATAATCAGTGCTGCCACCTTTCCTCAATCATCGCTTAAAAAGGGTCTGTGGTGTGCGCCCTGAGAAACGTGTCTCAGTTGGGTAAAAACTTCAGAACGCCATACGCGAATTGTCTTCTACTTTTTAACAGCAGGAATGGATATTGACATTTTTCATCCCAGTCATGATTTGGCTGTTCGCAAACTTGCTTTTAAATTGTTCCTCTGTGTAAACGGTAGCAGTCACCCTCCAGTGACAAAGTGGCTTTGGTTCTACTAGTAAATGATGATTTACCACTTGGGTGGAGTGTCAGGATTTCATGTAGGAAAAAAGAAAAGGAAGCAGGCCCTACATCATCTGCTCGATGGAAGTCCTTGAACATAAAAGAGCAAAAAGAGAAAGTGGAAGTTAAACAAATGTTGGCCGGAGATGCAGACCCGTCCCACAGGCCTTATGGGGTCTGGGCTCAGTTTGCGGCGCTTGTTTCACAGCTCAGATGTGGCAAATTTGAAATGAGGCCGTTTATAAAACACTGGCATAAATATCAGGGCAAAATGTGAGCCATTTGAGAGCTTTGTTCTTTTTAAAATGATCTTCTGTTAATGTTCGAGGCACTTGGTGGATTTCCAGCAATCCCACATACATGAGTGTGCCGGCCATGGATCTGCCCTCAACACTTGTCACTTCGGATCTGTCGCATAACGCAAGCCGTCGTTGCTTGGAGGCTTTGTGTTATTATTTAGCACTGCCCAGTAACTGACTGTGACACTAGGAGAGAAAGGCACACCCTCATGCAGTCCTTTAAATGCGTAGGAGATTGGATCACACAAAAGTTAACACTGCAGATGCTAACCAGATTTTTAGATGTAGTGACAAAGATTCCAAGATGGCAGCACTGCCTTTTCTTTGTGAAGCAGCAGAGGTGAGTAACATTTCCTCAGAGGAGAACAAGCATCTGCACAGCATAACAGGAGATAATATTATCAGTTCATTGCTTTTGACTTCTGAATAATAATTGTGTATGTTTTGAATATATCACTGTCCTTTCTCCGTCTCTTTTATCTGCTTACATGTAGGAAAGGCAAGGTAATTTTTTTATATAGCACATTTTCAGCAACAAGGCAGTTCAAAGTGCACACACATATCCTTGTGGGTAACTATTTCTGTCCACAATGTGGGGTTGTGGGGCCACTGATTCTTTGTGATCCCCATGAGGGGAAATGCTGTTCTGGGGTAGGGATTAGGTTCAGGACTAGGTGTGAACTAAGTTTTTGGGTTAAGGTTAGGGTAAGGATTTGACTGTAAAAAATGAATGGAAGTCACAAGAGACGGAGAAACGACTGTTTGTATGCGTGTGTGTGTTTCTGAACTTATGCTTAGCTTTCAAAGGTTTTTATTAAAGATTTAACAAGTGGGCAATTACTTGTTTCCCCAGTGGACAAGGTTAGTTTGGCCATTATCACTTTTTTTATTCCTTTGTACCTCAAACTATTTTCAATAAAACACTAATTTAAACACATGAAAGAAGGTATTATGTAATAATTCATTTTTGCCAAACTGTCAAAGTTTGACAGCTTGGCAGAATTTGCCTACCCAAAAATAGGATTTTATAAAGACATAAAATAGGCAAAACATTATGATGAAGTGAAAAGAAGGCAGTTTAGATGTTGCACTAGAACTGGTAAGTGACAAACACATATGGAGCCCAGGGTTTAAAATGTGCATAGTGAGCGCCTGACAGTTCATTGTCTTGCTTGAGGTCACACTTCTAGTTTGGAATGATTGATCATCAAATGAACATCCTTGCAACTGAGACCCCAACATCTGCCTTTATCCCGTTTTTCAATTCCTGAGACACTGTGTACAAAAAAAACGACAAAAATATAACTAATTTCCTTTCAAAGTATTTTATTTTTTTTTGTTGTATGGAATTGAAAGTTGTACATTTTGTTGTTGTTTGTTTAAACAAGAAAACAAAAGAAAATAGTGAGCTCTGAGTTTCATTAACAGCAAATATTGTTGAAGTCAAAACAGGCTTTCCGGTAACCATGAAGTGAAACAGAAGAGCGGAGAGTTGGTTTGAGATGAAAACTGAGTGAGAACTGCTATAACAAATCCCCAACAACGCATCAATGTTACTCAAGTAAATTGGTTTCTTTTTTTTATTTAATGAATGCCTTTTTAACTTTTTCTACTTTTTGTTTTGTCATCCTGAGAGACAACTATCTGCTAGCGTATGGCTCCCAGAGCCCGACACCCTGCATAACTCTTCCCCGTCTGACACTGTACTGTCATATCCTGCCGAGGCTTCATTAATTCCCCATCCTGGAATCAATGACTTGCCTTTGTAACAGATTTGCAGTCTCAGGCACTTTCTTTCTTGCTCTCTCTCTTTATGTCTTTCACTCTCCCTTCCTCTCAGTGGTTCAACCTCAAGGGAAGAGATGTGAAGATGAATGCCAACAAGGTCATTTTACCACAAGCAGAAATGTCCGGCGCGTGATAAAAAAACGCACGTTTTTTTTTTTTTGTGGATGCTTACAAGCTTCTGTACGTGTAGTTAAACTACAACCAAGTTGGATTTCTGTGGAATAATGAGAATACGTCTTGTAGTGTTGGTTTTGTGCCAGTATTAAAAATGTGTGGTTTTGTGTGTCATGTGCTGCCATGTCTGTTTGCATGCATTTAGTGTGACATCTCGGCAAATATTGCCATAGCCCTAGAACCCTCTCTGACACTCTATGTTATTGTCTTTCGCTGGAAATCTGAAAGGGGCAAGGTTTTTCCAGAAATATTCCATGACCTTTACACTGAAATGTCACTTTTATTTTGGGTCAGGTGATTACTTTGTGGGCTACGTCTCTACCTGTGACATTTTTCCCCTTTACTTAATAATCTTGACCTAAACTGTAGTCTGATACATAAACTAAATATATATTTTTCAATCTATTACTGTTTTAATTTATAATTTATATTTTTTTAAGCAAGTTCAAAATGTGTTCAAGGTACAGATTTACATTGTGATACCCAATATTAAAATCTCCAAACATTTGGTTCTTAATCCTCCCGTGGTCTTAAAAGAGGCATTTAGACCAATGTTTTTTTTCACTCTGTGTGCAGCCCAGCGAGATTAAAATGACTCCAGGTGCGCTTTTTCCAGGTTGTTTTTTGTGTGGTTTGGGGAACTGACGGTGTGACGGGACAACCCCCTACCGTTAGACTGTGACATTTGCCACGCTCCTCCAGAGCATCGTGCTAAAACTGCAGGAGAGTTAACAAATGTTTCACAGGAAAGATATACCATAAATTTTTACTTTTGTTTTTAAAGAATCTTGTTGTTCTCTCAAACCATTTCTCAGTAATCCGACAGGAAAGGGGATGAGAGAAGGGGGGAAGCACATGAGGCAAAGGACCCGAGGACAGAGTTTTTATGATTTAATAACCCTTGAACGTTTTTACAGTTCACCACACTACCAGCAATAACAGCTGTATTGCCTTAAGTAGGAGTCAGGCCCAGAATTCAAACCAAGCCCAGTAAAGGTTAAATGATTTTTATTTATTTTTTTACAAGAAAACCAAAATTGCAAGATGGTTGGTATCTTCGTGGGTTCAGTTTTCAGATCAATGTTTGTGAAAAAGACAAGGGTGAGTGACTGGCAGCTCAAGCACAAGTCTTGCGTCAACGGGATTAGGTGACTTAATGGCGGAATTCCTCTGGAGCCTTCAACTTCAGCAAACTTGAATCCTGGAGGTTCAACCCCCCTTTTACTGGGGGTGTTTTCACCCGCATGACATGTAGAGAAGTGAACTACATATAAAGAAAACAAGAAAGGATGTAGTTGATGGAGGGTGGAGGCTACAGTAACAGAGAAAGTTTATAAAAACTCTTTGTTGATCAAACATCTGGAGAGTCAGAACTTATCTTGTCCATATCCTGGTGCCGCCATTTTCTGTTTAACCCTTTTTCTTCTGTTAGAATCACCACTTATCTTGACCCTGCTTACTTCTTACTGATTTATGTCCTCCACAACCAGAAAATCCTTCTATGTACCCATAAAAAAAGTTCTTATGGGAAGATAGATGGATTTAAACACAGAACAACATTTGAAGACAACTCATACTGTAAACATACAGCTGGTGCTTTGATAGGATGGTTTAGATCAGAACGAGGCCTAATCAAAGTTTAGTTCTAAATCCACTTGAGAACCTATTAGATAAAAATATTTATTTCCATAAGCCCCAGTATGTTATGCTGGCAATGCTTCCAAAAATGTATTTAATTAGATTCTTCTAAGAATCCAATTAATTAAAAACTGTTTAATTCAGTACATATCTGTAATAACATCACAGTACTATTGCAAATGACATAAGTTCTCCAGAGAACAGAAACAAAAAGAACATTCCCATGTTTAATTCCTGCTTAAGTTAATAGAATTAGGAAGTGAGCAGACAGGCCATTATCTCAGAGTCTAATAAATCCCACCTGTTTGTTAACCAACAGCCCCATTACCTCACCGCCGCCCCAGAGCCGATTTATCTGCAACCGCTGTTATGTCACTGCATTTGCAACCGCCGGTGTGAAGTGATAATGAAATATCACATTCTCCCTCCTTTTTTCTGAACTGTTTGCCCACTCATTCTTCTATCCCACTTAGAGGGGGACATTTAAGAGCAAAGTATGACAGCAGGACCCCGGAGTTATCAGTCAAAACTGGAGGGAGCGACACTGAGGTGGGACCCCGTCTCTTGTTTGACCCTGCTGTTTGTCAGGAGACTCAATCAATGCGTAATTACCTCAGATGAGTATCATAAAAAACAATGCCACGAGCCCTTTCAAGGTTACCCCCCAGCCCATCACAACTGTGTTATTTATAAATATGGAACGGTTGTAAATGCGGCTGGCGAGCTGGATGGCGGTAACGGCTGATGGACGTGATATATTTCCAATTTGCACTGTAGAGATCTCAGTAGACAGGTCGATGCGGGCTAAGAGCTGCTCTCACTGCGGCTAATAACGCTGATAATGAAGGTTCGTGCTCGAGTCTGGCTCTCAGGTAAAACAGATAAGAACCTTGAATTCGTTCGACCACATTGAATATGTCAGCAGTTCCAGTGATTCGCTGATATTTCATCCACTCTCTACATGGAAATGTGAAAGAGTAATGAAGGGAAAGGGACACAATAAATTCTCAAATAATTGCCTGAATTATTTTTGTTACAATTTTACTCAACCTAACAATAATTCTGTTTAAATTAGTCCTTATAATGACTTGTTCTAATAAAAATAGCAGTAAACTGATTGCAAGTCTATCTGCTACAGCCAGAGTTTGTTTGTCCATTCAGATTTGGAGTAGCTATGTCCAATAGTAGCCGTTCTTCCATTAGAGGTTTTTGTCTCTGCTAATGTGGAAAAACACAAGTTCCATTAAATAAACAATTAAATTAAAATGACTCTTAAATAAGCTTGTTCACATAAGTTTTTGAAATCATAGCAGTGTAACTGTTTATACAGTTATTTCATGTAACTGTACATGAAATATATTCATAAGTCAGCCATGGTGGCACTAGCGCCCTTCATTTATCAACCAGTCAGAGGAGACGTCTGTTTTTCATTCAGACTTTGTAGCGACAAGCCTTGTACACTTGGGAGTGGACACTTGGGACTGGACACATGCGCCGTTTTGAGGAAATTGTAATCTGGGATTTTACAGGAGAGCTTTGGATTCAACACCTCATAATGGCACATGACTTTTTTATGAACAGTGTGAAGCTGTGAGCGCTCTGGTGGAGTCAGCTGCACATTGTCAGAAAAAACAAAAAACAAACCATCATCCTTCATCCACTTCCTGTGTCATCTTTATTCTTTTCACCAGTAGTAACATCTGGCTGTTGATCACTCATGTGATTAAAAAAATGTGTTTATATTTAGCTGAAAAAAGACACCTCATCTTAATGCAATTTTTTTTTTTTTTTTTGCAAAAAAACCCTAATTGCACTTTATGAACCATTTGAAAAAAAAAGGTTTGGTTCAGTTGATTTTTATGTGTTTAGTGAGGTAGTCAACCTGTTGCTTTTGTCAGTTTCTTTACTATTTCTTTTACATTGGCTGCTGTCCTCCTAACCGCACTGACTGAACAAATGACAGTTTTGTTGTCTTCTCACATTTTGTAATTCATTATTTATGTCTGTGCTTAAAGAAAGAAAAAAAAAAGTCTTTTTAGATTTTTCTGTACTGGAAATCTACAGTACAGAGAAATCTGATTTACTACTAAACCTCAGTTCAACTGAGGTTCACTGAGGTTTAGTACTGGTAGGAAGGGAGGTTTAGTACTAAACCTCAGATACTAATTTGAGGTTTAGTATCAGCCCATACTAAACCTCAGATATTTGTATTGGTGTCAGAATTGAAAAACGTGGATTGGTGCATCCCTACAATGAGAGCTTTGAAGCACTTTGAAATGCCTTGTTGCTGAAAGATCCTATACAAATCAAATTTGATTGACTGACTTATAGAAGCTACCAAGTTCATCAGATGTTCTGCTAAATCTTCTGGAAATCATTTGTTGCAAACCACTTTCACTCATTTCTCCATGCAGAAAAGATTTCTAAACTCATCACATCCAAAACATTAAATGAAAAATGTCAAATGCCAAAAGAAAACAACATCAAGCAGATTTCCTTACACGGTTATTGAAGATGCATATTACTGGACAGTCGACAGTTGGTCTCAAACATAAATATTAAATACAGACAGCATTATTTGCATAACCTCTATTAGCTGTGTGAAAAATTAATGAAATATGTTTATCTACAAGATTTAAGTAACAAAACCTCCCACTCTGGAGATGTCTCCCCTTTTGTACCCATTTCTTCCCTTCCTACCACCATTTCATCCTCTTACAACTTTCCTTCTGTGTGCCTACTGTTTCGTCCTTGGCTGCTAAGCCACTAGCACCATTTTGACACAACCAAAAAGTGACAAGGTTCTTCTTTTATGTCATTGGACAGAATTAATGCTCTCATGCATAAAAGTAGTTTTTTTTTTTTTCAATCCAAATCATCTTTAACGGTAAAAGTGCTGACAGGAAAGAAAAAAAAGAAGCTTAATTAAAATTGACTTATGAGATACTGCACTACCATATGAGAAAAATATTCAGTTATAACATGTCACATCTCTCATACCCTACTTAGAGAACAGCTCACTTATGATCCAAGCCTACTTAGAGAATACAGAAATACTCCTCACTATCCATCATCCCATTTAATCCTTGTCTTCATCCTCCTTTGGCTGCCAAGCTCCTCATTCACTGGAACAGACTCTAATTCTAAGGTATCTATCAGCTGTCTCCTCCACGGTTAGTCACAGTGAGTCAGCCTCTTTCATCAACCTCTCTGTGGGATCCAGCTCCCCTGCTCCTCCTCATCACTCCAACTCCTTTCACCATCACCTGATGCCCCCTCAGGGAACCGTGTCAATTCCAAACCCATAAGGGGGGGTGGCTTGACACGGGCCTCAGAGGACTGCCTGCTCCCCTTTGCTCGATGGAGGATGAAATTAGGCTGCAATGGCCCGTCCATAGCAGAGGGGTCACTCAAGACAACTAGGCAGTCGTGCTTGACCAGCACTTCACCATAAACACCGCCACTACAAACTATTCCCCTCATTCACCCTTGCTTTGTCCCCCCTCCCTAACCTCCAATTCTCCTCACATTCAACTTGCCTTTTTGCCCCACAGCTTAAAGCCATTTAACCCCTACTATGGGGCAGAACAGCCAGGGTCCAGGAGTGGCAGATAGGTTTATGCTGGGTTATAAAACCTTGGTGTTTAAGCCAAACTTATTTGGGTTTTCCAAGTAGTGTGTGTGTGACGGCTATTTTCAGCTTGAAGGGGACCTAAATTACACTCTGCAAGCTAGAAAACATTGCATTGATTGTGCTGTTAAGCATTTTGGTATCCTTACCTTACATTTCCAAGCAGATTTATTACCTTTCATTTCTAAATATAGCTGTTGTCAAGTAGCCATTCGCAACATTTTAGCCAAATAGGTTTCCACTTATTTCTCATTGAATATATATGACAGTGTGGGAATGAAACAAACAAACGAAAAAAAAAAACCTGTCGCAATATTTGAAACGCCAAGCTTCATGCATGCATATGGTAATTGCTTGCAGTTGGAGTCCAACACATCCCCAGTATCGTCGCCATTCTCCCCCAGGCCCCAAAGAAAAACATGGATGCAGTCTTTTATGGACATCCGAGTCAGAAGTCCTCAAAGTTAAAGGCGCAATTACTGCGAGTGTCTGTTAAAGGGTGCATAAAAGATGGGAGAGCAGGATTTGCCTCTACATCAGACACATAAAAAAAATCAGGAATTGGAGAAAGATGTGTGAACTCCCATCTTAGAGGAAAGGAGCACAATTACACCGAGGCTTTAAAGGACGAGGTAAGAGCTTGTCTTTAGAGTCTATTTGCTCCAGAATGAGCTCGGGAACAGTTAGGCAATAGAGGAGTGTGGTGCATTATGGGAAGCTGGAGGCTATATTATTGTCATTTCCTCTTCCTTAGAGTACATACACCGGGATTTGTCCCGATGTTAAGAAATAGCTTATGGCATTTTAGAGTCCTACACATATTTTCACACAACTTAAGGGGTTTTCACCTTTTATCACTAACGTCAAGCCTTGATGTATTATCATAGGATTATATGGGATTGAACAACACAGAATAATGCAACATAAAACACTTCTTTCTTAGTTTTCTTGTACCTTTCTTTCTTTCTTTGTTCTTTCTTTCTTTTTATGAGATATGATATTCAGGCCCTGTGACTCAATATTTTTTAAAAGCAGTTTTAGCATCTGGTGGGCACACTTCTGTGGGATAAATTACTTGATCTCTTTTACAAATTACAAGAAATCCAACTGCCATTTTTATTTACATTTAGTGAACAATAAAGTTGTCTTTGGTGGTTTTTGTGTCGTTTCCTTCAGTGGTTCTGGGTGCAGCGCCCTCACAGGTGAGGAAGTGAAGAGGTTTTTCAAAGTGTTTGGTTTGGCAAACTTCAGCGTGAAAGAGAACTGCACCAGCTGAAAATGGAACAAATGTTGCACTTTTGATTCCAAAACAAACCTAGACTATTAGCTGTGAAAATACCCTAAATCATAGTTTTCTCTTTGTCATTTTCACCATTAAGAATACAATGTTACTTCTCATCCATCCACATGAAATTTTTACCATTTTCCTAAAACCCATAATCATCATCTTTATAAATGGGTTGGCATAGGAACAAGAAACACACAAGAAGTCAAAGAGTAATATTTTGATTTTATTTATACTTACATGCGGGCAACAAGTTGTTATTACTTTGAGGAGACGACACGGTTAAAAAGTCACCTTTCAGAGAGATTTCTCCTGAAATGTCAGGGCCATCCAGAGGGACCTTTATGGAAGGTGTTTCTTCAAAAGCAATATCTCTAGTAAACATCTAAGCAGAAGCTGTCGGTCTGCTCCAGCCATCAGTACTTGCAGAATGATTATGACTGCTGTTCAGCAACTTTACTTTTTCCTCTCTCCAGCTGAGAAATGCTGTTGTGTTGAGCTAAAATGCTGCTCATTATACTGAGACAAAGCAAAATTGTCAACCTTGTCCACAATGAATGGACCTTCAAGTATAATTACACTGCTCCTCATTATGTTAAATCTTTTAAAATTGTTAGGAGATTGAAGCCATTGTGTTGTGCTGCAGAGATTTACACCTGATGTCTTCCATAATTTTCCCAGTATTTAAAAGTTTATAAGTGCAGAGATTTAAGCTTTGCTAGTGCTGTTGTTTCGTCTGCTTTGTGTTATGGAAAATGTGAACCATGACTATGCTTCAGATGAAATGATGTTTGAGATAGGCACCATGTATCTCCATGAATTTCTAGTTAAACAATTCCTATAAACACTTTGCACCATGACACCATGCATACCAAACCCCCGTCCTCCTGCTTCCTGCTGGAGGGCAAACAACCGCTAGCTGACAATGACCACCATTGGTTTTAGCTAAGTTTTCAACAAAATGCGCTAAATCTTAAATTTACATGTGATGTCTAAAAAGGAAAGAGACAGAGTGCTTTGATCATGATTGTCAACACTATGACAAGATAAGATCAGGAATAAGTTTTAATTTAAAAAATAGCTAGGGAAAGGAAAGTAGGTCAGTCATGCTAACTTGACTATGTCAATCTTAATATGTAGATGTGCTGCAGAATTCAACATGCTTTGGTTCAGTTAAAAAACAAAGCCACTCTAACTCTCTGACTGATCATCATAAAACCGGTGGTTAACTCAATCACACGTGTTCAGATGATCACTTATTAATAACCATAAAATAAACATCAAGCCTCAAAACGTAAAACTGTAATGAAGTAAATGTATATTCTTTTTGTGGAAAATGTTTGCTTGTTTTTTGGTACTGAATCCTGATCTACTAGTGGAGCTGTTGTGTGTCGGTTGCCATGGAAATTAGTCTGTGTGTAGTGAAGATGACACAGCGTGAGAAAAAATAAAAATATGAGTGATTTTGACTTGTTCTGCCTCTGTCATTTTCCCTTTGACGAAAAGGGAAAATACACTAAAAGAATCATACCTACATCTCCAGGTTTCATTTGGCTATCAAGATTTTTCTACCGCGTTAACACAGCTATGGATATCATGTAACAGAATCGTCCTTTTGACCTCCAGTGCTGTGCAAAATTACCTGCCAGTGTAACTATATTTAGCAAGTTTATGGTTTATATCTTGTGCATGATTAGGTGGAGCTCACATTTTTGAAAACTTTGAACTGAACAATGCTGCATTGAAAATGCGGAGCATGGAGAGAACCGAGCTCACCTTCACGTCATTTAAATATGCTCTGTTTGGAGGTGAATGAAAAACTTAACTGGTATCCTTTAGTGCAGCAAAACCCAGTTATAGGTTACACAATAATAATAAAAATGGCTTCAAAATCCTTTGCTCAATAGATGAAAGCTATATTAGTGGCTATAACAATTCTACTTATTGGTCTTTTAAATTGCTCTGTTTGTGGGTGAGAGTGCAGTGAAGGAGCTCATCATTCCTACGGTCTCACTAATGGCGGGTCGAGGAAGGAACTTCTAACGACTGCTAGAGTTTAGCTGATAAGTCCGACCGGAGCACGACAAGAGCTGCAGCAAGAAGGGTGAGGGGCCACTGTAGACTACTGCAAACATAAGAAGGCGAAAATAAAGAGAAGAAAAGGAAGCGGGAAAATTTCTCACTATTATGTATTTCACGCCAGACTGAGCATTTGACATATCCAATTTCTAACCCGAGACACTTACTGTGTTTTTGTGTAGCTCAAAGGGGTTATAAAGGAGGTTACGGGCATTACAGATCAGTGTGTATGTGTGTATTTGTCTGCACTCAAAGCAGCAGAGCTGAAGATAAAAAAAGCATTCTTTTTTTGTATTGAATATGTTGTTTAAATATGCTTGCTGAATTTTAAACGCTCCTATCCTGCAGAAGGAAGTGTTTTATTTCCTATTGGAGCTCTTTATGTATTTGTGTGTGTTTTCACAGAAAAGAAATTATCACTTCACATTTGTTACCCTCTGGGGAGAGCCAGAGCAATGCCCACAGGCGCACACACACACATACACACACACACACGCCCACACGCACAACACACAAACACACAGTCAAAAACCCTCCCCCTGTAGCCCCTCCTGAGGCGCTTTAGCTGTTCCATCACCATTATAAGCTTTAAAGACAGAGTGAGTCATAGACCACCAAACAGAGAGCAAAGAGGTTCTTCCATGGTTTTTACTTTTTTTAAAAATGTATGTGAATTTCATTAGTGTTAAACCACAACTATTAACATATTTGCATCTGACTAATTGCTCTGCCTGATTTCCATCACTTCAGTTGTTCCTTGAACTTCCACCAACATGAAGGAGGAAAATATAAAGAAAACAGAAAATAGTACAGTGTCAAGAAAATGAAAAACAATTTGTCATTAAAGCTGCAGTGTGTAACTGTTACAAAAAATCAACAAAAAAAAGCTTTTTTTTATTTTTTTATTTTTTTTTCCATTATTCAGTAAAACTATAACCATATAGGAATGGCACAATATGATACAGATAATCTGAAAAGGTCAATCTCCTCCTCCTCCCTGAGCTGCTATTCCTATCTGAAGAAATGCACCGCTTCCAACCAATCAGAGCAAGAAGGAGACTTACAGAAAAACCACTGCTGTCATTGCTGGCTGTAGTAACTATCATTAGATTTCCATGGCAGGCTACGTTGTTGTGAACCAGCTATGGTGTAGCAGAAAACAAGGGGGAGGATGTGAGCAGCATATACACATGAATGATAGACAGCGCCTAGACGCTCCTCCAGGCTCTAATTGGTTGTTTCTGACTGAGCTGTGTATTTCTACACTTAGCACTGGGCGAAGACAAAGATTATCTGTCTTACATTATGCTGTTATGACATAATAATTTTAACAAATATGTAACAAAACATACATTTTATAAAAAGGACACCCTGCAGATTTGTTTAAATAAGCCACAGCGCAGGAACAAGTCAACCTGTGAAACAAAAAGAAGGAAAAAATGTGACTTTGAATTAGCCTAGTTGAAAGTTGGAGTTAATATCATTGTAATGTTTCTCAGTTGATGTAAAATTATTCTGGACCAAAGCAGCAATGGTAATATTTCATAGCCTAGTATAGTGATGGCAGATGTGCACAGCCAGCTGAAGAGATGAAGAGATTACTTTTTTGCAGAGCCATGCTGGATTGGGTTGTTTTCTCATTTAATAAATACAAATATTGTTCAAATCATCTGTTTCTTTATTGAAGCATTATTTTTGATCATTTAAAAATATTTACAGGTGACAAAAGCATGCAAGGATAACAAATCTACAAGATTGCAAAAACCTAGTCATATCACTTTCGGGTCATGAATATTCTTGATGTGTTTCTTTAACTGTAGTTGTACATTCGGTGTTTTTTTTCTGCTTTGGATTCATTTGCTTTCCTAAAGCTGACCTTGTGGCTCACCAGCCTCATTGTCATAATTACCATCATCACAATCACTATTATCTTAATTGGCCTTATCTGCTCATTAGCTACTCGTTAGCTAATTGACTCGGAGAATATCCCTGCTAACGCGTCGCGGGGCGACACAAAAGGCAACAGACGGAGATCAAGAGCAGACATCTGCCTGTTGAGGGAAGAAGGAAAAAAAGTGCAGCGAGGCTCAGCTCATCTGTCACAGTAATGACTGTCTCAACAACTGTACACAGCGATGGAGAGGGAAAGCCGTCGCTGCCGCTGCTAGAACCACGGCTACACACTGGGACTCGCTTTCTCCACTTGTTCTTGTTTTACATGCACACTGATACTCAATCGGATCATATAGGAATGAAAGGATCCAGATTACACACACACACAGTCATGTGCACACACGCCGACTCACTCCATTGAGTTTCTGTGTGTCAAAAAGCCAATTAAGAGACATTCAAAGGCTTGGAAAGAAATACTGCAATTAGGTTAAAGCAAGCTGTGGAGAAAGCAGGGCAAATCCTACAAACCATCCAAGCTATCATATATTCAGGCTCATTAAAGTTTTCAGCTTTTCTTGTAATAACAGGGGGATGATTTAAAGTAAACTATTTTTTTCTCTGCCATATCTCAGATTCTTAAAAGGGCTTTTCCCCTACATGTTCCCTAAAGTAAAACAAATGTTTATTTTTTATTTTTTCCTCTGAAAACCATTTGTCTTTGCTGACCTTTTTCTAATGTCTGTGTTTTTCCTAGGTTGGTATTTTGACACCCTTCTAATGATCATTTTCTTTTTGTTATTGTTCAACCATTTCCTTCTGATTGTCGTTGGTTCCTCTTTATATTTGCTTTAAATGTTGTCTCTGTGTTAGCTCTCTCTCTGGCACTGTGTGTAGCTTTAGGGTTCGGGTGGTGTCACTGGTAATAGGGTCCCATGGGCCCTTTCTACACTATAGCTGGGTTCTGAGAACTGTCTGCATAATATAAAGAGATGGGGGATAATCTCATGCCCTACTTTGGAAAAGGTTTGCTTTTGTGAATGTATATGAGTGTGTATTCTTGTATGCGATATATTGTGAGGAAGATATTGCTAACCCACGTCACATTCTGGGGACTGACTGCCCCTCATGAAACCCAAAAGCCCGGACCCCATAAGAAGAAGTGCAGTTTTATGTACTGGTAACAAACCTCCCATAGCCTAGGGGTAGGCTATGGAAATGAATGAATGAAAGTCAATCAAAAGACCCTGTGAAGATAGAAATACACACTATACGTGTTTGCATGTGTGGGTGTGCTTATATATATATATATAAAAAAAATTCCCTTCTCACCCACCGCGGGTGGTTCTTATCCTCTGAGCTCGGATCCTCTACCAGAGGCCTGGGAGCTTGAGGGTCCTGCAGTATCTTGGCTGTGCCAAGGACTGCACATTTCTGGACTGAGATGTCTGATGTTGTTCCTGGGATCTGTTGTAGCCACTGCTCCAGTTTGGGGGTTACTGCCCCGAGGGCCCCGATGACCACAGGCACCACTGTGGTCTTCACCTTCCAGGCCCTCTCCAGTTCTTCCCTGAGGCCCTGGTATTTCTCCAGTTTCTCGTGCTCCTTTTCCTGATGTTGCAATCACTTGGTATTGCTACATCAACCACAACGGCTTTCCTCTGATGTTTATCCACTACGACAATGTCTGGTTGGTTCGCCATTACCATTTTGTCTGTCTGGATCTGGAAGTCCCACAGGATCTTAGCTCTGGCGTTCTCCACCACCTTTGGGGGTGTTTCCCACTTTGATCTCGGGGTTTCCAGTCCATATTCTGCACAGATGTTTCTGTACACTATGCCTGCCACTTGGTTATGTCGCTCCATGTACGCTTTCCCTGCCAGTATCTTGCACCCTGCTATGATGTGCTGGACTGTCTCAGGGGCCTCCTTGCACAACCTACACCTTGGGTCTTGTCTGGTGTGGTAGATCTGGGCCTCTATTGCTCTGGTGTTTAGGGCCTGTTCCTGGGCAGCCAGGATGAGGGCCTCTGTGCTGTCCTTGAGTCCAGCTTTTTCCAGCCATTGGTAGGATTTACTGATATCAGCCACTTGGTTATTTGCTGGTGGTACATCCCATGTAGGGGCTTGTCCTCCCATGATGGTATCTCTGGCACCTCAACCTCCGTTCCCTGTTGTCTGAGACATTCGCTGAGCACATTGTCTGTTGAGGCTTTGTCCCTGATGTATTTATGGATCTTAGTTGTTTCGTCCTGGACAGTGGTTCTCACACTCACTAGTCCTCTGCCTCCGTCCTTGCGGCTCGTGTACAGTCTCAGGGTGCTGGATTTGGGATGGAACCCTCCATGCATGGTTAGTAGCTTTCTAGTCTTAATATCTGTGGCTTTTATCTCCTCCTTTCGCCAGCTAATTATTCCAGCAGGGTATCTGATTACTGGCAGGGCATAGCTGTTTATCGCTATGTTTGGCTCCTTTGTTCTTGCCATTGAGCTGGCTTCTCAGGATTTGCCTTATTCGTTGGAGGTATTTAGCTGTGGCTCCTTTCCTTGTGGCCTCATCGAGGTTGCCATTTGCTTGTGGTATACCTAGGTACTTGTAACTGTCCTCTATGTCTGCTATTGTTCCTTGTGGGAGTGAGACTCCTTCTGTGTGAATGACCTTCCCCTCTTTGTGATCAGCCGACCACACTTCTCTAGTCCGAATGACATCCCAATGTCAGTGCTGTAGATCCTGGTGGTGTGGATCATTGAGTCGATGTCTCGCTCACTCTTGGCATACAGCTTGATGTCATCCATGTAGAGGAGGTGACTGATGTTGGCCCCATTTTTGAGTCGGTATCCGTAGCCAGTCTTGTTGATAATTTGACTGAGGGGGTTCAGGCCTATGCAGAACAGTAGCGGGGACAGAGCATCTCCTTGGTATATGCCACATTTGATGGACACTTGTGCAAGTGGTTTGCAGTTGGCTTCAAGGGTGGTTTTCCACAGCCTCATCGAGTTTGCAATGAAGGCTCTCAGAATCCTGTTGATGTTATACATCTCTAGGCATTCAATGATCCAAGTATGCGGCATTGAGTCATAGGCTTTCTTGTAATCGATCCAAGCCATGCACAGGTTGGTGTGTCGGGTTTTGCAGTCTCGGGCAACTGTGCGGTCTACGAGGAGTTGGTGTTTGGCTCCTCTGGTATTCACACCGATACCCTTCTGTGCCGTGCTCATGTGTTTATCCATGTGTTTGCTTATCTTGGCCGCTATGATGCCTGACATGAGCTTCCAGGTTGTGGAGAGGCAGGTTATTGGTCGGTAGTTGGGTGGGACTGGACCCTTTGATGGATCCTTCTGAATTAGGATTGTCCGCCCTTCAGTTAACCATTCAGGGTGAGTCCCACTTTGTAGCAGCTGGTTCATTTGGGCTGCCAGTTGCTCATGGAGAGCAGTGAGTTTCTTTAGCCAGTAGGCATGGATCATGTCAGGCCCTGGTGCTGTCCAGTTTTTCATACCTGAGAGTCTTTCTTGAACATCTGTCACAGTGATGGTTACCGGGGCTTGCTCAGGGAGGTTGCTGTGGTCCTCTCGTAGAGAGATCAGCCACTGTGCATTGCTGTTGTGGGACGCCTCCCTTTCCCATATGCCTTTCCAGTATTGTTCAGTCTCCAGCCTTGGTGGGTCTGCTCTGTTGTTATTACCCTGCCATTGAGAGTACACCTTAGCTGGTTGAGTGGAGAAGAGCCGGTTAATCCTTCTGGATTCATTCTCCCTTGTGTATCTCTTTAGGCGGCTGGCCAAGGCTATATATATATATTATATATATATATATATATATATATATATATATATATATATATATATATATATATATATATATATATATATATATATATAATTTAATAAAATAATCTACAAACAGTCCACAAATGCCCAGTGCCATAGTATGTATCGATGTATTGTGACCTGGATGCATAGACCTTCACCAGCTTTGAATGCAGAGATGTTTCCAAATGTTTGTCTGGCACTGTATATTCAAACAAACACACATTTTGTTTGCACTGGGACTTAGTTGAAGTTAGCTGCTGGCTTTGTTTTTCTTTTCCAATAATAAAGGCAAACAGAGGAAGCACATAAAGAGAGACTGGCACAGAAAATTTCAGATGGAGAGTCACAGCTAATTCCCCCAATGTCTTGTTACAGTAAACTTAAAATGGGAATTTCTCAAAGCATTTGAAATAGAAGACAAAACTTCAAATAATTTAGTTAGCTGTAAGCTTGTACTGGTGGCTGAGAAACAAGCCGCACCAAACATAAAAACGTATGTGACCTTTTAGAGCTAGTGTTTGATGATGGAAACAATGGGATCGATTGGTTTAATGCATCTCTATTTTAGTAAAGCTAACTAGATTAACAACACATGCAACAGATTGTATGTAAACACTGTTAATATAAAGATTTCACAAACAGTCAGATTTATATCGCTTCATGAACCTAGGTTGTATAAACCAATTTGAGCCACTCAAAACCTGACCTGTTTCAGGCACAGATGGACACAGGAACTGAGTACTAAATTCAGAACAGGCTGGTTATTTACCGAGGGATCAGCTTTTTTTCACAGTCAGACAGACCAGGGTTCAGCACCAGAGAATCTATAATACAGGTCAGACAGACAGAGGGTCAAAAGCCAGGAGGTCCAAATCCAGTGGGGTAGGTCAGGATCAGGGACAGGAAGGGCAACTGGACAGAAGGGTGGAGACAGACAGAATACCGGTTTGGTTAGGGAGTTGTGACCATGCAATTAAACTTTCATGTGGTCTAAAAAAGTGAATTCTGATGTGGGGTGAATTTGTATGTGAATGCCAAGTGGACCAGAGACTGAACCAAAAGCAGGAAGCAGGTCTAGTGTTAGCAGGAGGAATGGCTTGTGGCCTTTTACCAAAGAGAAAAGAAAAATCCTACAATGCCTAAAATCTGACACTATTTCATTTTTGTTTGCATTTTGTGAAGAAAAACCTTGTGCTCAGTATCTTCTTCAGAAGTTTTAACGTCCAGCTGAAGATGTAACCAGCATTGCAATGTTGGTCCCCAACTGAACTGAGTCTGGACTAGAATCTCCCTTACAGGGGGTCAGTATTCATGGTAACAGGAACAGACAACCGCCCAGCCATTTGCTCAATATTACAATGTTTGCTGTTACTGCAATAAGATAATAAATGTTCATAATCTTTCAATGGAACTTTACAGTACAGAAATCAAAATTATAATTTAATGTAGAGTTATGACATAAAGCTGTGTTCATAAAATTGCAGTTCAACTTTTCCAGCAATCTATTAGCCCTAAAATGTAATTAACTGCAAGCAACTTGCAACTTTTACAAAAACTTTATATAAACTGACCTATTTGAGATAAATACAGGTATTTATCTCAAATAGGTTTCTCAGCCACCAGCACAAGATTAAGAAATTATCTTCTTTATCCCAAATTTATTCTGAGATAAATTGTCACCAATTTATCTCAGAAATAAATTTCAGATAAATATATTTATCTCAAATAGGTAAATTTATTTATTTAAGGTAAATATATACATTTATTATTTAGTTGAGATAAATAAATGTCAAATTCTATGTTCAGCTAATTCTGCAATGTAGAATTTGATTCTACGTTGCACATCAGTCATTTCAAGGTTTTTTGAAAATTCTTGATTTCCATGTTATGCAGAGGAAGAGTCCAAAAAAGAGACGTAAAAAATAATGCACTGGGGCCTCAGTAGCAGCTGTGTAACCAGAATATAAGATCTATGGAGTCTCAGAAGGGGCAACAGTCCTGAGGGTCAGGTAGGTTTCCTCTTGAGGAAAGTCTTATCTGACGCTTCTTACAAGGAAAAGCCAAAAGAAATAATTGGAATCAGATCCTTTTTTTCCCTCTTCCCTTAAATTTTCTTGCTCTTTATTGTCGATGAAGCCCCCCTCCTCACTGCATCCATCCCCACAACACACACACCTACACACCTCTTCTGTACTTTTATCTAGACGCACACTGTGTCCCGAAGTCTGCAAAAGCCTTTGCCACCACATCTCTCAATATCTTATCTTCAAGTTAAACGCCCACGGCTGGCATTTTAAGACGACACGTACCGACCGCGCATCCACAGATAACCACCGATACAAGTCTCTGTCACACACACAATGGCCCACACACAAGCTGTGAGCGTGTGCACGTGTGAAAGTGGGCGAATAAAAGGAAGCCTATTTGTTGTCCTTGGTGTGATGTGCAGCGTGTTCGGCAGGCACGCACGTCCGTTTGTATCAGTGAGAGACAGTGAGAGTGCATGCATTGTATCTGAGCCATTATGTCAAGATATACATTTCTGGGCATTTGACTGGTGCTAGCGATGGTAAGCACTGATTATACAGTAATGTCAGGAAGCCAGCAGGCAGCCTGGTTTTAGCCACAGCGGGAGGTTGCACCATCATGACCATTATAGCCGCCTCAGTTTCACACGGAGAAATATGCCAGCTCCGGACAAAAGGGTGTCTTTTCAGCAGTTGGTTTCAGTCGGATCGTACCTCAGGCTGGCTGTAAACAGCATGCCATTGCTGTTTTTAATTGCTAGGTTGAGCTGCGGATAAAACACCTCTCCATAAAAGTGCTGGTAATTTTGCAGAGACTCTGTTAAACACAGATTTGTGTTAACTGACTCGCATTTAAAAGGGTGACTTTCCAGAAATCAAATAACAGCTCTTTGACTTTGGTGCTTTTCCAACCATGCCGAGCGTTTCAGTTCCATTTCTTTTTTTTTTGTTTGTTTTGCTTTATTTTGTGGCTGCAGTGACCTTGAGAGCTCAACCGAAGAGAATACAAGCAAACAGTTGAAAGCATCTCAGCAATACACCTAAAAGAACAAAAAGGAAAAAAATCATCTTTACTTGGTGAATATAGTGGCATATAAAAGTGATACTGATTTTTACTGATTTGTAACACTTCAGAATTCAGAGAATCAAACAGCTTGAGTAAATATCAGATATCAAATACTTTTCAAATGAGGATCAATACCAAGCCTATTAAACCAGCCTGTCTCTTTGTGAAGAAGTAATCCCTCGATATATGTTTAGACTGTGACCGTTCACTTCCCCCATTGCCATTGAAACTCTGTATCCTCATATAAGCAGTACATAAAATAATGAATGCTTTTGTATTGGATGTTCCTTACTATTTTGTTTCAATTTTCTCTCAAATCATACTGTTTTTACCTTGTTATTTAGAAATATGTACAAATCATACCAAGTTATTAAAGTATTGTATAGATACTTATAAATTTTGTCCAAATCCTGTCCGAGGTTTGTACAAGATGGAAAAACTACAAAAAACACCTAAAAGTCAGAATTTTGATGAAATATCAAATGTAAAATAAAAAATATCAGATCAGCAATACTGGCCGAATGCTTATTGATATCAAAAAATGTAATATCATAGAACTGGGCGATAAACCAAAAATTGACTGACACTGAAATTAATTAAATCAGGGTGGGATGAATTATCATTATCAAAGTGAACTATTCAGTATAATCATAAAACTGATTTTAGGCCACACAAGACTTTGAGTCGTACAAGATCGGATATTTCTAATGGGAGATCTGGCTGTATGATTCCACCTATTCAACTGATAAGCCTGTTCACCGTTACACCAGGTGTTTGCTAATTTCTGCTGGTTAGTCTGAAGGAACTGAGGAAAGTTGGAAGGCTGGAAACTGCAGCTCCGAGGATGAGCTTCATCCTTCAAGGCGGTTCTCAGTCCCACTAAGTGTTTTGCACAGTTGATTGCCTCGGGAAATGAAAGGTTTTTTCAAAAGTATGAAAACAATTTAAGCGACACTCCTATATGTATTTTGTGAAGGTATAACCTTATAACTTCATGTAAAGCCAAACAAAAGTCAATTTTTCATCAAAGACTTGCCGTTAAAATCCATCCAAAGTGATTAGATCTCAGTCATTCGCTCTAGTGAGAACAGTGTGGAAGTATTGGAGCCGGTGATGTGGTTTATGTAAAAGCCGATGTAAAGCAGGTGTTTCGTAAGACAAAACGTGAGACGAAGGAGGATAGCTACAAGCTGCTCTCGCACCAAACGTATATTGAAATTAAGCATTCTTGAAGGCTTGTGTTTGTGGTTGAGCAGTCTAACAGCTTTCAGGACGCGGCCCTTAATGGGCTCCGCGCTGCACAGCAGCTTCGTCCTGCCACCCGCTTCTTCACCCTCACTGATTCTTCATTAAACGTCGTCCACACGACGAATTACGCCGCGATAGGAGATCAACCTTCATCCTGTTTTCGGTACTTGTCATTATCCGCTCCGCTGCTCACCGGCCAGTACTCCTCCCCGATATTTGTCCATTCAAAGAACAGAACCAAAAGGGTTCGGCTGCATAGAGGCAATTAGGGCCTCAGAGTTGAGAATTTTTCAAAGTTTAACTTTTTCCCTTGGAAAGGTTTGTTTTCAAAGTTTTTTTTTCTTTGAGAAAACTATATTTGAAAGACCAAAGAGCATCCAGCAGCATGGGAAGAGACACACAGGCTCTAAGAAATTCTCTGCTTAATGTTTTAAGTCACTGAGATGGTGGGGAGAGGGTTGGAGCAGAACAGAGAGCCCGGCAGCAGAGGAGAGGAGACGGCTGGAGCTGGTCATTAATAGTCAACCAGGATATATTGCTGGGGGATTTCAAACCATGGAGGCAGCTTGATAATTCAATCTGTCAAGCGCACGCTACAAGCTAGGCCAATTAACTGGAGAGGAGGCAGGCCTGACCCCAACATCCCTCCCTCCCCTTTCCTTTCTCACTCATTCCTTCGCCGTTTGCAACATTCCCTGTCGTGCATAAGAGCAACATCTGCGCCGGTTAAACTGTCACGTCGGGGAGAACAGAAACCTGCGTCGATCGGTGCATGTCGTGTTGTTTCCTTCCGCCGTAACCGTGTCTGCGTCCGCAGACAGATGGGACAAACAACCGTTGCTGCTAATGGACGGCTAATTGCAAACACTTGACAGCCCAGAGAGAGAGCTTTTTGACAAATGAAACCTGACTGTTTATTCTCTTCCTCTTGTTAATTCAGACATTTTTCATTGTTTTCTTTTTTTGTTTGTTTCTACACCTGTTGTCTCCCACCTCTCACTGTAAGAGGAGCAGAACAGAAGATTAAAGGTCCTCTCACCACCTCCGGACAGAGACCCCTTTCCTGTTTTTTCAGATTTTTTGGCAGCCTCCCCATGTTTCAAGCCATTTTTTCTGATGATGTTAATTAAAACACTCTGAAAAGCCACACAAAATGTTTATACCCCTTGACCTTTTTCAAGTTTGTATCCAGTCCTTTTAAGTATGAATCCTTGAATAAACTCCAGGCAACCAATTGAAAGCTTTGTGGTTTTGGAGAACTCCAACACAGGAAGGCGGCAGAAAGGTTCATGTTGGATTTGTGCTTTTGCAAAAAAATGAGAAACTTTGGAAGGAAGGTAAAAATCTACTCAAGGATACATTTGAACAGCACCAGAGTTCACTCTGCAGTTTGAGTAAAGCAGATAAAACAAATACGAATCACTAGCTGACAATGTAACTGAGCCTACTTTACTATCAGATGTAAAAACACCCTGAGATAGTTCAGATCAAAACATGTTTTAAAATGGCCTAGTCAAAATCTTGAACCTAATTCAACTGAGACATGACCAGAAAACGCACAAAGTGAGAAAGGTCAAGATGAAGTGTGACATCAATTTGTCATGATGATCAGCAAACCGTTAGATTGACTTGACCGTTAATTTTTTTATTTTATTTTTTTTAGGTGAATCACTTGCCAAAAAAAGCTGAAATTAAAATACCAAGAGCTCTCTCCCTTTATTTACTGAAATGTTTTCTGTGTGAGGGGAGGCAGGTGGACTCAAAGCTCCCAATGTCTCATCTGTAATTTTCCTCAAATAACATCCGTCAAATGACAATCATTTCTTCAAAGGACAAAAGGGAGAGACGGCGTTCTGAAACCCAGCTCAGGTAACACCTACAGAGAGGCATTTTGCCTATCAAGTGACTGTTAAAAGGCTTTCGGTATCATTAGAATTCTGAATGTTGGCATTCCAATTAGAGGCAATCCTGCTCTGTCAGGCGCTACAGTTCGCTGTTGAACCTCATGCAGGTTTGCTCTGCATGTGTGAGAGTGTGTGCGTGTGTGTGTTTGAGTCCTTGTATATTTAATGTCGCTTTCTTTTTTTTCTGTCTTTTAGCAGCTGCACAGCCATCCATCATGCTTGCTGCAGGGCGAAAAAAAAAAAAAAAAGAAGCAGGTTGTCTGTACATATTGCATGGCTGTGAAATCCAGCACATAATAATATCCCGTTTTGAAGACTTGCTTTGATAGTCCTCCACCAAAAGATGAGTCTCCAAAGAATTATTCGGATAAGTGCAAGCAGGCTTCATGGAACTGAACTCTAACTTTCTGTGAAGGGGGTTAGATGTAAAGTCTTGCATCAAAGCGCTTGGGAAGAAGCTTCAGCGCTTCTTCCGACCATTAAAAAAAAAAAAAAGTAGCGAGTTTTGCAGGAACTCTTCGATGAGCTTTCTTCAGAGGAGTCCAGAGAGCAGCAGCAGCAGGTGGGGTGGGCAACTGAGAGAACAGGAACCCGATTGGCTTAGACAAAGAGGGAGAAAAGCAGAGGCCTGGAGAATTATGTGGAAATCTGGATTCACTTTATCAGGAGCTGCTGCCTCACTGAATGTGACTTTTTGACTTTAGCACAAGAAACTTTTTCACCTTTTACTGTGAATTATACATCCATGTAATTTATTGAAGTTTAATTTCATTTTGTGATGGTTAGTTTCATAACTCAAATAAAATTGCACAACGTGATGGAAAAGATACATAGTTTTAAAATTGTTTTTAACAATACTTGAAAATGAGGCATGAACTTAGATTCTCTTGCAGATTTTCTGCTTTTGCTTTAAGTCAGACTTAAATGTCATGTATCATTGGATTAAGTTAAATATCAATTATATTCAAAAATACGTTTTTTAAGGGACATTAAATGTTGTTGGTACTCATGCAATCCAAATATCCTCAAGGAGTCACTAGCTGTGTTTCCATTACAAATGTGCACAAATTATGTCAATGTTCTGCAAATGTCAAAAAAACACATTTCATAATTGTGGTGTTTCCAGGAAATAAGAAAGCCAATTAAAATGACACAATAACGAGCCGCGTCATCACCTTGCAACTACTTCCTGTCGTCTTCTCGGTGGTTTGTGCCAGTAACCTTCTGTTGCTGACCATGTGACTCATGTGATGTGAAAAAATCATTTTCGTTGCAGTTTTGCTGAATAAACTAATTTCAATATGGACAATAAACTAACGTCACCCAAATGACAAAAGGTTTTTCGAAATGACTTTATTTTTATTAAGGAAAATTACTTACTTTTGAAATGTTAAATTTCACAATTATATGATGAATGGAAATGTTCTGGATGCTGATGCTGTGAGCAGGAAGGGTTGTTAGCAACAGTCAATATTGCAACAAGTCTGGCGCGTCCTCTGACAGAAGACTTTGGCTGAAATTCTGACATATCAATATCCAGGCAGCGGAGACAATGTTTCACAGTATCATGTCCTGGAAAACACAATCAGATATTGGGAAAAAGAGCTAATCCTGTATCGGACATACCAAAAAAAAAATTGATAGATGGAGCATTAATTATGACTTCAGTTTTAAAGACATGAAAGCTATTCACACCAACCAAATACACCATGGCAGCAACAACTCCCATCAACCATCTGTGATAACTGGCAATGAGTCTGTTTTAATCCAGCCAAACTGTTTTTAAAGCATATGTGGTCTGTGTGATGGTCATGCCACACCTGACAGCACATGTTCATTTTCTAAAATAATGTTAGTTTTATTCCATAACGTGACACACAGCTTTCACAAAGTTCTTCTTTTGTCTTCTCAGAGTGCACAGTACCTTCCTAAATATCTTGGGGTTCATGAAGCTGTTTGGCATAAACGCTCATTCTCAGTCTTACTACTGAGTCATGACCTCTGACCTTACAGTAACTGAAGTATGCCTGAAATTTCCAAACACAGCCATGCTGTTAATGTTTTTAACCTGAGCCTTGGAGCGTTGATGCCGTTTGTTCACAGTGAGACAGCAGTGCTACTATTGTTTGATCATTAAAGTTTTATGACATGTTTGCCTTTGCTCCCACTTACAAATCTTGTGAGTGTCAATTAGCGGCAGCAGCTCCAGAAGCCCTGCCAGCCAGAAAACAAACCTTTGTCTATTTCTTTTCGCTCCGACTTCAGACGGAGGAGGATTAAAGCAACTCGTAGAAGACAAAGGGGGAACGCATGTTGAATTTGCATGGCAAACACTCCTGACATTTCTGATTTGTTTATCATGCTGCAACTCTGTCAACTGCTCTTTGACAACTTTGCAAGAATTGCATTTAGACCCCATTTACTGTTGTTCTAATGTACAAGAGAGGTGACAAATGTTTGATGTCAAAAAGGTGATCAAAAGTGTTCCACTGCATTTGCTTTGAACAACCAGTGAAAATTAGATGTAAAGTTAAATAAGCGATACAAGATGGTGAGGTGGTGACCAAGCTTCTACTTACTTTTCTATTGTTTTCTCTAAACGTAGCTTTTTCTGTTAACCATAAAATTGCACAGATTGACATTTTGAGAATAAATTTGTTAATGGTAACAAACCTATTTTAAAACACTTTTTTTTTTTCATGCGGTGGTTTTTAGGCCATATGGAGATTGGTTCATTTTTGCAAAACTTTAATGGAAACATTTTCCTTGCATCACGAGGCACGTGATCCACAATTGGATGTTGCAACTGGCACAAAGCATGAAGAAGAATATGTGCCAAGATCCTCCAGCGATCTTGGCACAGATCGCTGGAGGATCTTGGCACAGCATGTTTTTTATGACTCATCATTTTCATGTGTGATTTTATTTTAATTTAATGGCAATACAATGGCAATTGCAAAAATTGCCATTGTATTGTTTTTTTGACCGTAGCAGAATACTGATCATATTTGTAAAAGAAACACAGCTGTGTCCATCAAGAAAAAAGGAATTGTGAAAAAGTTTGTCTTCATCTCCAAAAATAGATTCTGATGTTTTTGAAACACAGTGATACTTAGATTACTATGGTAATCTAAGGATCTTGTGTTGTGGTTATTCTTTGGTCTCTTTATGTTAGGATACTTTAGCTTTTCATTGAAACTGAAAACTTCTGTGGTTAAAGAAGGTAAAAGTCTGGAGTGCTTCTTGGGGATTTGGTCAATTCCATATTAAAGAGTCTCAATAATGTCTAATCCCTCATGGTATACTTCACCCAGAACAGATTTGCACTCTGTTGGATCACTTTCCCTTCACCACATACTTCAAACACAAGGACAACTTCTAGAGATGGATGTTCCATGGGATCCTCACGTTCAGCCATTGTGGTCAGTCTGCATGGAAAGCAGACCGTTGAACTCCAGCAGAGGAACAAAACCTGACCACTGTGGACACCGGGGTCAAAATCCAAGTCTTCACTGAACACATTAACTCGGTGAAGAACAGCATCAGGTTCATGGGGGAGAATACCTGCACTAATAAGCTCAAGTAGCAATTAACAAGTATCAGAGAAACTATTTTAAACATGAAAAACCAACATTGAGCAAAGGAGATGATCTCAGATTTCATCTTTCTAACACTTGCAGGTCTGACTCATCTCTCCAGGCAGTTTTTTGCAATTTCCACTTTGGGACATGTGACCAAAACAACTCACATGTCAAAGTTTGAGACATGTTTGGATCATCAAGCAGCAACGACCCAAACATGGAGCATCCAGGGTGGGGCCAGACTCTCACATGCCCCATTAATGACTTCTTGTCAGTGTGGCTGTTCTGTGTACAACTTATAAGCCTGTTACTGCCAGAAACAGAAGAAGCGATGAAAAACAAATCAAGAGAAGTCCACTGGTGAAAAGCACGAAGGTTTCTTGCTAAAGTCAAATCTGTCTTGCTTTGCGCTATCCAGCATCTGTCAACACATGACTTCACTATGTTTGCCCCTTTATAAACTTCTTCTAGTTTTGCTTTTTTGCTTCTACAAGTGACTCCAAATTGTTTGTTTGATTTTCTTCATTTTGAGCCATTTTTGAGATATTTTTGCCTGCTCTTGTTGGAATGCTTGCTTCCCTTTAGATGGTTTATTGGCAATAAAATGTGTTTGTGGTTTGCGGCTACTGCTTCCGTCAAAAGCTGTTTGCCACTGGTAGAGAAGGTGTGGCAATTATCTCCGTTGTTCAACTCACAAATGCAATGTCCCTTTATAAGAGAGATAAGCAGGTTTTTCAGTGTTATTGGAATTGTTGCTACAGCAAACTAAGAAATGTAACCAAACAAATGTGACATTTTTGTAGAACACGGATGCAATGCCGGTGGTTTAGCTTTTGCTTCTGTAGGCTGGTTGAATCATATTTAACTCTAGTAAATAGATAATAAATTAAAACCTTGTCTAGTTGGGGGATGGGGAAACACACTGAGCTGTCAGTCATGCTCTTGAGCCAAATGGCAAATTTAATGGGTTGAATTGTATTACTCCGAGACTGGCAAAAACCTTTGAGACTATTAAAGTCTAAACGTCTATAATCCCAATGTTCAGATCCTTAAAAAAAAAAAAACTGTCCTGAAATAAAGGCAGCCACATCCATTCAAGCTTGGCAACAATCGCTATTATTCTTCTACACAGCTGTTGAAAGCTGGTCTATTGTACAGCAATGAGATATCACTTTAATTTAAAAGAAAAGAAGCAAAGAAGACAGTGTGGGCTCTGATGTTTTCTCTTGGCATCCATTGTGTCTTGGGAGCTAATAAAAATGAGACTGCTGTGCAGTAACAGCCTCAACAGCAGAACACTGTCCCCACCACATACACACACTCACACACACAACATTTTATTTTTTTTATTGGCTCAATAAGGGAGGACTAAGAGCATGGCGGAAGCTGTTTTCTGTCTGTGAGTGCTGGAGCCAAAAATCAAACATGGACACACTGGCTTTAGTTTCTCTGGAGGACTTTGCAGAACCAAACAGCACTGTGATATAATTACCAACTGCCACCTGAGATACAATTGTGCGTACACTTGTATGTGTGTGTCATTGTGGATAACATGTTTTATCATTTTTTATTTTATTTTTTTGTGGTTGTGCAGTAGCTAGCTTTTGAGATAAAACGGCAAAAAGTATAACTTCAACAGGAGTTCTGTTGGTTTGGAACACCGCTGTTGGGAAGCATTAGTCTGCGTCAGATCATGAAGGTGGATCCAGAAAAAATCCAAGACCCCTAACATCAGAAGGACGGAATAAACACATTGCCCTGAGATACAGCCCTGAAGAAAAACTCCAGCTATCTTCCGTCTGACAGCTCTCAGGGAAGCTGTAGGTAACAAATCAAACAAGGAAGTTGAAGCCCCCAAAACATTTAAGCGGGAGGGAAAAACGGTTTCACAATGGTTCTCGCCTTATCTCCCTTCAAACACCTGCCATGTCGTCTGCTACTTATCCTCTGATTACAGCTGTAGCCATTTTGCTGTAATTCGATGAAAAAAAAAATTATTCCTGGATTAAATAAATATTGTAAGACGCAGACTGAGAGTCAGAGGGGGCGGAGAGAGAGAGCGTGTAGTGAAATATTCAAGAGAAATATGCTGTGGGAACATGGTGTTCTGAGATTGGAATAAATAAGTAGACAAGTTGCACGGAGAAGAAGAAAAAGAAAAAGTCAAAAGAAGGTTTGATGTGGTGTCTAGTTGGAAGTTTGAACTTTTTCTCTTGAACTGTTTCACGGCAAACTTTCAAACAAGGTCGTATAAACTCGCACGGTGCGCAGTTCATGAACAGTTTCAGTGCATTTTACAGTAAATCTGTTACATCCAAGTCCAACCAGTATGACACACTGGTACAGTCAGACTACTTTGAAATGAATGTCCCCTTACAACACATCTCTTATTGTAGCACAAAATTTTATCATGACGTAAAAACTTTGTCTTCCCAAATAGCATAAATTCACTATTTGATGAATTTATGCATCTTATAAAATCCATCTTAAATATTCAGCACACTTACTAGTGTACATATGCGTACATATATATGTGTTTGTGTGTGGGTGTGTGTGTGTTTCTATATTGTATATAGCAACAGGTGGAGGAGTCTCAGCATTGCAGTACTTCATGGATAGAGCCGTAGAAAAGGTTTTTGATGAAACCGTTTGAGGGAAGCGTTTCTGTGGTGTATTAATATGACAGCCACAGGAAGAATCTCGCAAAACTCAACTTACAGGGTAGCACATAACGTCCATGTTCATGATGAGGTCAGTGTGGTTCCATCAGCATCATCATAATCTGTCATTATCGTCATGCAAATAAGAAATAGTACAGAAATCCTGCAGAGAACCATTTGCTTTACACACTGACATTTAAGTTGATTCTCAAGACGAATCTGACCAGTAGGGGGTCCTCTAGTTGGAGGATGAAAAGTCTGCCGATTAGTTTGAAGATATGAAAACCTCTTTTTCCTTTTTTTTTTTTTTTTTGCAACACTGTAGAGGTTGGACGTTTTCTGGCACTGATACGAGTTTGAGCTGAACATTATCTTCTCAAGTATCAGTTGATGACATTTCTTATTTCTTTAAGTGGAATCCTAGACAAGCAATGGAAAATATTCCACACATTACCTGTACAATTGCAGATACACTAAACAAGTTATTATTATTATTATTATTTGTCGTCCTTTAAGGTCATATGTATTAAAACATGTAATCGTAAGTAGCAAATTTAGGTAGTTTAAGGTTGTTTTTGACTTTTAATAGGAATTCAATCAAATCTTTTTCTGTGTTAATTCATCGATGTTTTTCTTATCACTATTAAAGCAAGAGATGGAGATGGAGAGAGATGTGTGATATTTGATTGTGATAGCTTTAATACAGGGGATATGACACTTTGATAATGAAACACAGCGCAAAGTGACTGTGAAAGTAACACAAATTAAATCAGGCATTTCATTTTTAATCTTCTGGCACCCGTCAGATCGGCAGCAAAATACAACGTCTAAGTTTCTCTGCTCTTGCCTATCAGTCAGTCAGTGTTGCTTCATCCTTTTTGCTCCTGTTATCTAACCCCCTGTCACTCATTATTCCATCCCCCCTTTACAGAACCTTTCAGTCAGTACGACGTAACACACCAGCAGCAGCACAGAGCTGTCTCTGCATCAGGTAAAGTGTGGTGTGATGAAAGGCCAAGCAAACA
This sequence comes from Poeciliopsis prolifica, assembly GCF_027474105.1. Taxonomy (NCBI): domain Eukaryota; kingdom Metazoa; phylum Chordata; class Actinopteri; order Cyprinodontiformes; family Poeciliidae; genus Poeciliopsis; species Poeciliopsis prolifica. The sequence goes on from NW_026562402.1 coordinate 1,526,990, forward strand.
GATAGCAATGCTGCCCTCTTCTGGTCATATGAATGAGTACTATCATTTCCACAATGAGTATTTTTTTAAGAAATGGAAGAAGCTAAAAAAGTTTTTTTTCTTCAATATGAAATTGAAAATATTGCTAATTTCTATATTTTAGTCCCAGCTGCAATTTAATGGAAAGATTTATGAAAATTAAGCAGGAGGATAAAAAAACAAACAAAAATAAAAAAATAAAAAACAGACAAATACTTTTTGTCTCTACAGTGTTGTAACACGTTGGTAAATTCACCCTCTGCTTGCTTATTGTCTGTGTTGTATTCACAATCATTCGCTACCACAGCCTGAGGCAAGATGCTGTTTCAAGTCAAACCTCTTATCAAGATGACTGACAGGAGTCAGAACGGCCACTTGACCAGGCGAGAGGGAATAGGGAAGAACTGGCTTCGCAGCGGGCTCCCTCAAGGCAAAATAAAGCAGCTCCAGTGCCAATTTTCACTTGTCCAAACCTCTATTTTCAGGACTGTGGCTTTTTACCATTTGAAGCATTTGAACGTGCCGTTGCTTGGAAAGCGACCACACATAATGGAATACAAAGAGTCTACATGTCTTTACTGAGAAGTTCCTCTCTGAGATGTGGGTAAAAAATCATAATGTTTTAATTTTACTGATTATTGCTAAGTACAGAATGACTTAAAGTGTCTCAAGTTTTGATTGTTAATCACTAAAATATTGAAACAGCAATATTTGCAGCAGGCATGACTTCAACTATTAAAGCAACACAACTGAAAACCGTATTTTGACAAGTCAATGTTAAATACATATAGACCTGATTTTATGTCCAAATCAGTATCAATATCAAATTGATTTATATAGCACTTTAAAAACAGGCGTAAAACTGCATCAAAGTGCTGTACACGAATGATAATAAAATAAGTTGAGAAAAAAAAAGTATAAAAACAGAAGAGCTACAGTATCAGGCCTCAAATGAATGCCAAAGAATAAAAATTAGTTTTAAGAAGCGATTTCAAATTATCCAATCTGGAGAGGTAGATTATTCCAGAGAATAGGAGCATCAACAGAGAAAGCCCAATATATTTTTCTCTTAAGTTGAGTCTGAGGAACTTTCAGTAGCAGCTGGACACAGAATAAAATTTCAAAAGATTAGGAGGAGCTAACCCAATTAAAACTTTATAAGTTGTTAAAAGAATCTTAAAATCTATTCGATAAGGAACAGGTAGCCAGTGTAAGAAGGCCAACATGGGCCTTAAATGCTCACACTTCCTGCTTCCTGCTTCTGGATCACTTGAAGATGATGCATCTGGGATTTATCCCTGCCTTCATATAAATCAAGAAAAACTGCCTGATCTGAAGGTCTAAGACTAGACTTGAAATTAAGTCATTTATAAGGATCTAAAAATGTTTGCAGTGAATTAATCAAAATGCAAAACATTAAACTGAAATTCAACTTAATTTCTTTTAATACTATATAAAACATATGGGGTTTACTGTACTGGCGGACATCTTAATTGTGTGTCATTGAAAATACAAGTAATAGAACAGGCTGTGCTCTAACAAGATGGTTGCTGTGGACATCCTAAAGTAGGAAGTGCTAAACAAAAATATATATGCACATTTCAAGTTTTTAAAAAATTGTTTTTTAATATTCTCTGTAAAAAACGTTTTGCATGTGGAGATGGAGAAGAGATGGAGAAGAAATCTGTTTTGCTTAATATCTGGATTAGCCTTGATAGAGTTTCTGTTTTTTGTACGTACAAATCAATCCAGATGTATGGAGCTGTGTGTACTCAAGAATCCAATCACATTCCCTTTGCACAGAAAGTGTGAAATTAAGTACACATGACGGAATGCCAGACTCCTCCCTTTACACTCGCTCATCTACATATGCACATAGATGTAAATATGACCTGCCACATATCTATATGTGGGAAGGAGAGCGCGGTGCGAAGGCTTTGTTTTACAGTCAAAGTCAGATTTTATTATATATTTCAAGACTATACACCATGTACACAGTTTACACACAACTTTAGTATTAATTGCATGTGTTTATTGATCCAACTACTTTATATGGAAAACTGTACAACACAGAAGTAATACTATTAGTACATGTTAGTATGCAACATCTGCGTGAATGTCTGACAATGTTCGATTGTTCAATTTGAGATGGAAACACCCAATTTGACGTTTTTTTTTCTTTTCTTAAAAAGTAGCTCAAAATTTGAGCTGATTTTCAGCTAAATCGCTTAAAATTAGCTCATTTGCTGTCATTTTCTGTTCCTTTCATCCAACAATTGATTTTATATTTCATAACGTAAAACTTGTTCCTCAAAGATAAATGGTGAGAAGAAGAAAAATATATATTTTGCAAGACTTATAACTTGCTTTTTGTCTCCTGCAGACAAGGTTTGTTTGTTTGTTAACAATCTCGGCATTAATTTTACAACTGAATAGATTCTTAATCACACATTACTAATCGGTGCAGCAAGTGGCTCATCGTGCCAACCCCACATTTTCTTTTGTTTGCTAAATCGTCTAGAAGTCCCGTGGATAATAACATGGACCATTACTCCGGTCACAATGAGGAAACACATCCTTGCTCAGAATCTCATAACCTGATGGTGGCAACTCACTATTGATTTCTTTCATAACCCACCCTACATGCCTCGCTTTCCCTCTCCCACTCCTTTCCTCGCTGTCTCGACCCACTGCGCTCTTCGTCACCCACAAACTGGGCCCACCTCACCTGTGCCCTTAAAGAGTAATTACTCCCTCCTTTATTTTCTCCTGCGTAGCTCCATATCAGGCCACTCATCTCTGACAGCGGTGCAGCTCAAATTAAATTCCATCATCTGATAATGAAAGTCATTAGGTCCTGCTGGAGCCTTATGGAAAACCAAACAAAGCCTAGCAGAGTCCATGTAATAACCCCAGGAAGGGACAACCGCTTAACAGAGAGAGAGAGACAGATGGAAAGGGTTCCTGGATGCATGGCTCCAATTACTAATTCATTTATAGACACGTTGCAGCGTGACATCACATGCAAGATCCCGCCCCCAACTCCCTGCTGGAGGACAGAAAGCTGCTCCCCGACATTGACCACCATTGGTTTTAGCTGTCAACGTACTATAATAAATCTTACATGATCTCTAAAAGAAAAAGGGATGCAAAACTTTGCTATTAATCATTAACACTATGACAACTAGATAATGACGTTAGAAAAAAGTCTTAATAAAAAAAAAAATAGCGAGGGAGAGAGAACTAGGTCAGTTATGCTAGCTTGACTTTGACAACATTAACATAGATGTGTTGCAGAATTCGGCCCGATGTGGGCCATGTGAACTCTGACAAATTATCAGTGGAACAGGTGATTAAATTAGCTAATGTATCAGCTAATTGGCTACCTGTTGCAGCTAATTAGCTATGATAGCTAATCATAAATTAATAATGGCAAAATTAATGCCAATCCTAAAAATATAATTTAATAAAGTACTGAGCGTTGTGTTCTCTGTGTGGAAAATGTTTGCATGTTTTTTGGTGTTGGATCCTGTTGAACTTAGAGGAATAAACTTAGAGGAATAAACTTCACTTGGCTCTTTAATTTCCCTCTAGTCTCCCAGATCCAGGGACTCTGCATGCACAGGGGACATCATAGAGCAAGTTCGACATCAAACTTCAGATGTATCTAGAGTTTTATCCAGAGAATTCAATGCATACAGAATGTTACATCAGCATTACACCCAAATTATCAAGAAGTCCAACACATTACAAAACATAGAATTACTTGCAACGAGTTGAAATGAAAAACAAAACTGCATTTTTGGGAATTGCTCACTCAGGCGCTGTAAAACAGACCTTTTTATAAGGAGGTGTATTCCCTTAATTTAAATATATGCATTAGAAGGTGTGTCCTCCCCTTGTGGGGCTGTTTAAAGTTAAGTTTTTTACCTTCTTTGAGACCTGTTCAAACCCAAATGCAAATGTATGGAGAGAACAAAGGTCATTCTCAAACAGGGTCTTTCTCTACCACTCTTCTCCTTTAAATATTCCAGACCAGAATTTATAACCTGCAACTAGACCTGGTGGTTTTCTGCCTCAGCGATTCATCAAGAAACTGATTCCTGTTATAAACACACTGGCACAGAAATCTGGTGCCAGGTGATAACTATGAGTTTTGATCTAAAAACTGCAGGCTTATCTTCTTTTAGGAAAAACTCTTAGAATACCTGAAATATTTTAGAAGTAAAATAGTTTCCTAATCGTGTTCTATTTTAGTAATCTAAGATGCATGCAAATTAGTTAGACACTAACTAGTTCAGAATATGCTGTTAGGAAATATCTTAATACATTTGATTATACTTCTAGAAGAATTGTTTTCTAAAGGTTTTAGTGTTTTACTGAACTCCTAAACAAACACCAAAGAATTTGACTCATCCTGATAATAGACAGACTCTCTGTGCCTGCATCCCCCCTGTCTGAAGACCCTCTTTAGTAATGTATGTAAGTTCAGAGAGTCAGCAGTTGTTTTAGTTTGGATCTTTATCTAAGTTTACCTAACTTATTCATGCTACATCTAATTTTTCATATGCACAAAGGTTGACTGTTTCTAAAGTTAAGCTAACCAAATTTATACTCCCAACAATCCTGATACATTAGCAGCACTGTTGTCAGTTGCTACGGCAACGGTTCTGTGGTTGTAGTGTAGCCGACACAGAGGGTGAGGAAAAAAAATACAAGTGGTTTTAAGTTGTTCAATGTTTTTTTCCATGTTATTTTCCCCTTGCTGTGAGGAACTGCAGTGAATTAGGAATAGTTCCATCTCCAAGCTTCATTTAGTTAACAGGATAGTTTTACTGCAACAGCACAGCTATCGAAGGCGAGTGAAAGAATAGCTGTTTTGCCCTCCTGCTCTGCACCAACGAGTAAAATTTCCTGATGTAACAATAACATGTAACCTGTCTTTATTCAAAGAAATATGAAGAATTGCACATTTAATGTAATGTTACAACATAGCCATAGCTTCTTAAAGACAGGTGCTCTGCTTTGGTTTAATGAATGCTGGACAAACTAACAACAGGAATAAAATACAAAAGGGCCTCTTCAGAGATCCTAAGTAAATATTCTTACAATCCTGTGCGCTCTAATTTAACATAACATATAATTAGATTAGAAATTGAATATGTCTACACATATAAAACACTTTTTACAGCCAGTGGACCCAACTCAGTTTCTCACACACAATTCTCACAATAATGGCATTACAACAAAAAAATAGTCTGACAAAATAAATGCATCTCATGCAAAAGCTAAAAGCATATTTTCAAACGTGAACTGAAGCAAATTAAAATCTAAATATTTCAACTCCTGGAAACAAATATTTCTTCAATGCATAAATCATTTTGCTGACACTTACAGCAGAAAAATTTGGCCTTCGAGGAGATTGCTGTGCAGCCTGTGACGTGTCGCCACACTTTACCCCTTCCTGTGGTTGAACAGAGTTCATTCTTAAACCAGCACCTGGCAGCATGATCGATAGCAACCCCAGTATTCAAGCTAAATTGAATGAGCTTTTAAATGAGGTGGCATTTAGATTTTCCAACTCTATTACTAACATATGCAGGTGATGTGACCTTTGTCACATCTGAGCCCTGGTGGGAGGCTTGTATGGTAATTAGCTACAGTTTTTATGCTAACAGTAATAAATGTGCTGATTTTTTTTTTTTTTTTTTGCACAATAAACAACCTGAACATGATGTCTCAGATCCTCAAGGAATTCTTGATCTTTAGACTGCATAAAATGAAACTAATCTGAGTATGGCTCTTATTTGCAAGAATTGGACTTGCATTTTTTTAGATCCCTCATTTTTGTTTGCATACATAAATAATGCTAACATCTATCAAATCATTACAAAAGATTACCATACTCAGCCATGTTTTAGATATAGTGCTGAAAAAAAATTATTTGCCTTCTTATATATGTATTTATAATCACAGAAGATAATGATGAACCTGAGTTAATACAAGAATTGTGATATTTTTGTTCATAGGATCATAGAGTATGTGTGTCCTTAAAAAGTCTTAAAACCAAAACGTTTTAAAATGATAAAATTAGCTCCCAGTTTTCTTCATAAGCAGTTCTAAAACTGTTTTGTGTCATAAATATTTCATCTCATTTTTGTAGTTTTTTTCAAAACTTGCATGTTGTGCGTAGACATCTGCACTGCGTTCTGAGGCTACTGGTGACTAGTTGTTAAGATACCATTGCCGGCTAGTGACCTAGCCTTTTTGCATCTATAATGTTTCCCAATTAAAAGTTATTTTTGGATGTATAGAAACGGCTGCGCTTCACAAAACTGCAATGGAAACATTTCTTTTGATCACACGAGTCACGTCATCAACAACCGAGTGTTACTACTGACAGAAAAGACAAAAAGAAGGAAAGGAGGAGGATGGCATGATTTTTAATAAACAAACTTATTCACATCTGATTTTTAATTGTGTTCCTTATTTAACAGACATACGGCAATTCCACATTTTAGCAGAATATTGATCACGTTTAGTGCACATTTGTAATAGAAACTCAGCTATTGAGTCTCTTCCTGAATTGCTTTCGAGCAGACCATGACATTCTGCTTTGTGAGATCTGAGTAAAGGAGAGAGCGCTTGCATTGAGATGATAAAAGCATGGTGCTGATAAGAATTTCATGCCTCTAAGACTTTATGTATACACATTAACAGTATTTTTGTTGTTGTTGTTGTATAAATTCTTCTTATTTTGATTTGACAAGCTGCAACCTTCATTTTCACGTCTCCATTCATTTGATCTGTTAGTATAAAAATCCTTTTTTATTATTAGATGAATAAAATCGGTCACAATGTGAACACCTTTGAAATCCTGAACAATGGTTTTGTGCTAAACAGACAAAGCAGTGAGCAGCCTCCTGCTGATGCACCTCTGTCACGATGTGGCAGAGAAAGCTGGAACTTGATGGACAAATAAAATGGTCGTTTTTCAGAACTGCAGAATTAGAAAGAGTCATTGCAGAAAGGTGCTCTGGAGAGGAGAGGAGTGAAAGTAGTAAAATAGTAAAATAGTAATTGGCCAGCAGATGTATGGTGCTTTATCAAGTCAGAGAGGAGAGGATAAAAGGAGCGGTATGGACATGTAAGTGCATACAGCCAGTTTTATATACGTATCTAAAGAAAAGAAAAAAACTGTTCTGATGGCGGAAAAGTAGAGTATCTGACTACTCTAGCTGAAAGATGTTTCGTCAACACAAAGTAGCATAATTATGAAATGGAAGAAAATAATTTCAAGTTTTGAAAAGATGTTTTTCACAAGTAAAAATCAGAAACTAGAGGTGGAGCAAGTGGAGTTCATATTATTCCCATACATCCTTTTGCAATTCAACAAAAAGTTTGGTTTTGTCTCACCTCACCGGACGTTCTTCTGGTGAGCTGGCCTGGTACCAACCAGCGACATGATCGACCCTGAAGAGTGCAAGCTGCAACTCAATGACTCGATCTGCTGGGTTTCCTTAGGCAGAAAACCTTTGAACAGAATTGAATGGACTGGATGTAGAGCACTTTTTGCTAACTGGGATCAATTGGAACATGTGTGATTGAATTGATGTTTTTAGTAAAGTGCCTTGAGACGACATTTGTTGTAAATAAACGCTATAAAAATAAACTGAATTGACCTGAAATTGAATTGAATATGACAAAATGTGGTTCTGAACAGTTTTTTCAAGCCATTTTGTGCTTTGTTTAATTTTTACATGGAAAATTTGAAATATTGTCGGTGGTACTTCGATTAAAACATTTGTTTCATTCGTTCAGATAAAAACATCTTATGGAAAAACAGAGGAAATGGCTATGTTTGCTGGTTGTAATTTGTGTGTGTGTGTGTGTGTGTGTGTGTGTGTGTGTGTGTGTGTGTGCGTGTGTGTGTGTGTGTGTGTGTGTGTGTGTGTGTGTGTGTGTGTGTGTGTGTGTGTGTGTGTGTGGAACAGGCTGGGGGTCCCTCTATTACAACACTCAAACCATCAGCTTCATTAGCCAAACAATTACACATTCATGAATTTGCTGTTAAAATGGCATTTGCTGAGCCGAGTGTGCCAGCCCCTGTCAACCTTAAGTGCTGGGTAAAATACTTTTAATTGGTCTCAGTCTTTTCGCCTGGTCGATTATGGGGGCTGGCTTTTCACAGAGCACAGTTGAAACATGGGGGCTAAAAGCCTCCAAAATGGCAGCATGGCAGCAGCGGAGCGGAGGAGATGCTCTGGAAAGAAAGGTCACGGTAATCACCATAAAGGGCAGCATGTAAAGTAATTAAAGTGAGAATAATTGGCTGCTACTTGTTTATGTGCCTCTTTCTGTGTGTATTTGTAGCAAAGACAGCAAGAGCATACGCACTGTGGATGCCGACACCTAAAGGACAGATGGTAAGTGTTTGAGTGTGGATGTGAAGGCTCTCGGTGACATTCAGGTGAACATAAACCTGCAGCTGTGTTTCCATTTCAATTCAATTCAGCTCCACTCGCATCTTATTCAAAATCCCTCTGACATTTGTAACTACGACGATAACAAAATATCCCAACACTTATGACATAGTGGTGTGGTGATGCACACCCCTATGAGACCAGACTTTTGGAGACTATTTTTGACAATTTCATACATGTATCATGTTGACGTATAAATTATGTCAATGCTCAATTAGTTTTACATAGCTCCTGTGTGTTTTAATGAAAAGTTTGAAGAAGTATGTTTTTTGCATTCTCATCAGTAGAAAATTACTTCATTTTTGCATTTTCTAAAGTGGAAAAGTATCATAACACCTCAAAGCTGCAGTTGATTTCACATGGATTTCTGTTAAAATCTCATCTTTTGTCTTCCAGCGGTAAATTGATGTTAATCTGCTAATAGAGCTATTTTTTAGCATTGTGCTTTAGTGTAGTAAAGCAAGACATTCTCTCATCTGTCACTGCAGCACTAAATGAGGATTGTAATGCTTTTGGTCATAGGTCTGCAGCTCAGGCCTGCAGGACAAATCTGTCCTGCAAGTTCATTTCAAACATTTACTAGATTTGCTGATATGCTGGTACTGAGTAATTAAATAATCAGTATGCTAACTTGTGAATGACATTATGACCTATTTAATATTTTAAAAATCCCATTTCAGGCAAGAGACAATAAATGAATGATGCTGTATGATTCATTTAACTTAGTACTAAGGCTGTGAACATAAAATATTAATAATTTTTGTTGTTTTTAACAGCTGCCAAAGGGACTACCAGCTTATTTTGCTTATTTTGGCTGTCTATGCACATTTACATTACGTTATGTTTGCTTAATGTTGCTTAATATCTTTTGCTACATTTATTCAAGCAGATTTAGGGGTCAGAATAATTTTAGTCTTAACTGTAAAGAGCAATCAAAACTGGACCAAATAATTTTACAACAATTTCAGCTGTTTGTTTTTTTAACATCACATATTGGGATGTGTGAAATCTTTATTTCTAAAAATGCAAAAAGCGAGATAAAATGTAAATTAAAATTTAAATTATGTTCGGTTATGAATTATGATTATGAATTTAATTAAATTCAAATTCAAATTAGAGAAAGAAAATGTTATGTTGGCTCAAGACTTTCTGCGTTGTCAGACCCACAACATCAATCTTGATGACCAACTTCTTAGACGTAAAAGGACTAATATTATAAAATGAGAATAAGAGACACACTAATAGTTGGGGGATGTTGAGAAGGTCGGGGAATGAGGTGGATTGATCGAAGTCTAGGTGGCATTTAGTCAATATCTAACAACGGAACACGCAAAAACTAAATGCCATAGGAGCAGAGGGCTGGATTTAATTGATGCATACTTCTCCCCTGCTGTACTTTGAGGGGCCTAATCAGTTTAAGTTGTCTGGAAAGGTATAGCTGGCTGAAATCAATGTTCACCAGTAAAGAAGGGAAAGCAAAGGAATTACAAACCCGCTTTTCTTTTTTTTTTTCACTCTTAGTAATGTCATCGAATGTAAAAATGACAGGTCTGGTTCTCTCTTTGACGGGACAGCAGAGGCTGTTTAACTTTTGTTCGGCCCTATTGTTTCTCATCTGACTGGCTGATGGACAAAACATAATCAGTTATGTGTTTTTCACATGCAAGGGCTTTCAATAAAGCATGTATAAGAATAAATAAAGAATGTTTAATTGCAGCCCACATAGATGGAAGCACTCTCACCAATATTGCTGGAGTGATTCACATCTGTTTTCACAATGGGTGGCACTTACTGATAATGTCTATAATCAGCCTATTTAATGCTTTCAGCTGAGTGGCAGATATGAAGCAGATGGTGAATTTGCAGGCGTAGTCTAAACACAACCTGCTCCATATTATTGAGATCAGCAGTAAGTTGAAGGCCACGATACTTCAGCACTTTCTGTAAAGGCTGGGGAACACGACGGCGAACTCAGGCTCCGCATTTTGATGAATCGTTCTCTGCAGGTGCAGAGGACCAACCGAGCATGGAAAAGACCTTGCTCACATCCAACCGCTTGAATGCTGGGAAAAATACTCAACGCCTTTGAACTTTAACCTCTCACTGTAAACAGAAGAGGAAGATTCACTTTTTCTCTATGAGTTGGAGGCTTTTTGTTGGGCCAGAGTACAGAAAATATCTTCCCTCGTAAATTGATTGTAACTATCCTGCACTTGGTAAGAAACATTTGCTACTGTATCTCCTGTAGAACAACGATTCTGAACGAATCAGTTGTTTCTCATGTGTTCTCAAAATGATTTATATGGCGGGATGGTTTGTTGTGTTTGAAATATTTTGTCCTACTTCTTGTTGCCAGTCGTGCTCTGTAGTAATTTCTTGACCATTCAGGTTTGATAGTAATTAGAGTTGAAAGACTTACCCACCATTAATTGTGATTAATTGCAATTAAGTACAATTAATCACGATAAATGGAAATAAACGTCTTCTAATTCAGTGATTGATTAATCGTTAATTGGACTATGGAGACTCAAAAAATGTCCATTTGCTGAAAGAACAACACACAGAGCACTGTGCTCTGTTTGTTGCACTGTGCAAAAATATACATTTTGTATGAACATGTTCTACCCAGAACAGAAGTGGCATAGTTTTGGCTTCACCTGGTTCAAATTCAGTAAAAAAAAAAAAAAAAGGCATAAAAAAATAATAAAAATAATAAACCTCCTATTTATTTCCCATCCAGTTATGTATAGGTTATTATTAATGAAATGATCAGGCATTCATTAAAAGAATAGTAAATTATTGCATTTTAGGCAACAAAGTATTTATTTTCCTATTTGATAAAGGATTAACTTATTTATGTGCCTCTTTCAATGTTTTTCTAATATTGTATATAAATAAATGCTTAAGTGGTTGAATAAAAAATCTGCAAAATGTGCCAATTTCTTCGATTTTTCTTCTGATTAATCTTCCAAAAAACAACAAAAGAATTTCCAAATAATCAATGAGAAAAAATAATCATTGGTTTAAGGCGTACTTATTAGTCCTGGTAAAACTGAACTTTTTTTTTTTTTTTTTTTTTAAGAAGCATTAATTCCAGTTAACTTTATGATTTAAGAAGGAATGGCTGGGAGGAATTTCTTTCTAACACAGGGTCAGGAAACAACATTTTGTACTTACATAATTATTATCTGAAGCCAAAACCATGAAAAGAAAGAAAATGTGTAAAGGGCAAATACTTCCAATACCCAGCACTGTATTCATGCAATCAGACATTATGAATACTTAAACTGAGACCCCTGCTGCTTGTTAATTTTATTTTTTTTATTAGTATTTTAACACAGAACATAATGTCCTGCAGGCCATACTTATTGTATGCATAGATGTAATAGTATGAGAGTGCTATTAAAGCATATCTGCATATCTAATCAGTGTAAATACCAGTGAGTGTGGTGTACACCCTAATGGGGTTGAAATCACTTCTCTTTGCAGCCATCAGGTCTGAGGATATGATCTTCAGAGCAACCAGCAACCCGTCATTGAAAATGTCCTTTGCGTTGACAAGCTGTCATTTACAATGCATCAGAGATAGTCTGTCGGAGGTAATCCCATTCAGCTTTTAGTCCAGCGCTACTCAAGCTTGTAAAAACCAAGAAAAAAAAAATCTAATTAACATTCGCAGTGACCCGAAAATAAACATTTATTTTCCCATCTTCTGCACACAGTGAAAGATTTCTGACACTGTCCTTTGATAGCCTGCAATTTCCATTTCTTTTGGGTTTTGCTTCTGCTTGTAATTTATGCATCAAAGTCATGCATAATTAATTTTGAATTTACCACTGGATAGGTTTTAAGACACCAAAACTATTTCTGTGGTAATAAGAGGTGTAGGTGGGGGCTTCCCTCAGTTCTACTTTCCGTCCTCCCTTTGGATCAAAACAAAGAACAAAACATTGCAAGGTTTCATCTGGAGAACAGTGTCAACTACAACACAGCATCTGTTGTTTTTAAATAAAGAGGTGCAAATTAAAAAGAACATTTTAATATTATTCATCACAACTGTACTCTGTAATTGGATAAAGATAAGTCTTTGAAGTGAAGTTGTACAAAAAGGCTTTAATAAGCAGAAGCATAGTTGTGTTCATAGTTGGCCTTGAAGTTTGAAGCTAACGGCTAGTCCGTGAGCGGCTGAGTCCAAATCGGACTTTACTCTCTTAAAACAATGCTTAGTCTTAAAAACATCATGGACGTTTATGTGAACGCTACGTTATGAACCTTTAAACAAATGGTCCTGCACCAATCTGGGTTTTTATTTGTTTAGCTAGCACAAGTCCAGAGCTTACGCTAGTTATATAAGCTAGCACAGGCTAGCAAAATAAAATGTGAAAGTCTCTAGAAACTTCCTTTGTGATGAGTAAAAAGTCCAGTGAAGAGACAGAAGTTCAGCCAACAACTCCCAGGAATAAACAATATAATAAGTTCTTCTTAAAATAAAGTTATTGTTGGTTGGGATTTTCATGCACCGAGCCTGCTATGCCTAATTGGAGGAAACCAAACTCATAATGCAGCAATGAACCTTTAAAACTGCCCTCGATGGTATCGAAGGTGGGGGTTTTCAGAACATAATTTTTTCTTGTTCTAAATCTTATTTTAAAGCCATGTTTAAATGTTGCCATAGCAACCATAGAGCTTTGGGAGACAGGGAGGACATTACTCATGCTATGGTCTTGTCACCTTTTCATAAGGATTCTGCAAATAAAGTTGCAGTTGCACAGTGAACTTGCACTTAGTATTGTATTTTAAAAAAATAACAGTTGCATCACTTTATTTTGATATATTTATTCACCATGACAAGGTGTTTCCCAAACCGAGTCTGTCCTTTTCCGCAGCATTAGTGGTGATGTTGTTAAAACAGCACAATTCTGTCTTATTTTAACTCAAAACTCGGTTGTTGATTTTGAAAGCCACTCTCCTGGTGTGTTTATGTTCAGTTATCTGCTGGAAGCCTGAATCAGCTAACAAGTGAGATGAATGAGATCAATAACCTTGCATCCACAGCATCTGCAGAGATGTGGGTGAGTTGGCAGGTGAACATGAAGACAGCTTTTTAACAGGCCCATGTTGGCTGTTTTTGAGGGATATAAACATTTTAACTAGTCTTGTCGGCTGGAATGTTTTCAAAATTTCAGAAAAATAATACAGATGAATTTATAAAGGAGGTCCAACTTGTTTATGAACCTTTACTTTCTGTTAAAAGTCTGACATGGAAGTTAAAAAGTGGAGTAATTGTAAGGAAGTTACATAATATTTTCAGTTTTTAAACCAAACCTTATAACTTATAAAGTTATAAACCAAACCTTATAACTTATAAACCTTATAACTTATAACTTATAACTTCAATGAAACTTATAGATGTCAGGGTCTGTGTTTTTGTTTCTTTTAGTTTTTCCTTTTTTTTTGTTGTGTCTCCCTGGAGCACCTGCTGCTTCTCATGGCATCCACCAGGTGCCGCTAGGATGCAGAGCCCCTGGAGTTGTGCCATGTCAACCCCGTCGACACACCTGCAGCTTGTTCGGAGGGCTCAGCCTGGGTGTTTATAGGAGCGGCGGAACGACTCCTCTCCGCCTGAGTGTTTTGTTTACCTCGGTAACGATCGTTACATGATAGGCCCCCCGAGATCTACGTCGATTTAACCTCTGTTTTTTCTCACATTAGGTGAACCCGCCGTCTCCCTGTTGATTCCCTGAGTGGGCCGTCTGCCCCGGAACCCTTAGCCTCCAGATTTACTCGGTCGCCTCGGACGCCTCTCCAGGAAAGCAGGACTCCCTGATCGAGCTTGGATCCACCTGGAGGTGCCTTGGCCTGGGCCTTGACGAATCTCGTTCTGATCGCTCTACCTGTCCGGCCTCCCACCAGCCCAGTTCTCCAGTGCTCTGCCAGCCGTCATACTCACACCCTCCAAAGTAAGATCCAATCTGTTTATCCCGGAGAGTCTCTCCTACCCGCTAACTAACCCGAACCATCTCATTGACAGTCTGACGAACCGGTGACCCGTTCCAGAAACCATCCCTCTTTCCTTTTCCCTCAAACTCAATAAATCATCATTGTTCAATAACCGCTTACCTGATTGTGTCCTTGCATGTGGGTTCGAAACCTTAGAGACACCATGACAGAACACTCAGGCCAGACCACAACCTCAGCGGACACAATCAGAAGGGCTCTATCCGAACATGCCCTGATTCAGTCCCACGACTCCGCTTTAAGAGAGCTGGGAAGCCGCCAAGCAGAAACAAATCGTCGGCTAACAGAACTTTCAAATTTCCTACAGAACCCAGTCCAGCAGGTACCTAGCGTTTCTTCCACTCCCTCTGCGGCTCCTGATCCGCCGAACCGCTCCATGTTTTCGGATGTCCGTCCATCTGCACCAGATAAATTTTCAGGAGACATTAAGAAGGTAAAAGGTTTCATTCTCCAGTGTAATATAATCTTTAATCATTCACCGCAGAGCTTTCCCCATGATGATTCAAAGATATCGTACATGTTATCCCTGTTGACGGGTCGAGCACTAGAGTGGGCCGAAGCCAGGTTTACATCCGCCTTGAATTATGGATGTACGTTTCCTGAGTTCCTAAGGGAGTTGAAACAAGTTTTTTGTCAGGAGACTGAAAAGACTTCAGCCTCCCGTGATTTGCATGGTTGAAGCAGGGCCAGAGGAGTGTGGCTGATTTTGCCATTGATTTCAGAATCAAAGCCGCAGCTTCTGGTTGGAATGCCCCTGCACTTAAAAGTGCATTTTTCCATGCGTTAAATGAGCGAATTAAAGATGAACTGGCAACTCTAGATGAACCTGAGACTCTAGACGAATTCATCAACCTAACCATAAAATTGGATAACCGAATCCGCTCCAGGGCGAGGGAGCGGTCCAGCCGGGTTTTTTCCCCAGGTGTTTCCCAACACAGTAACCGGTCCGAAGTTCAGGATTCCCCTACCTCTGCCCCTGAACCTGAACCTATGCAACTGGGACACACACGCCTAACCCCAGAGGAACGCCAGAAGCGGATGCGTTCCCGGCTCTGTCTCTACTGTGGTGAGCCTAACCATGTTATTGCTAACTGTCCCATTCGTTTAAACCCGCAGGTCCGGCAGTAAAGACGGGGGAACTGTCGGCGTTATCATCACAGTCAACTAAATCCCGTCTCATCATTCCAGTCACCCTCCTTAGCAATAACGAATCTTTTCCCCTGTCAGCACTCATTGACTCGGGATGCGAACAAAACCTCATAAACTCAGAATAGTCCAGCAACTGGGCATCAAGGTTGAACCTCTGCCTACCCCTCTCCGTGTTTCAGCCCTGGACGGAGGGAACCTACCACAAATCACCCACCGTACGAAGTCCATACGCCTATTGATCTCAGGTAATCACACCGAAGAGATTGCATTTTTTGTTTTCCCTGCTACCAGTTCCTCCTTAGTTCTGGGATTCGACTGGTTACACGCACACAACCCTCATATCAATTGGGCTGAAGCCAAGATCGAGTCCTGGTCCACAAGGTGTCATTCCACCTGTCTTCTCTCCGCCGTTCCGGGCAGGACCTCCCTGACTGAACAGGCAGAGGTCGATCCACCTGACATATCCTCCATTCCCAGTGAGTACCATGATTTATCTACGGTTTTCAGCAAAGACAAGGCGTTATCTCTACCACCCCACAGGCCGTATGACTGCAGCATTGACCTTTTGCCAGGAGCTCCATTACCCAACAGCAGGTTATACAACATTTCCAGAAGTGAGCGACAGACAATGGAGGACTACATAAACAAATCTCTCGCTGCCGGCATAATCCGCACGTCCTCTTCCCCATTAGGTGCAGGGTTTTTTTTTGTGGAAAAAAAAGATGGGTCCCTACGGCCCTGCATAGATTACAGGGGACTAAATCAAATCAAATAAAGAACAAATATCCATTACCACTGTGTTGTCCTCAGCTTTCGAGCCTGTGCAAGACGCAACCATTTTCACGAAGCTAGACCTCAGAAACGCTTATCATCTTCTCCGTATTAGAGAAGGTGATGAGTGGAAAACGGCATTTAAGACTCCTATGGGGCACTATGAGTATTTGGTGATGCCTTTTGGTCTCTCTAATGCCCTGCCTTTTTTCAGGCACTTGTGAACGATGTCCTCAGAGATTTCATTAACGTTTTTGTGTTTGTCTACCTAGACGACATTCTGATCTACTCCAAGTCCCTCGTTGAACACAGAAGACACGTCCGCTTGGTTCTCCAGCGGTTGCTTGAAAACAAACTATACGTAAAAGCCGAAAAATGTGAGTTTCACCGTCGATCAGTAACTTTCCTGGGATACGTACTGGAGGGCGGACAGGTTAGAGCGTCAGAGGACAAGATAAAAGCAGTACTGGACTGGCCCAAGCCTGAGACCCGTAAACAACTACAACGATTCTTGGGGTTCGCTAACTTCTATCGAAGATTCATACGCAACTATAGCCAAACTGCATCTCCCCTAACGGCTCTGACCTCCACCAAGAGGGTATTTGCCTGGACCCCTCAAGCAGAGGCTGCCTTCGCGGAACTCAAGTCCCGGTTTGCTCATGCACCCATACTCGTCCAGCCCGATCCCAAGAAGCAGTTTGTGGTGGAAGTTGATGCCTCCGACACAGGGGTCGGAGCTGTCCTCTCCCAGACCACCGACCATGACCATAAGCTTCATCCCTGTGCCTTTTTCTCCCGCAGACTCTCACCGGCGGAAAGAAATTACAACGTTGGGGACAGAGAGCTCCTGGCGATCAAGTTAGCCTTGGAAGAATGGCGACATTGGCTTGAGGGAGCTGAACAACCCATTCTGGTTTGGACAGATCACAAAAACTTATCCTATCTCCAATCCGCTAGGAGGTCCAACCCACGCCAGTCGCGTTGGTCTTTATTTTTTTCTCGCTTTAACCTGTCTATTTCATATCGCCCAGGCTCCAAGAATGTCAAGCCTGATGCGCTCTCTCGAGTTTATTCCTCAGATGACTCTGAAGAAGATCCGGCTCCTATCCTTCCCCCCACCTGCACAGTGGGAGTGGTCACCTGGGAGATCGAGGACCTTATTCGCCAAGCACAGCAAAAGGAACCTGCCCCTGAACACTGTCCATCAGGTAAAATGTACGTACCCTTATCGGTTCGATCCCGTTTCCTCCAGTGGATACACGCTTCAAAGTTTTCTGGCCACCCTGGCATCAGTCGCACCATTGGGCTAATAAATCGGAGGTTCTGGTGGGAATCGGTACACAAGGACGTGAAGGAGTACGTCTCGGCCTGTGTGGTCTGCTCCCGCAATAAGTCGTCGAACCATCATCCTGCGGGCCTCCTTCAGCCACTACCCATACCCCGACGACCCTGGTCCCACATCGCGGTCGACTTTGTCACTGGACTACCTACCTCTAAAGGTATGACTACCATTCTCACCATCGTCGATCGCTTCTCCAAGGCTTGTCATCTTGTTCCTCTCCGTAGATTGCCTACTGCCACCCAGACTGCCATGCTTCTGATTAAACATGTGTTTAAACTCCATGGCATTCCTCAGGAGATCCTCTCAGATCGTGGTCCCCAGTTTGTCTCTCAGGTTTGGCGCCAATTCTGTTCTGCCTTGGAGGCCAAGGTGATGCTCACTTCTGGTTACCATCCTCAAACCAACGGACAGACAGAGCGCATGAATCAAGAACTAGAAGCTACCCTGCGGTGCCTGACCTCCACCAATCCTGACGACTGGGCCCAGTACCTTCCCTGGGTTGAGTATGCGCACAACAGTCACATCTCTGCAGCCACAGGTCTTTCTCCTTTTGAAATAGTGCTGGGTTACCAGCCACCACTCCTGCCCTCTGATGAAACGACAATCTCTGTTACCTCTGTTCAACACCACATTCGTAAAAGTCGAAAGATCTGGAAAGACACCATAGATGCGCTCACCAACACCACTGCACGCAATAAACGCCTGGCGGACCGCAGGAGGACTCCTGCTCCTAATTACACCATAGGTCAAAAGGTGTGGTTGTCTACACGCGACATCCCCTCAAGGCGATGTCCAAAAAGTTGTCTCCCAAGTTCATAGGCCCTTTCGAGGTGTCGTCAGTTATCAGCCCATCTGCCGTACGTCTTCGTCTTCCTCCGTCCCTGCGCATTCACCCAACCTTTCATGTGTCCCAGATTAAGCCTGTCCTTTCTAGTGACCTTTGCCCTCCGGCCGAACCCCCTCCTCCCGCCCGTATCGTCGATGGCCATCCGGCCTTCTCCGTCCGCCGGGTCGTCGCCTCCCGGCGGCGGGGTCGGGGTTTCCAGTACCTCGTTGACTGGGAGGGTTATGGTCCAGAGGAACGCTCCTGGGTGCCTGGATCGTTTATTTTGGATCCCTCCCTCATTAGAGACTTTTGGGACTCCCAGCCCTCCTCTTCTGCTCGGCCGCCGGGTGGCGTCCATTGAGGGGGGGGTACTGTCAGGGTCTGTGTTTTTGTTTCTTTTAGTTTTTCCTTTTTTTTTGTTGTGTCTCCCTGGAGCACCTGCTGCTTTCATGGCATCCACCAGGTGCCGCTAGGATGCAGAGCCCCTGGAGTTGTGCCATGTCAACCCCGTCGACACACCTGCAGCTTGTTCGGAGGGCTCAGCCTGGGTGTTTATAGGAGCGGCGGAACGACTCCTCTCCGCCTGAGTGTTTTGTTTACCTCGGTAACGATCGTTACATGATAGGCCCCCCGAGATCTACGTCGATTTAACCTCTGTTTTTTCTCACATTAGGTGAACCCGCCGTCTCCCTGTTGATTCCCTGAGTGGGCCGTCTGCCCCGGAACCCTTAGCCTCCAGATTTACTCGGTCGCCTCGGACGCCTCTCCAGGAAAGCAGGACTCCCTGATCGAGCTTGGATCCACCTGGAGGTGCCTTGGCCTGGGCCTTGACGAATCTCGTTCTGATCGCTCTACCTGTCCGGCCTCCCACCAGCCAGTTCTCCAGTGCTCTGCCAGCCGTCATACTCACACCCTCCAAAGTAAGATCCAATCTGTTTATCCCGGAGAGTCTCTCCTACCCGCTAACTAACCCGAACCATCTCATTGACAGTCTGACGAACCGGTGACCCGTTCCAGAAACCATCCCTCTTTCCTTTTCCCTCAAACTCAATAAATCATCATTGTTCAATAACCGCTTACCTGATTGTGTCCTTGCATGTGGGTTCGAAACCTTAGAGGACACCATGACAATAGAAAGGTTTTAAATGTTTTAGTCTAAGCAACTACAAACATATAATTAACAGATCTTATATTCATCTGTCTTGTAAAGTCAGATTAAGATCCCTTATGATAACAGAAATGGATATCATTAAATATAACCCATATTTAGATATATGTCTTTTGTTGATGACACTAAAAACCGTTGATATGTTGCCATTGACTTTCTATTTAGAACATGTTGCAGAATGGAAAAGGATATTTACGACCACACTTTCAAAAACACACTTTCTTCAAATTCAAAGTCCCCCTTAAAAGAAAAAGGTTGAATTAAAAACCAGAGTACAGCAATAGTCTCTTTTATCCTTTCCCGTTTCTGATGACCGGACTCAGAACAAGTTTCAAGAGGAAAATAGCTTTGCGGTTAATATTCCTAGCAGTGCAGAAAAAAATGTATGCCTGATGAGAAAAACTGAAAATAAATTGGAACTTCAATTAGAGCAGTCATGTGTCAACATTAGCAATTAACATGGCATTGTTGCCTATAGCACTAATGGAATGGGAGATTGATTTGGCTTATTAACAGCTTAAGTTCTCTGTCCTTCGTCACTCAATAATCTTTTTGCTTTTCCTCAAGTTACTTGGCTGCTTCTATTACATTAAAGTATGAATGTCACTTCTTTAGATTTTAATAGAACATCATCATTTTCTTTAGAGGCTATTGTTTGTTGGTGTCTCTCATCTGAGCATTTCATTTAACTTCTAAAAGTCTAAAGATCTCACTTTAGAGGTTTGACATTTTTCTCAACAGTTCAAATTCAAAATGGTTTGAATGAGGAATTGCTTTTATTTGGTTTTCTGTAAAAGTCTTCTGATAAATGTGGTATAGATAGAAGAAGTGTTATGATGAATGTGGTTTTCTTAACATTTATTGTTTTGAAAAACTGAACTCAAAATAACACAAAAATTAAATCATAATGAGAATAGTTGAAGTGTCATAAAAATAAAATTGTACAGAACTAGTCATATTACGAGAATAGAGTCGCACGAAAATACAGTTAAAATGATACGACAATTTAGTTTATTATTTCAACTTTTTTTTTAAAATAATGATTTTTTTTCTTCTTATGATCCTAGTACTGCAAAACAGAAGCCCCAAACAATTAAATGTATCATAATTTGTATTGATATTAAATGCGTAAATATGCAACTGGGAACATGTGTGATTCTGGCTTTGAGGCCAGATTTTCCAAAAGAGACAAAAAGATGAGTGACTGGTGAAGAAACCAGGAAGTAATATTTAAACAAGAAGCATTGGTTGGATTGGCAGGGAGAAAAGGGGTGAGCACACTCCAGATTTTACTTTAAAGTCATTTTTGTCAGGTTCGGTGTTTTTTGTGTTTTATTCTGTTTCTGTGTCCTGAGTTCTCCTCGTTGTCCTGTCTTCCCCTTGATTGTCCCCAGGTGTGTCTTATTCCCTTGATTACCCTCAGTGTATTTAGTCCCTCCTGTGTCCTTTGTTCCTCTTCGGGTCCTTGTCGTACTTTTGTCTTTGTCTGCCGTTTTGTGTTTAGCCGCCTGTAAGACCAGTTGCTACCGGCGTTGAGCCCTGGCTTCCGCTCAGCCGTGCTGCCTGGCCGCGGACTACATTGTTGACTGTGTTTTTGTGGATAATTTTCATTAAATTACTCGCCATTCAACTTACCTGGGTCTCTAGCGTCTGCCTCACCACCTCCACCACACACTCTATGACAATTTTATTTTTTATGAACATTCCTCAAGACTCCTGAGCTAAATTTTGAAGTGAACCCATGGAGGGAGCCAAGCATTAGGGTGATGAAGAGGAGGACTTTCAACCTCAAAGACTTTGGCTAAAGAAAAAACATAAATGATCGAAAATACCAGTGGGAAAACATAAAAAGATGGTCAGCAATTCCAAGAAGCGTTTGACTGCTCTACAGCCAATAAAGGCCTTTCCATTTATTATTGAGAAGGGCAGAAAAAAAGAGAGATTGTAAATAATTTATGCACACTCACAGCAGGCAAAGTCGAAAATAAAAACATATTCACTGCTGTTCAAATAGCTTTCAAAGAAGAATAGGAATTGGTTTAAATTGGCATTGGCAGGTGGAATGTTTTACAGGAGCCAGAGACCGAAAATCAACTACAACAATGTGAATGTTGTATGTCTAGAAATGGAACTCTGAAACTACATCCAGAGACAGTACTCCTCGATTATTGATTTCTCTGGGTTTTATCAATCCAGCACAGAGAAGACTGTTTACACTTCATAAAATATTTAACAGAACAGGTTTAAAAAAGCAATTAAGCCTCAGACATAACAAAACTCCAGATTCAGATGATTAATAGCTTTCAAAAATGTGCTTCTGTCGCTTTGTTGTGCTCGGTTTTTACAGGTCCAGAGGTTTTTATGAAATAAGGAAGGTAAAAGATGGAAATGTGTATTCAGAAATAGAGCGCAATTCACTTTTAAATCACACAATAATTTTTAAAAATGCTGATGATGAGCTTTGCATTCCTGTTAGTGATGACAGAAGGAGGGAGGAAGAGGTTCATTTCATCCCTCAGCGTTCTATCACTTTCCATTTCTCATTACTGGCATTTCTGCAGTTGGCGACCAGCGTAAATGACGTCAGCGCAGAGCGTTTAGCTCTAAATCGGTTGTGCTTCAGTGGAAGAATAATTCATTGCAACCAGTAAGCTGCAGACGAGCTTAGTTTTTTAAAGCTCTCCTGTCAGATCCTGTTTGCTCATCTTTTCACTGGTGTTGGATGTTATTCCCAACGCGGTCTTGCATTGCTGACCGCAGTACAAGACCGCACCCCGAAAGAGGCTTTTAGGTAAAATAGGTAACGCAACTAATATTCATAATGCAATACTAATGCATTACATGTTTTAGATTAGTCATATACATTGACCCATTAAGATTGGCAGCTTAAGAAGCACGACCAGATAATTCATATTTTTGCACCTTCTCTTCCTTTGCGTTCTCATGCTGTTACCTGTTGCGCTGTTTTAATGACGTCATCAACAAGCATTACTGTGGTTAGCCTGCAGAATTCAGATCTTTACTGTAAGCCAAATGTCTATCATTTCTACTGTGTCCTGTAAACAGCAGGATTACTAGCATATGTTGTTGTGGTTCCTTCTTCTTCTCTCTTTCTCTTTCAGCAGGATTAGAGGCAGACTTCCATGGTGTCCACTTGTGTTCTCTGCTTCTTTTTCTTCTCCTCTCTTTTCCTTTTAAACCTTTACATTACCTTTCCCCCTTTCTCTTGTCCTTTATTTATTTATTTATTTATTTATTTATTTATTTATTTGTCTCAGGATCCATTGCATTTGAAGTAAACCTGAAGAAATTACTGATCAAGTGGAACATCATGGTGAAAGTAAATCTGTTGGGTCTCACCTTGACACTCAGACAACAATTTTGGGTGCACAATGCTGGACACTCCACGTCAAAAAAGAAAAAAAAATAAAGTATGAATAAAAATTGTACATTGTTGCTAAATATAATATTTTTTGTACATACAAAACTTAATACTAGTATCAACAAAATATCAACAAAAGCTGATTTTCCAGAAGCAGATTACACACTAATTGGAACAAGACTGGATGAATGGTGGAGTGAAGAAAAATGTACACACAAGACTCATAATTAGGAGCGGAAAAAAAAGCTTCAAATGTCGGTTCCGCTAGCTTAGGCTTCTCCTTCCACCTCGTCATGCAGTCTGGCTTTCTAATTCTCCAAAGACCCCCAGGAGCTTTTTCTGCTATGCTACCACTATCCTTCCAACGAATTGCTTATGCTAATGTGCCAGGGATGATATAGTCTCTGCAATTAAGCAATTAATTTGTCTGAAATTTACCGCTGTTTGCAAATGCCATCACTTTCATGCCTTCTTGACCAAGTTCAGCACAGAATGAAAAGAAACTATTCAAAAAACAAAAACAATTTGTTTGTTTATTTTGAGGGGGAGGGGGTTTAGATGAGGGAGGGGAAACACTGCTGCATGACCACTGAGTCCTTTGGGAATTTCTTCTCACAGATGTTTAACTTGATTTAACCAAATAGCATTACTATACCTAATAACATTACACACACAAAAATAAAATTAGATTTTCATCTCAAAACACTCAGCAACAATTTCCTGAACTCCTTTTTTAATCATCATGCTCATAATAGTGTGGTTAGGATTGTATTCACCATCTTGTTAAATTAGTTTTGCTCCTTTGTCACATTTTTTTCACAAAGTTCAGTGAGTTCTTTTATGTGTTTTAATGTTAAAGACCAACACAGAATAGCTATTGATACATAAATCAGTACATAAGTTTAAAAAATATATTTTTAGTTTTTCTTTGAGATTGCAGAAAAATCCTTTAAAAAATGCTCAAAGAAAGCCAGTTTTACACCATAACATCAGATTATGTCTACTTGCATCCTTAAAGTGACATGACATAAATATATTGGTGAAGGAGGACAAGTGATTGTCGCCTCATCGCACAAGTTTCATAGAAAATAAATGGAGAGGGAGCGACGTGTCATACTCATAATCAGATGGGAAGCAGGGTTTGGATCAGACAGGAGAGTTGTCTAACTCAGCAAAAAGAGTGTTGCGGTAGCCTATATGAAGTACTGCCCTTTCGAGATAACAAGGTGAACAGGGTTTGATTTCACAAATAAAGTAATAAAAGCTAAAACTGGACAACTGCGCTGACCCAGATGTCAAATTTTAAGACACAAAATGAACTAAACCCATGGGGAAGAAATAACTGGACTAAACACCTCAGGTGTGTTTGCACAGGTCAAAACGTAACCCCACACATTATTATAGTATTATGTGTTTTCCACTGACAAAGAATCATTTAAGAGTGAAATTAAGTAACTATGTTACCTTCAGTTGTTAAAAAAAATGCTGCATATCAAATATGACTTAAAAGAAATTTGCTGCTCTATAAACCCTTTAACATTTTCACCAGCATTTGACTGAGAAGTAGCTCCTACAATACATTCAGCAGTTCCACCAGGCGTTTGCTAATTGCTGCTGGCTAGTCTGAAGGAGCCGAGTGGGGGAATGGCTTGAGGAGGGCTGCTCCGTCGAGCAGAAGAAGTTCTGAGCTTCAGCTCGACGGTCCATCCAGGCGTTTTGCCCAGCTGAATGGTTACCATGGGAGATGAAAGGATTTCTCAAACATGCATGAAAGAATGTCAAAAATGTCTATTTTACTTAATAATGTCCCTTTAATGGATTTAACAGGAAAAGATGGCATAAAAAGAAGATAAATTAAAATATGTCTGTAAAATTGGAGGATGTTGTGATGATTTTCAGGCAACCTGAAATCATGTTTCATTTTTAAACATTTAACTGGAAATAATATTTTAACCCATTTTACAAGTCATTTATGTGTTTCTATCTGTGTTGCAAATCATTTGTAAACTCAATCATATCCTTGTTTATGTGGCTCTAATCAAGCCAGGGTGCCGATTGGTAGCGCTCTGCTTTTGCTTGTTTTTAACGTGCTCGGATGCGTCACTGACCACCTACTGGGGCGCTTTGAATGATTACATCTCCAGCCAGACGGTCTGCGCAGCATTTCCACCATCATCTGTTGTGTTTTCTGCTTAAAAAACCTTGGATAAAAGTGGACATGGGCATGTCGAGTTTAAAGCGAAATTACATTTATTTATTTCTTTTCGAAAAAGTCAAGGCTTGTTATTATGGCAACAAAACGTCGGTGCAACATGTGAAATAAGCAGCAACCAGACACGGAGGGAAAGAGACGGGGTTGAAGATGAAAGAGCGGCTGATGACGAGGGGTTGAGAGAAAGAGACGGAGAGAGACAGCAACTGCTGCTCATCATAATATGATTTAGGCTGAGGAAAGGGATGGAAAATTACAGATGCTTCTAAGTGCACTTTTTGATGCTGAAAGAGCAGGTAAGGCTCTTTGAAACCGACCTATCAGTGCTTTTTTTTCATGGCATAGTGCTGGTCCATACAGGCATGGGTAAATAACACCTGCAGCACTCAGTCAACGTGACCCAACATACAAACTCTCCTAACCATCAGACAGGTGTAGTCTGTGTGTGTGTGCGTGTGTGTGTGTGTGTGTGGGTGTGTGTGTGTGTGTGTGTGTGTGTGGGGGGGTGTGTGCTTGTTAATGTGTGAACTACTTTCTTGCTGCAGCACTAAAAGTAAACTGAAACAACAAATTGCTCCTTTTGCTGGTTTTGGTTTCTGTCTGCCCTCTTTTGGCCTTTCTGGACAACAGTTTAGCTTTTCTGCCTGGTTCACTGCTATTTTTGCACAAATATTCTCTTGTTTAGCCCATATTGTTTAACCTTTTTTGTTGAAGAGAACAAAACAGAACTCTATCATTAGCTTTAAGGGCTTTATCTCAGCCCTCATCTCAGTATGTTGTGTATTTTCAACTGTTCAACACCTGTTGAAGAATGTCGACAAAAGCAGGACAAGAAGGCCAAACAAGATGTGAACACAGCAGTGAAATGTCAATGTGGCAAAGAGGGCTGTTAGCAGTGATTCGAAATAAATAACCAAATCATTTTAACCCAGTTAGTCTTAGAACAAATCTGGCAAATTTCTCAAATAGTAAACACAATGGATAGCTATAAGTTTTATTTTCTAAAACCAGCAATGTAGTGTTTAAAATAAAATAAAATAAAATAAATGTCAGAGCACTTTGAGTTAAAGAAATGTTGTAAGTAGATTTGACAAAATGAGGATGCGAAGCTGTTTCAATGTGTTGATGGTCCCAGTTTCACCTTGACTCTGAAACAAAATCTTTCTTCTTTTCTTTCCCAGTGGCTGTTAACATCCTCTCTGAAGGGGGTCAAACTGCAGGGCCAGGGAACTTACTCAGAGCTGACTATTACTCAGCAACAATCATGACCGCAATTGTTTCAAGTGTCAAGAGACTACTTGCTACTATGAAATCTTTAAGAACAGTGCCTGTTTTGTGGCACAGCTTTTAACCCCAGTGGAAGGTAAAGCTTTAAACTGAATAGTCTGACACAAGCGAACAAGGTTCAATCGCTTCCCTGGTTTTGGACAAACATGCATATACATATGCATTGACCGACAGGAAATAGTTTTATTTTTCTTATAGAAGTAGAAAAAATTGTGCCCCTTGTCTATTACAAAATTAATATTGTAGTGTTTTTAAATTAGTTTTTTCAGTAAAAATGAAGTGTTATCCCCTCCCAGACCAAAAATCACATCTACAGTTGTGGTCAAAAGTTTACATACACTTGTAAAAAAAACATAATGTCATGGCTGTCTTGAGTTCCCAATAAGTTCTAGAACTCTTATTTTTCTGTGATAGAGTGATCGGAACACATACTTGTTTGTCATAAAAAACAGTCATAAAGTTTGGTTCTTTCATAAATTTATTATGGGTCTGTTGAAAATGTCACCAAATGTGCTGGGTCAAAAATATATATTAGAATTTGGTTACATGTCCCTTGGCCATTTTCACGGCAACTAGGCGCTTTTGGTAGCCATCCACAAGCTCCTGGCAAGCTTCAGGTCGAATGTTTGACCACTCTTCTTGACAGAATTGATGCAGTTCAACTAAATTTGATGGTTTTCTTGCATGAACCTGTTTCTTTAGTACTGTCCACATGTTCTCAATGGGGTTTAAGTCAGGACTTTGGGAAGGCTATTCTAAAACCTTTATTCTAGCCTGGTTTATCCATTCTTTACCACTTTTGATATGTGTTTTGGGTCATTATCCAGTTGGAACACCCAACTGCGCCCAAGACCCAACCTTCGGGCTGATGGTTTTAGGTTTTCCTACAGAATTTGGAGGTAATCCTCCTTCTTCATTATCCCATTTACTTTCTGCAAAGAACCAGTTCCACTGGCAGCAAAACAGCCCCACAGCATAATACTACCACCACCATGCTTGACAGTAGGCATGGTGTTCCTGGGATTAAAGGCCTCACCTTTTCTCCTCCAAACATATTGCTGGGTGTTGTGGCCAACCAGCTCAATTTTTGTTTTGTCTGACCACAGAACTTTCCCCCAGAAGGTTTTATCTTCGTCCATGTGATCAGCAGCAAACTTCAGCCGAGGCTTAAGGTGCCTTTTCTGGAGCAAGGGCTTCTTTCTTGCACGGCAGCCTCTCAGTCCATGGCGATGTAAAATACGCTTGACTGTGGAGACTGACAATTGTGTTCCATCAGCTTCCAAATCCTTGCAGACCTGCTTTTTAGTGATTCTTGGTTGACTCTTGACCATCCTGACCAATCTCCTCTCTGCAACATGTGATAGCTTGTGTTTTCTTCCTGATCGTGGCAGTGGCACAACTGTTCCATGCACTTTATACTTGCGAATAATTGTCTGCACAGTTGTTCTTGGGACCTGTAGCTGCTTTGAAATGGCTCCAAGTGACGTCCCTGACTTGTTCAAGTCAATAATTCACTTTTTCAGATCCACACTGAGTTCCTTTGACTTTTCCATTGTAGCTTTTGTGGCTGAGTCTGATCACTGGGTCAAATGAGCCCATTTCAATAGGCTCTGAGAAGTGAAAAGCTGTAGTCAATCAGAATCACTTACAAGAAGTGAAGAGACCATGACATTAAGCTAATTTGATTGACACAAACTCTCTACATCACCAAAATTGACAATTTATGTTGCTGTATGTATATTTTTGACCCAGCAGATTTGGTGACATTTTCAGCAGACTCATAATAAATTTATGAAAGAACCAAAACTTTATGACTGTTTTTTGTGACAAACAAGTATGTGTTCCGATCACTCTATCACAGAAAAATAAGAGTTGTAGAACTTATTGGGAACTCAAGACAGCCATGACATTATGATTTTTACAAGTGTATGTAAACTTTTGACCACAACTGTATATTTTCTCTGATTTTCACTGGTTGTTTGTGGTCAGAACGGTGCATTTCTTTAGCCAGCAGCAGGAGGAGGTGGAGAAGAGTGATCTTTTCACAGATTATCTGATTCATAGCAAACTGTCACGACATGGTGACAGCTTTAACAAATATAAAAAAAACATATTTTATTCAGTTTATTTTCTGCAGTTTGAACAAAATGCAACAACATAGCATTTTTTATAAGTCCGGATTGATTCATGTATATTTTGCACATTGCCTGTGACTGTTGCTGGTGGGGAGAGACATTTCAACAAGCTAACACTAATAAATAAAATTGATCGACCTATTTGTTGTATTTTATGTGAACTGTGTCATGTAAAATTCACTAGCAGTGAATATTGTGCCAGTATCAGAATTGAACCAAAGAAAGCAAACCTTTAAAATTGTGGCACTTTTGATCGGTCGGATAGAGTTAAGAAACTTTAACAGCAGCTGTGAAAGGGGGGCCCCAACTGAATTTTTTGTCATGGGGCCCAATATTCCTGGCAGGGCCCCTGCTTCTTTGTATCCCTCTTTTCTTTCTCTTTCAGTCATCCGTCACCTCAGTTTTTCTCTCTTCTGTACATGTTTCTGATGGATCTTTCTCCACCTCTGCATCCCAAACCCTCTCTCCTCTCCCATGCAGACAGACAGACGGACAAATGGCCGGATGACTAGCGGAGTCAGAGATTTGCAGCTCCTCCTCTGCACTGCTATGATATCGAGCGCCTGCCCACTCCTGTCATCGTAGCACACCCAAATAAATTGCCTCAATACTCAGCCACTTCGTTCATTTGAACAGCTCTCCTTCCCTTCTCTCTTTTTTATTTCACTTAAGCTCTCCTCTCTGCCTCAGTACATTTCTCTAGAGTTTCATTTTTCTTCCTACCTCTGGCATATAAGCAACAGTGGCGTGACGTTAACAATCAATTTAACAATATATATTGAACACAGTTCCCTGGAGAAATTTGTAATCAAGAAGCGCATCGATCTGGTGTATTATTCCGTAGTTTGTTGTGAATGTTGGAACAAAGTCACATAATACCACTTGATTACCCCAGCTATAGTTGCAGAAACAGACTCTGAACTAATACCTTGTATTGAGTTTCTCCAGAGAGATTCTTAGTGGATTGCTTTTTTGCTTTGACAAGATCAGGAGGCATTATGCCTCCCCTTGCTTTTCAAAGTTAGCCTGGAAAACCTCGATAAGATTCAGAATTGACCAAGAGAGAGCTTTTAAGGTAACAGTGTATTGAGAGCATATTATATGTTGAAAAATTGACTTGGGGTGTTGGTGAACTTTAGCCAAAACAAAGTTAAGCTAAAAAGTTTTAATTTGGGTGACTTTGTATTTCCTCCATTCACTAGCTGCCTTGCAAATATCTGAGATCAGGCCAGAGGGTTTTCCAGAAGAGAAACTTTGACATCACTTTCTACATCGGCACACTACCTAACTCTGAGATATCCCAAGGTGCATTCAGGCCAGAATCTATGCCTGCAGCAAGTTCTTCCAGGTGGGCAAAACATGAAAACCTCAGAAGCTGGGCAGATAGGAGACTAGCTAATTAAATGCACAAGCCGCCTCAAGTGACATTCTGACGCAGAAGAAATTAGTCAAATCTTATGACTCTAGAGTCAGAGCCACAACTGGCCAGAAAGTGTTGAACTTAATATAATATCTTTTATTCACCATGAGAGACCAGATTAGACAAACCTGCATTACTCCAGAATTTGACCAAACCCAGTCCATTGAGCCATTTATTTTCTTACAATCATTCATAAATAAGACAATTGAACTCCTTCACTTGAAGCAGAGACTGACTAACGAACTGGAGAGTGGAATCCATGTTTTCATGGTCGAGGACCACGGCCTCGGACTTAGATGGGATGAAACAAACTGCTCCAGCAAATACGGAAGATTATAGAATGAAAGTGTTAACATAAAAACATCAACTACAAAAAGTAAAGCTCAGACACTCCTCTTCATGACCTCATCTTGATATGTTCTTAATGAACACCACTGAGAGGACTCAAGACAATAATGGTGGACTCTTTGGAGGATTTTGTGTCATTTCCTTCAAAGGTTTTTGGTGCAAGGGCTAAAGGTTCATCAAAGGCTTTGACTCATTTGACACAGTTGGCAGTTGGCCAGTTTGATGTCCATCTATCTTTGAGTCCTTGGGATAGACACTTCACCCTCCTTGCCAGAGTCTCTAAATCAATTTTAGATTTATATTTTTCTTATTTTGAATGTCTATATTTACCTACTGCTGAATTACCATTTACCTTTGGAACGGTTTCAACTGGTTCTGTCCAGGGATTTTGTTTCTCTGCCTGTTACTGAACCCCACAAGAAGAGGCATCTATCCATCCATCTTTTTTTATCACAGTGTTGCAGGAAGAATGCTGCACAGATTTCTTAATGCATAGCAAGGTCGATAACATTTCTGCCTCAAAGACTGAGTCTGGCCAATTTGAGTCACTTACATCCAGAAAGTCATTCTTTTGATTGTAATTCCCATCTCAAGACCACAAGTGATGGTTTGGACCTTGACAGAGAATTTTGTTTTTTTTGTCTTCACCACATTACTGCGATCACTTGTATAACTCCATACTAGAATCACCTGTAAATAATATATTTTAGACCAAACCCTGACCACCAGGGAAAAATCCATAACAGTTTTTGGCAGAGAGAAAAAGAGCGACAGAAACAAAAATGCAAACATTTCAAGTCAGGGTTATTTGCACAGCACATCAACAACAAGGCAGTTCAAAGTGCTTTATGTAATAAAACATCATGTAATCATCAATTATGAAACCAGAAATAAACATTACATTTTGTCAAATGCTAACATCCAACTCACGGAGCGAAAACATTTATAAATATGTTGATCAATGTTCCACTTTTAATCAAAGCAACTCTGAACAGGTGGGTCTTTAGCCCTGATTTAAAGCCACTCAGTGTTTCGGCATCATTGTCTGGAAGTTTGTTCCAGATTTGTGGTGCAAAGAAATTGAGTTCTGTTTCTCGCACTGCATTTGAGTTTGCTGCGGCATCAGTTCATTGTGCTGTTCGTCTCCGTCAGACAGGAGGAAGGCCTGGCAAGCCAGGCAAGCTGTGTCGGATGAGCTAGACATCTGGCAGGAATGACAGCCCCCATGTGACAGTGACTTCCTGTAGCTCCAGATAATTCATTTCAAAGATACGAGTATAACTTCTGACACTCCTGGCAGAAGGTGCAAATGTCAGTTTGACACCTGAACACAAGGCTTCAATTTCATTGTTAATGCAGACGTGGCTGATGAGGTGCTTTTATTCATGCCAGCTGTGTGTTTGCCAGATCTACCTTCAGAACCACAGAACAGAGTCATATTGCAGCGTCGGGACATGTTTTTCTTTTCAAGGATGTGATGCATCAGCATCTCTCTATCAACCCGTTAAACCTTCAAATTCACTCAATAAGTAATCAACACCAAGACGGGATCTATTAACTACATATAAATGACTATTTTGTAATTGAAATTAGCAGTCAGAACTGGCGATTGTTCTTGCTCTGGGGTTGGCTGCAGGTCTTCTTCGGGCGAACCGCATCCCTTCAGGCTCTTTGGGCTCCGACCGAAGTACATAAGTGCCAAGTTCTTCTGCTTTCAATGACAGCAGCAGACTTTATTTCCCCCCTTATGAGTTGATTAATATGTAAAGTTGGAGAAGAAATGCAGGTGCATATGAATAAGTCTCATTCACCGCATCCCTCGGAGGTTGAACTGGGACACAGCTGTTGTGGTGCAAGGTAGACGACTTGAAGTCTTTGGTTGAAAGTTTTCAACTTGGAAACAAGTAAAAAATCAAATTGTTTTAATTATGAAAATTAAAAATTGCCAGGATACGTTCATGAAGCCAGATCCATCTTTACATCTTTGTAAGTCCTGTCTGTCACATAATTATTTTAGGGTTGAAACAATTAATTGGATTAATTGTGATTAATCACAATCAATCAATTGTATATCTTTTACCCCACTTCCTATTGCCAGACACATTCTATAAGTGATTTCTTGATTGTTCAGGTTGGGCAGTAATTAGGGTTAAATGATTAATCTGATTAATAATAATTTATAATTATTTAAATAATCGTCAACCTTATCAGTAATTAATTAATCGATATCTGAAATACACAGTCTCAAAAAAAGAACAACACACAGAGTTAGTAATTGACCCAAAGCCATGCAAAAATATATAGATTTTGCATAAAAAAAGATTTAAAATTGTTCTACCCAGAACTTCTGCAGTGAAATAATTTTAGCTTCACCTGGTTTAAATTCTTTTGAAAGCAAAATCTCCTATTAAACATGTTTTGCAAAAATTTGTCAACTAAAGATTGTTGTGTTATTTCACTTTCTTATTTAAAAAAGGAATTCACTTGTTTATTTGCAACTTTTAATTTATCTCTAATATTGTATATTTAAAAAATTACTTAAGTGATTGAATGATAAATGTAATTTTTTAAAAATTCGATTAATCGCCTGAACAATCAGCAGACAAATGTATTGACTACTAAAATAATCTTCAGTTCCAGTCCTAATTGAATGTGATCAAAAGAGACATTTAGAACAGCTCCAGATGAATTTGTGTGGAGGAAGCAACAGAAAAAAATATTTTATGAAAAAATTGAACCAAGGAAAATGTGGGAGACCAACTCTCTCTGAAACCAATTTCAACATGGCTGGACGACGCATCAGGACATCAGTGTCCAGGCCGCCTAATTGCTTCTCTCTTCTCTTATTCAAATCTCCCTGTACCGCTGCACTTCACACTCTACAACATTTTACTCCTCACTGGTTTCTTCACAAAGGTGTGACTCTCATTTTGGTTTCATTATAGTTTTTACATATATATTAAAATATTTTCTAACAAAACATGGACCACCTTTAGGTTTGATTATACACATGTTTACTATGTTCTGATAAACTTCTGCAATGTCACAAGATAACATGTGATTTTCCTTTGGCAACCAAGGAATGTCTTTGCAGACCCCACACATGCTGGACATAAACTGGACATGTACCTTGCCGCCATAGAGACCGTTACTTCCCCCATCCAGTCTCTTTGATGCACTTAACAGAGTTACTACCATGAAACTCAACCTTGTCTTACTCTTTTGTGAAAACAATGTATACATACATATTTACGAATGAAAAAAAGTTCATTTTCAGCTTTGCTTCGTCTATATGTTTAAATTTAAAATATCTTTATTGAAGGCTTTGGCCTGAATCTTCTGCTGGTAAGAAATGTTGATGGGGTTGATGGGAGAAGACTGCATGACAGTCAACATTATCCCAGATATAAAACTCATCCACATCAAGTGATAGTGATCGCAAATGTTTGGCCAGAGCTTGTCAGTTCTCAACAGGATTACACCAGATGCAAAATTAAAGAAATCACAATCAAGTGTTCGTCTATTTTCATGGGGATTTTCAGGTGATTTTTTTTGTCACAGGATTGGAGAGAATTCCAACAGGACTATATGCATTCCAGAAAACAAACACTGTGCTGGCGTTCTGTGTGTAGTCGGCATGCTGTGAGTGTTTGCTGGTGGAATGACAGCCATCAACAGGGTCCCAGAGGGCTCCATTAAAAAACCTGAAAGCATGGCTTTATGGGTGAGCAGCCTGCTGAGTGACAAATATCTCAAAAAAAGAAGAGATGGTTTCTAGACGTTAGGATTTCTTCATGGTGAAATTCAGCAGGCAAACACGATACATATGGTTTTATTAAACAATTGACTTTAATGTTGTTTAAAAAAAATTGCTTGTTGTGAACCGAATTATTTAATTCATCTTCTAAACCACATGTTATGTGGGAACTAACATTCATTATTGTGAGGTATGTTTTTCAGTGTTTTTCCCTTTTGTCATTTTAGACACTTTAGCATTTCAACCATAAATCACACAAAAAAATACAAATAAATAAAATGTTTCCAAAAAAATAAAATAAATTTAAATCCAACAGACCACAAAAAAAATGCAAAAATGCTAGCATAATTAATTAGCCACATTTTAACCAAAAACTACTTATCAACAAAATAGGTTACCCTTCTGCTAAATTATTGAATAAACAGACATATGAGCTCCACAATAAAGTTATATATTGTTTTAATATGTTACTTAGCAAACATTAGATCCATGCAAAGTGCTAATACACTCATTCATCTGTCAAGTGCTGTTAAGAAATGTCAATGGTGTGTCAGATTTACCACACATGAAGGTTCCAGCCAGTACCTTTGTAAATTAAATGTAATAATGTAAAAAAGAAATAAACATTACATACTGTATATAGAAATTTAATTAAGAGGTTATAATCCTATAAACTAAAAAGGAAGGAGATAAAATCTATGTATTTACGTCGTTATACTGAGATAGGTTTGTATGATGGGTACACTGTGGTACACTCTGAGCCAAAATGAAGGAAATAAGTAATGAGTTGTGGATAAATATTCTGTCAAACAGAATATTTAATGTGAGACTCACAGCTCTGGTTCCGTCAAAGCGATGTGGACCAAAACAGACTTTTACGTGAACAGAGACTCAAATCTTTAGAGATTCTGGAAGTTTTGGCTGTATGAAAGAAGTTTCTTTTTTTGTTTTTTCTTAAGCAGAGGAGCGAGTTGTACTCGCTCCTCTGCTGCCTCTTGCATCCGTTCACATAGGAGATGGATCAAAACATAGAAGTAAAACATAAAAAAAGCTCCACGAAAGGGGAGTAAGTGAGTGCTCCATCCAGGGGTGGATTTGCCTCAATGACAAATACGATGTCAGCCTGATCTCTTAGGTTTTCACAAAGTAAATAAAACACTCCAACCAGCGGCTGTTGAAGTGGAAAGAAACGTCTTGTGATGCTCAAAGCCTTCATCAGCTTTAGACATCGCTGGAGCTCTCCAGTCCCTGATTCTCTTGATTCAATGTTTTTGTCACTCCAAGGTTCCGTGGAGCTTTGGGTTTATTTTTCCCAACATGTCAGTAAACGGAGTTGCCTTTGTGAGTGCACATTAGCTGCTCGATGGCCTCCCATTATTAAGCATTATATTAAAAAATCCCTCGCTCACCCCTGTTTCCTCAAATGCAGCAGCCTTCAGTGTTTTGCCATTAATGCACTGACCTGCTGAGCATCCAGGCTAAATGGAGGTCATGCTAATTTGGTTGGATAACAACGACCTAAATAAACCCATCAGCATACTAATAGAGCATTCGCCGGATCTAAATGAACATTAAGATGCTTTTATTTCTTTGTTTTTAACATACTTGCAAAAGCGTTCATACCATTTAGGAGATTTTCACATTTTCACGGCACAAACTTGAATTTATTCTACTGGGCTTTAACTGACGAAGAAAGTAGAGAATATTAATGAAGTGGAAAGTTTTGTAATAATATTAGTTTTTTGTTTGTTTTTTTTTTTTTCATGCAACTGCAGCTGCGAATACTTGCATGAGAGTGATTGTCAGCACCAAGACCCTCCTCCTGCCTCTGATTGTTTTTTTCTGATCGAGAGCTGTGTTTTTCTGCAGCTGGCAGTAGGACAACATGGAGACTTTTTTTCACAGATTATCTGTCTCATGTTATACTTAAAGTTCTCTAACAAACCTCACAGATCAGCTGAATTTATGTCCTTTGAGAATAAATTAGACACAGATTGAGTCCATTTGGAAATAAGAAAGCTTAAAAATCCCCCGTTCTCCCCTGCTTCCTCAAACACGGCAGCCTTCAGTGCCACGTGGATTTTATTTAGGGGCATCAAATTAACAAGGAGCTGAATACTTTCACACATCAGGAGGGATCTTTTATCATTTACCGGCAAAAATTTCTCAGCATGATAAGAATTTAGATTTATCATAGTCTCAATATAGTTCAATGAATGATGTTAAATAAAAAACAAGTCTCACTGTTTTCTCTACCATTTGTACCACAAGAGCATCAATAAATACATATTAGTAAAGTTGAAAACATGATTAAATGTATCTCACTTCTTTATTTAGTTTCCATTAGTTTCCGATTCAAATGGGAATTTGTCTTTACAATGTTTGCAGCACTATGAACGCTGTCCCACATAGTCAAGGCCATAACTAAAACTGGAAATCATATTTTTTTATTGCTATCACAATAGTACTATAAAATATTGCTGTTAAAATTCCAAGTCTTTATCACCCAACCCATACTTTCACATTTCACGTTTTATTTTGTAAAAGAAAAATGTAATTTGGCTGAAAAATGCACGCTTTAGTTCGCTTTCTATGGAGGCCAGTCACTGCAGGGTTGTACTCACACACACACGCATACATACGCACACGCACACACACACCACCCGCCACTCATTGCTTCAGTTTCCAAGTCTTCACTGTGAAGACATGGCAAGAGTCAAGCAGATCTTCTGTGTTTCCCAGCTCCCCTCAGTACAGCTTTGGCATCCACGCAGTGTACATGTCACCGCGCTCACACACACACACACGCACGCACGCACACGTACACACACTCACAGCCACAAACTGAGCCTGGCTGCTGACATCACCTCAGAGGAAGATAATCCAGTTAGCTCTGCTGCCGTTTGTGGTCACACGTGTGTTTAAAGTGTAATGTTTGCCCATTTTCATCGTGGGATTAGTCAACCAAGAGTTGTAATTGATGCTTGATGAGCCAAATAATTTCAGAGAAAGACTTTGTTCATGTATCGGAGGCTTTAGCAGACACAGAGAAGTCTTTATCTCACTGTGCAGCTTCGGGCAACAGTTGTGCCATTTCTAATCTCACATTCAGCATGAAAACACAGAGACATTTGAGTGGCATTTGCTGAAATATGTGCAAGGAACAGATTTAAACAAGGTGTTAACACATGAAAGTATATGGAAATTCGCTGTGACTGGAGGAATTTCACTATGCTGAATCATTTAGAATGAAATGTTTTTATCATACACTTTCAAGGCTCAAATATTGATGAAAAACCTTATTTGTGGAAGCACATCGTGGAACGACTAACATACTTGTTTTATTGGGGGAAAATATACTCTTTACCTAGCCTGGTCACTTCCTGTGGTTATATTACAAGCAAGCCAATCAGCAAATAGAAAGAGTTATTAGTGTGGACGATGATTACTGGTATTGGCAGAGAAGGATGTGAACAAAGCCCTTCACTCTGTCATTAAATCTGCCATTCTGCCAAATATTTAGCAATTATTTTTAGAACAAGAGGAATGTGTAGGACATTTTATAACTAGAAAAACTGTCATGGTCCTACTCCTAATAGGTGTGTTCACTGTGCTCAAAATTTCCGGTAGAACAAAACAAAGCGTAGAAAAAGTCTTCTTTTTACCAGGCTAACTTGCTAACATGCTAAAGCTGCTTTTATGGGAAACAACCTGTTGTTTACGCTGTTAGGTTCATATTGAAGTCTTGGATTCTCAGCTTTTGAGAAACTATTGCTTCCTGTAGGCAAGAACTCTGTTGAGATTTTACCCAACAGCTGAAGTATTTCTGTGACGTATGCAATTCGCCACTTGAATAATATAAAGTTATTAAAAATTGCCTGTGCTTCAAACAACAGTCCTCCACAACCAAGAGAGAAGTGTTGAGCTGAAGAAGGCGGCTCTTCAGGTTGATTGACTTTGATCACTTTCTCTGCTGCCATTGCTAAAAGTACAGACAGACTGCATATTTTTAATCTGTTCTTGTCTTGGCATTGTTGCATTGTTCAATTCCCAGCCTGGAGTGTTTTTCGATTTAGGTAGACGGGAAGAGGACAGGAAGAAGGGGCAAAGTTTTGCAGCAAGCGCACCAAGGTTGGGAATTAAACCCGGGATAACGACGATAACGACGACATCATGCCATGTGATGCACTAGCAGACTACAATTCAAAAATTAAGGTCATTATTCACAATTCCTGTTCACTGATTGGCCCAGTTGAAATTATGCCAGAGGAATCCAAGTGAATGGGAGAAATTCTGGAAGGAAATGGTCATCCACCAAACTTTTCTGTCATTTTTGCTGCTGAATTTGACTTTGTTGGGAAATTGAACTCTGTGTAGCACAGAATTTATTCTTAACAATTACATGGTATTTTTCTTTCTGTATTTAAGTTTGCAGTCAAGCCCAAACCTTTGACTTGTACACACAAATTTTGAATCTTCCTTTCTGAAAAGCTGGAAATCAACAGTCACCATTGAATGTTGCGTCTTCTTAAAAGACCATTTCATGATGGGTATCAAACAATCCCAGATACTTTAGTTTCTGGTTGCTGAAGAGAAAATTCAGAGAAAGCTTCTGCAGAAAGAAAGTTCCTGTGATCTAAGCAAAAGTCAAAGTCTTCTCAAAGGTATCTGCGCGTTCCAGACATGAAAGTCCTGGTGTGCCTTGTGTCACTCGTTGTCCCAGGGCTTCACCACAATCTCTTCATGGAAATTCAGAAATATAAACAAGCGCGTCAGCACAATGCGATGAATACGGGGCATACAACGTATTCATGCAGAGGCCGTAAATAAATAACATCAACCAGTGTCACCTCTCTGAGATAAAGGAGTTCTTGGGGATTTTGACATGTCCCGTGTGGCTTGACTGTTTCCACTTGTCGGCTTAAAAAACTAATCCAGTTTCTTTTCACCTGAGAGCTTAGGCATGCAGTGCTGCCGTTTCCAAATCATTTTTTTTCTTTCTGGAGTGGACTTAGCATAGATTAGCCTCATTTTCCGCCTCTTATCTTTTGTCCCTCCTTCTTGTCACCTTTTTTATTTGATTCACTCAACTTTGTTTGTGCTCTTGTTGACGGCTCCGGCTCTTTTGTTTGTTGCTTAAAGCGAGCGAGGATTTAGCCTCGTTCCGACACGCCGTTTGGCCTTGGATCTGAACTGTTTGACTTCAGGCAAACACCTTTTTTTTCCTTTTTTCTCCACCCTCCCTCCCTTCCTCTTGTGCCTGGTGTAATCCTGGCAGATAAAGCAAACCTCTTCGAACACACTGGAGTGTTGCAGTTGCTTAGGCAACAGACTATCCCATCTAATCCGACCTGTTCCCATCTCCCCAAAGTCTGAATACCTGTCGAATTGAAAGGCTTCTTAAGCTCGCCGCTTGTTAGGCTTGTGTCTTATGAATAGCATCTTCAATGAGATTTCTCTAACATCTTGTCAGCTCATTCTCTGATATCAGAGCCGCCAGTGGTCGAAGTGTGTTGACTCGCTAACCTTAAAAGGAAACAAGCAGCTGAATTTGCTGGAAATGGGAATGAACTGAAAATCGCAAATTTAGGTGAGCTTGTCACCTTGAAGAATGCCACAGTGTTTGTCACAGTGTGGTCCCAACGTGTTTGTTCACAGCGCCGCTTCATCAAACTGACGTTACGTATGTCACAGCCAAACATTACGATTCAGTAAAATCACATCCAATCGTTTCAAACTTCCACGCCTCCAGGAAACCACCATTTCTCAAGAACTGAGGGTCCAGACCTGCACATGAAGCAAAGCATCGGACCAGAGACTGGTTTTTAACAAGCCAACTTGCACTTGTTGCAAATTGTTGAAGTTAATTTGAAGGGAAACGGAATCACAAATAATCAGGGTTCCACTGCAGCATCAGCCGACTGTTTGAAGGTTTAACTCTTCCTTCATGTTAGCTGCTAAATTTAACTTTGTAGGGAAATCAAACACTGTGTAGCACAAAATCCTTTTTCAACAATTACACAAGTCTTTCTGACATTTCAAAATGCTTCAAGACTGTGAAGGTGCAGCGAAAATATTACTTACTGCTTTACTTTACTTAAATTCCAAACTTAAATGTTTCGGATCATCAAGCACATTTTAGCAAACAAGCAACCAAAATGGGTGTGGCTGATGGGAATTGACTGTAAATTGCAAATTGAAGCCCTTGTCACCTTGAAGTGCACCACATTGTTTGTCCCTGTGTCACCCCTCCCCCGCCCCCTCCCTGCTCCGTTCCTTCAGTTCAGCTCTTATTTCCCGCCTCAGAATGAAATGATTGGAAGGGATGACGCCGCCGAGCGCTTTATAATCTCCCCTGGTGTGCCAGGAGCAGCAAAGTGTTGGGGACATTGTATTGATTTATATAAAACTCAATGTTCCCTTCACTGCCCAGATCTGAGTGTGTCTGGACCACTGCGGCGATAAGGGATTCCACTAATGTGAGCTCAGAGCAAAGGGGCCTTGATGGAAAATGGATAAGCTCAGTTATAACAACCTAAAAGTTTGCCCTCTCTGCTGCATGTGCATTCTTTTCTTTTTTGTGTGTGTTTTTATCGTATCATTATGTTGGAAAGTCTGAACTTGATGAAAAGAAGAATCCAGGATTATGTTCTTCAGAATATGCCCCAGGTGATTCATGGGAGGGAAAAAAACTGGAATATGTCAAACTGCAGTGGCACTAGAAGCCTCTGCATAGATTTTCAGAAGATTTATAAGACTAATTAGGCCACAAAACCCCAACCCACACAAGCTTACACAATTTTCCAGACTTTATTTTTGTCAGATTTTTCATGTGGTGTTATCTGAGAAAATGGAGTCATGAAGTGCTGCTGGCCTGATGAATAGAGCTCTTAATATGGCATAAAATTCATATAAGTACTTTTACTCTGTGTACTTTATGTCCTGATTATACAGGATGTCTCACAAATTGCTTCTTATATTGTGTCATATTTCACAACAATGAAACATATAAAAATTGTCACTACAAAACAGAGAAAATAATAGTGCTGTCTTCACAGCTTTTTAAAATAGATATATATATTTTAAAGCTTTGTTAGCAATGGCTTCCTTGAAAGAAAGTCTGGAAGTGACTTCAAAGTATGGATGGTAATAACGCCTATATATTCTCTAATGTGCAGAACATTGAACTCAATGTTCTTTAACAGGTCTCTTTTTTAATTTGTTAAACGGATGTGACTACAAATACAATTCTGAAAACATTTGCCCATTATAATATCAAACTATTGCATGCAAACCGATGACATTATGTTTGCATAAATGACTGAACATGTTTTATTTTGTTTGGACAGCGAAGAAACATTTTAGTTTATTGTATTTTTTTTTTCTCTCCATGACATTAAACTAGTCTGAACTTTCTGAAGTTCAGTTTAAGCAAAGTTCTGTTCTCTTAATCCCAGAACGAAAGATTTACTCATTTAAAAAAAAAAATGTATTTTAAAATCTATAAGTTGTACTTTGGGTGGCCTTATACTCATCCATCCCCCCTGATCAAACTGGTGGAACTGAGTCTGGTTTGTTTGCATGCATCTTCTCAGCTCTCTCTACAAATGATCTATTTATTGTGACGGACGATTAAAAACCTGGTTGTCGCTATCCTTAAACTACTTTGTGGCTAAATTGTTTGTATGTTTGCCGTCCATGTGGAAGACATAATTATGCCCAAACTGCAACTTTCTGGGTGAATTCTTGAAATTTCCAGTATTTCCACTATAGATTAACATTGATATCAGGTGATGTCAGTCATTTGACCATGACTGAATATTGAATCACGTCTTTCTCACTTTTGTATTTGTATTTTTTGTGTGTTTTTCATTTGTTCAGAGCGGTATATTTTGTTACTTCAATAGTAAATAACTGCATGTAAAAAATGTTGCTTTTTGTTTTTGTGTAACAGTAAATTAACTCCAACAGAGCAGAATGTATGGCTCTGCAGCAAATGTTATCTGGGCTTAGCATAAGTAAACTTTAAATTTGATCAAAGCAATGAAGTAAAATTGCTTTGATTAGTAGAGAGAGAAAGCTATTTTAATACCAGACAACACAAAACAGAAAAAGTTAAGTTTAATTTAACATGAGGAGGAAAACTATTCTGTGCCTTTTTACTTATATAAACATCTGGTTTTGAACATATAGAACCAAAATAAATCCAGATTAAAGACTGTACAATATACAGATACATTGTGTATAATATACAGATGAATTTTCATAAGAAAAAGTAAGAAAAAGAAAAAGTAAGATAAAAATCTAAGTGGCTTTTAAGTGTTGAACAAACATGTTTGTCACAACACATCAAAAGCAGAGGCACAATTTCTTTTCTTCCACTTTTACCAGAATGAATTGCTTTTTATTTAGTTTTCTTTTTATATCAGAATACAGAGTAATCAACAGTTTCAACTTTAATTTGAAACAGAAAGACAAAAGCTCTCTGGGAACTCATTCTTCACCAAGGCTAATGCTGTGTTTCACAGCTTTAACAAACATGACTGTGAGATGCAGAAAAAGCTGATGGATTTCTTTGCTCTGCTCACAATCTAAGTTTCTTTTACCAAGTTTTGTTAAAGTTAATATGTTAAGTTTATCAAATCTTGCGGAGGCAAACAAAGTAAACCTTTGAAAATGGGAGGATGGACTGTAAGTTAACGCAATGCCACGGAAGCAAAGCGCTGTTGACTACATGACTTGATTAGTACTTGGATTTTTTACATTTTTTTTCACAGATCAACCACTAACTTCAGTATGTATTTTACAAACTCTTCCATAAAATTCAGATTTGTGTCGTGCACTACTGCAAGTTGTCATGTAAATCATTTGTCTCATCTGAGCTGTGCATGGAAATCCTCTTCTGACTATCCACTTCATGAGACTGTTATGTAGCAGAGTGTCTTCAGTCAGAGGCTTTTTCAGAACTACAGGAACACAGACTGCTGCAGCAGATGCTTATTTTCCACAGCCATCAGAATCTGACAATAAAGTCCAGTAAATGACGTCAGAAACCCCACAGATTGAAACTGTTGCAGGGATTGTTACAGCAATTCTCGTCGTCAACTAATATTAATAATTTCAAAATATGATTAAATCCAGCTATATGTGCAGGTTAGTGGTGAAAATTGATTTTGATTATGTGAGGCATCATGAAGAAGTCTGTTTCTAACTAAATGTGTTTTTCTGTACAGTGGGGTTTCAGTTCCAGTCACACAGTCATCATGTTACTTTGTAAGTCAATTATATCATTTTCAAAAGATTGCAAATAAATTCCAAAGAGGTTTTTGTTACGGTTTATCATAACAACAAATCTCCCATATATCATGATATCAATTTAATTCCTTCAAAATATTTACTCAGTGATTACTACGAGATGACTTTTGAAAGAGATTTGTTTGGACTGAATCTTATTCAGGGATATCAGAGCTAAACACAATTGCAGGGAATACTTTTGTTTTTTGTTGTTTTTTATTTATTTTATTAGTAAAAAATAGAAAGTCCAACATCATTTTTCCTCTATTTCACAATTCTGTGCTACATTTTGTCTGCCTGTCACTTTTGGCCCTGTTGCTACAAAATAACCATACAAACTGATTTCAGATATATGTTCCAGCTAAATGTTTAGTTATGAAAGCTAAAACAATTAAGTTAATATGCATTTTGTATTTTCAGATTTCTGAACAAAATGAGCCATCCGTTAAAAAAGGGGAAAAAAAGAAGAAAAGCTCTGTGAAATGAAGTGAACAGTTTCTATCAGTATGGAAAATGAAGACACAAAACAAAGTTTGTTCTTTTGAAAGAACAAACTTGGTAGATTTTAAATCAGAGCATAAGAGCAACCAGCAGCAGACGTTACATGAACTAAAACTATTGAAAAACCAGAAATGAAATAGAGAAAGCATTTTTTGTTAAC
This sequence comes from Poeciliopsis prolifica, assembly GCF_027474105.1. Classification (NCBI taxonomy): domain Eukaryota; kingdom Metazoa; phylum Chordata; class Actinopteri; order Cyprinodontiformes; family Poeciliidae; genus Poeciliopsis; species Poeciliopsis prolifica. Next base: position 1,571,261 of record NW_026562402.1, read on the forward strand.
TGGAATAAATAACATTAATTTTGGGGGAAAAACTATAACTAACTGAAAATATATTGGGACTTATAAAACTAAAGCATAATGAAATTACAAATATCCCTTGTTTTATGTTTATAAATCTATTTATTACTCTTTTGAATTGATGTGAAAAACATTTTTTTCCATACAATCTGCAAATTACAAAACTCCATAATCTTCCTGACGCAAGAGTTGGAAGAAAAGTCGAGTCTGTCGGTTGTTCAACTGTAACTGAATATATTTTAGAAAATGGTTTCTTCTGTTGAGGATTAATTATCCAATTCACTTAAACATAAGAATGAAAAAAATAAAATAAAACTACTGTTGTAACCCATAAAAACTATCAAATACACTAAAAACTAATTATGTGAACTTGTGTCAGAAACTTTGTGATTTTGTTGTGATCCATTTTAAGACGGCAGATTGTCATATGAATTTGTGAGCAATATAGATTATTAATATTGACTTTATTAATAAGTAAAGTCATTAAAAAAAGTTTCTAACGTTATTAATATTAACGTCAAGAAAAAAATTCCTACAACAATCGTTTCTCCCCATCAGCAAACAAACCACAAGAGGTTCCAGAACCGTTTTATCAGATTGAATCCTGACCTGGATGTTTGTGGATTGTTTAAAGCTGAAGGGGTGTGAATAGTTTAGAGTCAGTTTACACTTCACAACAATTTTCCAAACAAACTGTGACAGGTTACCTTCCCAAAAACCAACGACGAAACATTTTGTTATCAACACATGAACGTGATGTGTCTTATTTTTTTTTGTTTTGTTTTGTGTATTTTTTTCCTTTTGTTTTGTTCTTTGGGGGAATCTGTCCTCCTCTGCTTTCACACAGCGCCGTGGATGCAAAGGGCCGCAGTGCACCTGCTCTGAAGCGGAGCTGCTCCTCCGCTGCCTCTGAACCTAATGATGCATCACTGCAGGCCCATTTCAGGAACATCAAAGGATCAACTAGCCTAAGTGCTCATGCCACAGCAAGAGGGGTACAACCGCACCGTATTTGGAAACTCCCGTCACTTCTCTCTCTCTGTGTGTGTGTGTGTGTGTGTGTGTGTGTGTGTGTGGTGTGTGTGTGTGTGTGTGTGTGTGGGGGGGTGTGTGTGTGTGTGTGTGTGAGCGGGTGTGTGACACAGAGTCGGCGCCTCGAGGAATCTCAGTCATGTGAACCAATGGCGCCATCCAATGGATGGTAAAAGCACTGACCTCCAGGATGATGAGGTATGAATAAAAACAACAAAAATCAAGCAGGCACCACTTCGTTAGAAATATGACATTGGCAACAGATAAGAGAAAATCAGATTCCTATTTTCACTCTTTGGGGTTTCAATACTCTACTGTGTCTGATACCCTAATATTGACCTCTGACCCGTGAAAAAAAGGGAGTGAAACTCTTTCAGGATTCACGTTGTTAATATTTTTTTTCCTTACTGCAGAAAGCGAGCCTGACTCATGTCAACCTGTGATTTTTCTCAGATAGGATGAAAAACATCCTCCAGCAGCAGATGCTGTTGGAGGAAGGCCAGAGAGAGAGAGAGAGATGTATCTGTTGCTAAGCAACCACTTTGACTCTTTATTTTGTTGTTGCAGGTCCACTAACTAGATTTTTTATTTATTTATTTTTTTAGTCAAGGTTGCATCAGAGCGGTTTGATTTCTCCGCAGTGCTGGAAAACACACAGAAATCAAAGGAGAGAGCTTTTATTATCGACGCAGCGCCGTTAGTTCTCATTAGTAAACATACAGGAGGGGAGAGGAGGGGCTGAGGAGGGGGCTGAGGAGGAGAGAGGAGGGGGTGAGGTGGGGGCTGAGGAGGGGGAGGGGGCTGAGGAGTGGGCTGAGGAGGGGGCTGAGGAGGGGGAGGGGGCTGAGGAGGAGAGAGGAGGGGGTGAGGTGGGGGCTGAGGAGGGGGAGGGGGGTGAGGAGGGGGAGGGGGAGGGGGAGGGGGAGGGGGCTCGGACAGCGTTTGGCATCGCAAAGAACTTGTTGAAATGGAAAGCAATAGGAGGTGCTGCTTTCATCGCAAAAGTCCTGCAGTCATTAAAATTTGATGCGGCTCACAGGCAGCTCCATCAGCAGCCTAAACATGTCGGGAAGAAACCGGCAAAATCTGTTTTCTTATGAAAATGTAGTTTTTCTTCTGTTTCCTTCTGTTAATTATGTCAAATCTGAACAAATTATTGGCAAATGTTCTGCTTATGTTTGACCAACCCTCTCTGAAGGCGTCTCTGAGGCTGAGGAGTCGTTAAACTCAAAGATCCAAAAAGCAGAGCGTTCATTTTTCAGATCTATTTCATAAAAAAATACATTTTATAACTGCAACTATAGAACTGAGCGTTTTACTCATTTAGATTGTCTTTAAGCTTTAAGTATGCAGCAGCTACACAGATGAATCGATAAAGTGAATCCACAGCTGATGCTTCTCCACAGCTTTGACTGTAAAGGCGATGTGAAGCGTTACAGCAGATACGCGCTGCTTCTCAAAGTGTAAACACTCCCGTTGAAATGCCAGCTTTTGCAAGACTTTGCTAAATTATTTAAGGAGTTTTGCCAACTTTAAAGTGCTCTGTCCACTTCTACCGAAAACAATCTGTTTACTGGTGAAATGTAAGAAACTAAGTTTTCATAACTCGGTCGTATATTTTTCATACTTCAACTATAACATTGTTGAAGTATATTTTGGTTGAACGGTTTCAAAGAGAGTTGTAGAGAGTTTGAGAAAGCGTGGGACTGAACTTCTGTGGAAGGAGTATTTGAACAGCAGCCAATCCAGGAGTTCTAATTTATTTTGCTCTGTGGCCACAAGATCCAAGACAAAGGAGAGCCAACGTTCAGCGCTAATGTCTGGACGGTTCCCACTGTGCATAACAATGTAATGTTTGAATAATTAAAATAGAATGTTATAAGTGTTTTTGTGGATGTTAGCGAGGAGGATTTTTGGTCCTACTTGTTACGTTGTGATGCATAACCATGGGTACGAAGTTCTGCTTTTACAACTGGAGACAGTTAATCAAAACCTCAAGCAAAACCTGAACTACAACCACAAACTGTAGAGGATTTCAATTTGTGAAGTTCAAATCAAGGAACAATCTTCTGTCAGACATTTTTTTAAATTAGTTGCAACAACATTTTATTTTCCCCTGACACAAATTAAGTATTCTTGAACTGAATGTGAACTAAAAGACACTGTCTGGGGAGCTACATAAAACTTCAAATTGGCCAGATTAAAATACTGGCTTCTCTGAAGCCCTCACGCATAAGGTCGAGACCCAGGAGGTTCCATTTGTTTGTCTCTTGCTTCCACTGTTTCCCTCTCAATTTCTGCTCTGCAATCAAAACCTGCATCCCTCATCGTAAAAACAGTGAATATTGCCCGGTCCATTTATGCCTCTTTTACTCACATCCCCTGTGTTTCCCCCTGTGACAGCCACTTTCAGACCAAAATAAGTCCCAGTGCAGAAAAACACCACTCGACAAATAAATGTAATCTAGCCGCGGCAAAAAGCTACATAACAACAGTCAATACAGTTTAACACTAAATGATTCGCAGACGTCTCGCAGATGGAGGGCTGTGACATTCTATTTGCAGAGCATGTATGTATTAAATTTTTCATTCTTAGCGTTCTGTTGTTTGTGACAGGGTTGGTGGCGGGGAATAATTCTCCTGCTTCCAACCAAAAGAGACAAATAGTTTTTGGCAAGTTGCTAATAGAGTGGAACGCACAGTTTCAAGTCACGACAAATGTCTTTATTTGTCGTTGAAGGGAGACAGACTTTCATTACGGATACATGTGGGAGAGATCAAGCTTGTCAAGAAGTCGGGATGGAGCGGAGGAATAGAAACCGGCTCACATAAAGGGACAACGCTAAATAAAAAAAGGACTTGAATCAAACGGATGGCTTTTGAACCTAGTAGGAAGTTGGAGGAACGGGAAGGGGAGGAATCTTCCCACCTGGGTTTTCCTGTCTTCCATGATTGACACTTTCTTTGACTGCCTTTTGAAGACTTGACACATTATTTTCTCTGAATGGATGGCTGTGCATGATCCAGCTGTGAAGACCTCCCACCTGTCAAAAATGCTGCCTTTTTTTTTCATCTTTTTCTCGCTGCTGCACAAAGAATTGAATCCCTGACAACCGTTTCTCTTCACGCTCTCCTACGCAGCACCCTTACTTTTTCAAACAAAAAAAAATAAAGGTTACCAGGAAGCTAATACCCGAAAATGTGTTTCTGAGCAAAATGAGCAAAGATGCATCAACACAAAGGCATTTTACGAGTCTGAGCACAACTGTGGATAAGATCCATGTAAATTCTGAGGGAAATTAAATACTTCATGATTCTCATCTCCCTTCTCTGCTCTATTGGGTCTTTCTCCCATTCAAGTGGTACAATTTCAACCAGACCAATCAGTGAACAGAAGGAGAAATTGTGAAAGATGGCGTATCTATTCCTAACTATTCATGACCTTAATTCTTTCTGGATGTAGCCTATAGAAGAGCGTTACACTGAGTGTGTCCATATTCAAACACTGCATCATTCAAAGGCCAATTACATTACAATGAAGCAATAAAAGCTGTTCAGATCCGTAGACTTCTGTAAATCCATCTTTTCCCAAAAGTTGAAGAACAACTGGTGTATTCTTTACAGCCCACCGTATCCTGGCTGATGATGCAGGAAAAGGATTTCAGTTTTTAATGGAAGCATAAATCTGCCAGTACAAAAATAAAAATCTTAAAGCGGCTGTAGTGTTGGCCTTGTGTCATTGATGTTTTTAATAATGTTTTTCATTACTGTATTATTATTATTAAGCAATAATAATACTACTACTAATTATAATATAAGAAGAAGAAGAAGAAAAAGAAGAAGAATAGTGCCTTTCATATTATTATTATTGTTTATTTTTTTATCTGTATTTTAATTTAGCAAAATGAACTAATCTATTTCTGTTGTTCTAAATCAGATTTTTCTTTCTGATTAAGTTAAAATCATAAAATGAATTTATTTTAATAATTAAAACAGCAAATGTACACGACTTGAAAGAGACAGTCGTGTTATTATCATTATTGGCTTTTTTAAATGGTTTCTTCTCTGATAGTAGTTTTCATTTTGACCAGCAGGGGTCATGATTTACCCATCTTCTCTGGCTCATGCTGGCCTCATTTTTCACCATTTTTGAGCAATCTACCATTATCTTAACACCTAAATGCAGCATTTTATATCTGTCAGGACAATATGATCTCTCTCATATGATCATCTACTTCGTCCATAATCTCTGGGACCGTCATCAGTTTGTCTTCTGAAAACTATTCTCAATATTCCCTTTTAAACAGCATCTGTGTGTATATTTGATAGTTGCACATAAAAGTATACAGTGTAGGGTTTTTCCTTTTTCCCTAAACCTGATAGATGACTTATTTTGTATACACATGCACGCACGCATGTGTGTACACACATAAAGCTTTATAAAAGTGACTACATATCCTGGAATAAAAAGGGACTCAGATTAAGGATCTCCTTTAAAAGATGCATAATTACCACTTTAACCTAAAGACAGGTGAAGACGAAGCATGTCGGGGCACAAGGAGAGAGCACAACCCTCGCAGGTTCAAGTCCTGGCCTGACGATGCTTGCTACATGTCTTCCCCTCGTCACCCACTGTCCTGTCTGACCACTTGCAAATAAAGACCACTAGAGCCAAAAAACCTTTTAAAAAAAGAGATAGAGCATAAGATGTGGGCTGCATTCAATGTTTATTTTCCCCAAAACTCAGAAGCTTGACATCAGTTGAAGGGAAGCAGCCATAGCTATGAAAACTGTAGAAAGCTGCATGCGTGGTTGCTTCACTGCACGTTGCAGGAGTTGTGGAAGTCACGGACCACTGGCCGCTCCGCTGGCTGCTGAGATCACCTAATGTGGGACAGATGTGTTCCAAAGCTTCTCTGGCCGTTCAGGCACAATGGATCATGTTGCACAATAAGTCCAACTCAAACCAAGAAAATATTAAGTGCCAGTTGTTGTTTGGCAAAAGTCGTACACCAGCTGTATATCCGCCCCATCCCCCTCTCCCCACCGCCCCGTTTTTCCTAGAAGTGTTTGGATTTTCTCCTGGCGAGTGAGAAGCAAAAACCCAAAGAGATGTTTATCGGTAAGAGAAGGTGGCAGATGGAAGTGTGGACAGATCCTGAAGGGCCGAGTGGTGGCCAGATGCATAAACAATGCGAACACACAAAAGCCATGCGGACCCCTTCTCCTGCACACAAATCAGTGTTGATATAGGAGGGAGGCAGAGAGAGGCTGTGTGCACCTCGCAGGCTTCACAGCAGGCGTACACACACTTTTAAACCGCCTAAGCCCAAACTGATGAAACTGAAACAAAGAAACCAAAAAGGAAAGTTGGAAGAAGTGTACAAATAACCCCAAAACAGACAACTTCTCTGAGCCTCGATCTCATTTTCAGAGTTAGCTTCTATTTTTTTAATTGATTTTATAACAGATTATACACCAACCTTTGAAGTTCTGCACTGAGAATCAACCAAGTATCCATTAAAGCATGGGTCAGCAACCTTTAAAATCCAAAGAGACATTGTTGACCTTTTTCTTGACACATGACTTATCATGTGTCTTACAATATATGTAGTCAATGTGGATATGGTTGTATTTTTATTTTTTCCTTGTTTTATAATATTCTGTTTTCCACTGTGTGATATTCTATTTTATGATTTTGTAAATATATTTTCTGGACAGGTGGTTGTTGAAAATAAAAATGTTCTTCTTCTTACCCCGCCCCCACTCCATCCATCCATCCATCATCCATCCATCCATCCATCCATCCATCCATCCATCCATCCATCCATCCATCCATCCATCCATCCATCCATCCATCCATCAACCCTAGTGGGGTCATGATGGTTACAGGTGCCTGTCTCCAGCAGTCACAGGTGAGAGGCAGGGTCACCATGGACAGGTTGACAGTCACTTCATGAACATCCACTATATAAATAAACTAATAAGTAATAAGTAATTTAAAGAAGTAAAAATGTGTTCCTAATTTCAGATTACAAAACTTTAACAGGAAGACAATATATCAGTTTCATATTTATTTTACATATTGTCACTCACAACACGTTCTGATTTACTGATTGGCCAGGATGAAATTCAAATGGAGAAATCAAGCTCAATGGGAGAAATCCCAGAGGGGGGACTGAAGGTAACTGCAATGTTGCAATTCTAATCCTGCTCAGGATTTTATTCAGCCTCTAAATATGTGGCAGACCACTAAATGTTCCTGGAAGAGCATTCTGGTGCGACTTCAGGGAGATAAATTGGTTTTTACACCTTGTTCCTGGTTTCTGTCACAGGATGATAGGTGGCTTTAGTGCGGGTTTTGGCTTCCAAGTAGCTGTTTTTCTTGAGTGTTGTGAGGATCTGGTCTCAGCTGTGGATGGAACCCAAACAGTGCAAATGGAATCCAAAAGGTAGCTGCAGAGCACAAGTTTACATTCCCTTTAATCTGGTTTTGATGTGGTATAAGATGTATTTTTTGTAAAAAAAAATAAATAAAAATAGTGTGCTATCAAGCTTTTTATAAAATGTGCATTGGAAATGCTTATTTCTGCCTCCATGCACAGTTTTATTGATGAATATTTAGGGTTTTTTTGCTTGTTTGTTTTGCATCTGGCCGTCTGAAGACCACATGGATTTGTGGTCTGGACTCTGCAGTTGTTTCATCTTGGCAACAACTTTTTAATAGCCAGCAGAAGTCTCTTGCTTTTCCCTAAAGAGACACAAAACACAGAATTAATTAGACTCAATCTAAAGCCTTTACTGAACACACTCTGTGTGTGGCCAGGACAAAACTCTCTTTAAGATGCCACATATAGGAAGTAGATGGTCGCTCAAATTCTCAGCTGGCACAGAACATACAGCTGTCTGTAGTTTCACTTTGGAAAACTGCAATTACCTTATTTCTGACTCTGCCTGTCACTTTTTTAATGACTTTCCATTCTTCCCAGTTACAATCTTCCTGTCTGGTTGTGATGTGTGAACAGTGCCTCCTGGTGGCGCTTTTTGAAAGTTGCGTGATCAATTCCACACAAATCTGTTGTTTTGCATTATCTCTGTGAAACTCATCAATCATCACCTTCCTGGAAGAATGGCCTGTCATTTTTTACCACAAGTAATTTTTTCCTGAAAAAAATTTGACATGATTTCAGTCAAAAGATGATTTTGGTGGCAAAAAAATGTATTCAGGCCTTTTGGATAATATTTCAAACCTTTATTTTTTGTCATTTTGATGAAATATGTCTGAAAAACAATAATTCAGTGTCTCAGAATATAAGGAAACTGTTGAAATTGTATTGGGAACTCAATAATTAGAATTACCTACAGGTAATTAACTCATAACATTTCCTGAGTCTTTATATTGGCTCTCTGGATGAGAAATGAACACACCATTCACTGGTGTTTCTTTTTAAATGTCTTGTTTTATTGATCTAATGTAATATTTTAATTGTCAACGATACAGGATTTTAGATTTCAATCATTTGTGAGACGTAATAATCACAATTAAAAGAATTAAAGATTTGAAATGTTTTTAAGGAGAATCTATATATATATATATATATATCCCTTTTTAAAATGAGTGAAAAAAACAAACTTTATGATATTAAAATGATATTGAAATTTACAAACCGAGAGATCGATAATCCTAAAGAACATATTTAATTTGAATGTGTGAAATTCATCATGTAGGATTCATAGTGGACCACCAGGAGGCACTGTAAATACACCACAACGAAAATCAGGCTGGGCACTAATATGTTTTAAAACACACAAGCCGACTGTGAGAAATCATGAATTACAGTTTTCCAAAGTGAATCTGTTCTTCACTTTGGAAGAGTGGAGTGTAAATTCACTTTTCAAAAGTTTTCAGTCACTTTTCTTTGCATACACATGAAGACTTATGACATCACGTTTCTTATAAAAACTGGCTCAACGGGTTCTGTACACTGTTTCGGAGTGTGTTAACAAAGAATACTTAACCAATTCTTGAGGAGTGCATTTATGAGGTCAGACACTGATGTTGGACGACAAAAGATGGGTCACAGTTTCTGCTCCAATTCAATGTCCTTGTAGTGTAGAACCACCAAGAACTAAAAGTTTGGTGTTTTATTTATTTTTTTTATTTATTTTTAAAAAATTTTTACACAAATCTTCATAGTCATGCTATGACTCACCTTATTAAACTGCACTAATGGTACTCAAAGTGGGTCCTGGAGGGCCGGCATGCATGTTTTATTTTTCTCCCTTTTGATAGTAAAAACCTCCTCAGCATGTTTGTGTTCTTAGACCTTCTAATGAGCCATCATTTGATCCAGGCGTGTTAAACCAGGCAGTGAACTAAAACATGCAGGATGCCGGCCCTACAGGACCCGCTTCAGACACCACTGAACTAAACTTTTTATTTATAAAAATAGAAGAATGAATGAATTTCGATTATTCTGATTATTTCAATTTGTCTATAATTGAAATGTATTAATAGAGCACTATTTACCAACCCAGCTTTTCAGAGCTTGAATCCAGAAGTTAGACATAAAACCACTAAAGAAACAAGTATCAAAAATTATTGAACCAAAACAACAAACAGCTTTTACTCAGTTTGAAAACATTTAGTGCTCTCAACTTCCCCTAAGCTAATTTTTATGTATAAATTCTTAGGTGCTAAATCACTTGGCTGTTTTGTAAGATTTCAGTTAAATACATTTTCAAATCTGTTAAAGTTTGTTTATCAACTTCAGAATTATTCAAGAAGTTAAGATATTTTCCTGCTCTTATTTTGAAGTCTGTTCATGCAGTAGTTCTGCTTCCTCCACTCAAGTTCCCTCTTTATTTCAAGAAACAAGAAACAGAAATAAAGCACAGACAGCAAAAGATTAAGACATTAACAAAAATACAATTCTGCATTTCAGGGCATTATAGAATATATAAGTTTTAATGTAATATAAATTAAATTGTTGCTTAAATACATGGTACGTGCTGGTTGAACCGTCTTCCTCAAGGACAAGTTTGATGGGTTGCTTTTTTTTTTTTTCAATATCTGTCTCCAGCTATAAAATCAGATTGCCATGATACCCAGAACTTTTATGAAGAAAGGTATGGATATAAAGTAAAAATTATCATTTTTGTTCAAATTGTTTACAGCTTAAACAATTTAAACAGCTTGAACAATGTTTAATGCAGGAAATTCTACACAATATTGTTCTTACTGTGATAGCTAGTTATGATAGTTACCCACTTCTTGGTTAAGACAGAGATGTTGGTTTGGGGAAGACATCAGGTACAGAATGTGTTAGCCTTCCTCAGCTGGTAGTCATTAATTATATTATGTATTACACAACTATTCTGATTCAAATATTATCATTTCCTTCAGAACTAGCTAACTTTGTGTGTCTGTTGCACACTGAACCAATAAGGAGTTGGTTAGTTTGAATGAGCTCTTGCAAAACAACAGTTGACAGTTGGGATCTAATGCAACACCATGGAAATTTAGAGCGGGATGTGTCCAGATGGGCTGGATCCCTTTCTTAAGTAGCATTGCCATTTATTATTTTTGGGGGGGTGGGAAACTGAAAACTGTAAAATTTTCCCAAAAAATCTGGAGAGCTGCTGAGAGCTCTCTCACCCAGCAGACGGTTCGCTGTGGAGAGTGACACAGATGGTGGGTTGGACGGATCCTGAAGGACCGACCAGGTGTCTGGTGGCCATATGGACTCAGTCCTCTCAGCTGTTGGTTTCTGCTGCTTATCTCTAACAACAAACAACAGCCTATTGTCATTAGCTGCAACCAAACCCAACTAAACCCAAAGCAAATGTTGCAAATGTTGTGAACATTTGCATTTCCACTCTGGATAATAACAGAGATTAATCCAGGGCTGCAGGGCACATGTGAAACCAATACAATATGGATAACTGCAGATAAAATACTGCAAAGGACTTTTCTTTCTCTACTGTGAGGAATGACAGGGCTATTGCAATAATATGTCATAATGTGACTCAACTTCCTCATGCTGTAATACTTAAGTTGAACATAATATAATAATAATAATAATAATAATAATAATAATAATAATAATAATAATAATAATAATAAAAACGAAGTTATTTCTGCAGGAGTATTTATTTTTATTGAACCAAAGGGGTCCAAAGTGCAGAAAATCAATTATAGCTGATTTTCTGCTAGTTATTTCACAAGGCAACTTTTTGCAGTTCAGTTACGTAATAAGGACTTTCGTGCTTTATCTGCTTTTACTTTTTTTTTTTTTACTTGGCTAAATGCAACAAATAAAAGTGACCCAAAAAAAATTTAAAAAGTTTTTAAAGTTTGGCCTTTTTTTCTAAATTAATACCATCTTTCAAATAATGCAAACAAGCAAAATTCTTTTTAAGCTGGGAATCTCCAGTAATTGATTTGTCCCTTCACAAAATAATCTACTTTTTATATCTTTTTTATTGAAATACTGCATGCTTACTTTATTGTTGTGCTGATAAGAAAGAAAACAAAATCACAATTCTGCTTTTTTGTGTGTGTGGTATTCATGTTTTTTTATTCATATATTTGTGGGAGACTTTTGAAGATTTTGGCCAGTGTCTCAAATGTTCTGAAGCCCTAATTTAAGCTTTCTGGAGATATTTCCTGAAAAAATAAAGCAGACTAATTATGACTCAGTTTTGGTCATGTATAAAGAAAATCAACACCACAGTGGAATTTAACGGTGAAACTTTAAAAATAATAATAAAAGAGCAGTACAGGCACTGAGCATTGTATAATAGTGACAAAAATCCTTTTAGTTCTTTTCATTAGCAAACCAATGTGCTTTTTATACTTGCTGTTGCATTCTGGTAGCTTTCCACACCATTTTTACAGATTCTGTTCTGTGATACATTTTTCCCTCCATATTTTTGATGTCAGGGTGCATCCAGCTTTTCATCTGTTTCACATAAACTGTGCTAAAAGGCTTTAGTGGGGGAAGACGGGAGGGGGGGAGACTGCTGTGGACTGAGTGCCACATGACTAAAGTTGTATACTTTGGGAATAGTTCAAGTGGTTGCATTGTGGTTTGACAACTCATTTGCTGTAGATCCAGGGTGCCTCCACCTTCTTCCAGCTGGACCCGAAAGAAAAAACACAAAAGTTTCATGGAAGGAAAACCAGAAGCAAATCACTGCTGCAGAATCCAACGTTTTAGAAGAAGAAGAAGAAAGAAAAAAGCCAGATTCGACAATAATCCATAGGATCAGGATGGATGACGGTCCGGCCAGCAGGCCCGCACTTCACACCCTGTAAATATGAACATATTGAAGCAAAGTAACTGAGCTCATTTAAATGTCATTGATGTGGCGTCTCAGAACACGACTGCTGCAACCCGAGGTCCCTGACCGACATCTTCCACACAGCATGTGGAAATACTCCAGGGGGGTTCTGAAGGACTACTCCCATCTGTAGACCACCTAACTATGATGAAGAACAGTAATTACCGCCAGAGAGATCATCAACGTTGCACAGATTTAGCTACTAAAGGCATCCCTGTGTTTTGGGTCTCTGGTAAAAAGAATCATATTAAGTGAGCTTACAAATCAGTAGAACATAAATCACACGCCGTCGTGTTGCACTTTCTGGCATATGACATTTAGCTTCCAGGTTGATGTGGCCAGGAGTCGTAAAAAAGGGTTTTTTACGACTCCTAAGCTTATCTTCACATGTGTTAATGACAGTCTAGCCCGAAATTATACATCTTTTGATGTCATCAAGATGTTTCTTCAGATTAAGGAGACACTTGATTCCTGACCTGAATCTGGTAGATAATCTGAGTATTAAACTGAAGATCAGGGTGATGTTGATTACCAAATACAAAGCTCTGAAACACTGGTGAAAACATGCAAAACGCTAGTGAGCAACAATAACAAGAGTTTGACTGTTATAATGCCAATGGAGTCTATAAAATACATATTGACAAGAAAGCAATTGAATTTTTATGATTATTTTACATTGTTTTATGGGGTGAGGGTGTGTTATATATTCTCCAGAGACACAGTGCAATTGTATAAGACAAACAACTAATCTTCAATTGTTAAAAAATGCTGTATATATCAAAAATAATTTAAAAGAAATTTGACTTTGCATCAAATTGGCCTGTGCTTCTTTAAGAACCTCCTACTTTTTCCGACATGCCCCCTTTAATATGCCATCACCGCAGTGCTTCTCAATAGCATCCATCATTACAGCATTAATATGTATTAATGTCTATGTTTCACAACTGTTTTACTATAAAATATTGTTGCTCATATTTTAGCTTACACTTGGCAAAGAAAACAATATTTAGTCAGTCATAGAAAGGGATATAGAGACATCTTCAGTGAAACTTATTAAATAAATAAATATTAAATAAATGAAAAAATACATTAATAATAGTTTTTTTTCTTTGTTGTGCTCTCCCCCTAAAATTTTTCTGGTCTGGTATGGCTATCCCTGTGAACATTTTCACCATTGGGTTCAATTCTGAACCCAGTTTTTTTTTATTATTTATATCTAAAAAAAAATTCCCTTCTCACCCACCATGGGTGGTTCTTATCCTCTGAGCTCGGGTCCTCTACCAGAGGCCTGGGAGCTTGAGGGTCCTGCAGTATCTTGGCTGTGCCAAGGACTGCACATTTCTGGACTGAGATGTCTGATGTTGTTCCTGGGATCTGTTGTAGCCACTGCTCCAGTTTGGGGGTTACTGCCCCGAGGGCCCGATGACCACAGGCACCACTGTGGTCTTCACCTTCCAGGCCCTCTCCAGTTCTTTCCCTGAGGCCCCTGGTATTTCTCCAGTTTCTCATGCTCCTTTTTCTTATGTTGCATCACTTGGTATTGCTACATCTACCACAACGGCTTTCCTCTGTTGTTTATCCACTACGACAATGTCTGGTTGGTTCGCCATTACCATTTTGTCTGTCTGGATCTGGAAGTCCCACAGGATCTTAGCTCTGGCGTTCTCCACCACATTTAGGGGTGTTTTCCACTTTAATCTCAGGGTTTCCAGTCCATATTCTGCACAGATGTTTCTGTACACTATGCCTGCCACTTGGTTATGTCGCTCCATGTACGCTTTCCCTGCCAGTATCTTGCACCCTGCTGTTATGTGCTGGTCTTGTCTGGTGTGGTAGATCTGGGCCTCTATTGCTCTGGTGTTTAGGGCCTGTTCCTGGGCGGCCAGGATGAGGGCCTCTGTGCTGTCCTTGAGTCCAGCTTTTTCCAGCCATTGGTAGGATTTACTGATATCAGCCACTTGGGTTATTTGCTGGTGGTACATCCCATGTAGGGGCTTGTCCTCCCATGATGGTATCTCTGGCACCTCAACCTCCGTTCCCTGTTGTCTGAGACATTCACTGAGCACATTGTCTGTTGAGGCTTTGTCCCTGATGTATTTATGGATCTTAGTTGTTTCGTTCTGAACAGTGGTTCTCACACTCACTAGTCCTCTGCCTCCTTCCTTGCGGTTTGTGTACAGTCTCAGGGTGCTGGATTTGGGATGGAACCCTCCATGCATTGTTAGTAGCTTTCTAGTCTTAATATCTGTGGCTTTTATCTCCTCCTTTCGCCAGCTAATTATTCCAGCAGGGTATCTGATTACTGGCAAGGCATAGCTGTTTATCGCATGGATTTTGTTCTTGCCATTGAGCTGGCTTCTCAAAACTTGCCTTATTTGTTGGAGGTATTTAGCTGTGGCTCCCTTCCTTGTGATCTCATCAAGGTTGCCATTTGCTTGTGGTATACCTAGGTACTCGTAACTGTCCTCTATGTCTGATATTGTTCCTTCTGGGAGTGAGACTCCTTCTGTGTGGATGACCTTCCCCTTCTTTGTGATCAGCCGACCACACTTCTCTAGTCCGAATGACATCCCAATGTCAGTGCTGTAGATCCTGGTGGTGTGGATTAGTGAGTCGATGTCTCGCTCACTCTTGGCATACAGCTTGATGTCATCCAGGTAGAGGAGGTGACTGATGTTGGCCCCATTTTTGAGTTGGTATCCGTAACCAGTCTTGTTGATAATTTGGCTGAGAGGATTCAGGCCTATGCAGAACAGTAGCGGGGACAGAGCATCACCTTGGTATATGCCACATCTGATGGACACTTGTGCAAGTGGTTTGCAGTTGGCTTCAAGGGTGGTTTTCCACAGCCTCATCGAGTTTGCAATGAAGGCTCTCAGAGTCCAGTTGATGTTATACATCTCTAAGCATTCAATGATCCAAGTATGTGGCATTGAGTCATAGGCATGGATCATGTCAGGCCCTGGTGCTGTCCAGTTTTTCATACCTGAGACTCTTTCTTGGATATCAGTCACAGTGATGGTTACCGGGGCTTGCTCAGGGAGGTTGCTGTGGTCCTCTCGTAGAGAGATCAGCCACTGTGCATTGCTGTTGTGGGACGCCTCAACAGCAATTTCCCATATGCCTTTCCAGTATTGTTCAGTCTCCAGCCTTGGTGGGTCTGCTCTGTTGTTATTACCCTGCCATTGAGAGTACACCTCAGCTGGTTGAGTGGAGAAGAGCCGGTTAATCCTTCTGGATTCATTCTCCCTTGTGTATCTCTTTAGGCGGCTGGCCAAGGCTTGGAGCCTCTGTTTGGCAGTTTCAAGTGCTTCAGGTATGGGCATCTGCCTGTACTTTCTGGGTACTGGTCTTTTCATTGTACCCTTGTGGAGCTCTGACAGTTGGCTCACTTCCCTCCTTGTTACCTTGATTTTAGGCTCTAACCGTCTTTTCCATGGTGGGTATTGGGTCTCATGGTTGCTCTTATAGCCAAGTATCTCAAGGATCACTGATGCTGAGTTGTAGATCAGCTCATTTGTTTCTGTTATGGTGTTGGCATATATATATATATATATATATATATATATATATATATATATATATATATATATATATATATATATATATATATTTTATATATATATATATATATATATATATTTATATATATATATATATATATATATAGCTGACTGGATAGCTCAATACATAAGGCATCAGTATATCACCCGAGAGGGCAGGGTTCGAATCCAGTCTGGGTCCTTAGGCAAGACCCTTCAAGCTACTGCCTACCTCATACCATGAGAGATACTAAGTTGCGTAACATGCCGGCTCAGACGTCGCCCGGCCAAACAAGGTCTGCGTCAGGTGTTGGGGAACCAGAGCACCTTGATGACAAATGGGCTACTGGAACAAGACGGAAATGGGCGAGAGATGAAAATGTGTATCTGTTGGAATGCTACTACTCAAGTAACCCTAGTGAGAGAGGTTACATGCAAAGACTGGGGAAGGAATGGTTACTTCGACATCCCCAGTCAACACTAAGCGCTAAACAACTAGTAGCTCAGTGTTCCAACATCCGCAAACGGCAACTGCTATCACAACTCGAGATTGACGAGATACAACACAAATGCTACGGCAAAAATGAGGAACCCGGATGTCAGGACTGTGGGGAATTAACTACAAGTCCCCACCCAGTGAGGGGATACACGGCCCCAATGAGCGAAACAGAGCTGAACAAGACAGCTGCTGACCTGAGAGAGAGAATCATGACCCGAATGACAACCAGGCCTCCTCGGCGCCAATTACAACGGCTGAGTGAAGTACCATCAGAAAGTCTCATTGAGAATGTGAATGCAGCATTGAGAACGATCCCTACCAACACCATAACAGAAACCAATGAGCTGATCTACAACTCAGCATCAGTGATCCTTGAGATACTTGGCTATAAGAGCAATCATGAGACCCAATACCCACCATGGAAAAGACGGTTAGAGGCTAAAATCAAGGTAACAAGGAGGGAAGTGAGCCAACTGTCAGAGCTCCACAAGGGTACAATGAAAAGACCAGTACCCAGAAAGTACAGTCAGATGCCCATACCTGAAGCACTTGAAACTGCCAAACAGAGGCTCCAAGCCTTGGCCAGCCGCCTAAAGAGATACACAAGGGAGAATGAATCCAGAAGGATTAACCGGCTCTTCTCCACTCAACCAGCTAAGGTGTACTCTCAATGGCAGGGTAATAACAACAGAGCAGACCCACCAAGGCTGGAGACTGAACAATACTGGAAAGGCATATGGGAAAGGGAGGCGTCCCACAACAGCAATGCACAGTGGCTGATCTCTCTACGAGAGGACCACAGCAACCTCCCTGAGCAAGCCCCGGTAACCATCACTGTGACAGATGTTCAAAAAAGAGTCTCAGGTATGAAAAACTGGACAGCACCAGGGCCTGACATGATCCATGCCTACTGGCTAAAGAAACTCACAGCCCAAATGAACCAGCTGCTACAAAGTGGGACTCACCCTGAATGGTTAACTGAAGGGCGGACAATCCTAATCCAGAAGGATCCATCAAAGGGTCCAGTCCCACCCAACTACCGACCAATAACCTGCCTCTCCACAACCTGGAAGCTCATGTCAGGCATCATAGCGGCCAAGATAAGCAAACACATGGATAAACACATGAGCACGGCACAGAAGGGTATCGGTGTAAATACCAGAGGAGCCAAACACCAACTCCTCATAGACCGCACAGTTGCCCGAGACTGCAAAACCTGACACACCAACCTGTGCATGGCTTGGATCGATTACAAGAAAGCCTATGGAGATGCTCTGTCCCCGCTACTGTTCTGCATAGGCCTGAACCCCCTCAGCCAAATTATCAACAAGACTGGCTACGGATACCGACTCAAAAATGGGGCCAACATCAGTCACCTCCTCTACATGGATGACATCAAGCTGTATGCCAAGAGTGAGCGAGACATCGACTCACTGATCCACACCACCAGGATCTACAGCACTGACATTGGGATGTCATTCGGACTAGAGAAGTGTGGTCGGCTGATCACAAAGAGGGGGAAGGTGATCCACACAGAAGGAGTCTCACTCCCACAAGGAACAATAGCAGACATAGAGGACAGTTACAAGTACCTAGGTATACCACAAGCAAATGGCAACCTCGATGAGGCCACAAGGAAAGGAGCCACAGCTAAATACCTCCAACGAATAAGGCAAGTCCTGAGAAGCCAGCTCAATGGCAAGAACAAAATCCGTGCGATAAACAGCTATGCCCTGCCAGTAATCAGATACCCTGCTGGAATAATCAGCTGGCCAAAGGAGGAGATAAAAGCCACAGATATTAAGACTAGA
Organism: Poeciliopsis prolifica; assembly: GCF_027474105.1. Classification (NCBI taxonomy): domain Eukaryota; kingdom Metazoa; phylum Chordata; class Actinopteri; order Cyprinodontiformes; family Poeciliidae; genus Poeciliopsis; species Poeciliopsis prolifica. The sequence continues at coordinate 1,589,509 of NW_026562402.1, forward strand.
AAGCTACTAACCATGCATGGAGGGTTCCATCCCAAATCCAGCACCCTGAGACTGTACACGAGCCGCAAGGACGGAGGCAGAGGACTAGTGAGTGTGAGAACCACTGTCCAGGACGAAACAACTAAGATCCATAAATACATCAGGGACAAAGCCTCAACAGACAATGTGCTCAGTGAATGTCTCAGACAACAGGGAACGGAGGTTGAGGTGCCAGAGATACCATCATGGGAGGACAAGCCCCTACATGGGATGTACCACCAGCAAATAACCCAAGTGGCTGATATCAGTAAATCCTACCAATGGCTGGAAAAAGCTGGACTCAAGGACAGCACAGAGGCCCTCATCCTGGCCGCCCAGGAACAGGCCCTAAACACCAGAGCAATAGAGGCCCAGATCTACCACACCAGACAAGACCCAAGGTGTAGGTTGTGCAAGGAGGCCCCTGAGACAGTCCAGCACATCACAGTGGGGTGCAAGATACTGGCAGGGAAAGCGTACATGGAACGACATAACCAAGTGGCAGGCATAGTGTACAGAAACATCTGTGCAGAATATGGACTGGAAACCCCGAGATCAAAGTGGGAAACACCCCCAAAGGTGGTGGAGAACACCAGAGCTAAGATCCTGTGGGACTTCCAGATCCAGACAGACAAAATGGTAATGGCGAACCAACCAGACATTGTCGTAGTAGATAAACAACAGAGGAAAGCCGTTGTGGTAGATGTAGCAATACCAAGTGATTTCAACATCAGGAAAAAGGAGCACGAGAAACTGGAGAAATACCAGGGCCTCAGGGAAGAACTGGAGAGGGCCTGGAAGGTGAAGACCACAGTGGTGCCTGTGGTCATCGGGGCCCTCGGGGCAGTAACCCCCAAACTGGAGCAGTGGCTACAACAGATCCCAGGAACAACATCAGACATCTCAGTCCAGAAATGTGCAGTCCTTGGCACAGCCAAGATACTGCGCAGAACCCTCAAGCTCCCAGGCCTCTGGTAGAGGACCCGAGCTCAGAGGATAACAACCACCCGCGGTGGGTGAGAAGGGAATTTTTTATATATATATATATATATATATTATATATATATATATATATATATATGTATATATATATATATATATATATATATATATATATATATATGTCCTTGAGTCCAGCTTTTTTCAGCCATTGGTAGGATTTACTGAGAGGCCCTCATCCTGGCCGCCCAGGAACAGGCCCTAAACACCAGAGCAATAGAGGCCCACATCTACCACACCAGACAAGACCCAAGGTGTAGGTTGTGCAAGGAGGCCCCTGAGACAGTCCAGCACATCACAGCAGGGTGCAAGATACTGGCAGGGAAAGCGTACATGGAGCGACATAACCAAGTGGCAGGCATAGTGTACAGAAACATCTGTGCAGAATATGGACTGGAAACCCCAAGATCAAAGTGGGAAACACCCCCAAAGGTGGTGCAGAACGCCAGAGCTAAGATCCTGTGGGACTTCCAGATCCAGACAGACAAAATAGTAATGGCGAACCAACCAGACATTGTCGTAGTGGATAAACATCAGAGGAAAGCCGTTGTGGTAGATGTAGCAATACCAAGTGATTGCAACATCAGGAAAAAGGAGCACGGTGAAGACCACAGTGGTGCCTGTGGTCATCGGGGCCCTCGGGGCAGTGACCCCCAAACTGGAGCAGTGGCTACAACAAATCCCAGGAACAACATCAGACATCTCAGTCCAGAAATGTGCAGTCCTTGGCACAGCCAAGATACTGCAGGACCCTCAAGCTCCCAGGCCTCTGGTAGAGGACCCGAGCTCAGAGGATAAGAACCACCCGCGGTGGGTGAGAAGGGAATTTTTTATATGTGTGTGTGTGTGTGTGTATGTGTATGTGTGTGTGTGTGTATAAGAACTTGGTCCAGAACTTTGTCCAGAAATTTAATATTTCATGAGTTTCATATATTTCTTTATTGGTTTTAGCTGTTAAATATAATGATCAATAAAAAAACAAGGTCATGCAAATAAATATTATCATAAATAGTCATATGAGCAAAGCTCAGTTCTATTGCCGTGCCATTTTAGCTATAAATCTTTATCTGCAACTATCAAATACTAAAGTGGACAAGCGTCCAGAAAGCTTCTGCCATGCGGCGGTTCACTTTACACTGTGTTCATGGCACTTTATGCATTTAAACAGCGTTTTATTGTGAAGAGGTGGGAATAGTAAACATCTGCATTGCAGCAGCTCTCTTCTTTGCATTAGAGCTTGTAAAAGTGTTGAGATAATATTTGGCAGAAGTGATTTGTTTGGGAGAGCTGTTAAATGTCAAACATTCGCCCAGATCCCACTAATGAAATTTGTCACAGCAGCATTGAGGCACTCTGAGCTGCAGTTTCTATTCATGATCTCACGATGGAGAACAATTCACACGAGGGAGTCCAGTCAGGAACACGAGTATGATGCCAGCATCTAAAACAACTGCAGATCCAACATTCACTAGGCTCTGTGTTCATTGGTTTTGCCCTCTGACACATTTTCATAGAAATGCTTTTCAGTTTGTTGCTAAATCTTTAAAGCTGCAGTATGTAACATTTATGAAAGTATGTTGTTTATATGTTTGTAAAAACTATCATTACATTGTGACAGTGGAAAATGAGATAGATAAACTGAAAAATATAAATCTCCTTTGCCTTCTCCCAGTGCTAACAGGAAAAAAAAAAACAATCAGAACCAGGATGAGAATTCCAGTGCTGTTAATCATCCTCCTGTACACGGTGCTCACAACCTCCGCCTTGCTTCCTTCCCAACAGAGGCTGTCATGAATGCTACTGCTACTTAGTATGACCACTGATGACAATGAGTTGTTTCTCTGCTATTAGCTCCTTTAGAGGCGTGTACATGCGGTGATTGACAGTGTAAAGAGTCTCCCCAGGCTCTGATTGGTTGTTTTTCAGAAGGATTGCTGCGCTTCTTCAGAAGTTCAGTTTTTTTCTGTCTCATACTTTTTAACTTTTAACAAATATGCACAAAACACTTATTTTTCTAAGTTACCTGCTGCAGCTCTAAGCAGTTTTTTGCTAAAATAAAAGTATATTCTAACTGCCCAGAGAAAAATTAAACTGATGGAACTTATAATTTACAAAAATTCAACATAAATGGCCACAACAGTTACTTATTTAAAATTGCATGACCAGAAGCTGAAGAGATAACACTGGAAAAAAATCATGAAATTTATGATCCATAATAATAGTGAAGAGAAAATAGAAAACACAAAAAATTATAATATAAAGGAAAAACAGTTACATAAGCAGTGGTGCCACCAAGTCACATCAACTGAAGTTTATTTATTTTGTTTTGAGCACCAGGTCCTGGACCAATGTCAAGTTTTGTTTTAATTCAGGAAATTCAATACTTTTATTAGTTCTTCATAGGTGACTCACGCTCAAAAAAGCTCAGGTTCAAGGACAGAAAGGCAATGTCTTAGTTGTATACCTCAAAAACGTAAACGAGATGAAAACAGTGTGTAAGTTCCACCATTATTTCCTAGTTGCTGTCCTTAATAGATACGCCATTGGCACAAATCATTATCAAGTTAAATTGTCTGGGCACTAATCAGAACAAGATGCTTTGAGGGAGACGTCTAGTGTCTCCTCCTGCTGGTGCAGAGAGAGGCAAATTAGTCGGCCAGTACTCCACTGAAGTTTTGTCCACTCTGACCGAACTGGTTGGATTTCATTAAACCAGTGAGTCACTGCTACTTTTTTGCATGTTTCTGTCCTCTTAAATTAGCACTGAGAAAATATTCACACCCCTTTCTAGTGCACCTCATCACACCTCATCTAGACCTGATTTCTGAATGATAAATTTTCTACCTCAGCACCTGATTAAATACGTGGCCAAAGATTAGACATGCACTGATCCATTTTTTTCACTTCCAATATGTTACTGATATCTGAGGTTTAGAATTTGCCAATACTGATATAATACAGAAAAACAGTAGAGAATGGAGTCTAAAACATGCAGGTCTATGGGCCTTGAGGATCAGGGTTGGGAAACATTGACTTATCAATAAGTCTTCATCAGGTTGGGGAAATAGACCAGGAAGAGTGTTGTAGATGATTTCAAACTATGATATGCTGAAAGAAAACACAAGGAGCCATGGCATGGACTAATGTTTGATCAGAATTAAACATTGACTAATGTTTATGATGCAATGCAGAAGCTGCCACCAGAGACACAGTCTTGGATTTTTTATATTCATATACTAATAGGATTAATTTGGTTCTTTTCATAGACCCATTGTCATATTCGGCAATGCTGTGTGGTGTAAAAAGACAAAATATGACACTGAAGCTACAAACTACAGAAGTGAGATTCTCAGTATATAGGAGACTCCTACCATCTCTCAAATTCTGATTTAAGTGTTTTGTTTTTTTTTTTCTTGGTTTTAGTGAGAGGTGGCAGTTACTGTTTTGTCATTTTGATGACGAGACCAAAGTGAAGACCTTTACGACAGAGGAAGTGGTTTGGTATTACAGAGGAAGAGCTGACTTAATCAAATATATGTTAGCAGATGACTATGATGGAAAATGTCTTCTCTCCTTCACCGTGACAGTGAAGGAAAGCAAAAAAAATCTGTGCAAATTGAAAAGTAAATTAATACAAATAATTTTAAGTGAAAAACAGCAAGAATTGAAGTTTTAACATGCAGGAGTATGTTAAAACTCCTGCATGTAGTTATACATGCAGGAGTAGTTATAGCCGCTGCATTGCCTCTCCGTGGCTATAACTACAATTCTCTGTGTGCCAGCATGGACCTACATATATTAAAGTAATAGAAAAACAAGTCATGTCAAGTTAAATTTTATAGCACTTTTCAGCAACACGGCAGTTTTAAGTACTTTACATCATAAAAACATCACACAGTCACCAATAATGAAACAAGCAATAAATATTATGTTTTATGAAATGCCATCATTGAAATCATCAATACACATCAAATATGTTGGTCAATGTTTCATTTATTATTGTCAGGGTTCCTGTGTCCGTGTGTGTGAGTGCGAGTAATACATCTTTTCCAGCGAGGATCTTGGTGGTGAGCCTGGGCAGCCTTCGCAGGTGGAGCTCATCAGCCTCATCAGAGTGATGGGGATAAAGGAGCAGCAGAGCCTTCCTCAGTGCTGGATGAGTAACTTTTACCGGTTGTGTCTCTGGCCATCTCTTGTAGTCAGCTGTCATTAGCCTTTGATCTGTCTCTTGAGCATTTACCTTCAGTTTCATAGTCATTATGTTCGCTGCCTCCAGGTTCGTGGCTCGTCACTGGATTTTCCAAGAAGGTGAACGGATGTTCACTGTTTCCTCCTCCTGTTGTTTCTACCTGCAAGTTCTTGCCTGCCCGCTCCGCCGTGTCCCTCATCTCCACCCCGCTTCATCTGACCTCCGGCTCTCTGCCACAACCTTTCCTCGCCTGTGGGATCATTGTCACCATTCCCCACACAAGACCCTGGACATCTTTCTCTCTTGCCTCACCAGAACCATTCTAAAGTAAGCGGTTCCTATTGCATCTCTGAGCCCCTCATTTCTGGCCATCAGTAACCTACCTCTCGTTTCAGGCACCCCCAATCGTGTGACGCTAATCTCACCCCAGAAAGGGTCAGGAAGACCAGTCATTGCTTTCACTTTGAAAATAAACCCTGTTTCCTTTACTTGACCGTACAGAACCAACGCAAATGTTGGTTCTGTATGTGGGTCACGAGGGTAAATCCAAACATGTCAATTATTGTGCAAAAGCAGCTCTTAACAGGTGGATTTTAAGGCTTAATTTAAAGGAACTCAGTGTTTCAGCAGTTTTACAGTTCTCTGCAAGTTGGTTACAGATTTGTGGTGCTTCTCCATTTTTCTTTCTGGTTCTGGCCAGACCAGAACCAGAAGACCTGAGAGGTCTGGAAGGTTACTATGACAGCAACAGATATTTACTATATTTTGGTGCTAGGGCGTTCAGTGATTTATAAATTGTCTGATTTTTATTTATTTATTTTTAAAACTTGTGAAGACACTGTTGCAATAATTCATGCGATTAAAGACAAATGTGTGGTTAAGTTTCTCTAGATCTTGCTAAGACATTAGTCCTGTAGTCGTAGAAATGTTATTCAAATGGTAGAAGACTGACTTTACAAAAGTCTTTGAAAGTCCAGGTCTGGGAGAAGCTTTTAAATTAAATTGAACTTCCTTAAAAAGAAACAAGAGTGATAATATTGTAACTTTCTCCTAAATCTTTTTCCTATGGCGCTTTTGAGAGCTTGGTGTACTTTCCAACAAGCTCTCAAATCCTCAAGTCCTCATTCTTGATGAGGCCGTGTGCTTCATTCAGACGCAGCTTTGCAATTTTTTCCCAGATGAGTAAATAATTTCCAATGCAAATAATCTGCACATTAAAACTGCTGTTAAAAATCAGGGGAGCAATGAGTTGGGGAAAACAAATATTCTGTGCATCATTTAGTTTACTTATCGTAAATACCATAAAAGTTGCATTTACTGCCACCTATTTTCTACTACGCCAAAACAAGTTAACGTAATTTACTTCAGAATGGCTCACTCTAGTCTTGAATCATAAATTTTAAACAACCTCAGTGAAAGATTCAATTGTCCCTCAATCAGTTCATAGGCTTTTGAAAGCATGAGGATGAAAAAGCAGCAGTTTCCCACAGCACTGGCAGACGAGGACGTGATAATGCTTCCACTCCCTTTAGGGAGGTTGACATTGCCACCAGTTTGTACTTAAATGAGCCCTATGGGTGGCCGGATAAATGCTAACACTGCCCTGGGGACCACATGGTTGCTCCCTGTGCATCCTCCAGCCCTTGCTCTCATTTGCGAATCTGAAATTTCTGTCAAGTGCCTCCAAGAAGTGCAGGAGGCAGTGCATGTTGGAGGTCTAATGATGGTGTTGTAGATCTAATGATGTGTGTAATTACAGCATTCTCAGATATGGCAGCATGCGTGCTCGCATTGCTCACATGGCGTTTGCTCAGCGCCATGTCTTTAGACTTTAATCAGGTTCAGTCCTGCCCTGTAACTATCGTGTGGGGTGAATTTTGAAGAAAAATACAGCATGGATCCTAATGTTGCAGTTCTGTTGTACAATACACTGCCTCTGTGTACATATGAAAATATTTCATGTATTAGATTATGAGACTCGTTTTCGATTATTGTTTAGGATCCCGATTAGCTGGAGTTTTCACTCACCTACTCTTCCTGGCCTGAATCATTGAAAAACCCTCATACAGTATAAATCATTCCAGTAAATGATGGACAACAGATTTAGCATACATGACAATAAAAATGAATTACAGTTCATACAAAGTGTTGATAAATCCATAAAATATACAATACTTAGCCATGTTGGTTGTAAGTATGTAACTCCTAAAGTCAAAAGAACTCGATTTTTGGATTTAAAAAAAAAAAAACTTCTGTTCAGTAAAAAGAGTTCCACTTTATTTCATTGCTCAGTGAGTAAAAGCGCATTTGAGAAAATTAGTTTTGCCTGAGGAATTTAAAAACATCAACTGCATGTCTGGTGACAAAATCCATGTTCATTTAAATTGATATTTAACTGAGCAAACAAAAATGATGTAGACTTTAGAATTTTAAACTTTTCCATGTTGAGAATTGCAGTCAAACTAAATTTGTATCAGACTTTTAGCCAGTTTTTATGCTTGGTCAGATTTCTTCTCCATCAAGTGATGTTTGTCCAAGTCTTTTCTCTTTTATTTGCCTATAATAGCTTATTCTTTAAGCAGGTATTAAACATACTTTCTGTTAAGACCACATTTCTGTATTGATATTTTCAAAATTAGGGGTGGATGATACAAACTTAGAATTTCATCATGATATTTTGTGGTACTATTGCTAAAAAAAAAAAAAAAAATGCTTTTTTTTTGTAACCTTATGGCTGTGACTTCAAGGCATAGCATTTATAGACCTAAATTGGAAAAACATTTCCATTGAAATTAGTTACTTCAGGACACTGATTTCTGAAAGAACACTCTTCAATCATTTCCAAATGTACTAATTTACTCTTCTGAAACAAATGATGGAGAAAATGGTACAAATGGCATTTCTGGTCAGTTTTTTAAATTCTAGATTATTAAACAAACTATCGAGACATGAAAAATTTTAATTCTTATCATGATGTAATTATTCACAATAAATGATAAACAATATGATAAATGGCCACTCCTATAATAATAACAGTCCTATTGGCTTGGAAGCATCAATTACATAATGTGTTTCAATTAGCGAATTGAGTTACTGAACTCAACATTTCAATAGTATTTTAATTTACTAAATATAACTGGGGCTGCATGATGGCACAGTCCATACTGTTTATTGTGGCAAGAAAGTCCTGGGTTCAAATCCCTCTGCATAGAGTTTGCAGACTTTGTGTGTCTTTGTTCAAACTTGATAAATGCGTTGTTCATTTATAAATGATTCCAATAAAACACATTACAGTTTGTGGTTGTCATTTGACAGAATAGGAAAAGGTTCAAGGGGAGAAAATACTTTTTTGTTAAAATACAGAACATATTTAAATTTTATTTGACTGTCTATTTTGAAATATAGAAAACTCCAACTTCCAGTATGGATGGACACAAACCTCTGTTCCTGGACACCGACTTTAATAAATTAGTTTTAGGTACAGTAAACATCTTTTCTTCTTTTGGTTGCTTTAATTGTGTTGTGCTTTTTGCAATTGATTTGTTGTTCAGCTTGCCTTCTTGCATTTCCATCATGCAACTTCTTCATATCATTTCAAGTATTTGTCTTTTCTAATTTTTAAATTAAGTATTGCTTAAACAAGAAATTTTGTCTTTGTTTTATGGTTATCTGATGCACTTTTATCATTTCAAACATCTTAAGTCAGCTTTCCGGAGAAAATCAGCCTGGATATAATTTTAGAACCACAGGCCTGCATTCCACATGCTGTCTGAGCTAAAACAGGAGACTTTAGAGTGCAGTAATTTTGTCTTATATTTAACACGGAATTTGCAAGAGGACAATGAGTCTGTACATTGGCGCCTCACAACAAAACAACTGCTTTCAAAAATTTGGGGTCATTCTAATTTAAAGAGAGCTGAAAATAAAAGGTGTTGCCTGCTACGGTGATGGAATCCACACCAGGAAAGGATTTAAATAGCAAGATTCTTTGCCAAATCTGGTTTTTCAATAATTTTTATTTCTCTTGGGGGGAAAAAAAACCAAAACAACTATATATATATATATATATATATATATATATATATATATATATATATATATATATATATATATATATATATATATATATATATATAGACTTCTGTTTAGCAGAGGTAATATAAGAAATAATGCTGGAAGAGCCTGGCTGAGGTGCTACCTTCAAGTTCTCCTTGCAGAGAAAGTTACCGCTGTGAAAATACGCTGTGAAAGTTACCGCAAAGAAAATACCGCTGAATTCATATATATAAGTTCCTACTCTGACGTCAAGTTGTGAACATGTACCGGACTTTTATTATTCTTACGCTTAGCAAGTAAAGCGTACCAGAATGAAGATCCGCGCTGAGCCGAGTTTCTATGCACCATCAGTTCCTGAATGCAGCTCAGATGATAGAGGGGTGGGGGAGTTGGTGGGTTGGTGTGACGTCATGGCACAGTGCCCCCTCCATGTTTGGAGAAGTTTGTGTTGCTTCGACAAACTTCAGACACCATACTGTAGATGTGCGGATCACAGCAGACCTTTAACTCTTTTTCTGCCCTCTATTTTCCGTTGGTATCAACTTTACATTATATTACCTGCCGTACAAGTCATTTTTTCGCTAGAAATAATAACGTTGGTTACAAATCCCGACCAAGGCTCGCTCTCTGGGCTGAATTTTATGCTCCGTTCACGGACCTTCAATTACATCTTGGTTCCGCGGGTTATGTTTTAGAGCAGCTCTGTTTCCGGTAGTTAATACATGGAGACCGTCTGTTCCGTCGATTGCCTCGCATGTTCGCATCCTCCGTCGGTCGGTTTCGTATGAACCGTTGCGAGACAGCGACGTAGGGTTGGAGGCTCCGCTCGCGGAGCCAGACTTTATGATGGGGATGCCCAGGGGAGGACGTCTGTTCCTGGCGACGTGCCTCTGCTCGTTCTTCGTTCTTGTTCTTTACTTCCAGAGCATCACTAAACCAGGTAAGACGCCATGCATATACACACTCTTCTTAAAACTTTCAGACATTATAGAGATAAATTTCTATTAAAAATGTTCCATTTTTTTGTGACCAGGTCACAATACAGTTTTATTTTAATTACAAAGCCCGATTGTAGTTATTTTTTCACCCAGTTCAGTCCTGGCAACTGAGGCAAACAGTTCAGTGGGTCTGGTTGCATTGCAGTGTTATTGCAGGCTTACGTTCAAAAAGCGAAGAATGGAACAGCAACAACAACAAAACTAGCACTGTGCAGGAACTAAAATATAATCTGAAAAAAAGTGTTTGTATTGACAGGCCACTTTATTAGGTTTACCTGTTCAACTGCTTAATAAATCCTGTGAGCCAGTTGTATCTGAAAGCCTTGTTAATGTCAAAGGTCAACCCCCCCCCCCCCCCCCCCCCCCACACACACACACACACACACACACAAACACACACACACACCGGTTTAAAGTGATACAGAAGCAGCAGGAGTTGAATTAAGGTCTCACTTGTTACCATCAATTGTTGGAGGTCTGCCAGGATGGGAAATGATCAAATTCCCATTTGGTCAGAATTTGGCATAAATCAGTGGTTCGTTTCTTGGCTGGGTTTGTTTCCATAGATTCCAACTTAGCAACATTTGAATGCCACAGCATAGCTGATTTTATATTGTTTCTGACCATAATTGTTCTATTGTAAACACAGTGTACTTTTTTTTTTGGATGACTATGATCAAAAGAGCTCTTTGATATGATATGTTTTTTTGTTTCGCTTGTATTTTTCATCAACAACAAATAGATAGACTCTTTAGTGTGGGTGTAAAACAGATGGTTTGATTGAAAGTAAATGAAATGATGTATGAATAGGCCCACTGTGAAGACTGGAATGTTTTCAGAACCCCTCTCTGTCCCTCCTGAAGACCCCCTGCATTCCTCTCGGCTGTATCCCCTTTTCCTCTTCATGCTCTTCCGTTTCTGTCTCCGGCTGAACCTCCTTTCTGCAGAGCAAATGGCGGGTTGACGCTACAGTTTCTGCAGGATTTTAAAGGCAGGTAATTGATGTTTTGAATAGAAATGTAATTACGGTACAAATTCTGCCTTGAACATTTTTTTCATGTAATAAATTGATATTCCATGGTAGAAACACTCTAAAATACCTGTGGGATTATTTTAGATATATCTTTTCAGTTGTCATCTAGTTCAAAACTGTTTGTTTGTTTTCCCAATTTCAACATCATGTAGATGGAAACATATTCATCTTCTTTTTTGCAAAGGTCTTAAGGTTTCCTTTATTATAATGTCTAAAAGCAGAAATAAAATGTTGGTCTTTAAAATGACAACAAAGTTTCTGAAGTAGAAATTTATCAAAAAATTTAAGTTCTCTACACTGTAAAACAAAATCCACTCACCTTGACTCAGTCTAGCTTTCTTATTGCTTTGACTCCGTTAAGTTGTATCAACTTTAACTGGCAAATTCAAAACACTTAATGAAATCTATTTACATTTGCAAGTACACTAAATAAAAATAGTAATTTAAGATACATTTTTAAAATGTTTCCCCAACTTAGTTAAGTTTTTACATTACTACGTCAATTTGACAAAACCTAAAATTTTACATTTTTGTAACTAATTTCTAATTTAAGCCAACTTTGTAATGTTCTTTTTTTCCCTCATAATATTCATTCTTTGATTATAAATTATGTTTGTGAGTCTAAATGAGAGACAGTTTTATGGACATTATTTTATTCAAATCAGGAAAATAGCATGCTTTCTGTGTCTGCTGGGGCGCAACAGTTAATGACAGAGAAGCTATTGACTCAAGAGAAAAACATTTTTTATTTTAATTGTTTTAAAGCATGCATGACGAAGAAACGAGAAAGTGATCAGCAGGTTCCGTGTTGATATTCCATGGTAAAATCACACTATAATACCTGTGAAATTATTTTAGATATATTTGACAAATTGATTGGATGTAAGAAAACAAAAAACTCCACGCCTGACTGTTTCCCAAATCACTTTGGAGCTGCTGTAAAATAACTTTTATTATTGCCAGACACCAAAACACTAACCACATGCTGCTGACCCTACAAATGGCACACTTGTAGCACTCTTGTTGACTTACCTTCACACGCCCTGCCCTGACTGCCCGGCATGTTGGGACTCATCTTTTTGCTAAGAAAACCACATGTGAAGCCGGTCTGAGCCACATTAGATGGCACTAATTCACATAATGTCAACAAAGCACGGGTCTTTCTGTGATTACTACGTGGCCAAAGTGAGGCCAAAACCAACCGGTCATGTCTTGTTCGGTTCTGTGTTCCTGTGGCAATCTGTACCGCTACTTTATTTTACTGGGCTCTTCATCTCAGAGAGGCCCAGACATTTTTCCTCCAGCTTAATAGTCCATTTTATAGACTAAATATTCCATGAACTCTGTTAGTCTGCAACTTCAGAGCCAGAAATTTGAATTGTGGGATCTTGAAGTGCAGAAAGCCAGTACTTCAGGTACTATCAATGCAATTTAGTCAAGAAGCATGGAACCGTGTTAACACTTTAAAAAGAAAGGGTTCGTATTATCATTTAGTCACCATCTTTCTGATGCTTTAAAAGTTGAGTGATGCCTGGTTGGGAACAGATGGGAACTGGCATTAACCTATATCCTCTACTTTTAGTCATTCTTCCCGATCGCTATAAAAATCAGTTGCACATTTTGATTTAAAGCTACGAGGACAGAAAAACGCCAAGTCTCTCCTCGCTACCAACCGACATTTTATCTGAGGCAGATAAGAAATGGCTTTTTTGCCCAACTGTTAAGACAAACAGGAAAATGAGCAAAAGAAAAAAACGGTTCTGGCAGTTACTGGCTGAATCCTGTGGTTTGTGTTGCATCATGGCGGAATTTCTAAAACTACAACTTTGCTTCACTTTGTCAATGTTGGTTGGTCTTGCTTCTTCTGACATGTTTTCTGGTGAATGACTTCTTGTCATGCTCAAACAGTTAACGGCTATAGAACATAAGACACAGTTACCCCTTCAGTGACCTATTGGTATGGCAATTAGGGCGACCGTTTTATTACTGGACAGGAAGCGCATTGCTTATTATTGTTCTGCTTTCATTGTCTAACATCCTGCAGCAACACTCCAGTGGCTTACAGGAAAGAAATACAACGCATGTCCAGCATGATTAGGAACTACCAGTAATTCATATCACATGGATTTCTCTAGCAACGTCTACTATATAACTGAGTGTGTTCTTTTTCTGTTGATGTGTAGTTATTAAACAGCTGTAGTGTGAAACCATTGAACAGCTATGCATTAAGAAGTTAGACTCGTAATGGGCTTGAATCTCTGCCAACATTATGGTAAAGATGTTATTTTATTAAGACTACTTTTGTGGTCCGTTGCTTTTTATCTCCAGTTGCTTTTAATGCCTTTATTGTTTGGAGAAGATTACATAAGAATTAGTAATGCCAGTTTTAATTAGACTTGGCCATTTTTAAGCAATCATTGCCTCAGATGGAGAAGTAATGCAAGCAATAGCTTGGTTTGTCCTTCACTTGTGAAAACCGTTAAGCACTTTGGGGGAATGCTCTGGATTGAACTGAATTTAGTTTATGGGTGGTAGATTTGTTTTGCAGCTGAAACATATGACGCAGCACAGTTGGAATGTTGTCAGACAGTTGCAAACCGTCTTACAGTCAGTTGAAACCATGACGGTAACCAGACACGGATAATAACTTGTTGTACCGTCATTTCCACTGGGTTCCTATGTAATCTGGAAAAGTCTGGAATTGGATTTTAGTGTTTTCAAGGTGATACAGGAGCTTTACTGATATTAGTTCTGGGAAATCTGAATTGCATCTAGGGGTACAGCTAAAAATTGTTTTAATTATCGCTTATTCTGACAAATAATTTATTAATCAGATAAAAATGGCACATTCTTCAGATCGTTCAATTGGCGACTTTAATCTTTTTAGACAATATTAGAAATACATCAAAAGATGCACATTGACCATTATTAATTTGAATTAACAATTAGTTTACACTTGATCATTTATTTCAAAGGATACATTTGAGAGAAAAAAAGTACTTCTAACATCAGCATGTGAAAAGCTCAGAACAGTGTAGGACTGAGCTGGTGGTCAATTTTTGGATGATTAATTGATTAATAATTGGACTATTTTTTGGGGGTTTTTTGCAGAAGAAAAGCTAAAACTACGACACTTGAGTTCTGGGTAGAATGTCATAAATGCAAAATGTGAATTTCTTTTGTACAGTTTGGGCATTAATTACTGCGCTAATGTTATTCTCTCAGCAAATGACCTTTTATGGTCTGTATACTCCAGTTAACAATTACTCAGTTGCTAAGTTAGATGACAATTATTTCAGTAATTTAGTCATCACAATTAATCCAATTAATCGTTTTCAGCCTTTGTTGTAACGTTAGCTTCTATCATTTGAACAACTATCATGTAGCATTAGCATTTTGGAAAAGTACCTCAGGACAACAAAGCAACAATAAAATTTTGATATAATTAACTATTTCTCGATACTTTATTGACTATATTGTCCCTACCTAAACACTACAACTAAATTTAGGAGATTTTTACAGTTTCCTGCTATGTATTATAAGCCTGGTGGGCCACCAGGCTTTACTTGTGTCCCCACCAGGATAAACATTGCTTATCTATCTAAGTTTAAGTGTTTGCATTTTTTAAGACATTATAGTCGATGTTGAGATATTAATCTTTCAATCTTTCAATAACACATAATTACCAAGTGATATTTTCAAATTTCCTGTCAACTTTAAACATTTTTAACCCAAAAACACAACAGGCTACTGGATGAATGACTGGCCTGGCATCCAACCACCAGGCTTATCAATTTTTTTTGGGAAAAAGCCTGTTTTATATTCTTGTCTTTGTATCGAAATCAAAAGCAATGAAAAAATTTAACAATTGCCTTGTCTGAATAATGTATTTTAACTGTTGTAACCAATATCCTGTCTGACTTTCAGTAGAGGAAAAACAAGTGTTTGCTTTTCAGTTTAGAAAGCAATAACATCGTCTTATAGACAATGGGAAAAGCAGCCTTTTTAATAAAACCTTATAATCAAGATGGAAATCTTCTAATTCATTTTGTTTTGCTGAGCTACAAAGTTATCTGGAATCTGTTTTCTATAAACTCACAGGAGAAACGTTAAAGCTGCGGTTTTCCGTCATAAGTTCTATCGTCATCTCTAAATTTGTGTGTGTTGCACAATGTCTTCATATTGTTCATATCTTACAATAGTAGAGATAAAACATTCCGTTTTTTCCCCTGAGAGGTTCTCTTTTATGCGGTTTCCCTGACTCAGCAGTGCTGCAGCACAACATCCTTTCGGTGTATGAATGAGTCGCTGTCGACAGGATCTGAGTTCATTATAAAATAGTTGGGTGAAGTGTGGGAAGTTTTAAAAAAAATGGAAACATCAGAGGCAGGAGAAAACAAATGCTACATTCCTACACATAAATGTATTAAATAATATGCAAATGCAGTGCTGTTTTTAACTTTCATTCAACCTGTTCTTCATTGGTACCACCTTTATAAATATGGAGGAAAACTTACTTCTGTTTCTCTATCGACTTTGGAAAACCATAACAAATAGTCTGCCCGAAAAAGACGAGTTGCATCTAGACACGTTTTTAGGTGCTTGTCAGTTCCACAGTGGTTGGATCTGTTGTGGTTCTTTCATAACTGCTGGCACATCCACATCCACATCCACTGGTCTAATCTGAACCTGATTTAAAAGAACAACTAAACTGCCAGACCTGGATGACAGACTTGTAATGGCTGTTTTTGCCAGCTGCTCTTCCTGTTCTGGGCTTTGATTTTTTTTTTTTTGCCAGCATATCAAAACAAGGTCCTCTAATTCTGAAAACATGTTATTCCTTCTGGCTGTTATTTTACGATCTATTCAAGCATATGGGGCAAATCAAACTCGATCCATCCTGTATACCATTTAGCCTGCTGCTGCTTGCCCCATTTTAAATGAACAACTGTGAAAGCAAATTTCTTGTGCAGTATAAATAACATCAAAGACGGAAGCGTCACGGTATCCTCATTGATGCTTTGTAAACTTGAATCTGAACAGTTTGGTGTTTGTTCTCAAACTCATAAGGTTGTGGCTTCTTAGTCATAACATATGTTGCCCCCCTTTATGCTGAACGTTGTGATCTCCTGGACTTGAAACCACAAAATAATGATCATGGTGGATTAGAAGACATCATTAAACTGGAGGTTTACACCATTAAGTTGCTGTAAATCAAGAAAAACTTGCGATCATGACTTAAGTGAAATAAGCTTTGTGGTACCACACTAATTGCCATTATGCTAAATTTACTATTATGTCAATCGATTTTGAATTCTGTTCAACTAGAGTCCTAATCAAGGGTATTGGCAGGTCAAAACTTTACAAAAATTGTTTGTCATGCATTGCAACAAATCTGATTAGTGTGACTCATTACTAGATTGTATTGGATATTTTTGACGGTACTTTGACTCTTATTTCATTGCAGCAGAGATTACTAGATAGAATGAACATTTATGAGGAGATATTACGATAAAAAACAGAATAAAAAAATGAAATTTGAATTAGCTCGCACGGTGCCATATTGTGCCAAAACGCCTAATTTGCAAGGTTTGTCTCGACTTTTTTTTATAACTGACCACTTATCATGTCTCCAAAATGTCAATGCCTCTCTGTTTTTGCATGAGTGTAGGTACAAATGGTCAGATATTGTGATGTGGTTTCCTAGATGTTATACAAAGCTGCTGATGTCTTTCAATATTCACATCACAAAGTTAATTTTTCAGGTGGAAATAGTTGATTGATTTATTTTTTTTTTACCATTTTTCATTGTCCAATATCTTCATCTAGTGTGACTGAGTGTTGATTTTCAGACCTCTGAAGTGTTTTATCTGTATTTTGATACCAGAACAATTCAAATGAACCGTGTAGTTTCTGAAATATAACACATTATTTTACAGCTGATTTCTCAAAAAGAGGCCTGGGATTCATGGGTACGTCTTTTATTTAAATGGGGACTCAGGAGAAAATGTGGTTCTGAGGTTTTCTGATTTCTTTTTTTTTTTTTTTTACTTTTTCTTTATGACCTTTTTATGTGGAAGCAAGAAAGCAGATTTCTGTTCTGCATTTAAGACTTGCTACATGTATTCATATTGGTCTGCTTAGTCTGTTGTGTAATCATTAAATTTAAAAAAATAACTAAATATTGAAGGGAAGATGCAGTATCTGTCTGCCTTTGCATTGTGAAAGAAAAACAGGAAGTGTGGTTGTAGAGCAGGACGGTTAAATGACGCAAAGCTTTAATTGTTGGGAGCATTTAGCTTATAGCAAATGCACTGTGCACTCAACAGCTGTCAAATTTCATTTAACTTAATATGTAAAAGTCAGTTCTTAACAGAAAATCTCCCCTGAAAACAGTGAATGACTTCCAAATGTTACCACCCTGACTGCTTCTTATTAAGCTGTGTTTATGCAGCTGTATATAATGCTGCTGCTAACAGGATAGAGCCCCACAAACCACTGGCAGGCCGTCTTCCCTCAGCGAAGCCGTAATCCATCAAGGCGAAGTCTTTGAACGTTCCAGGGAAATTGGATTTGAAGCTGCTGATGTCGTTCACATCAGACGTGAACGACATCATCTCCTTTAAGATGAGGCTCTTTCAAATGACAAATGAACTGGTTTATGTAATGACTCAGGAGCAGAGTTACTTATTTGACTCATCTATAAAAAGTGTTCAGTTGATCAAATAGGAGGGAAAAAAACTCGTGCTTGAATGACTTCAAAATGCTAACAGCAGCAGCATTATATACAGCGTAGATAATGTAGTTATTGTAGTTTTATTAGAACAATAAAACTACGTAATTATTGTTCTAATTACCAACATCAGTGCAAATTTTGTTTCATTTGAAAATACTTTATACCTCATTTTCTCCATCAGACACTTCCAGTGTTTTTTTACACTGAAATTAGCTTATTGAGGCTGTCATTAGTGGACATCCTTTCCAGTGCAGTTGGTTAAAATGTCCATATTTGCTCTACTGATGACTCATTTTTTTTTGCGATCCATATCTCTATAAAAGAGGAAATGCATTATTTTCATTTTATTTGAAGAAAGGGGTAGTTAGCTTAGATTAGTAAATGCTGTATTATTTTGTCCTGATACGTACAAGGCCTAATGGAGCCCTTCTTGTCTCGTAAGGAAGCAACGCGACATCATTTGATGGTCATACTGTTGAACCACATGTACCTCTAAAAGCAGAGGGTTGGAGCGAGTGGTTAATAGGATTGAGGGCTCATCTGCAGGCAGTATTTTGTCACTTCCTTGCTGTGAAAGGAAGTGGTGGTTTTCTGGTGCATGTGACAAAACACATCAGACTGAAAGAGATGCGGTCTGTGATAATAACTATGTAGTAATCTCTCTGCTTTTTACATTGACACACTCAAAATGCAGAAAAAGTCCATAAATATGTTAGATCAAATGCAATGACATTTTTTTGTCTTTCACATACTAATTGAGTGGCATGTACACATGTATAATAAGTTGATTAACTCTTGTTTTTGTGGATTTGTTTGCAACTTCTGTTATATGTTGCTTTCTGTCATTACCAAGTCTTCCTTAAAAAAGTCTAATTTTAAAGGAGACCTGGCAATAATAGGCAGCAGCAGCAGCAGCATAATTTCAGTGATGACTACCTGGTTAAATCAAAGTTAAATAAATAAATAAAAAATCACTCTCTGTATACATACACATCGACTTTATTGTAATGAATGTTTGAGTCAAATCCTGTGTTGTGACTGAAATTTGTAGTCATCTGTATTGCTGGTATTCAGCTAACTACATGCTTTTTTAAGGTGGTAAAACAAACAGCTTGTATTTCCTCTCTGATTAAATTTTTGTGCTGTTGATCTGAGTGTTCAACCCTCATACAGTTCTAAGAGACAGAGTTGTTTAAACCCCACAAGTTTTGTACTCTGTGCTCGGTCCAGCAGAATGAAAATGTGCACTTTTATGAGTTTTTATGTGTGTGTGATTTTGGAAAGACCATCAGACGCTTATCTTGCCCCAAGCTGCTTCCTCCCTGTCTGACGGGGACATTGCCGTGCTTCTCCTGAGCATCACACTAAGACGGCACAAGAGTTAAGAAACGGGGTCCATTGAATCCAGCGAGCTTTACCCTGTGTGCGTCCTGGTTGGGGTCACACCTATCCCGGGTGTGCTTTTACCCCCGCTTCCCCGCTGTCTTATCTTGACATCGCCGCACTCCTCCAGAGCATTGCGCTAAGACCATGGGATGTTAAGCCCAAACCAGATCCAGATAATTATTTTTTTTTGCACCTGCCTTTTAATGACCTCTTTCCTTGCGCCCTTGATGTCGGATGATTACGTAATCAACAAGCATTACCACAGTTAGCCAGTAGAGATTTATATCGTAGGTCAAATTTATACACTTCAGTAGCATTCATGCAGTGTGTAACTTTCATAAACAATATATAGGTGCTTTATGCATATAAAAATACATATACATATAGGTACAGGTAATCTGCTAATAGATCAAACTCCTCCAGCTCCTCCCTCTGCAGCCGTCTGAAGAAATGCACCGCTCCTGGCCAAAAACAACCAGTTAGAGTCTGAAGGAGGGTATTGACGCTGTCAATCACCCTCATGAAAGGGTTGCTACATGTGCTAATGGCAGAAAAACAACTCATTGTTACATGTTCATCATTGTAACTAGCCATTCATGACAGACTCTGCTAACAGGAAGAAGCAGGAGGCCGTGGGCAGTGTGCACACAGACATGATTGACATCGCCATAGCTCGCCTCCTGGCTTTGATTGGTTGTTTGTAGTTAGCAGTGGGAGAAGGCAGAGGAACCTGACTTGTTTTCTTTCTCTCCACAGATTATCAGCCTCATATTATACTGTCATAACACAGTGTAAAAAACAAAACAAAAACATACTACAGCCATAAATCATTAAAATTAGTTGTTATCCAATAATTAAATTTGTGTTAAACATTTCATGGTACATTTAATTAACAATGTAATGATGCAGTTATTTAACTCTGACACTTTTGGCCCTCCATACTGTGCAGCCTTGTGATTCGTTCATATTATTTATGTAAAATATAAATAAATAAAACTGATGAGCACTTCCACCTCATTCTAATGATGAAACCCTCATGCTTCATGCTGTTTGGTTCTGGAAAGTCAGTGCAAAATGGAGAGGAGAAGCAGCAGATAGGGATCAGAAACACATCGTAACACAGCTAATCTTCAATCATCTGAAGTTTGAATTTGTGGTCTGAGCAGCTAATACAAGAACTGACAGGAAAATATTAAGTATATTTAGCTTTGTTTCTTTCTGTTTAGCTGAAATAATTTTCCCATATTCATTGTTTTGATCTTTAGCAGTTCTTGTTTTATTTGTTAGTTTGCATCTTAGTTTTACAAAGTATTTTAATGTTTTTTTATTTACATTTGAGATTGTCTTTTCTCCAGATTTTTGAAGAGCATTGCTGATTTTACTGATTTCATTTGTACTTTTGAGTGAATAAATTGCCAGTGATGTTATAAAAAATAGTTCAAGAACTTTTTACAAGTCAGTATTGATCAAAATAAGTTATTTGAGCTTTTGAGAATGCAATCTGCTGTTTTAACAGTTGAAATTACAATAAATAAATGACAATGCATCTCACATAATTTGTTCATGTTCTGTCATTATGTATTGAAGTATTTATGCAAGCAGCGTCTCTGACCTACTTTCTGGCTTCCTGAGGAAGGGTCATGAGTTTGCCTGAGGATTATTTGATGCCTGGTTGGTTGTGTATGTAACCTGGATTTGTCAGTCTGATAAAGCAACTGTGAAACTGAATGTCTCTGCAAGAATAAAGATGTCTATAAAATATTCCAAACATTCAAAAGCTTCCATTAAAAACTTCAAAGGCTCAGAATAGTTCAGCAGCAGTGTGATGACAGTCTCTTTGTGTTTTGTAAAGGTGTGTTAAACACTGCTATTAAGGATTTTGATCTTGTTCAGAGTGCAGAAGCTGAGCGCTCTACAGTAGACCTGCTGCACACTTTTCTGCGTCACCGTTAGCGCTGTTCTTCTGCTTGTCTGGATTTTTTCTTCCTCTAACTTGAGGGAAGCAGTCATGATTTACATCTTGACTTTAAGCTGCAAATCATGTACTGCAGTACGGGTTTCTATTATCACAGAAATCCCAGTTTAAAACGATAACGAAATAGAGCAGTGAAACGAGCATGCCTTTAGAATGTAGTAAAGTCAGCAGGGAGCACATGTGAGCCTTTGCTGGATTTTATACTTGTGTAATATACACAGTGTTTTTATTGCTTATATTTTTTCAGCATTCGTATGTGGAGTTTTCATCATAAAAAATAGTTCCCTTCATGCTGCTTTGCCCTGAAGTTACCCTCACTCCCTACCTCTCTTTGCCTTTTCCTCACTCTGTTTTTGTTCAATATCATTAGCATTATAACAAATCCCTTTTCTTTCTTGAAGTGCATTTTGATCTTTAATGCTGTTTACACACCTTTTAGTATGTTGGATTCAGTTTGATTGGACCAAAACTTCAACATTTGTTGCATTTTCAGCTGAATTGTAACACATGATCGATACTCTCTGAAAACCTGCTCCCCACTCACCTGTGGTGGTGCTCCACCAAGAATCACCAAATCAATGGAAACGACACAGAGCGCAACTTCCTCCTTCACAAAATGTAAATAAAAATGGAATGGCATGAGACTTTAGTGGTTCCAGGATTTTACTTTAGTTACTGGTAAACGATGACGACTCATTTATTTCAGTGTGTCACCGAGTATGTGTCTGCGGTCATAAAAATATCCATGCATGTCCGGTGTTTTGGAGGATTTGCAGACCTCTGAGAAGTGAAGTACACGTGAGTCTGTTGGAGGCAGAATTAAACTGCATCTGCAAATATTACACAGCAAATTTTTGCTAAGTAACCAAAGAGTTAGTTAATGTCAGAAACCTTTCTCAGCGAGGCAGTGACAGGTTGAGCAGCTAACCTCATAGCTGGTCTTCTCATAAAAGAAGATCAGATCATAATGTGTACTCATAAAAGGTTAGCTGGTCAACCAGCTAACTGGGTCAACCTTATAGGTAACCTCAAGAGTGCCATGCATTCCCCAGAATGCCTTGTGATTCTGGAACAGAGTTCAATGAATTGATCAAAATTCTCAGACATATTTTCTTTTGATATCAATATCTGTCTATCAATATATATATATATATATATATATATATATATATATATATATATATATATATATATATATATATATATATATATATATATATATATATATATATGTATATGCTTAATTAACCCCCCATGGACTGGTGTAGCTAATTAGCGTCTTTCCAGTGTAATAAATAATCCTGAGTTAGGTTGTGCAAAAAATAAATAAATAAAAAAATTACGGCTCATTAATGTCTTCTACATGTTATATATTACAAAAGACAGTGTGTGACCAAATTTCAAAAGATGAAGTTAAAAATTGATTGTTTGACATGAATTGAAATGTTCTCTCTTCTTGACCTTTAGTTTTCTGAACTTCCTGTTTTCTGCAGTCGCTTTAAGAGCAGCTCTGTTAAACAGTTGGGTAAAAAGGTTGTGCAAATGACTGTTAAACAGAAGAAGTCAGAGAGCTGTTTTTTGAAGGAAAAGTTTGTTGGGAACAGTCTGTTCCTATGGATTGTTTAAAGGAAGCAGTAAGGATTTCCCCTGTGAATAAATCAGAGCAGTGGAGTGGTGGAAAGTTGGCTTCGAATGAACTGGAAAAATATGACAGTGTAAAATGATTTAGTATTCTTTAGAAGCACTTAGAGTAATGTGTTCATCTTAATAGATACCCTGTCAATAAACCACTCTATTAAAATTTTCAGAAAAAAATGACAGGGGTGTTGAAATCATGCTGATGGATGCATTAAAATAAAGATTTTGTTTTATTCGAAAGCTTTTCTTATTTAAGATGTTCATGAATCACTTTTTGTTCCATAGAATCGGCTTTAAAGGCTGACAGCAGACCTGGGAAAAGTAGAAGAAGTCCTTTGCAGACCCTATACAAAGGAGACCAGGTGACAACAAATATACACCTCATAATGCAGCAACCACAAACAATTACAGCTGGATCTCCAGTACATAGTCAGAAAGTTGCCTCAGTTTAGGATAATTCTTGAACTTGACTCATGTAATATTTCTTAAAATGACCAACCAGGAGTACGTTGCATAACTAATGCATGACTCTATGCATTACAACTCAGTAACAATAATAATAATAATCTTTATTGTCATTACAGAAACGGTGTAACGAAAAAGCAAACGAAAAAGCTAAGTGATATTTATAACAGAAAGTATTTGATTCTCTCACATGCTTTAGCAATGTATTAGTGTTTTAACAATTATACATCCTTCATGTAGAGCAAAAATGTCCAGCACATGCAGACAACCGGCTCTTGGTTCTCCTAAATGCCAGAACAAAACAAAAAGTATTTTGTGGCTGAAATTCCAGCTGGAACTGCTGCTGCTTCGAAACACAATTGTTCTTAGCATTTTGTTTGCAGTTGAAGTGATTCTTAGATATATTTGCAAAGAATTTTGCAATATCTTTTCCTCATGAAGCTTCCAAAATCTGCATATGGAAGAAAAGAAATAGCAAGCATATTGGACAAAATTAAATCTTGAAAAACAAAAAATTGAATTAGTAACGGGAAATACTGTTCTGTCTTTCACAAATAAAAATGGTAACGGCAGAAAAGTGTTAAACGATGAGGCCTTGATGTCCGTGGCATTGCTTCTGTTTAAAAGATGTTTATGTGTTTGGTCCTCCTCTCACTCGACCTGCTTCGTCCTCATCAGAAGCAGCTGAAGCTGTCGGCAGCTCAGAAGTCCCTCCAAGGCCGCAAGGAGTTGTTGGAGCAGGCATGTCTGAACCACACGAAGAAGCGCCGGGTGCTTTCGCCAGAGGATCTCAAACACCTCATTGTGGACGACAAACATGGTCTAATTTACTGCTACGTACCCAAGGTTGGTTTCTGTGTCATAAATCCCACGTTTGTGGGGCTGGAGAGAGAGTTGATAAGCAAGGACCAAAGAAGCAGGAAGGCAGTATTGCTTTCTGCTTCTTTTTTCTTTTGTTGTCATAATTCATAAGTAATAATACGATGAAGCATGTTCTGCTATTAGCTCTACAGTAACTTTCTTTATCTTCAGTTTCTGTTCATTAGATGCTGAATGGAACAGTTTTTAGAAATATAAGTGAATATTGAGTAGAAGAAGCACAGTGAGTCTTCATCTTGAAGAGAAAGTGAGGATGAGTGAAACCAAGCAACACACCAATATAATCTCTTCACAAATTTAATCTTCTATGTCTGATTGGACATTTTATTTGATAAACAACATCACATTTGTTGTGGTTTGTTTACCTGGAATGCCCTGTGACAGAGTCTGTTTCCTGCCTTTGGAGCGGTCTCTGGTCCTCTTGCTGCTGATATGCATTCAAACCGCATCAGAGTTCACTTTAGCCAAACCCAGAGCTAGGTTTTTAGACAAAAGAGAGTTTCCTGTTTTGTTCCTCATCAGAGTTCGATTACAAATTCACTCCTTCCCACACACACTGAAGTTTCTCGTCAAACAAACTAGAGTTTGATTAAAGTAGACTAAACAGGGCTGATGTTAATGGACCCTTAGAAGTATCTAGAACTAAAGTGGATTGGTTGGGTCTCACTGCCCTCTGTTTGTCTCTGTTTGATGACTTCCAGGTAGCCTGCACCAACTGGAAGCGTGTGCTGATGGTCCTCTCCAGCAATGGCCGTTACTCTGACCCCCTCGCCATCCCTGCTAACGAGGCCCATGTGGCGGGTAACCTCCGCACGCTCTCTGACTTCTCCGTGACGGAGATAAACCAGCGCCTCCGCAGCTACCTCAAGTTCATCTTTGTGCGAGAGCCCTTTGAGCGCCTCGTTTCAGCCTACCGCAACAAGTTCACACGTAGCTACAACACCGCCTTCCACAAGCGCTACGGAACCAAGATCATCCGCCGGCACCGGGCCAACCCTCAACCGGAAGCCCTGGAGAAAGGAAACGACGTCTCCTTCCGAGAGTTCATCCAGTATCTGGTGGACCCCCGGACACAGCGGGAGGAGCCTTTCAACGAGCACTGGGAGCGGGTGCACTCCCTCTGCCACCCCTGTCTGATCCACTACGATGTGGTGGGGAAGTACGAAACTCTGGAGCCCGACGCTCACGCTGTGCTAAGGCAAGCGGGGGTGGAGGGCAAAGTTCAGTTCCCGACTTCTAGCAAGAGCACCAGGACCGATGGCAACATGGCAGCGCACTTCTTTAAGCACATCAGCCCTTTTTATCAGAAGAAACTGTTCAATCTCTACCGCATGGACTTCTTACTCTTTAACTACACCACACCGGAGTATCTGAAAACTCGATGACAAACAGAGATGAGAGGATCCAACGTTCCATTCACACTTTAGAGTGATGAGTAGTTTGCACGTTCTGGTTTCTGTTGAAACGACTGATTCCTACAGAGCCCCGAAAGGGACATAGAAAAAATAAAGAAACATTCTTGTGTGCGCAAGATACTTTATCTTTATTTCGTCTATGTCCCTTTAGGGGCTCCGTAGATTCCTACCTGTTAGAGGAAACAAACTTCAATTTCTCAGACAGACAGTTTCCAGACTGATGTAGGTGAATCACGAATTCCTACAAAGAGGTCGTTTTATTTGACTCCAATTGCAGCATCGGCAGTCGAAGGGATGAGCCGGTGAAAACACCTCACCAGCGTTCATGCTGTGCCCACTACAGTGATAATCCTCTTGTAGCTTTCCTGTTATAGGAGAATTAATGAGCCATAAATGAAAGCCGGTGTTTTCCAGAGGAGCCGGTTCTCCTCTTTAGCTGGCGATTGTGCTGACTGTGAAGTTTTCCTCGGATTGTTTCCGAGCCGTTACAGAAAGCCTTAATTTATGTACGTATGTCAGCGCAGAGTATTTATTGTCGTGTGAAGCGAGGTGTGAAAATAATTTAAATGAAAGGACAAGAGGTTTTTTTTTTTTTCTTTTTTACTAAATGTTAGAGATCAGATTAAGAAAATGTTTTGGGCATCTGGTACTCTTCTTCAGTTCAGTGAAACTCTCTTCTCAGCATCTTTCCTTGCCCGTATTTAGCTCTGGGACTCTGGGGCTGAACAAACAAGCGCATAGCTGTGGTCACGGCAGGGTCCGGCCCAGCGCTCCCCCGGTCAGAGCCGCCCTTGTTAGAGGCAGCATCGGCAGTCGAAGGGTTAAATGCACCTTCAGCCCTCTGCACTGCAGCGCCTTGTTTCAGCAAAAACGCCTTGGAATTTCTGGAGGAATAATTTGGAACTTACTATAGGAAAACGGCTCTTAATGGGCTTTACTGTCTTCTGCACCCAAAAGAGGAAACTTTGACACACTTTGTGGCTTTTTCTGGGTCTGTAGTTTGGATTTTACTGCACATTAAAAAAGAAAAGAGTCCAAGTGTTTAACAAGTACAGTCATCTGTCATTGAGTTGCATTGTGGGTAGTGTAGGCCCAAAGAATCTGGAGATTTATGTTCTTTCTTACTTTAGCTGCTGAACCTGAACTTTAACTTTAAGAAAAGTGTTATTTTTGTATAATTTGTTTAGAAAAACAATTAAAGATCTGAAAGGTCGACTGTGTAGGATGATGCGTTGTCTGTCCACCAGTGCAGGAAGTTAAAAATACTTCAGTTTTTCTGAGATCAGTGTTGTTTTATTGCTGCTTTTAGAACCAGTTCCTGACAGAGAACCATCTTGATGCATCACCCCTTAAATCTAAATTTGTTTTTTTTTTCTTATGTTTCTGCAATAACATAAGTAGTTCTATTTAAGAAATATTTGCAAATTTATTCCAAAATCTAAATGTAAAAGAATTTTTTTTTTCCTTTGAATCACATAAATAGCTTGATTTTTGTTATTTGCCAGATCGATCGCGGTCTGACTTCAGTAAGGCTGGCAGCAATGTAGTAGAAGAAATACTGACACCTGCAGGTGAGAGTTAGCATCACTTAAGCTCAATGTTTATGACCATTTTTATAAAAAAAAAAAAAGAAAAATGCAAGAAACTTGCAATTATGCATTTGTAATAGCAGTATTAATTAACAATCAATACAATTAGTAAGTACTGCACCAAAGAAATAAATGTTCCCATGGAACAAAAACATAATAGAGATTTTAAAGAATATATATTTTAACGGGAAACTTTTTTTTTTTTTTGTAATTCACTCTTAACAGAGAAAACTCTGCCTCTTCATTTGAAAATATGAACATTAGATAAAAGAGCCTGAAATTAAAAAGTCCATGAAATACATAAAGTAGCTTTATAAAATAAAACATCACAAAAAAAAAAAAACTTTGATGAATAAGTAAATCTCAAAGTTCATAAATCTTGAAATAAATACACACAAAATAAAATAAGCTACCTATTTAAAAAAAACGAATGATGATATTTAGCTGATAGAATATCTATTAATTATCTAATAACAGTATTTATTTAATTTTGAATGAAACAAATCTCCACAAATTAAATAATTTGTATTAAAAACGTCAGTGACTATAGCATGGTAGCGATCCAATCAACACTCAGCCTACATCCCATAATGTTAACCACGTAGACACTGACAGTACTTAAGTTAAACCCAGCAAATAAAAAGTGTCACTCAGATTCAGACTCATCTGAACGTTTAAATGTCTTCTGGTTGTTTTTATATTCTATTAAAATGTTCTGTGATGCATATCGTGAGGTTTGGTTATCACTAGACTTCAGAAAGTCTGAAATTTACACAACTTGAAGGAGGCAGACCTGTAAGTGTTAGAGGAACTATCTGTGTGTGTGTGGGTGTGTGTGTGTGTGCGTGTGTGTTTTAACTTGGGAACACTGAGGGATTCCCCAGAGGGAGGAAGTGGAGAGATGGATGTCTGGGTTTCGCTCCTGAACCGTTTCAGTATTACATGGTGGTGCTCAGTTAATGTAACTGAGCAAATCCAGGAGGATAACACATTTTAACACAAGAAAAGATGCTTTTAACACGGTTCTTCACATTTGTCACCTTCAGGTTTATTTCCATTGCATTTAACTTTGTTTAAAGAAAACAACAACAACAAAACATAGTAGATATTTGGCCCAGAAAAATCTCCAGCTAGTAATTTTACTGTTACTGAGACTTTGTGGAGGTAGAGTGCCGAGCATTTGAATATGACTGAAATAATCTGCTCATGGTGGATACTTTGTTAACTTTGACTGTAATTGATTTTGAACCAGTAACATCTGCAAAGAAAGAGTAAATCATCCAGTTAAAATAATATTTCAACATTGTATCTGTGGTCTATGCTTCTTTGGAACGTTCCTCTCAGGGTTTTATTTAATATTTATTGTTCCTCTCATTTTGTAGTGATCGTAATTCAATTTCACAGCACTAAGACTGACAATACCTAAAGTTTACAGCTAGAACACCTGCTATTGAATCCATCCTCTTGTATCCTAAAGACGCCTCAAAACTGAGAGCAGAGAAGTCTGCACTGGTGATTTTCTTTTTAATTTGTCACAGATTTGTTGACGGCAGAATCAACTTATTGCTGAGGATTTTATAAAATAAACATGTCTTCCTCTCAGCCAATGACTGAACAATGCTTCAGTCTCTCCTGTTGGGTTGGGAGGAGTTAGAGTTAATGTTAAGACTGCTGACAAACTGACTGGCCCGCAGAAATGGAGGTTCTGAAGAAAAAGCTTCATAACGACCTACATATTTAGCCAACTTATGTATTTGCTTTTTCCAGAAAACATTAAAAGTTTAATTTTAATGCTCCAGATTAAGTGTTGCAGGAGTTCAGTCCTAAAGTTCCTCAGAGGTAAAGAGGTTATAAAATTAGTTATTCAGAAAATAGGTTGGCCTACACTTCTGTTGCAGCATGCAAACTTTCATTGGTGGAGATAGAGCATTTGCATAGAGTAACATGAGAGTATTTGATTGACATTTGTTTTTCAGGTCTGAAGTTTTCCTGACTTGTGATCACAAAACTTTGACATTTAAAAAAAGTTCCAGGATTAACCAGTCTAATCAGGCCAAAATAAAAAAATAAAAAATAAAAAATCTTTCAAAACCAAACTTAACTCTCACCACCAGATATGCTTTATTAAATCAAACAATGAAAATACAATGTTCTACTTTCTTGCTTTCACTACCCACTTAAGCTTACACAGGTGATGGTGGGGAAGCAAAACACCTAAAAGACAGTTGTTTTTTTATTAAAATAAAACCATTTACATGTAAGACATGAGACAGCACTGGCAGCTGAGGTGAATACATTTAGAAAGACCTTCTCATAATCATGTGGCAGTGTCAACATTTAAATTCAGTACAAAGTTTTGCCTACAGAAAGCAAAAAACTGTTGCAACATTTCAAACACTTAACAAAATTAGATTAGATTAAGTAACAATACAGCTGACATTCATTTTGATTTCAAGGCAACTTGATGCTACAGATAAATAGAGCTGCACAAGTCTGGCTTTTACTGGCCTGTTACTCCAAATTCTTCCTCTTATTCTGCAAGACTACGAGGGTAAAGTTAGGTGAAACACAAACAAAGTATACTCAATTAAATACTTTGTCACAAAGTACTGCAATGATCAGTAGCTGTCTTTCCATTGCAAATGTGTGCAAAACCTTGCCAGAAAACCCCACTTTGCATTTGCAATGTACTCCACACATGTGGAAGGTAAGTGATGTCTAATTTCTGCAGTTTTTAATGCCTCGTAAAACGAGTTATCTAAAAATATTCCTCTGACATATTTCCTGCTTATTTAGCATTAAGCAGCCACATCAAGCATAGAAAAGTTTTTTTGCAACTTTTCATGTATCAAACATACCTGAAAAAAAGCAAACAAACAAAAAATAGAAAAAAAAAATATTGTGTTTTGATAATTTTCCTTCCAGTTAGACCATGGCGATCTGGCTAAGAAAACCTTTTTTTATATACCAAATTTTTGATTTTAATTGAAAGTTTTTTCCCCCCCAAATTATTTTCTCAAGAATAAATGACCAGTTACAAAAACATATTTGTGAAAACTGGCTTTAGTATCAGTCATCTGTTCTGTAAATTGACCTGAATTCAAGTTCCAAATAATTAGACGCTCACATGACTGAACTACGGAAACCCAAGGAGTGCATGTGTGAAAAAAATCCAGATTTTTCAACAATTAAATACTCAGAAACAAATACATTTGCTTAATTAGTCTGAGTTATTGCTCAGCCCTAGTTCCACTTCAGGTTAATCTAATAATAATCTAATCAAGCATCTGGTGGACGATGGGATGGAAACAGACGAGTCCTGAATCTGACCTGAGATCTACAAAAGTAATTCAGTGTGAAACTTGTGCAAATCCTATAATGTATAGTGTAGTGAGAGAGTCATTGCTCCCTTCCAGATTTCTTCTGTTTTTGTTTTTGTCACAAATAATTGTTTAAGATCAAGCAAATATAAACCAAGGATAGTATAAGTAGATATAATATGCCATTTTTAAATGATTGTTTCAGTTTCTAAGAAAAACAATCTATCCAAACCAACTTGGCCCTTTGTGAAAATAGAATCACGTCTCTTATAAAATAATGAATTCACTCACTTTTCCTCTTTTCACTTTTTGACAACATAAAAGCAGAAAAATCAGAAACCTGTAAAGGGTTCAATACTTTTTCACAGCACTGTCAAGTAAGAACTGGCATAGATTTCTTCTGTAAGCATCTTTGAAAAATGAGTGTATGTAAACATATGAGATTTTAATGGTTCTGAGATTTGAGCTTCTTTAACGCTCCATGTCAACACTCAAACAAAAGCTGAAAACATCTTAATTTAGTGTTGTTAAATGAATTAAATCACAGCAGAAAAACTGAAATATTCAAATGTTGTACAGTTGGTGAAATAGGTTGAAATGAAGGTTAGAACTACATGGAACAGAGATCAGTGAGAGAATAAAAAGAAACTAAATCAGTTCCAGGTCATTGTTGTCTTAGCAAAGCTCTGTTGGTAGATACATGTTGATGGAAAAAGGCTGAACTATGTTCTGAATCCAAAAGTCTTCCATTTGTGACTTCAATGTAAACTTAGAAACATGGCTTGTTTGGAACAAGGAGAAACTACAAAAACATGACTTCCTTCTGATTAAGGATGAATTCAAAGCAGTCCTATTTAGTCCACTTTAATTGAACTGGTTGGCTGAGAAAGCCTGATTCGTTTGAACTACATTTCTGGACAAATACAGTGAAATGAGCTTGAATTATCTTGTTTAGTAATTTTATATCCAATCAGATTCTTTCTCACTTTTGGTGCTACCAAGGAGACGGTCAGAGAAGTGGTGAACGCTGCCTGCTTCGATTGGCTGACGGCAAACATGGATTTTTTTAGAGAAGCTCCAGCTTCTGCTTTCAGAGGAAGTTCCCTAATATGTGAGGCCAAATATATCTCTCCCCACTCAAAGTTTCACTGAACTTGCTAATAAAATAAATCTGCCAAAGAGAACAGAAACTAGAGAAGCTGTACATAATGAAGAAATCCCTGGTTTCATCAGATAAAGTGGTTGATTTGACTTTTAGTGTGTCCTGTTCTTTCTCTAAAGACAAACTTTTCATTTCATGAGTCTGAGAGTTTGTGTGTAACAACAAGAGTGTGCTTCAACATTTATGAGTCAAGAACTTTCCTTCTGTTGAGTTTTGCTCTGCTCTTCCTTTCTGAGAACAGCTACATATCAGTCGTTCTTTTTTGTGTCGGTAAAAAGGTTTTACCTTCTCACTGTGGTACAGAGTAGTCAGTATGGTTGACCACTCCTGTAGAGGACATGGAGGGCCACTAACCCTCTGACCTGAAACTGTCTGAGAGCGTCTGGAGGACTGCTCCTTCGCTCCAGCTGGTTGAGGCTCCTAGTAGCTAGCTGTTGGGAGAGAAATTCATCTCCACTTGACTGAACGATGTGAGCCATTAACTCACTTCTGTAGCTAACCCGTACAATGCTACGTACATTTTGAGTAAAGAAGTTTGGCACTACACCGCTAAGGTTGTAGACAGACATATGCAGTATGAAAAGCACAAAACTGCTGCCAAGAGCCACAAGCAGACCCCAGAAATGTCACAGCTACCACTGGCACGGATTTAAAAGCAACATTTAGTGCGTCACAATCTCCGAAGTCAGCGGTTTATTGGATTTTAAACGTGGTAGTCAAGTACCAGTCTGACCTATTGAAGAATTTTATTTCAACCAGGTTGTTACTATGGAGGAAAATGCAGCGTAAAAGGATGACAACAAGAAAATGAGTGGAGCCTGGAGCCAATAGAGCCACAGATGCAGCCATGATGGAAAATAGGGACAAAGATTAAATGGAATAATGGTCAACGTCTTCAACTAAAGAACTAATCTGACATGATCCATCATTTATTTAACATTTCTTCTACAATGGCCATTTACATTTTATATAACCTCTGTTGTACATCTCTATTATGATAGAGCTCTTATTTTATTTTTTT
This sequence comes from Poeciliopsis prolifica, assembly GCF_027474105.1. Taxonomy (NCBI): domain Eukaryota; kingdom Metazoa; phylum Chordata; class Actinopteri; order Cyprinodontiformes; family Poeciliidae; genus Poeciliopsis; species Poeciliopsis prolifica. The sequence continues at coordinate 1,622,388 of NW_026562402.1, forward strand.
AATGAGATAAGAGTTCATGAAGGAGATACAGAAACATCCCCATTGCACCGGGACAGGTGAGTTATAACGCAAACTTAACTGTTCGCTCATGTTCAATCCAATTAGTGTGTAGCAACTTGTATGTCCTCCAGCATACATGTATAGATCGGCGCCTAAAGATGGCAGTTTTAAGTCTTTTCTGTAAACCCAACTCCAAACTGAGGCCAACTGCTCACCGCAGGGACTCGACTGCTGTTCCTCTAGAGAGACAAAGTAAAGGCCTGGGTTGGTAGCGCTTCAGTTTGAACTGGCTCAGTGATCAACATCAGGAGAAACTCTCAAAATTGCTTTAGAAGAAAAAAAAAGTGGTGCAGTAAGACAGGTATTATCTCAGCGTTTGTTCGGTGATTAGTGGGAAAAACTTCACAGGCCCAAACTGTGAATCATTGAGACGCAGCGGAAGCAGAGGGCCAGGAAGCCGGTTCCCAGCAGGTCCCCCAGAGCGGTCAAGTACGGGATGGAGAAGTTGTCGGGATCCAGACTTCGTCTCCACATCAGACGGACGATGAGATCGGCTACGTATAGAAGAATGGCTACCTGAGAAAAACAAAAACAAAGGAGAGCGTTGGGAACAGCCTGCTTTTTGGGTATTAATAAGTCAGAGTTAAAGTTAGTAGGTACGGCTGCATCAATATAATGTTCCAAATTGCCTTAATTTTGGGAGCTTGGCGATTGGCTGATATTGACATGAGAAGTTGGCTCTATATTATTCACCAATATGGAGCCAACTTGTCACTGTATTATTTTGTGACTTATCAGACAAAAAAAAATCAAAAAAATCAGTAGGTTGGCTTTTTAAAAATGAGTGATGGTCCACAGAACTTCAATCGGTCCACACCAAGTAACATTTGATACCCAACTGGAGAAAAAGTATTCTTGAATTTTTTCACAGTTTGTCACGTTACAACTGCAAACCTCAACCTTTTTTTTTTTTTTTTCTACAAATCAAAATTTAAAAGGGTGGCATGAATGTGTATACAGCTACCCTGTGACTATCTTTTGATCTGGTTACAGTTACAAGTCTCTACTAGTTTTCCACATCTTCAAAATTTGCTCATACTAGGGATGGGCGATATGACAAAATTAGATTTGGATTTTTTTTTATTCAAAAGGTGTCAGGAATGTTGATGAGCTACTAAAGCAGATAGATTGCCAAAAAGGATCATTCTATTCATTTCAGTTCTATACTCTTGCTCAGATTAATGAATTTTATTTTACTTGTTTTCTTTCAACTTTAAAAAAAGAGCATGTGGCCGTTATGAAAAGGTTACTGGATTTCATGATAAGCTAATTATGTTTTATTTGATTACTTAATCATTTTGTTTAGTGGACGGATGCTAGAGTTGAAGGTTTGGATTGATAGGCTACAGATGAAATGCTTAGGTTTTCTTAGTTTAGTTGAAAATAAAGTTGCCATTAAAACTTAGCAACCGCATCCTCACAACACATGCCAGTGTGCGAGCATCCATCAAGTGGATCAAGTCAGACGTTTCACAGCAGATGTGAGAGCAGAAGTTGGTGAAAGAAATCAGGAGCTTATTAAAGTCACAGAGCAGCAACATGTCTAAGCCTCCAGAACTGAACAACAACACAGTTTTGTTTTCAGTGCTACAGAGGGGAACTTTTTTTTGACAGCGGTTATTGTCTCTGAGTCTGAATATGCCCAGCAGAACAGTCAAAACAATAACATCTAGTCAGTATTTACAGCGGGATGTGCCAAACCTTAGGACAATGAGTGAGGATTTTATTAACCCTCTCAGGCTCAAATTACTTGCAAAGACTAGCTAAGTAGCACTGAGCTGTTGCAAATCTGCAACATCTGCCTGGAGAGGGTTAATAATGAAGCAGATGTTAAAATGTTTCAGCAAGATCTTTAACATGTGAATATAAAAACCTGGCACGTGTATTGAAAAACAAACAGACAAGGATCAGTGTTAGTGGCCACTTTTCCAACACTGGACACCAGTCACCTCACAGTTGGGTAACAGGTGGTGGCATCCACTTTTAATCGGACTGTGAAAAGTATGTGATGTACCCTCAGACGGCTGCTTCTTGGTTCTCATGGGAAATCAGATCCACTGGGGATTTTGACGTTCACTTTGTAATGTATTGATATGTAAATAACGAGCGTTTTCTGCCACTTCAAGGTGTAATTGTGGCTTCGTTCACAAATGCACCTTGTCACACAAACGTTTTGATAAGTGAGGGCCAGTGTGATACCTGGAGCAGAGCCGCACACAGGTAGCAGATGGTGAAGGCTGTGGTGATGGGAGCCTCCTCTCCCTGCAGCAGAGAGATGGCGTAGAGGAAGACCAGGTGCCCGGGTACGACCAGCAGCAGCAGCACACGCGCTGACTTCGAGTTCACTCCTGGGACGCAAAAGACAAGACGGAGCGTTATTCCCTCTGCTCACCTCGCTGAGTTTCCTCTGATCTTCCTGATGTTCCCATGTCTGCTGCTCAAGATGAAAAACAGACAGTTTCTGTAGACAAGGAGATGAATCTAGATGTGTGGGGTTTTTTTTACATTTTCTGTACAAGTATTTAATATATGATCATAATATGAAGAAGCTGGGCATCTTCCTATGGGAATTATGGTTCTCAAAGATAAACTGGAATGAGCCATGATCGGTATTAGAAGGTTAAAACTGGAAATCATACATTGGTCACACACTCCTGCTCAATGATTCTATAATTCAGTCTTATTCTGGTTTTTGTCACCATAATTAAATGCTAATAACACCAAAAATGTGTCTTTAGTCATGTGAGTTCTGTAAGGAATATCAACATTAGAATTCCTTGCTAGTTTATCAGGTGAAAATAAAAATAATAATAAAAAAACACAGAGGTAAAACACCATAGGTCTCATTGACTCCGGCCAGACAAGCTGGTCTACCTGAAGAAAAGAAGCTGACGCAGGGATTGGGCCAGTGTTGGCTCATCTTGCTGGGCAGAACACCTGGAGCGCTCCAGATGTGAAGGTATGTTGAAATCCTGCTGGCCTGGATGGCCACCAGGTTTCCACCCACTCCTAACAACCAAGCAGAGCAGACAGTCACTGTTTGTATGGCAATAAACAAACAAAAACAGACACATTACACTACAGTGATGGGATAAAGACATTTATTTTCTAGTTAATAGTTAATAACAACAACAACAATAATAATGATAATAATAATAATAATAATAATAATAATAATAATAATAATAATAATAATAATAATAATAAAGATACATAAAATTACCAATTGTAATATTATGACTTTATTATCATATCATTTCAACTTCATTCCCGTACCACTCTTTATGCTCGTATTCAATCAATCAATCAAATTTTATTTGTATAGCACATTTCAGCAGCAAGGCATTTCAAAGTGCTTTACATCATAAACATAAGAACACAAAGTCATGCATCATGGAATAAACAACACATTGTTACATATTACATTTCAAATACAATTCTAAACAGGTGTGTTTTTAGTTGGGATTTAAAGGAAGTCAGGGTTTCCGCTGTTTTACAGTTTTCTGGAAGTTTGTTCCAAAGTTTTGGTGCATAGATGCTGAAAGCTGCTTCTCCTCTCTTGGTTCTGGTTCTGGGGATGCAGAGCAGAACCTGAACCAGAGGACCTGAGAGGTCTAGAAGGTTGATACAGCAACAGCAGATCTTTGATGTATTGTGGTGCTAAACCGTTCAGTGATTTATAAACTAACAACAGTATTTTAAAATCTATTCTTGAGCTACAGGGAGCCAGTGGAGGGACTTTAAAACTGGTGTTATGTCTCTATCTTCCTGGTTCTAGTGAGAACGTGAGCAGCAGCATTCTGGATCAGCTGCAGCTGTTTGATTGATTTGTTGGACAGGCCTGTGAAGACGCTGTTGCAATAATCAATGCGACTAAAGACAAACGCATGAATAAGTTTCTCTAGATCTGGCTGAGACATTAGTCCTCTAATCCTGGAGATGTTCTTCAGGTGATAGAAGGCTGACTTTGTAATCGTCTTTATGTGGCTCGCAAGGTTCAAGTCCGAGTCCATCACTACTCCCAGGTTTCAGGCCTTATTGCTAGTTTTTAGTTGTAATAACTGAAGCTGTGCATTGACTTTAGATCGTTCCTCTTTAGGTCCAAAAATAATGACTTCAGTTTTGTTTTTGTTCAGCTGGAGAAAGTTTTGGCACATCCAAACATTTATCTGTTCTAAACATTTATTCAGTGATTGGATGGGTTCAGAGTCACCTGGTGACATCGTAATGTAGAGCTGTGTGTCATCCGCATAGTTGTGGTAGCTAATATCATTTTCTGTTATGACCTGAGCTAGTGGGAGAATATAAATATTAAATAAGAGGGGTCCTAAGATTGAACCTTGTGGTACCCACATGTGTAATGTCACACATATTTTCATAATTTTATTACTTAATTTTTATACTTGTTGGTATAAATGAGATATTTTTATTGGATGATGTCTGATGTGACAAAGAGGAACTCGGGTTTTTTTTCTGACAAAGCACATTTACAAAATCACAGATCAGAAATTGGCCACAAAATCTGTGATCGGTGCATTTGTGCATATTCCATTTCAGTATAATTTCTGCTGAATTAACAATAAAAAAAAATAAAATAAACCTTTAGAGAATTTAAAAAAGGCAACTCTTGACATCACATTTTATCCAAAGACTGACCCCAGACACATCCTAAAGGAACAGTTTGAATCCTTCTCAGTGGAGCGTCGCCGTATGGAGACAGGTTCCTCGGCCTGCAGCAGTAAAAGCTGCTGCAGTTCTGCAAAAACCATTATGTGTCAAACTCTGCATAAAGCTGTCTGAGCTGCATTAAAGAAGACGTTTTCACTTGTTTTATTGTGCCACAGATGGCCAGCAGTTTTTGTCTTTCAATATGACTTTATTTGGTCTGAGATCATTCATTAAGCTCATCACTGCCTTACCTTTAATACTCATATTCATTTTAATGTTGACAAGGGTCTCTGAGCTTAACACATTTATGTCAGACACATTTCCAAGGACCTCAAACTTTTAACAATGACAGATGGGTTTTAAGGAAAATGAGAAATAAAAAATCTGCCTGGTTTTATAAGCACATCAGAGGAAATTTGAACCAGATTGGCAAACTTGGAATTGAGCTGAGAGGAAGGATAGAGAACCAGAGTGGAAACTAAATGAGAGCGAGTGACAGGCTGAGTGGCTGGTTATTAAAGGCCCTGTCAGCTGTGTGGGGACTCTGGCTGTGCACCATCAGTGGTTCACACTGACTTCTCTCCTATACTCAGAGGATCTCTGCATGCATCGCCTCACAGCCAAACCTCTCCATTACAGGCCTCTTTTTTTCTCCTTCACTTGCCTTCACTTGTGCTTCAGCACATTTCTTCCAACTTGAAGCTCCAGAGCCTTACATAAGTATTTGTTTTTCCACACATGGTCACTTTATAGTTCCAAACTTCAATGTATTTTATTTACTATTTTATGTGACGACAAGGCAACAAATAACACACTGTCATCCCAAAGCGTCATGTACAACGGTATGGAATGAAAGAACATTTTCAAAAATGCTCTGCAGCTCTGCAGAGTTGACTTCCTGCCAAAATGTTACAAAACATAAACCACATGCTGTTTTCATCACAAATATGAAGAGAATTTTGATATTCTGCTAATTTTGAAAAACAAAAAACACAATATCATGATTTTGCAGAGCTTCCATTAACTAAAATCACACATGGATATGTTTACTCAGGCGAAAACTCTTTTTGTGAAATACATCAATTTCATTACGGCCAAAAAAAACCACCTCACCCTATGCGAAATGCGAAAACATTTGATCAAAGCATTTGTTTTTTCGAAATTGAGGTGTTTACAATAAGCCAATTTATTTTCAGAATACCAATTTGTACTTTTTTAGTTATTTTGGTTATAAGAACCTGAAGCTGGTTTTTTAACCAAGCCAAGTGTTTTTATTTATTTTTTATCACTTTTGGCAAAAATTACTTCATATTTTGATAAAATGACGACGTAGCTTTTGGCAGAATCTTACCACAGAGAGTGGAATTGTTTCATATGCGTACACGAGGCACATGTAAATTATGTTTTATGTGCAACGTTTTGGCAGGAAATTAATCCCAAATTTTGATACACCTAAATAAAATCCCGGGCAGAAATTCAGATGTCAGCTCAGGAATCCCACGCATGTAATGGAGATCCAGGATCAATCCATTCCAATGTTCTGCAGTTGGAGCTTCTCAAAATGCTCCATGCTGCTGTTTAGATCCCAGCAGCTCTACATGGTTCAGCATCACTGACTTCAACATGCTTTCATATTGGTGCCAAATGTTTCCCAAAGCATCATGGATGACTTCAGATCTCTCTTTTGCCTCTCAGACAACATATGGTTTCACTTCATCCCACAATTGCAATTTAAATCAGAAAAAAACGGAAATGCTTGAGTTGGGGCAGCATTGCAGGGTACAGCAGCTCAAAGCTATGGCTGCTTTCAGCTCTCATCTGGTGGTTATGAGTGTTGCTCACGTCTATTTCAAACTCAAAGATTAGTTTTATTCCATTTTAATGCTAATTGCAGGTTTGATGATGTTTTATTTTTATTACAGTCCTCCAATGCTGCTGGAGTGTTAAGAGGAATAGTTATGCCTGTAAAAGTATGTACATCCCTTTAATTTGTTCATATTCTGTCACATTACAATCATAAGTTCAACAAATTTTGGGAATTTTATGCGCTAGACATAAAATTGTATAATTGTGAGGAGGAAAGAAAATATAAATCAGTGTTAAATTAATTTTGAATCTCAGTATAATATTCAATTTGCCCAGAGTGTCTGGATGTTTCTAGAAATTTTTTATGGTTTGATCATAATTCAAATATTGTGTTGCTAGCATCTTTCAGCAAATTGAAACGGTTTTGAAAATCCATAACTGGATTCAGTAGAGAAATTAATCTACACCAATATGTAATATATTAGAAAAATATATTAAGACTCAGTGGTTCAGTGAACTCATGAGCCCTATAGCAGAGGGAAACATTGGCATAGAGCTGGAGACGCTCTGAATTCTTCCAAAATGATATCTAGTCACTAAGAAGATTAAAGAGGTCTCCTACTAAAAATATATTCATAAAAATCTACCCTGCTAAAATGAATATTGATTTTGGAGTCAAGAGAAAATTGGACATAACTGCACATTTTGTGATTCCTGTCCTGCACCCTGTTGTGGTTCTGTTCTTTTGTTAAGGTTGTTGGCAGAATATTAGTGCTTTAGCATTAGCTTCCACTAAATAACATGTTGGTATAGCACTTTAGCAATGACAGAACTAATGTTCAGCGTTAGTGCAGCTAACGTTTTAGTGCCCATGACCGAATTTTTGCTTCTCTCAATGTATTTTAAAACAACAGTCATTTTAAATGCACCAATCCTGTGAGTTCAGAAATAAAATAAGTCGGAACTTAAGTAAGCCATTTACCAAAATGTGAGGAGCACAGAGGAGAGATGTCACAAGAAAAGAACCTTACCGTTAATAACAGGTGTAAAGACAGCCATCCCCTCAAAGTTGGGGTCACTCACTGTCTTGTCCAGGATAAGGCCCCCAAAACTGAACAATGAGAAATCAGAGCCATGTCAGTTACTATGTAACTGGTACTTAATTTTTACATTTTTGAATTTTCACTTAATCTTTGTATGTAATGACTCTCTGTAAAATTAAATTTCTCAGGAATTCTTATCTATTTTCATTTGTTTCTACATTGGGCTAAAGAAACTAAAACTTATTGATATGACATTAATGAATTAATAACTTCCTTAAGCACTGCAAAACATATGACTTCAGGTTTCTGTTACATTTGTCTCAACTAAACGTGGTCTTAATGCTAACGCAGCATTGGAAAAGCTGTTTCCACAAATTTTTTTTTCTTCCACTTAACTTTCCAATAAGGTTTCATAAAATATGTTGGTCTACTAAAGAATTACTCAATTAAGTTGTGATCACTCTATTTAAGTTTATTTTTAAAAAATATATATTTATTCCAGTTTTCTTTAAGTTGTTGATATATTTATTTGACTCATTGCGCCCCCTCCTGTCCATTACCCTGGACATAAAGCCATATCACCCAAATCAGAAACAGCTCCAATTTCCAGGATGACTCTACTTTGAGTCAATTTTGCTCATATTAAACATCAAACTACTATCACTCATTTGACCTAATGTTTTTTGACACATACTGTGTTGTCATAAATGAGGTAAAATGATACTGAGTGTCCCTGCAACAAAAATGAGATAAAATGGATCATTATACATATGGTGTTAAAAGTGAGACCTCATATGGGTCAGTTACCTCCTTTGAGCCCATTTTTATCATAATAGTTAATTTTTTACAGATCTTTGCTTTTTTGCCTCTTATTTTCACTCTATTTCAGAAACATTTTCAGAACGCTGTCTTCTTTCTTTAGGTTAGTTATAGCCGTTTTTACCCACAGCAGCTAAAGTATTTACAATAACTAGTCACTGAGATTTACAGTCAGTAGTAAAACTGAGTTTTAACCTCTGCTTCATTTGAAGCAGAGGTTAAAAACTTCTGCTCAGTGCTGCAGCTTCAGCTTTACATGGCTGAAATAAATAATGTCATTTGTACCTGCTAATGGACATGGCTACTATGACAGGCTGCCAGCCAGAGCGGAGAACCTCTTTGATCTGCGGACTCTGTCGGGCCAACACCACCCACAGCGGGATCAGAGCCAGGAACATCAGGCACACCGACGGGGACAGGTACCAGAGGTCTGAGGGTCCAAAGACAGAAAACCAAACCGCAGCTCATCTATCTGCGCTAGGATCGCTGTCCAAGCACAGTGCAGTTCTAACATGTCAATTACACTTTTTTTTCTTCCACTTAACTTTCCAATAATTAGTTACAGCAATATTACCAATAAATATGTAAGCTATATTCTGGTCATAATATAATATTATATATAATAAATATTTTTATTAGTATTATCTAATAACTGTGGAATTAAACTGACTCTGCATAATAAACCTGAATAAATTCAGTTCAGGTTTAACTGAATTGTTACTTTAGATCAACTTTTGATGCTCTATTTCACTGACACACACACAGCTCATGTTTCTGACTGAAATGAAACCTGCTAGATGCTGCCATCTTGTGGTGTGATCCGGAATAGTCCAGAGGAAGCTCTGAGTCTCTGACCTTTATACTGGTAGAGCGTGCTGCTGACCCCGGCCAGCAGGGACAGCGTGATCAAATCCCCCAGGCTGGCGGCGATGGGCGTGGCCACATTGTCCGGGTTGATTCCCACCTTCCTGGAGCCGATGATCACTCCTATCATCACCAGGCCTGCATGGGAGGCAGACACACGCAAAGCAGAGGCAAAAGTCTAATGTTGAAAATAAGGTTTACATAAAGCAGAAAAAGAAAAACCTTTTATCAAGTTGGTGAAAACCTGTCAGAGTTGATAAACTTAATGATGCCTGATTTTATTGATCTTTGCAATAGTAGTTATAGATATTCTTGTGAAAAGAGAAAAACTAAAGGTTTGAATGTATTCATTGCAACCATCAATGAGTGAATAAAATCAATAGATTAATTTATTTAGTCATTATCTTTGCCAGCATATGAATCAGCAAAGCAACTTTGTGACCACATGTCTTAAAATAAAACTTGTGGTACAGCTTTACAACGCCATAAGTATTTTATTAATAGTGACGTTGCATGTTATTGTTTAAATCTGGACGTTTAGTGCATGCATACAACACTGGCACAGACAGAACACCAGCAGTAGCAAAATTCAACAAAATGAAACCTGGAGATGTAGAGATTACTTATTTGAGGAGAAATGATAGCAAGACAGGTTTGAGGGGGAAGTGATCTTCTGTGTTCAGATGATCACTTATTAATTATCCCAAAATAATAATCCAGTTTGTAACAAGTTGTAACAAACTGAATGTTCTGTTCTTTGTGTAGGAAATGTTTGAGTGGTTTTTGGAGTTAAATCCTGAAATATACTATATTGTAATATTGTTTACCATGGCAATGGACCTGCATGTAGCGCAGCTAACACTTAAAAGAGAAGAATATGAGTGGTTTGGAGTTCTATTTTGCTGATTTTTTTTCTATGTCACGTTTCCCTTTTCTGTGTTGAACTACACTAAAAGAGCCGTAGCTTTGTCTTCATTTAGTTAACATTTAGTTGTTCCACCGCGGCATCGCGGATACAGATTAGGAGTAAAAGTATCGTTTAACCCTCCAGCACCCAATGACTGAACTGATCTGTGGTTTAGAGGATCCCCACATACCCAGGGACAGAGCAGCTACAAAGGCAGTGGTGATGCTGCTGGCACACAGGACGGCCGCCTGGTCCAGCTCTACTCCTCCTCTGGAGATCGCACCCAAGCAGACGGCTGCCACTGCCGCCAGGAAGCCGACCACCGTGGCCTGGACCTGCACAATTCATCAAAACCCGTCTTTATCGTTCGATCAAAGCGCTGAAACATGCAGCGCCGCCTATGAAGAGGATGTTACCTGAATGAGAGCCAGGTTGCTGCACACCATGGTCCATTGTTTGTCTGGATCATCCATTTGGCCTGTGTTGGCCTGCAACCGACAGGAAACACTCATCTTTTCCAGTGTCATGGAAATGATTGTTTTTGAACCATATACTATGTTTGTATGAATGATGATTTAGGCAACTGAAAATAAATAAACAAAATTGACTTTAATCTCAGAATTTTTCTCAGAATACTGACTTTTTGAATTCTGAGATTAAAGTCACATTACAAAGAAAAATATTCTGAGTTTACGAACAGAATTATGATCTCAAAGTCAAAGTTTTGAGAAAATTCTGAGTTTAAAGGTAGAATACAGGGGAAAAGGCCAGAAACTAAAGATCTCATCAAGCTGTCATAACTTCATGATCAGGATGGTGTATCAGACGGAGGTGGAGCTGAATGACTAGAGTTAGAAGAAAAGCGGTTTGTTCTTACGGCGGTGGAGAGCCGCGCAGCCAGGGTCATCTCCAGGTTTCCTTTGAGGCCGACGAGAGCCGGAACCAGGATGAAAACCTCCGTTATCACCTTGAACACCTCCCAGTGCTGGAACACACATTCACATGGGAAACTGGATTTCAAACAGTTACAGAGCAACAGAATACTCTGTAATCATCAAACATCTTTGTGTCAAGATAAAGATGTTTGCATCTGGATCTGATGTGGTCAAATAAGTCATATTGCTAATAGGTATTCTGAGCTAAGCTAGTGGCCTACTTTCTGGGTTGATGAGTATTATAATGCAGGGAGGCAGGATGATGTTGTCTGAGTGTTGGCAGGTCCAAGATCTTTAAATAATTCAGATATGAGCAGAAAAAGAAGACATAATGGTCAGGGAGGAGAAACGGACAGTGAAAAGGAAAGTCTGCAAATGCATGAAAGCTGTAAAGGAAAAAACAGGCTTCAATAGAAAATGCAACATAGGCATAAATGAACTAGTTTGTCCTGAAACCTATATATTGTAAAACATGGTCTTATTTTGGTAGAAATGACAACAATGTGTGCAGCTGTTAGAATATGTTTCTAAGATGGATAGTAGAAAAAGAAGTCAAGAAAAAAGTGAAACTCTGAGGTTAAACAGCTGATAAATTCACTTCAATTCAAAAATCCTTTACGTATCACAAAGGGAAGCTAAATGCTGTCGTTCCTCATATTATCCAGGTATCAAAGAGTCGTTGATGGTTCTAGTTCACTCAAAATACTTTACTTGGAAGGTGTTCTTTCAGAGCCTTACCGGCATTTGAAATCATTCTACAAAGATTGTCTTTCCAGAGAATATAATATGCTCAGCTTGCACATGCTCAGTGCAAACCTCTAAAAGCCCAGCAATAAAGGCTGAGTAGGCTGACTGACAGTAGCACTTATAGCGGTTTGTGTTGGGTGTGCAGTGAGACTGGTGAGCTTATATCTCCTCCCTGCATGATCTGGACTGCGCTTGGCTCTGTGTCTGCACTTGCTAATTGGTAAAGTGTATGTAAATGAGCTACAGCACTAGCCAATCACAGACCGGTCTTCTTTATCCGGTCAGATTATGTCCTTCAAATACTGTATTCATTTGGATAAGTCACAACCAGCAAACCATTTTTAAACTAAACAGCAGGATTTAGAAAAACACAATAAAACTTCATTCAATAAATGTGTTAAGTTTGTACATATTCAAGCACACATGTAATATTCAAGTATGCTTGAATATTTAGGCAAGCATAAACATTTGTTTACTCATCATTGTCCATTTAAGATATTTATTTTGTTTTACTTTTAAATGTAACCATCATTCCATAGCTTGTTTTAATATCCACTGGTTGATTCCTAACTTACTTTGCATAGAGTAGTTGGTGCTGAAGTATTGCCAGTAATGTCTTCCAATAACACATAATCACCTAGTCATATTTTCACACTTCCTGTTAACTTGTAATATTTGTTAACACACAAACATGGACCGTCATATAATTGATGAGTGTTTTTAGAAGGGGTATCAGATATTCATAAATTCAGGTGTTCGTGGACACGAACACCTGAAGAGTCCCGAACTCTTCCAAATACTGGGTGTACCGGCACCGAAATGAAGTAAGTTTTGAAACATTTTGACTGTATGCTGTACATCAATTTCTCATCCCCCCAAAAGGGAAAATACATTTCTAAAGTCTATTTCATACTTGCATAAGGTCCATTAGGATCCCAGCAGAGACCATTCCGAGTCCTGATATCAGATACGGCACAATAACCTGCGTTGCGATGAGCCAGGAGCTCTCTGGCAGGAAACCATGTTCAGATCGAGTCAGCTTCCATGTCACGCCACGGAGCTTCTTGTCCTGGTAGCGAAGCTCCAACTCAAGACGAGTCACCACCATGTCGATGGGGATCTGGAGGTCACTTTGAGATAAGATATCCCATATTGAGAGAAACTTCAAGCAAAACACGAGTAGTGTTCCCTTCCTGTATGTCCAAAATAATCTTGGATTGGGTCAGTAGTCCACTTTGTCTGGCAAAATCAAAGTTAGAGGTTTTAAATCAAAATTTAGGGCATGAAGTGAGGCACTCTTGGCCAGGTAGTGAGTCAGCAGTGACGACGTACCTATCTGTCAGCCTTACTGGAGAACACATTCATTAACACCATTTCTGATTTATAGGTCACGACATTCAGTGAGCGCTGGTGCTAAACATCAATGTCTAAATTCTTGATTAAAAGGTACATTTACTCCAACATGTCAGACAGAGAGCGTGAAGACGATCCATCAGCTGTCGAAGAGGTCTGACTGAGCTCCTGTTGCTCTCAGATCACTTTGATTAACTTCACAGAGGGAGTTTATTAAGTTGAGATGTAAATCCTCCTGATCCGATCTGAAACACATTTGACCTCCATCTTTAAAGCAAAGCTGTATCCTGCCACTGGTGTCAGTTGCTCTGTGAAAGAAGACGAGGCATATTCCCAGAAGATCTTAAGAGTCGGAATCAGTCTGTTGTCTGATTTGGCCAGGCTCAAAATGAGGGTCAAAATGACAAACCAGGGAGTTCTGTGAAGCCGGTGAAAGATCCAGTGAGAGGATGGAGCAGCCGGCTTCTGGCAGACACGAGTGCCTGTTTCCTCCTGTCGGCATCAGTATATCCTGCTCATTGGTGACGTAGCGCGAAAGAGGCAGGGCTGTCTGGACGGTACAAACTCTGGAGGGAAATGACTTGCTTCCCCTCCGCTCTCCTCCTCTTTGCTCCTCACTGTGTGTCAGCCTCCTCCTCCTCCTCGCCATGTGACACCTCCCCCTCCCCACATCGGACGGCCATCCTTGCATTGCTCCCTCTCTCATCCACCTTGCTCTGATCTTGCTCTCCCCGTATCGTGACTCATTCTTTCTAGTCATCTAATTGTTTACGTCACTACCTCATATCCACCTGCTTGTGCACATCACGGAATGCACATCTTCTCGTGTGACACCACAAGACCGAGGAAACACACTCAGTGTACAGCAAAACACTGACCTCATTTCAGCAGCTCAGCAGAACTAAAACTGATTTGAAAAGCACTTTTTCAGGTCAGAACAGGACTGGCTGACATACTGTACAGTAACAATATGTTAATAATAGCACTTCATAGCACCTTATAGAGTTCAACATTATTTTATCCATTTTCTTTTTTCTATTTTTAGTCACTATATTTTCCACAAAACAATCGGTATTACATTTATAGGGAACTCTAGATGTTAATGTTGAGGAGCAATAATTGTCACAATCACAGAAGAAAGGCTGTAAGTTATAATTTTCAAGAATCTTTCATGTCCACCTGATTCCTGGAGGTCCTGGGATGACCTTCAGGACCTGGAGGTCATACCCCAGTTTGTTACCACAAACAAACTGTGGTAAATCAGTTTGTTTAGTTAAAGCTAAGATCAGCTCTCTGCCATACAGTATTGTGTGGGTTTATGATTGTGAAATGCTGAATTACACATTAGATTGATGCATTCTATCAGGAGTACATCAATGTATCTAAATCATGTCACAGATATTTATTGTCAACCATTTTGTAAATGAAGTTTTTCTTAAAGAAAATTATACATGTCTTAATAAAGAGGATGTCCTATGTATGCTAGTCTTTAGCCACTCTAGTGCTAACACAGGCCTATGTGTGCTAATGCATAGCAAGAGAAGAAAGCAATCCAGTGGGTTACCAGCGTAATCATGCTAGTTGGTAGCTTAGCCAAAGAGCAATACTAGCTTATCCAATGTTACCATCAGCCTTATCAGTGCTAATGGACAGCAGATGAAGAAGGCGACCAGCCTTTGCATGCTAGTCACTAGCTTCTTCAATATTAACACAAGTGAGCAGATTATTTTTCTTTTACCTGAATCAGCCGTTCAGTTGCTAGTGCCAGCCTATCATTCTTCAGATCAGTAGCTAGCTTTTGGCCCTAATGCCACAGCATACTTATGAAGCAGCTGGCTCACTCTAGATATGTTTCTTAATTCTTGTCTGTTATAATAATCACACATGTTCCCTGTCATGTGTGATTATGTCATGTGTCATAATCACACATGACAGGAAATTACCACTTAAACATAGTGGGATATATAAGTGATGTTTCTCATAGATCTAAAAGCATAAAAACCACCAGAAAAAAAAAAAAAAAAAAGGCCATATTTTTGGGGTGACGACCCTATCTTTGGATTGATGTGACCAAAGCGTCTCATTTAAGATGTAAAATTGAACTATACAGTCAAACTATACAGTCAATCCTTTCCGGCATGAACACGGAAAGAATTGACAGATTGATAGCTTTGTGTCCTGCAAATCACATTAGTTCTCGCAACAAAATAAACCCTGAAGTTTATTTTGTATCCAAAAAATAACTTTTCCAAAAGAATGCACAGGAATGAGGAATTATGTAAGAAGATCTTCAGAAGTCAGAATCGAACTTCTGAAATTCAAACCGTTACAAAAACTGGAAATCCAAAAGTAAAGATGCTGAATCTATAATTGTTGCCACAGTAATTTCCAAGAACAACACTTAAAAAGAACAACTCACTGCTTGAGCTAACATAACTGTGAATTTTGATTATTGAAAGAATATTTAGCTGGCTAGCTATCAAAGGAAAGATGTATCATTTTAAAGAGCAACATGTTATCATCCTGCAGTGTCAGGTTACAGAAAAAAAGCTACTTCACCTGCTCACTCTAATAATCCATATGCAATAAAATCACACAAATGGGCAAAGTCCATCCCACCCTCAGTCTTTTTAAAATTTGTTTGTCAAAGTAAAGCATTTATTGCCTGTTGGCTTCTGGGAGGCTTTCCAGCTGATGACATGTTTAGAGCTCATTTCAGCACAAGAAATTATGCTTTTATTAACCAGGAGTAAAACTGATGTGATGTTAAGTGGTCTATTAAAATCCAACAGATGTTTTCTTTTTTTATTATGTCTTTGAAGCAACAACAATTATCATCTGTGTTGTCCTGCTTAAAAACAGGAACAGCAGAAATATAAAAACAGCAAATTAAACTCCTGAAGGTTGCATATTGTTACATATGACAACAAATGTGGAATTAGCTAATCTGACTCTCTGGAATCAGAACCCGAACCGGTTTTAAATTTCAGTCTGATCGACACGTCCTTTAGTGTCTGCAGAGAGCTCTCAGCCAAAGTCGTGACTGATCAGCCGCCATTTATGCAGCGCCGTAACAGATATTGTACGCTGATGATGAACAGATGACGAGGATTTTTCAGGACAGACAGAGGAAAACAGAAGATGCAGAACAGTGAGAAGCAGACAGCGACGTGTCTGACTGGCCCCAACCAGCTGGCTTCAGAGCAGACACTGGGCACGCCCCGGTGACAACCACTAATCAAACAAAATGCCAGAGATTCCTTTACTTTACTGTAAAAAAGGTTTATTAGAGATTGGAGTTGCGTAATATTAAAAAGATTATATGATTGCTGCATTACTAATGAATGCTGCAAATGATGACATAAGTGGCTATTTATCCACATTTTCCTCATAATTGTCTGTCTTTTCCCATCATCATAATGGCATCATCATTCTCACTTTTATTCACTCAACCACTTTAATCTATATTGATTATTTGCTTCATGGGCAGTGAGTCCATCCAGCTGGATAACATCAGGCTGATCGCGCGTTCCTACACAACGCCGACTGATCTGTTCATGTACGTATTATGTTCATGGCGAGTGGAAAAAGAACAGGAGTACATTTCAGCCAAAAAATGATCTCTGAAATATTATAGAAATAAAAATGTGAAAATATTTCAGTTTGAAAAGTTGTTTTTTCATGAAAATTATTATTTTTTTTTTTTAAGCAAATTTTTGATTTTTATAAGTCAGATTTTTCTTTTTTTTCTAGAAAATTTCTGAGACTATCCCCAAACGTTTGGAGTTTTAGGGTAAAAAAATGTATTTATTTATTTTTTGAACTACAATGGCCTCAATACATTGTAGTTAATGACACAAGGGTCAGCACCCATAAAACACAGAGACATGTTATGAAAGGAAACAGTTCAAGCCTCTCTGAACACAAACTGTCTGGAATCTGCTTGGTCATCCTGCCCAGAAAGTCTGAACACACGATGAGAAGGAAGAGGCTTTTATTCCAGCAGGGGAATGCCTAACAAAGTTAAAGTGATGCCTGGAAAAGGAAGGATTGCACTGCACTACAATATCCTCCTTCACTGCCTTATTGTACAGTCTGTAACCAAACACTGCTTCCTTAATATCCCAGCTTTGATTAGCTGAGTAAATACACCACAGACCACTACATGGAACGTTCATTTTGATTCAGAAAAGCAGTTTTGTCCATTAAAAGATTAACCATAAATAAGTGGTAACAGCTACTTATGAGCTATTTAACTATTATATAAATAAACAATACTTTTATGCTTAATATGTTTAAAAAATGACTTCAGGAGAACTGCCACTTCTCATACACTGCTTCACGCCAAAAGTAATGTGTTTTTACCTCTAATTTGTGGTGAACAAACAAAATGGCAATTAACTCAATTTTTATTGTTAGTGGTGAACTGGTGGTATCCAATAAATGAGACCAAAGCAAACGCTATGGTGGTGAAACAAAGTATTTAGTCCCATGCACATTTCTCCTGTTCCCAGTTTTAAAATCAAACAAACACAACCTGAGTAAATACAAAATGCAGTTGCAAAATGATGATTTTGTTTATTAAGGGACAACAAATACCCAAACTAAATGTAATTATTCTTCTTGTTAAATCATTTAATTAAATTAAAATACATGTTATTGATTCCAAAGGGAAAATAAATGTTGATGTTCCTCACAAAGAGATGTAGATTCTGCTGGATTCTAAACCAACCTGTACATTGTCCAGCACCATGCCGGCCATCACCATCCCCATCCCAGCCAGCAGGTAGGGGAAGAGCACCTGGAGACAGATAGCAATGGCCGACTCCTCCACTTTGGGCCTCTCCTCTGGCACCTTTTTAGGGGATGGCTGGAGAAGCTGGGATGATATGAGGTCATCTTGTGCATCTAGGACGTTTGGAAGACGGGCAGTGGGACTCCCAGTAGGACTCTTCCTATTGGATCGGGACTTTTTGTTCTTCTTCCTTTGCCGGGTCTGTTGTGGTTTATCATCACCAGGCATGGCGGCTGCGGCGGTTCTGACCAGACAGGTTGGGTTGATTTAATCTAAAGGATACAGTCAGAGTTTGAAACGATTGTTTTTTTTGTTTGTTTTTTTTTTTTTTAAGTCTCGCAGTTGCTAATCCTAAATGTTAAAAACCTTTTGGACACCAATATCTGTATTTTCAGCTCAGCCTTACTAAGGTTCCCAATAGCAGCATGTAAACATGTCTTCCAGTCTAAAGCAGAGGTGTCTAAATTTTGCACCACAGATGCTCACAAACTACTTGTTTTAAAATCACAATTGCAAAATCTACTTTACCTGCTCAGACGAGCCAAATACTGAAAAAAACTGAAATTATAATTGTTGATTTATGAAATCTATCGAACCTAAAAGCCCTGGGTATATTTGGTCCAGGAGTGTGATGACTATCAGGGATGTTTTCTAGTGTGAAGAATGAAATAAAGTTTCAAATACAAAACATGTATTTTTACAAAGCATGTAAAAAATACACACATGTATTTTTACAAAGCATGTAAAAATAATAATTAAAAAATTATAATTTAGATTAAAAAACTGTGTTTCCATCATTAAAAATAACTATTTGACTTTTATGACATAAAATCATTTAAAAATGGTCAAAATCAGAATCAGGTAGATCAGATGATCCTGAGGAAAAACAAAAATCAGCGTCAGCTAAATCAGCTTTCAGGCAGAAAAAGGGCTGATCTGTGCATTTTTTGTCTTATTAGCTGAAAGCAACAATCAAAGTTTTGCAACGGCCTAGTCAAAATTAGCAGCTCATCCTGATTGAGATGTTGTCTCAGACTATTATAATTTCTGTGGATGAAGGAATACCTGGAAACCTTAATGGAAACAAATCCTCCACCATGAAGATGGTCAAACACAACACTTTCTACACGACTTTCTCAATCTATTGATAAACCAATACTTTACAATACTGATGTAACGGCTACAGTCCCAGTATTTGTGTCGAATTGAAACCTGGTCAAGGTGCGTTAATGTTCCTTAACGTTTATTCTTTGTTGACTCGTTCAAGCTGCCAGAAGAATCAATAAAAAGGCGGAATAAAAACATCAGTACACACACATGTCCACAAGGAGTCGCAGCACCTCCCGCGGTGTCCCGAAAGCTCCTGTAACACCGCGAAGCTTTGAAGGTTTCCTCGTTTTGTTTTCTCACATTCCTTCATTGAAAGCTGCCATGTGTACATCCCATAATGCATCTGTCACGGTAACCACGGTTACACAGCCAGGCGGCCTCTGGTTGGAGCAGATTTGGTGGAGTGAAAATTTGTTCCGCAACGTGTCGAGTCAGCGTGTCAGTTGCGGTATGGCAAGCCAATTTATCATATAACAGCATGCTTATTTCTGCGCTCTTCACAGATCCCTGGGCTTTTTAAATAAACGTGTTCGAGAAATTTAAACGAAGCAGAATTAACTTCATTTGTAAAATTTAGGATACATATTTCTATTTGTTGCACAAATGAAGATATTTTAATTTTGTACTTTTTTCTATAGTATTTTTGCTGTGTATATTTTGGTGTTTTCTATTTGTTGCAGGTACACTCTGACTTTCCTCATTGTTGGCACAAATCATTTTAAATGTCCCATATAAAAACCTAAAATATAATTTAAAATATAAAGAAAAGTATTTAGTGGTTACACTGCTTTCACTTTATGCATATGAACTGTTTGGCCCACATGTATACAGCCTTATTGAGAACCCCATGGTTGGGCTCTATGTTGGTCAGTAGAAACCACTGACCTTTTTGGCAGGAACTGCAGTGATTGATTTCTCCAATGACAGTATTGTACATTACTTTACCCTGCTTGCTGCAGTGACGCTGCTTTTAGACTGTAGCTCAACACTCACTCAACATGCGTTCAACAACTCGTGGCTTAAACATTCACTACTTCTACCGCACACTGAACACAGAAATCCATCAAACAGTTTTCCTTTAGCTGGAGCTGTACTGCCGTTATTGTTCAGTCCTACCGTTTGTCTTTAGCCTTGGCTTGTCAAACGCAGTCCGTGCACCGCAGAAGTATGTCCAAGCTCCCAGAAATAACTCTCCAATGTTGTGTGTGTGTTTCTGTATCTAAATTAAGGCTATCTGTATGATCTGATTTTCTCATATATGTTGTATGGTAGCCCCTCTGTGTGTGCATGGGCAGCATATGAGGCAGAGTGCATGCATCATAGGGCACCGTCTTAAATTACATGGCATTAGCAGATAAGGTTATCCCCCTGCCCTGCTGTCTCCTTCCATCTCTTGTATGCAGGCTGATGGCAGCAGGCAGCTGGAACACTTCACTCTTTTATTCATTAAAACTTTAGGACAAAGAGTGGATTGCTTGGAATTTGAAAAAGGGACATAATTATCTTGCATGAATAATGATCACTCCATCTAGCATACTGAACTACTTTATTTTCAGGTAGAAAAAGCTTGGTAAGATACCCTGGTAATTGGCTTCCAACACAATTTCGTTCAATTCTCATCCCACGTCAGTGCTTCATCTGGATTTTCTCCCTTTGAAATGGATTTCTCCAGAAGAATTTCTAATATCTCCAATCAGTGAACAAAAGGAGAAGTTGGGTAGTCTTCCTGGAAGTAGAGGAAGTGAAGGAAGCCATTCAGTCTGTGTTACCAACTCGTCCAAATGTTGAATTAACATTTATCGGCTGGCTTGGCTCTTCTCCCTTTTCAACGGGGGATAGTTGTTTTCAGTATGCTTCATAGCATTGAACTGGTGCTTTGCATACATCACAGGCAACTTCAACAGCACCTTTGCCTCCAGGAAGCAGTTGTCTCTATAGGGCTCCCTCAGTGTATGATAAGCCTGGCAGCCAGCATTATTACAGTGCCACTCACCATTTTCATGTTTACCTTTTATAAGACTTTTTAGTTGGTATTGTTAATGATGTCTTTCAATAACACATAATATCCTGTTAACTTAAAAAAAATCAACTCAAAGACATGGTGGATGAATGCTGGATGACCCTAGGATCCCTATAGTAAGTTGTCTCCTGGTAAGTCTAGTATCTCAACAGCCAAAGGCTTGGACTATCTGTAGAAATGATTTCACCAGGCTACAGGTAAATGCTTGTCTATTCGTTTCAAGAAGTTGCTGAGTTAGCTTTCTGCCATGCATGGTGCTTGACCTGTGGGCCAAAAGTGATTCTCCAGAACATGAACCAAACATCCCTCCTTTTTAGAGTTGCTTTTGTATCTTAATCAATGAAACACTATAACCAACATTTTGAATGTAATGTTTCAATATTATTTTTTTCTGTTATTATAATTTTTTTTGACGCAACTCAATAATTGTGTCCCAAAATTAAGTTGCACGTGAAACCTTTGTTGCCCTTTTTTAATCTTCTACCTCCAGAAACAGTGGCATGTCAGTTTCACTTACTAGCAATGCACAACTCCACCACTAGATGTCAGCATGGATTAAACAGTATTTGGAACAGACATCAGAGTTCAAATAAAGCCTTTGCTTTTCTAGGCTCGCTGCTCACTCCCACAGTCAAAACAAAGAAGCTTTTAGAAACACACACATCCTGTTGGACATGGTCAGCAAGACAAGTTGTTTTTCTAGTTGTTTGAGGTAAAAAAATAAAAATAAAATCAGGCGTTGTGGGTCTTTGCAGCCCTTAGCTATGTTGACCTGTCTGGTACAAGCTATAAGTACAGTAACATGAGCCATGCTGTAGTTAGAGAATCCTTCATCTGTCATTGTGAAGTTGGAAAGCTCTTAGAGCTTATAAAGATCTGCTATAAAGTCCCATAAAGTTGACTTTTCAACTCCTATTGGTTATAATCAAAACCAGGACCGGCTCCGACAGCCTATGGATTCTGTGTTGTGTGCGAGTGTAAGTGGTTTTCTTTATGCACAGTATAAAATTTGTGGGTTTCCTTGGCCTCAGATTATAATAGCCGGGTTAGATTTGGGATTTTCTGCAGCTTAAATAATCTTTTCTTGCAAACACAATGCAGAGGCATACTTGGACAAACACACTGGAAAAAAAAACACTTTTATATCTGTTGTTAGAAGAAAACTAAGTTTCACCTTTGAGAAAAAAAAAAAAAAAAAAAAAAAAAAAAAATTATATATATATATATATATATATATATATATATATATATATATATATATATATATATATATATATACATATATATATATATATATATATATATATATATATATATATATATATATATATATATATATATATATATATATATATATATATATATATATATAGGGAAGCCTCTGGTCTTAGGTAAAGCTTTCAGGATAAAATAAACATTAAGGGACTAGTATTGCTGTCAAACTGAAAAGCAATAATACAGAATGGCAGGCTGCCACCTGGAAAGGCAAACAGTCAGAGACTAAGATGTATCAGCAGACAGGTCCAACCAGCTGAGCAGCAGACTTAAGAAAAAAAGAATAACAATATTGTTGTTAATAAGTGTTCTACCTAATATTGCACTAATCAGTCTTTAGAGTCTGAACAGAGTATCACTTCAACATTTTAACATGGTCAGGTTAGAGAAAGGACTATAAAGAGCCTCATCAGCTTCACTTCACTGGTAAACTGGAATAACATGCAGATTATTTATGCAAAGTTTTCTGGAAAGGCTTTCTGCGTGGATTATTTTTATGGAAATTTCTGACTATTTCTCCAGAAGAGCATTTTTAAGGTCAGACACTGACGTGGGACGAATGGAAGAATTTCACAAATGAGTGATGTTTTCTGTCTTCCTGGTTTTAGTCAGAACGCCAGCAGTGTTCTGGAGCAGCTGATTTGTTTGGCAGACCTGTGACTCACTGCTGCAGCAATCAATGTGACTAAAGATAAATGCATGGATGAGTTTCTCTAGATGTTGCTGAGTCACTAGTGCTCTAATCCTGGAGATGTTCTTCAGATGATAGAAGGCTGACTTTGTAGCTGTCTTTATGTAGCTCTACAGATTCAGGTCTTATGTGTTTTTTTTAAACTGAAAGACACAGTATGTTGGATGAAATCCATACATCAACCCTGTTAGAATAAATCAACAAACGTCGAGGTTGGCCTATAAAGAATGAACTCATTTGGTTCTCCAGCTGTTTTACATTAGCTTTTTTAAGAGTGTAGAGGAAATATTTCATAGATGGAGAATTTTATTACAAAGAATAAATGTAAACCTTTAACTAAGCCACATACAGTAATCAGTATAGTAAACAGTGTAACGTTTCAAACTGACCAATCTAGGATAATAGGGCCAACATGACATCATTCCTTTCTTCTTATTTTTATTACACTATGTTCAAAGGAAGAAAGTTGAACTGGTTTGCTTCCTAGCACAATAGTTTTATTTAATCGACAAGTTATTTCTTGGAAGAGCAGTACTTTCTTGCCAATCTATCTTAAAATCCAATTTGGCTCTTTGCTTCTAGAACATGGTGATGTCTACAACAATAAGCTAAGTCTGTGTAATTTTGTCAAAATCTTCATCTAAAAACATCTTATTATCCATCAGTAGGCTAGTTTTGACAGTTTCCATAAATTTCACAAAAATATGTTTTCCATGTTGTTTCTTACAGTGACCCGCCTCATAACTGACACAGCAGTAGGCAAATCACTGGTTTTCAACCTTAAAAGTGGAACCTGGTTATTTTAAATCTGATGTCATTCCCTGATTCCTGTTGAAACTGGAAGGTTAATGGAGTACATTTTGCAATAATGTTACATAAGAGGCCCATTTATTTGTCAATCTCAGACCAAGCGGTCTACTGCCGATTGTTTGACAATAATCCAGAAGCACGCAAGTGCCATTGTTATCTTCCACTGAAAAATAAGGCACATCAAAATTTGTTTAAGTGTTCCTCCATCTTTAAAGCATTTGATTTTCACAAACATATTTGAAAAATCATTATAAAAAAAAAAGAAGACTGAGTAAACTAAAATTGTTAGTAGTTCCATTAGAGGACAGAGGGAGAAACCTGACAACGTCATCTGAATTGTAAAGTAAAGAAATACTAGAATAATGTTGTGTGAGCGTTTAGCAGAATGAAGGACTGGTGCACTACTCTAATTCAAGATATTATCCGTGGACCTGAAGCCTATTTGGTCTATTTGGTCCTCCAAATAGGTAATGACCCAATTGAAACCACTCAGTCACTAAAAATGGCTTAGGGACTACAATGATCTCAAAGTCCGGATCCCAAAATGCAGAACTAAATAGATGTCTGAACAAGGCAGGCTATAACCAAGATGAAGTTTGAGTTCTGCCAAGAGGATTGGGCCAGGAACTTTGAAAAGCTTATAGAGGGAGTCATATAGTTCAAAAGTCAAATCTATCAAAATTAACTGATATATTTCTGGAAGTGTACCTTTCGATTATGAAAAAAGGAAATGTAAAATAAATCATTTTATATTTTATAAACTACAGGAAACATATAATACAGGAAAAGCTGAAGTCAGGCAGTGAAAAAAGGTGTAAAGTCGCTCAGTAAAAGTATAAATATGTGGCTTCAGTTTTCTTTGTTTTATATTTACTTCCTTGTGACCATCAGGAGGAAGAAAAAATAAGTCCTGATCCTCTGGAAGGGAAGTTTCTCTTATGTTAAGTGCCATGGATGTTAGGTAACTGTGGCCCTGTGTAGGGAAATCATCATGGGAACTTGTAATGCAGCTACAAATAAATTCTCCTGCACTCTGTTGCCAGCCACGCTGTCAGTCCCAGCTAGATGTATAGTGCCATGTTCTAGTTGCTATTTTAACTATCTACTTGCCTCTCTGCATATTTGTCTGCCATTCAGTGGATGAACATGTGGCTCTTCCATTAAGTGGTTGCACAGTTTGCATCCAAAATTATTTTACAGGAGAGGCACATTGCGGTTCACGTGGGCTGATACAGTATAGACTGCCAAACATCATGTGGACGACACATTTTACGGTTTACTTTGGGGCACCTGTTGCAGCTCACATTGATGGCCTTGTGCCATTGCCGTTTCACCCACTTTATCAGGGCCCAGCTGACCCAGTGGAAACATACACAAACTGCAAAGTGAAGATGGTAGAGAAACCTAAAAAAATACATTTATTCACCAAAAGACTGTTTCATCATCCTCATAGCAACAAGAAAAAAAAGATTAACTGCTATTTCTATCATTCACATTTTTAATGATGTGAATGATAGAAATGATAGAAATTATTGGATTTTACAAACATCAAATAATGATATTTGAAAAATAGATGAAACTGTAACCTGAAGGCTTCCTCACAAGGGTCATCAAACTTGTCACTTTCATTTTCTTACCCGTTCAATTATTGATGCTTTTCAAACGATCAAAAAATGTGTTCAGACTGAACACATTAATCAATATTCTCAGGTTGTGTCATAGATACTCAGCTGTCACATGCTACCAGGATGTAGGCCCTGCTGGCAGCATCCAGTATGTACTGTATGTGTATATATAAGCACAGTGGCCCTGAGCGTCGGCTTTCACTAAACGGCTTCCGATGATGTGTTGCTGTCGAGGTTCAGCGCTAATAAAGTCACTTGTTGCATAATCGTATGGAGCCTCACAGTGCAACTGCAGCTCATAAAAACAAGTTTGAGTAACTGTTTTGTGCTTTTAATTTGTTTATTGACCTCAGATTTCTTACTCCTATCGAGGCTGCAGGGTTAGAACCTTGAAACAAGAAAGACCCAGGAACAAAAACAGCCTGCGCTGTATTTTTATGGAGTTGGAATGTTGACCTGTGAGATAGCTCTCTGTTAATTGTGTGTTTAAAATGCAGTACAATGTTTTGTTTTCCTTCAGTGTTACTTATTAAACACACTACAGCTGCAGATAATAAGCATAAGCATAAAAAATAATTTAATTTAAATAATTTATCATACTTTTTATTGTTGTATTGTAGTTTGTTTGTATTAACTGTATTTATGGATTTGATTAAATTTGTGTATTTGAGTCATTTGAACCTTGTTTCTGTAATTGTTTTTACTCGTTTTCTGCAGACAAATTTTCAACTGTTGAAACTCAGAATTTTCAAAATGTATTTTTAGAACCATTTTGAGACTGATCTCAAAATATGAGGGTTTTTTTTGTTGTTTTTTGCACAAATGTTTGAATTTTGGAGGTCAGAAATTGTCTTGTTTTTTCCAGAAAAAATAAATATGTTTGGCAGAAATTCTTTGACAGACTTTTTTTTGCCAGAAATATACTCCCCCATTCTGTTTTTCTATCTGCAATGCTATTAGTATGCCGCTGTATAATAAAAATATCAAATTAACACAATACTTAAAAAAAAAAAAAAAGAAAAAGAAAAGAAAATTGAACAGCATTACCTCAGCTGAAAGTACCACAGCCAAACAGAATGTCAGATCAGATGCGTCTTCTATGGATAAAAAGACAGAAGAAAAACAGAAATGACAAAGTTTAAAGTTGAAATTTTAAATAACAGCAAATAATGTAAATTGGAGATTAGGAAAAAAGAAATTAAGGACATGAACTGACAAACTGATTTGCAATTTTCAACCCAGTATTTGGTTAAAATGATTCAATTTATTTTCCAACATACATATTTGGGTTGAAGAAATAATCCTAGCTTCTGAACTTTAACACTATCACAGCCTCCAGGGTCCATGTTGATTCATAGCATCTCGTTTTCTGTATATATATCCAAATTTCTCCCCGGTTACATTTAAAAAAAAAATAAAAAATTACAATCCAGATATTAAGAAGCTCAATAATCCACCATCTGCTACGAGGCTTAAATGGGAGGACTGAACAGCTGAGGTCACAAGTTCAAACAGCAGAGCCAAAGTCTGCTGCTCAGCATTTTCAGAGTTCAAGTGGGGCATGGAGGTCAGGAAGCTTCCACAGCGAGGCTTAAAGTTTTGGTGTGGTCGGGTCTGGTACGTGAGAAGGATTAACTGACGGCGTGAAAGATGGCATGTCTGCATCACTTGGTTCCACACACTGGGACTGAGCTGGGAGGCCAAGTGGTCAGAGAGCTCTGAAGTAGCTTATTAACCAGGTGTTTGGAAATATTAAGTCAAATCAGTGGGTCCAGATAGAAGGTGGAAAATTAACACAGAGTCAGAGAAATGAAAGTCCATTCATCAGTAAAACTTCATTTTTTTATTTTTGGAAAAAAGAAGAATTGATTTAAAATGATAAAATAGCATTAAAAATGCTAGGAGAACAATCAAGGCCTTCCATGACCTCTCTTAGGTGCTGCTGTTTTTCTTAATTGAATTTGATGATATTCTAAATCAAATATTATATTTATATCTGACATTTAGTCATTATTTAGTAGTTTTCTAAAATAAATAAATAAACCAATGGTGAGCTGTGTGAACTCTCAAAAATCTGCTAATGTGTAAAACCAACTAATTATACCATATTAAATTTGAATGGCTTTGTAATTAAAGCAGTTACAATACGTTCTGCCTGTAGGGGCCACCAATAAGTGTTGGGTTGAACATCTAAAGAAGACCCAGCAGAGAAGAAAAGAATCTGGAGCAGAGTATGTTCTCTATGCATGTGCTGGGAGGGTTAGCTGTAAATAGGAAGACATGCTATTTAGTTTTGATGACTTCTTGGCAAGTAAAGACATTTTTTTTTTCTGAAATCACTTCTTTGAACTTGAACTCACAAGTTGATAGAACTGATTGTCAGTGGACATAAACAGGACTGGTGCTTCTATATGTGTTTAAATAATTAAACTTTTAATTTTCCGCAGTAATTTGGCTGAGGTACTTTTATTCTGTTTTCTTATTAATTTTGGGGGAGTTTATGTTCTGTTTGTGAATGAAAGGAGACAGTGGAAGGGCACACAAATTATGCAAAACTGGTGTGGGCTTCTTAATGCTGTGCTTTAGGGCTAACGAGAAACTCTGAAGATGGTTATTGTTGTTAGCAGCTAACAGTTAACCCGTCATGAAGTATTCACATATCAATAGCTGTTCTGTCATTTCTCTATTGTTCAAAACAGTGGGTACTTCTACTTAAACAATGTCAAAGTATTCTGGTACAGGCTTTATCAGATCGTTCATACATTCCACAAATTGTACAGTAAACTTTTTTACTAACTTCTAATCTCTGAATAAGATCAATTCAGTTAAGTCTGTAGGACGTTATCTATGAAAAGGCCAAATAATTACATGTAGTTGTTGAACATGCAGCAATTCCTCATCCTGAGCAGGCAACAAGAAGAAATGAGTGCTTAAAGATTAACTTGAATCAAAATTTGAAATGCTTTTTTTCCAAACTTTATATGATGTTGGGTCAAGACAAACAAGAAATAACTCTCTTTCTACTACAGAAGAAACTTGATGATTTTTACTATGCATATCTTTTTACAGACAAAAAATGTTAAACTTTTTATCTGCTTGCAAATATAACATTGGGTCTTGCATTTAATAGAAAATATCTCACTGCTGAACTGAGCGCCAAGAATGTTGTCACTCTGCTGCCCTAGGATACTTCAGAAAGGTTGATTACAAGCAGCAGTGGCCTACATAATGAAGTGAGGAGAGTCTTTGATTCCACACAGACTCAGCCTCCTGCTGCGAACAAAGGGAAGCAGGCCAGAGAACGGGGAAGGTTGTAAAATAAATAAAAAACAATAACCGATCCTTCCTGAAGCTGTGATCACTGCGGTCTTCCGAAACAGTGCAACATCTGTACAGAGGTAAGGGATCGTGTTGTTATGTTCTTGGAATGCTATCTTCAAATCTAACTTGAAAACTTTATTATTGCTACTTGCTTCTTTTGTGCTGTAAATCTGTCTAAGTACAGACCTTCAAGGGTCTTTTTGGCCATGACTCTAAGGGTCTGTACTTAGACTTGTTTTATTCTGTATGTTCTCTTCCTTGCTTTTTAGTTCAGGTTATAGGCTGCTGCAGGACCACTGCATGCTGGGATTGCTCTGAGTTTCTCTATCACAAAACCAAGAACAATGTCCACATTTCTGCCCCAAAGACAAAGTCATTTCTGACAAGTGTTAACCCTCATCAGTCTATAGCATGCATAGACAGGATCTCATATTGTTGTTGTGGAGAGAGGAATGTCTAATTTGAAGTCCCTAGAGTCTATTTTTTTTACTGTATGCAGACAATATGCTGCTATTGCTGGGTTTAATCAATAATCATAATCCTCAGTGCACTGTAGTGGTCTACACCCGAGTGTGAAGTAGCCAGGATGACAGTAAGCTCTTGTAAGTCTGAGGCCATGGTTCTCAACTGGAAAACAGTGAATACGTTTCTTTGAATTCAAGAAACATATTCACACTTGATGGCAAGATGCAGCAGCAGATGTGAAGAAGAATATGGGTCTCAACTGCAGTAACAACGGAGTTGCTCTGGTCTTTGTGAAGAAAGAGCTGAGCTGACAGGTGAGGCTCTAGCTTTATCAACTCATGGATATTCCATGTCTCCACTATTACCACAAGCTATGAATCATGTCTGAACAATGAAGATACTAGATAACAGCAAGTGATATATTCTTCCTCCTGAAGTTCCTCGGAACTGACGTGTTGAGAAACTCCATCAGGAACCACAAAGAAGCGATGAATAGATGTCTCTCTGGAGATTTATTGGCAGGTTGTGCAAGGAGGACATCCAAGGCAAACTTTGCTGGAGGAACTATATGCATCCACTATAACAGATTGGGATCTTAAGCTGGGGTTTTAGGGGTGATGTTGGTAGTAATTGGTGGTGGGTTGCAGGATCAAATCTCAGCTTTGTCCATCTCTGTTACTGGCAAGACACTTCACCCATCCTGATGGTGAGTCGGCCTGGTGGTACTGGTATACTGTAATCTCGCTTCTGTCCGACTGCCCCACAGCAGCTATGGCTACAATGTAGTAGCTTGTCAACATCAGCATGAGTGAATGATTGAATTTAGGATAAAGTGTTTTGGGGGTCTTCCAGAGTTGATAAATGCTATACAATTACAAGCCATTTATAAAAAGACTTCGAGGGACGTCTAAGATTCCACACCAACAATCTTTCACCTCCGTTACCCTGATTGAATGAGAAAAAGACATTGACTGGATGGATGGATAATGTTTATGCTGATGATAGTGATGTTTACATGCCTCTGCTGATCGATTGAATGCTGTTTCTCTGAGTCTAGTAACATGATCTCAAGAGGTTTTGATGATTATTTACACATTTGTAGTTTCCACCCCAAGAAAATCCCCTTTCCTAGTCAAATTCCAGGTTGTGTTTGATAATGTTTTCACAAATAAAGCTAAATACAACCCCATGTTGCCATTTAAGCAATTGGACATTATCATACACTGTCATAAAAGTTTGATCAGTCCAAGTAATTTAGTTGTGCCATAGACGATAGCCACTGAAGAATAATCAAACAACTTAGGATCGATCGAAATACAGAACTGTTAAGATATCCATTTTTCTCATGACAAATTAATGCTCAACACTAACATTGTCATGCTTTTTTCTTTTGTGGATGTGTATGTGTTAAGAAATAAAAGTGTAACCTTGAAAACAGTCTCGCTGTTCACGTGTTCTTTGTATATTTGGTAATCCGTTTGTTTGACTCCAGGCCTGAGTACACTCAATGACGTGAATAAGTGTCAGTGAACTGCTTTTTATGTTCTGCAGTGACTCATGCGCTGGAAAACCTTCAAAGTGAACATGCTTGCATACAGGAGGGAAAGAATGAGCTGCAGTTAGTGAGTGAATGAAGGCAGAAAGACGTTTCCTTAATCATTAAGCAGGAATATTATCAGATAAATCATGATGTGGGCGACTGTTGGTGGCGTTATCATAGGTCAAAGCCCCACCCTGACCCTTGTTGCGTTGTTTAATGTCAAGAGTCATGGCCAAAAGTTTTTGGAACAAAAACTTGTAGATAATTTCACAAGTTTCAGATAGAAAACTAAAGAACAAATATTGAATTGCCTTGAAATGATTTATTTGCAAATATCTCAAATATAGTCAGATTGTTTCACTTTAGCAGTGGACATTTTTTTCTTCTAGTTTAGATTAGTTAAGATTATATATATATATATATATATATTTTTTTTTTTTTCTTTTTTCTGAAACACAGAATAATGAGAAATTTAGCTATAGAATATTTTATTACTTATTTCAAATTAAAAAATTTACATCCATATAATTAACAAATATTTTTATTTATCCCAAAGCAACAAAGTAACAGAAGGCGGTGAGCTTTCTCATATAAGCAGAAACACAATTCTATTAAATTTTTTAGGCAGCATAAAAAGTAAAGAAAAGATTAAAGAATCAGGAATGACAAGAAACCTGGCAGACACATGTCTAAACCTATATTTTTAAAATTCAAACAAAAAATCTGAGAATGTAAAGTACTTGGTTTATGAAGAAAGAAAAGTGAAATATGCTTTCCATAAGTTTAATGGGACATTTCACTGCTTTGGTCCAAAAATCTCTATTTGCCAAGAAACTTTCAGAGCTTCAGCCAATTCCTCAGTCTTCTTCTGGAGGTAATCAATCACAGAAAGACCAAAGATATATACTGATCATGGTCTACTATCAACATATAAAACAGATTTGAAAAAAAATGATGAAAAGAAAAAGTATATACATAGCACATTTCACTAGAAGTGCAAATAAATGTAAGCCATTTTTGGCAGATGATGGCTGAGGTATCATGTTAGGATATAGCGTAAAGTGTAAAGTTGAATGTGTGGTGGTCTACTCAGAACACGTGGACTCTCAGAGAGCTGGAGACGTTTCCAGTTGGGTGGGTCACCTGTAAACATTAAAGTGTCAAATCCACAGTGTTCCAATTATTTCTAAAAGGAAACAACATCCGTAATATTAATGTTTTTGGAAACACTACCTTTTTGAGCCACACGTTTCAAGTTCAAGTTAAACCATGCTTCATAGATATGAAGCATGTGGAAAGGTATTTTCCCCAAAACGTTTTCTGATTTACTTTTTTTTGTCAATGAAATATTTCACATGATCAAACAGATTTTAATATCAGACAAAATTAAATTACTAAGAAAAAAAAGTAACCTGGCCTTGTTCAAACATATAATCACCCCCCAATTAAACCACAAAGAAACTGTGATTATCCCGATAGACACGTGATCAATAGAACACACGGCCAGTAGAATTGTGATAATCCAGAAATGCAGGGCATTCAGGGGGATGTGAAAGGCTTCAACCGCTCAAGGCTTTAGCTAAGAAAGCTTTCTGGCATCAACTAAATCACTCTCTCAACAGCAACTTACTCAGGCATTCTTGTCTCCTTGGAGGTCCTTGCGTTCTCGAGAACAGTCGTTGTTTTAACAGCCGTGGTCGTGTGCTCAGGGATGCACTGACTTGGACAAGAAGCAGCTTACATCCAACTTCTTGTGACAACAAGCTGATAACATTGAGAGTCGGCACAACAGTCACAAGTCTCTGTGCAGCACACAGAGTTGTGCTGTTGTAGCCCTGGTGGAGAAGAAACGAAGCTAGGAGTCCAACTAGCTCATCAAACTTGGGAGTATCAATTCGGATTATTGGTAATGGAGGAATTCATCATGAAAAGAGGTAGCCTGGATGACCAAATCTCAATGAACTGTGGGCAGAATGCTCACAGTACGCCTGAGTTTCTTCTAACTGCTTAAAAATACAAAAAGATCATGGTGTAGCAAAAGGAGGAATGAGTACAACAGCTCAAGAAGAAATTGTGGATAAAAGACGAAAGGTCATGCCATTAGTTTTGCAGTATTTTGTATATTTATAACACAAAAAATATCAAAAATGATTTGTCTTGTTAGATAAGAAATGCTTAAATTGTGAGACGTTCACCCATCCCCAATGGGAGCCACTGCTGCGAAAGATAGAACAATTAGGTTTATGGAGATATAAGTTTCCACTTGGAAAGCTATCCACTGTGCTTCCGGTATATCACCATTGTAAACTATTTTATATTTATGCAAGAGTTTGACTATTAAGATAGATATGATAATCAAAAACCTTCAAGTGGAAAAACAGGAGAAATCAGTTAGCAGTTAAAACAAAGAAAGAAAGAAATGGTTCACAACAACATCCTGTGAAGTACAGAGCAACCTGTGGATTGACAGTTAGAGGACAGATGGGAACTGTCCTACAGCCACATGCAGACACACACATCCCCATGTATGTAAATGCTTCACTCACACAGTCCATTCTAGCAGACGAAGCTGATCCAAGATGTGCTGGATGTGATTTTCCCATCCCATTGTGGTTGTTTTTAGCGTGATCTGGAATTGTTTTACTCAATGAATGGTTTCTCTTCGAAATGCATGGGACTGCTCTGACATTCAAAACAGCCGAGGAAATTATTGGAAAACACATGCACACACATGCACACACCCTCACACACATGCAGACAGGAACCACAGCAGAAACTAATGCTAACCAGGAAATGTGGGGCGATGACAGTTTCTGGAAAACACATTATAGGACTGGCCATGTATTTTCTTACATAATTCTCCCACAGAACTATTGTGCATTGTAATCATAAAGCATCGCGGTGAGCGAGTGAGGAATGGAGCTTCACGGTTCTCCGACTCACTGGCTGCCTTCCTTTATTGACTTCTTGCAGGCGAGCCGACCTTCACACTTTTCTGCCAACTATTCCCTAATCACTTTAATAATTGGTCTGTGCCTTCAAGAATGGATAGTAAAAGAGTCAACTCTCACTTTTTTGCTCTCTGATAGGACTGCATAAACATCCAAACACACACACCCACTGCCAAGCTATAAACAACTGTTGCCTTATACGATTCGTTGAGCACACACACACGCTTGTGGCTCCTTTGCTGCTGGATTCGTAGCATGTGGTAGTGTTTAAAGCTCTGTCTGTAAGACGGAACTGAAAGCTCCCTGTGAGTGGATGTATGTGTGTGTGTGTATGTTTGTGTGAGAGTTCCTCCTCCTCCTCCTTAGATCCTCTACCCTGAAGTCTTTGCAAAGGCTCAATTTCTGTACATTCCTGAGGAAAGGAGAAAGCATATATCCCAGGAGGAGCCCTGTTTTATAACAAACACTGTCCCGGGCCTCTATATTGAAAGCACCCGCTCCCAGTAAAAAGCTGCATAAACCCTGATGTAAGGAGCCCCTCACAACCTTGTCGATAAGGGATAATGTTGCTTTGAGGTATACTAGAGAGTAGGGTTCAGAAATGTTGGTGATAAACTGATTTACACCCATTTATGGTTTTGATTTGGCTATAGTTGCTTGTAAAAGGTGAATTCAGATTTTATCTACGTGAATTCTCTCTGTGTTGCAGCCACAGAACTCAGGAATATTTTAGTACCTCTGTGTCAATACATTGTGCTTTGAACTACCTTTTAATATAATGTCAGGATTTTCATAAATGTGTGCTAAATTTTCCTGGTATTCTGCGAATGTTGAAAAAACAATTCCGCAATTGTGGCGTTTTCATAAAATAGGAAATTAAATTATAACCACATGTGAAGAAGCTTGTTCAAATGAATTATTACAAATCATGGATGTTAACGCTTGAAAATGATCATATTTCTCTCATCATTGGTTGTGAGATGAAAGAGCTGTTGGTGCATCAGCCTCCTTTTATGTGGGAGCTGTTTGCGACATTGTAGTCAATAGTAGTTGGTAATTTTAGAGAGCTACAGATTCTACACTTTTGAATGAAAGACTTAACTTTTGATGGACTATGTGATGAAATGAAGCCTCTGGTGGAGCCAGGTCCATATTGTCCAAGGAGGCCAGTGCATGTAAATAAGTGTGCTGCTGTTTACACAAACTGGTGTTTAGTTATAAAAGTGTTTCCAGAACAGTTTTGTGAAATAAAATGATATACAGTTGAAAAACCACCTCATGTCTAGCTCAAGCATCCTTTCAGTGAAAAACGTGAGTCTTAGCGTGACACTCAGGAGGAACGCAGCAGATGTCATGGTTGGGCAGCAAGGACTCTTAAAATCGCAATGGAAACTCAGCTAATTACTGTTTTTAAGATAGACATAAAACATTGGTACATATTATGGGATTGGATAGTGTTTATTAGCCACCATAACTAGAGACATTTATCTACAGGCGCCATTGCTATGCATTGAGACATGTCAACAGAACAGTACAGTTTTAATTGGGGATAAGGATGAATCTGTTACAAAAATGGTCATGACAGCCTTATTTCTTATCTGATTCCCATAAATACATCTTCAAGCAGAGAAAACTGCTGATGTTATGATAGCTAAAAGTATGTATTATCCATAAACATAAATCTACAAGAAATTTGGTCTATGTCAGTCTGTCAAAATTTGAGGGATTGATTCAGGTTTGGACTTGACATGTTGGATTAACAAGGTCATTTAATCTAAACCACTGCACCTCTGGCTGTATATTTCGGGTTGCTGTCCTATATTTAAATGAATCTATCTTCCCACTAAATATTACCAGTTTCCATCTCTGGACAGAAGACAAGAAATCCCACTGA
Source organism: Poeciliopsis prolifica (assembly GCF_027474105.1). Lineage (NCBI taxonomy): Eukaryota > Metazoa > Chordata > Actinopteri > Cyprinodontiformes > Poeciliidae > Poeciliopsis > Poeciliopsis prolifica. The sequence continues at coordinate 1,658,087 of NW_026562402.1, forward strand.
ATGATGATTTCCACATTAAATGTAAGCCGGAAGAGTTTTTTTCTGGAGTGATCCACATTTTTGCCATGGTCCCTGTAAGGCTGGTTAGAAACTTTTAATATTGCTTTCCTCCAGCAAAGGCTTTCTTCTTTTCTCAATAGGAGCCAGATTTCTAAAGGACACAAGTACTTTTCCTCTTGACAGAATCCAACCAGGGTGTGGTTCTCTGCAGCTCCACTTGGCTGCTTCTCTGATCAAAGCTCCCCTTTCATGATGGGCAACTTTTGGTAGGTCTGAAGCAGTAGGTGTCAGATTCTCTTTCCAGTTTGTAATGATCGATAAAACAGCGCTCAGTCAAATTTTCAGAATCTTATTTGAAAAAGACCTTGGAAACCATAAATCATTTCCTATGCACTTTATTGTATCAGTCTGTGACAATAAATCCCAATAAAACATATTGAAGTTTATCGTTGTACGTGGTAAAAAGTGAAATAGGTCAACAGGTGTGAATATGTCTCTAAGAAACTGAATGTGACGGACAGGGACTGTTTGTTTGCTCTAAACCTTTTAAGGGAGAAGAAATTTGAAACGGCATCTCACCTTGCACTGAAACATTTGAAACAGCATCTAAGTACGGCATTTGGTCGTACTCAGAGGCTAGTCCATTTTTGTGCAAGAAAAGTGAAGTGGCATGGATGAATCGTGCAGATTTGGAGCAGCAGATTTGAATTTCATGGAGATCAGATTTCTTGGATGAGGCTGAGGCCTCATCCTGGCCTGCTTGACACAAAAGAGGCTTGTTAACTATTAGTTAAAGGGTAAAATGCCTCTACAATCTTCACCATGCTCAGCAACAATTTCAGCTTCTGTCATGTGAAACATTGTGTGCAGGGAATCTTTCCTGCATCTGTTGCAGCTTACAAATGTTCTCATCAATTTTCTACAAACATAATCAAGACAGAAAGTATATTTGCCATCGTCACATGCAAATACCAAAAAGTGACCCCAATTCGAAACCAGCAAATCTCTCTTTGTGGGTTTCTGGCAAAACATAAAGTTCTGTTTGCTGCAGGGAGAAGCTGAGTAATTTAGGGCTTCAGTACCACACACCTAACAAATGGTTGCAGGTAATGAGTCTTAATACAGTAGTAACAACGTATGCCAGTACTTCTCAGTGCCAGCAGCCACAGAGCATGGAATAATCAAAACTAAAGACATTTTGTATGAATATGCACTATCAAGTTTTTAACCGGAGTAATAAGAGAAGAAGAGCATTGGTCATCGTATGTGGATGTTGGGTGGCTAGTCTACTAAAAAGAGGAGATAATTCTTCCAACATAAAAATCACTCAAAGCACACAACCAAAATAACAAAGAAGTGATTTCAGGAGCAGTTAGTAACACTTCACTTCCACTGAGTGGTACAGTAATGGTCAATGTGGTTCAGTACACCAACCTGTAAAATAATATGAACCCTTCACTTCTACGTCCAAAGACAATGATACAGAACAGACAGGGTGAAGCTGTTAGTGTCACAACACAGTTCATTAAATGGGGGATGAAAAATCATCACTGCTTGTGTCACATTTGTCCTCACACTGGTCCAACCAAAGTTAGGTGCTCGGGTTGTACTCTCTCTGCCCAATGAGAGTCCAATAGGCAGGGTACATCGTGGCCTGAACCACACCGTCCCACGATGTACCGCTCAGTGGAAACAAGACTCAAATGTATCCAAGTGGGTCTATCCAGAGGCTAGTGTTAAATCTGACAGACCATCCCTGAAAAGACCAACTTTGCTCATTGTATTGAACAAAGTTAGGAACTAGTCCTTAATTTCCCCTTTACAATAAAATAAAGGCTGTTTCTATTCTACTCTAGATACAATTACTCTGTTATTGGCTTGACATACAGAGTGACAAACGACAGCTAAAGGCAACAGCTTTCCATCACCTGGGGTGAAACACAACACAAGGGAAGAAAAGTGGAAAATGTTCAACTTTCTTGTGTCACAATCTTCCATGTGAACATCTACGTAGAGTTGTGGAAGTAGTTTCACTGCACCCTATACTCTACCTCTACTTAAATAATATTATTTTGAAGTACTGCTATTCTTATCTGATACTATAACCAACGATGCGTAAAAGCAATGAATACCTATGACATGTTTCTGTTGTCTGAATTAAAATTATTTACAAAAAATAAAGAAAAACGCTTCACCTTGTTATTGTGGCATTTCTTGTAAAACAATCTGAAGGGCAACAATTATTTGTTCATCTTACCAGTTGTTGAACATGAGAGTTGAAGAGTTTGGGATTGTTTGGGGGCATTAATGAAGTTGGACATGAGCTCTTCTTGAAATCTTAATGTCAATGGATGTTGTCATCTCTTAACGCTAACAGGTTAGCAGATCATGAGCAGGACAATGATTCAAAACAGCAGCAAATCTACAGCAGAATAAAGTAAAAACTCGAGGTCTTGGAGTGGTCTAGTGAAAGTCAGATCTCATCCTGATTGAAATGGTAGAAAAAATATCGGGATAACCCAATAAGTTAGATTGAAATGACAAGGCTTTCTTTTTAACCAAAGTATCTTATGGAAAAGGGTGTTTTCAATGAAAGAGCCAAACTTTTATATAGATTGTAGTTCCACACTTTGCTTTCTTCTTGCACAGAGCTTTCCTGAGGATAATCACAACCAGGTTTTCAGTATGGCCACTGTAACCAAACGATAAACTACATGTGTTAAAAAGGATCATGTGCAGGTTTTTGGAATAAATGGTTTCAATCCGCTAACAACCTGGTAGATTCTGCCCAGAACAGTTGATGAGCTGCTGGAAGGTTCCTGGTGACGGTCCTGTGAGTTTTCATCAGGACTTTCAGATTTTAATTTTACCCTTTTAAAAAATGGAAACACTGTGAGGTAAAACAAGAGTGTGTTTGTATGCTGGAGCGGCGAATGGAATCAGATTGGCGGCTGAAACAAAGCTCTCAAAGATCTCTGTGAAAGCATGGAGGGGGGGTGGAGGGGGTGTGGTGGCTCTTTACTCACTTTAATCAGGCTGATTTTCCTAGAAGCTACATCCCAGCAATGAAACTGGTCACTTCACTCTGATCTCGCAAATAACCAGTTATACAGCACTTATGTTTCCGTGATGTGTTTATAATATGAATTTGGTCAATCGTTGGAAAGTTGACTCAGCCATTGCATCAGCTGGAGGAGTTTTTCTTTTCACAAAGTTTAGCCTGGTCTTGTTTAGTTGTGAGGAAGGCTGAGAGAGGGAGCTGCAAAGAGATTGCATATCTGTTACAGACCCTCCAATGCAAACAAACAGCTGGCAGTGCACACTGCTGAAGCAAAAACATGAAAAGATCCAACTGACCTGCTGCAAGAGCTGAATGTGTTTGTGTGAGATCATCATGAAGGGCTCAGGAGATACACAGGAAGATAAAAGCTACAGAAAATGGAAAAGAGAGCCTCTCTGAGGATCATATCACTGAGAGATAGGACTTTAAAAAAAGTGGCCTCTGCTATTTTTTCAGTTTTTGTCTTTGTTAGACATTTTACATTTAGCCTGGGTAAATACAATTAACAGTAGCTGTGATTTCACTGACTACAAAATTGCATTGATTGGAATTAAAAATATAAATGTGCTTATTGGAAATGCGTCAATTTTGAAAAAAAAAACTCAAAAGTTTTTGCTCAAGGTTGAGGTGGTTTTTCAGCCATATCAAAATTAATGTACCTGTATGTAAATCAAACTCATTTAAAAATAGCATATTGTACTTATTTATCTTTGTCTGCTGTCAATATTTTTCAAACGGATTATACTAAATCTGTAATGGTTTGATACTTCTGTTTGTTGCACGGTGCATGAAACATGCTAAATTTGAAGCAGAATGAGGTTTGCCACCAACACAAAGTACCATTGTGTATCTGCCAGGTTTCTTACTGTATCTAATGATTTGCTCTCACTGTGTCATTTGGACAACATGCAGTGATATAAACTCAATTACAGGTTTGGACTGGCAGGGCCCAACATCTTAAACAATTTATTTCATCATCTTTAAGCAGATGTAGTATTTCATTATTAAATTTATGCATGTAACAATCAGAGGTTTGTCAGTTCGCGACTCTATAAAGGTTAAATGAACAGACGTGTTCCTGGTGTTGTAAAGACGTTTTTACTACTGGAAACATAAGTGAACACCAGAACACTAGACTCAAAACAGTATAGAAGAGCTACGGTAAAAAGCTGCATGAGTGGCTCATAAATGTGGCTACCGACGTAAACGGCTTCAGTTTGAGATATTTAGTTTCCACAACCAGAGTGGAACACAGCGGCTGCCAGCAGCGGGAATAATGAATCCGCTTCAGTTTGTTAGTGAGCTGGGTACCAGGCTTGGAGCGCTGGCACCACAAGCTGGAAATGTAAGTGATGAAGGGGGTCACCGGTTCAAATCCCAGGTTAATGAGGAACACACATACATGAACAACTAATCGGTCAGTAAAATGTTTGGTGGCAATTTCTGCTGCTAAGTAATGACAACAGCTACTGCTCGTTTGACAATTCCTGTGCCACGTTTACTGTGAAGAAAAAGCTGTTATTATCATCAACAAGCTGTGGATTCCAGCAAGTTCTGCAATTCAAAAGCTCATTCTTTCAAAAGCCACTGAAATTAAAAGACTTAGGAATATGGGCACATACACACATCTTTTGTTAATTTTATATTCTACTATGATATTTAAAAGTGGTTTAATCTCTATATCTGTCCACACAAATGACCCTCCCGGCGCCATGTTGTGGTCGATTTGAAGCAATCTAACTGGCTAACATGGGTCATAGCTCCACAAATACTAATATTGCTCTTTAGAAAATGTGTAGTATGTTTGTTTAGGACACCAGTCAGAAATAAGTGGGATTTGTTTCACTAAACTGCTCACAGTAACTCCCTATTTATATTTATTATTTATTGATACTCAATGAAACAACTTTGGAAAAATTTTTTAGTGTTTTTGGGGTGTCCAACATAATTAACTGGAATTTCTGACAATAATAAATTTAACTTCTTATCGTAAGAAGTGTATCATGATAAATGACAAATAATACAATAAATGTCCAGTCCTGGTTTGATGAATGGAGTTTTTCACCTAATCCTTCAATAACACTTCTGTGTGGTCTTGTATTAAAGCCTCTCACCACCAGCTCCTCCCTCCAGGCCCTATTAGAATAATTACGGTTTGTTGTTTTTAACTGCAGGATGCTCCTCTAATTGTTCTGTTGATTCAAACACATTTGAATCATTACTACTTTAAGTTTCCACTGTGACACAGAACTGAAATCTCTTGTTTAGAGGTCCAGATTTAGACAAGGATTAAAAAAAAGACACCAATAAGATATTTCCTCACGTGACTTGCTAGTTTATGACTTTTAAGTTTTGGCAAACTTGCCCTCGTAAAAGCAGCCTTTCGAGTGTGCTTGTTCATTCCTAGAATGCTAGAAGGCACAGCGAGCTCGGAAAACATTACCAGAAATTTTAAACGAGCCCAGAATCCCACGCAAATGTCAAAGGTGTTCACAATATCTCAGCCAGATGTATGATGGTGCAGTTTTAGGGTCACAAAGCTACATTTAAAAAAACAAAAAACAAAACAGAGCTGCTTCCAAGAAGTTGTAGGGAAATCATTGGGCCCCAGGTCGGTAACTTTCCAGGCTTGGCTTGGTGTTTGCACTGCAGCGCGAGGAATGCAGAGGTTGTTTTAACATTACAATGGCTTGGCATGACTCTACTGCGGCCAACCACTCGCTCACAGACACCGTCAGACGTCTCTCTGGGGTGCCTCCAGCATTGTGCTACGTGGAAGGAAGGACAATTCAGAAAGGGCCACGAGATGTGTTTGAAAAAGGTTCCTGAGAACGGGTTCCGTTGAGAAATGATCCGCAGAGCTCAGCAGGGCATCTTGGGGTGGATTACAGTGAGACAACATATCACATTATTAAAATGGGCCAATTTGTGTGCTGGTTCTTTGGTTTCACATAAACATGAGGGAACAAAGAGCCCCGGGACTTTTGATGAGAGATGTGTTTACAGACCTTTCTTCTGCTGGATGAAAAGGGGGATATGTGCTGAAACAATAGAAATATAGGGCACATTTCCTCAGAAACAACCACCACCGGATCATGAAGACTAGATGCTTTAGAGAGTTACATAACAAGTCATGCTTGAGATCCTTCTTTGGTTTGTATTTCTGACATGATGATGGCTCTCGGCTCTTGCTTTAAATGCTTGGCTAAACAAAATATGGATCAGTTAGCTGTTAAAATATGCAACGAGTTCTTCAAATGTCGACTGTTAGTTTTAACAAGATTCATGTCAAAATGATATTTTGGAACAAAAGTCCACATTCACATAAAGATGTTAAAGCTGCACTACGTCACTTATTAAAACATTATTTTTGTTGAAAGTGACATCATGTTGTGACAGTATGGCATAAAAACAGAAACAATCAGAGCCAGAAGGCTACCGTCAAAGCTATCTCTATTTAGTATAGCCGCCAGCATCACATTGAGCAGCAAGTTCATGCGGTTGATTGACAGCACTAAGTTGGTTGCTTTTTGTCAGGAATGGTCCATTTCTTCAGCAGCTCAGGAGGAGCTGGAGAAGTTCGATTTATTCAAAGATTATCTGACAACAAAGGTTAATGTTTTTTATTAAAATTACAAATTGCTAGTTTAATATATAAGAGCATTATTCATAATGTGATCTATTTCAATAAATGGATTATTAATACAGATACAGCAACTGCAGTGGCAGGAACATGAAAGCATGAAGTCATTAGTTTAATGGAGATTCCTGTGTGCAGAAGTTTTTACTTTTTAGAGTTTTTTTTCTTTTTTCTTTTGGTGTTGAATTAAAGTTACAATTAGAAGTAGAATTACTTTCCAAGGGGAATTTACTTTCTTTTTTTTTTTAACCGAGTCAGATAGAAATACAAAACTGATGAATGACTGATGAAAGCCTTGCTAGGTAAAACATAAACTCACCACAAAGGCACAGTAAACAAAAGTGAAGCCAAAGTAAAGCAGACTCCCATTTAAAATGTGTCACAGAGCAACAGGGCTGACATAACTTACATCGTAACTTTGAGTTTGCAGACAGACAAAACAACAACAACAACAACAACAACAAAAACTGGAGCACAATAACAACAAGGTAAGATGCAGGAGCCAGAGTCTTTATTCAGTAAAGATGCACTCTAATGATTTTCTACTAAGTTTGAAGTATGACATTAGAAAAGGCTGACAGAAACAATAAAATAACTTCTTGTATTTCACAGAAGTGTTTTTACGTTTTTGGCTTTCCTGAAATACAGTTAATGCGCCAAAGGGGCAATGGGAGCACATTTACCCTGTAAGTTCAGATAATCTGATGAAACTACACTTTGCATATTCTTGTTGATTCACTTCAGATCAATAGATGGAAACATTATTAATTTGCTTAATTTTATTTGTCTTTCTACAGCATTTTAAAAGTTTGGTAACATTCAGATGACACTTGGATTGGACAACTAAAGACAAGGAATTATGAAAAAGAACTGGAAAAGTTTGACACCCTGCTGTTCTTCATATTGGCCTCTTGTCTTCATGGCTTTCCATTTGGAAACTGAAGTATACATTTGACACTTAAATGAAGGATTTACAATTGGTCAATCAGTTTCTGAGAAATCTGAAAGCAAAGAATCGTTTATTATCAGGGATTTTATACGATTTATATGATGTTATAGGAGCTCTGCGTCATCAAAAAACTGGACAGTGCCATGCCACGTTTCAATAAACTAAACAAATTAAGTTGGCATTAGCCTCTTTATGTGACACATCATGTACTTTTTGTGTTTCAAAAGTCTTGAAAAGATAAACTCCTGTCCACACTTGTTCCAGTCCTCCTTTGTGTTCCGATCTGTTTCTCACCTATCTGACATGCCCAGGCAGTCAAAGTACATTTTCTCTGACAGATGGCATTTTTTCATTCCTAGAGCTTGTCATGCTTGACAGCAGTAATTTATGGCTACTTGACAGGCCTTGTCCCTTCTGCCTTCTTTCATTTCAAAAGTAAAGACTTATTGTTTCTAAAGGATTAAAGCAATGGTTTCACGTTAAATCATTGTTGCACAAAGGTTGACATTTGCATTTGCAATATTGAAAGCCATGCATTTTTATAGCTTGCTTTTGTAACTCTCAAGGTAAAAGCGTAAAGTAAGCTCTTTTCGCTTCTAAATCAAGGTAGCCTGCAAGAGTTTAGGGTCAAAATATTTAATGAACTGAAGAGTTTTGTCAATTTAGGCAAATTGTAGCTTCAGTAGCTAATAACTGGCCACTGGACCCGATGCAGATCCAGTTTGAATATGAAGCTTCATTTTAAAGAATTTTTAAAGGTTTTTCACAATATCACATATTCTGATTGTTCTTGATCAGAGCTTAAACATAAATAAATAAATTAAAAAGGGTAGCAGAAAAATGACTCAAAGCACACCAATAATCCAAACCTACAGTCTACTGATTGTTTTAGTGTTTTCTTTTTCATAATGTCTAACAATGTTGTGAGTTTTAAGCATTGAAATTCAACGGTGTGCGTGACTCAGACCTCCTGAACTGCCACACCTCTGGAGGTTTATTTCTTCTCCAAAGCGAATAACTTTAAAGCTGCATTTTGTTTACTTTGGTTATGGTTGTCTGCTATTAGAACATAATACTGTGCCTTTAGAAGTTTCATAGTTTATATGAAACTTTGTAAAATTTCTTTTAGCTTTATATCATGATATAATATTATTCACTCTTCAGAAACACACCTGGAGTGTTGCCTTGATTCTTTCAAGCATGTTTGATACATCCTTTAGTCTCGCAAGGCAACCAATCAGGATGCAGAAGCGCTCATCTTTAAGTCTCCAAGCTAAACTTCCAGTTTACAGAGCGCCTCTCAAAAACAGACCATGCCTTGGTTCATAATCTCAGTTTTCCATCAACTGCATATGCCTTCACATACACATGGTTGAGTTTGCATGTGTATAGCAACCACATCTGCTACACCACATCTGCTACACACTAACAAATTCTGCTTAACTTTGGAATCAACTGCCCACTTAATTGCATTAGCCAGAGGGGCTCCTCTGCTCGACTCTGATCTTCTTCCTGCTTCCTCTCAAGGCTCTTGGATGGTAAAATTACCTTCCACAGATACTTAAAGTGGCAGAGATGTTACACAGATACATCTGTGAAATACACCACTAAGGCAGTACAATGCATGTCGAAACTCATAATTTAATGGAGGAAGAAAAGTTGAGAAATCTGATTATTAAAGAGTTTCTTTTTGTCATTTATTGCTTATGCCAATAAATGACAGAAACATTACTGTGCTATGATTAATCTTCTAGATTCTCTTTGTAAAAGCACAGATCCTAATGTGACATATAGACAGAAAGGAAACCATAGAAACACTGAAACAAAGGCAAAATAAGGCTTTGCTGACAAGAACCATGATTGTATATTTTTATGATTCGAATAGTAACCAGATGTTGAATATATAGTATAATAATGACATAATCCCTTTGCAAAAAAGCTGAAAAATGTCAATTTGGCAGCAAATCAGGAGTAAACTTACAGTAGGTTCATTTTCCAATAATTGAACTCAGTCCAAACATTGTGTAGAGTGAGGAGAGCCGAGGAATTAAAAGCCAAACTGATTTTATTGAAATAGGTTGCTTTCCAGGATATCTGGAAATTAATACTCCTAAGATTATGAGTTCAAAAAACATGAATGAGAAAATTTCAACTAGTTTCTAGTTACAGTTTTAACTTCCAAGTCACATTTTGCAAAACTAATGAATGTTCTGTCTGCAGTCTAGAGTTCCAACAGTATGCTGAATGCTGCAAATAACTACAGTATTTTACCCAAATACTAAACCACTTGATGCATGCACATACTTTGCAAAGAGAATTCAGCTTTCATCCTGAGGTGATCAGGCAATCAATAGGTAGTGATGAAAATATCACAAAAATAACAAACAGTTTGACGAAGGTGCACATTGGAAATTTTATGCTCTTAATGCCAGTAAACAAGCTGCCTTTCAATTGACCATGCAATTGCAAAATTTAACACATCAAAATAAAATTCACTAAATGGAAACACGTCAATTTAGAAAAATATAATTTTTTGATTAAAAGTTTGGATGCAGTGGGGTTTTTGGCCAGAATTATTTTTTTTCACAAAACTGCAATGGAAAATCTTTCTTTTGCATCAGGAGTCACAAGATCAACAGCCATTTCCTGCTAGAGGAACAAACCAGGAAGAAGACGACTAGAGGAAGTAGTTGGAGGACGTTTTTAATGACTTATCGTGCAAACAGACTAATTCACTTGTGATTTTTATTTGCGTTTTTTTGTTTTTACAATTGTGAAATTATGTTTTTTTGACTTAAGTACGATGTCAAATGTGACTAAGTTCTGTGCACATTTGTAATTGCAACACATTTACCGGCTTGATGAGCAAAATCTACTTGGCAAGATCACTAGCTGTGTGATAGCAGCTTTTGATCCAACTCCAACATAATTCCCCCTTTCCATTAGAGGGTTAAAAATCTATACATAAAAACAATAAAATGTTTACACCTGCCATTAAGCAATTTATTCCAAATTGCCACGTCATGAAATGCTTTTAAGCACCCTTAACTGTGTTTGGTGAAAATGTGCAGCTAAGACTAATAAAAATCCACCTTGGAGGTCCTGCTTTGTTCATGTAAAGAAAGTGAACTATTTACCAAAAACTGTGACCACTGTAAATCCAGTTTAAGGTTCACTTCGAACTGGCAGCATTCCAGAGCTTGTCCTGCACACGAGGCTGAGATTATTCCTGCAGACAAAAAAAGGAGGAATGTCACAAGTGACTCCAGCTTCGACTGCCTCTCCTTGAAGCATATGTGATTCAGGCCTTCGACTGCGTTGCTTAATATTGTGTACAGTATGTAGCTCTGTGTGCTCAGGGATGCAGCCAAATTACTTCACCGCAGTGGAGTGGATTGTGGCGCCAACAACTATATTGCTGGCTTTAGTCCGCTGTTTTCTATCCCGCTTTTTTGTTTTTTGTTTTTGCAGGCATGCAGAAGAATAATTTGACACTGAACTCTGTACTGTAAACCGACTCAGCTGCAAAGTATATGAAGTGTGTAAGAAATAGAAGATTTTTTGTAAAGTGTGCCTTTGTCTTTCACAGTGGACCCAAGAGTCTCCTGAAGGTGTAATAAAAGCTCTGATTTCAGAGCCAAAAGCCTCAGAGTTTCTGTGTAAAATGGTCCTTGGTGTTGCTGCCTATTAACTGTCTCATTTATCCTAATTTGCTGTGGACCATTTACATAGTTAGTGTTCACAAGAGCCCTTAAATTGAGGCCACATTAACTTCAGCAACAGGCTTTGGACACATGTATTAACTACTTTTCAAGTTAACTTTCCAGTTAGGTTGTAAGTTTTCAGCAGACTGAACACTAGAACAACATGGAGTCAAAACCTGATACAGTAACTTGTCTGATTTATTTGTGATATTTATCTGTCATAAAATGGGTTGATTGAAGGTGAGGATGGACACAGTTGGATCCAGGTTAAGGTGAAAAAATCAATGTTTCAAAAAGCCACAGATGTTGAAAGCAGCCGTGTGTTGACTGTCCCTAGCAAACCGTGACATCAGCACCTGACGACAGCGGCGAGCCGTGGCGGGTCAGAAAAAATTAGGACAGTTTTGCTGGCCTTAATATTTCCTGCTTTTCAGCTTCAAATAAAGGACGATTCCATGTTTTATAAGATAAGCAGAAGCCTTTGCACAGCCATAATTCCTTGTGCATTTTACACATTGCAAAAACACTCAGAGGAAAACAAGCCAACATTATAGCACAACCAAGTAAACATTAGTTTGTGTCTAACTATGACATTTATCACAAGGTTTTTGTCTGGTCTGATAAGGGACTCATAAATACAACCTTAAAAGTAACGCATTTTTGCTTAAATATCATTTTGTATTTGTATATTATATTTATACTTTTGTGAGGCACTACTTTCATTGCATAGAAGGACAAAAGATGGTAAGTTGGTGTATTGTTTTTTAGGCCCGAGCAGCTAAGCGTTGCGAAGGCCTATTGTTTCTGTACTGTTTCTTATTTTGTTTTGTTTTGCTTTTTACCGAAGTGAAAAAAAAAGTTAAATAGACATAACAATCAGGATTATCCTAAATGTTTCTCCTGGAAAGCATTTATGAAACCGGGTACCTTCACCTCAACGCACACGCTCTCTTACATATCCAGGTGCAGGGGGTACAGGGTGTGTCCAGCGTACGCGTGTGTGCCTGCGTGGTTTGGCTAACACATGCATGTGCGTATACCTTCCCACAGGAGCTGTAAAAAGCAAAACATCCACCCACATCCCAATCTTGCCACCTTCTACCACATGTTATTTATGGTGGTGTAGCACCTCTGCGGTTACATTATGCATGTTTACACTCATTCTAACAGCACTTCAAGAAAAGAGGCCACGAATTAAGACGTGCACATGCACTTCTGAAAGGCACTGGAGAGAGTAAAGCTCTGATTCAAAGTTGCCCTCGGGTCCCGTGAATGTACGGAATTCACAGCGAGGGGTTGGATGGGGGGGCTTGTTTGCAGCCCTGCGTCTGCTGTTGTGCAGATGGACAGATGTGTGATACTCTTTGGATCAGGCACGCACGCAGCTGGCTGGAGCCTTTTGAACTAAAGCTTATAGTCAGAAAATCACTTTTGACTTGTCAGCAAACACAAACAAAACTATAAAAGTGCATGAAAATAATGAGGAAATATGCAGACACATGCATAACCGCATGTAACCGGAGAGTTTAAGTGCATTTTTTTGTACTGCCTGGTCGTGCCTAATGCTAAAACCCACCAGGCAAGAGTCAACTCAGTCTCTCATCATGTATAGAGCAGTCGTTGGAATTTAGGGACAGTTTTTACATTTGAATAATGAGATAAATTTGGGAATTAAAACTCTTTAGGCAGGACTTCCATTTTTTTATTAGTGGTCTTCCAGTCAACATAGCTGACTGGAAGAATGTAAAATAAAGTTAAACTGTAATGAATAATTGAACAAATAAGCCAAATTCTTCGAAAAAGTTTTCTTCCCCCCACCTCTGGTGGCACTGCACCAAAAACTACTGAAGGAAACGACAGGAAAACCTCAGAAGACAGAGCACAACTTTAGTCTTTACAAAATGTAAAGGCTATAATGGAGAGATGTCAGAGTTTGGGGCTGAAGGATTTCTCTTTTGTCCTTGGTAATACTTCTTCAGGGTTTCTGCAAGCTTTACCAACTCAAATTTAAGACTTTTCAAGACCATGACCTGTATTGTGACAGGAATGCATAAACAAAAGTCACATTTTATAGCTTTATATTGTTTTTTTTGTTTGTTTTTTTGGGTTCCTCCTGCTCAGCTATATTTTCCTCCATAGTAAAAACGTTATTAAAATAAAATTCAAACAGATGCTTGACCATTTGAAATCCACTACACCTCTGACTTTAGAGATTTTGTTGGACCAAATGTTGCTCTTCACTCAGTGCTAGTAGTAGCAGTGCCAACTGTTATGTGAGGAGCTTCAGCCACCCTATGGGATCAATGAGCAAGTGGTAAAGACCAATGTTATTCTGCCAACTGCAGATAAATTTAAACCTATCCATGGTAGACACCAAAAAGCTAGTTAGCGATCGAGGGTATACCAGCAGCTAGTTACTGGTGGCCCTCATCGGATCAAGTGACAGAACATCCTCAGGCATAACTTTTGTCCAGGTAGACAAAAAAGAAAGTAGATTAATTAAAACTTTGTAAGGCTGTGCAGAAATGCTGCTCTTTTAAGTAATTGTTTGGCATTTATTGTTGTTTACATATGTCTCCTGCATCATCCAAACCAGGGCTGCTCAAGTCCAGTCCTCAAGAGCTACCGTCCTGCAACTTTTGTTGCAGCCTCACTCCAGTAGACCAGGCTCAGTTATGAACAGGCCTGGTAACAAGTCATTCATTTGATTCAGGTGTGTTGGAGCAGGGATGCATCTGATAGTTGCAGGATGGTAGCTCTCGAGGACTGGACTTGAGCACCCCTGATCCAAACATTTAAGTTCATCAGTAAGATATGCTTTCCTGGAACATGTGAGACCTTCCACAGATAATCCGGCATTTTGCATGGAACGTTAAATCAGTTTTCTAATAGTAGCTTGAATATATGATGAAAAACAGAGTGAATAATTATTTCCCACCTGAACTGCATTTGCAAGTTTTTTGTTTATGAAAGGATTTTTGGTACAAGCTATAAAACCAATGGAAGTAATAAAACTGAATGAAAACATGTTTTTAGTGGAATGTTAGTAAGTCTAAATTGTGTACTTTTGCCAACCCAAGTCAAGAGGACCAGCTGTCGGCTCCACATTCCAGTTTACTTTGAGTTTAGATTGTGGTTATACGTTCACAGTCCTGGTATCAATTAACTAGCACCCAGAATACAAACTTTGGTTGCAGAAGTACTAAAAATGCCAGTTATTTTCCTGGTCTACACCACAGTATGAGGTTACAGCAGGTTCTGCCTGCCTGCCAACCTTTCTCCAACTTTATGCCTCTTGGCCAACAATAAGTCGTTACCCTGTTACTTTAACTAACAAAGGAATAACATGAAGCTCAACTCTTTACAAAATATCAACCACTCTCCCCAGAATGAAAACGACAGACATTGGCGATGCTCCATATGACTTTTTTTAGATTTTTTCAATAAGCCTAAATCAACAAGAAAAATAATATATTTTGGAGTTTCAATAAAAACATTATTAGCTAATGCAGAAACCCATTCGAAAAAATGGAATATTAGGAAAAAGTTAATTTATTTGTGAATAAATAAATGTAGTTAAACTACAAATAAATGGATGTTTGGAAGTCTATTTCTATTAATTATGACAAGCTTAATGAAAGCATATTATTTAGAACCGGAATATTACATCACACTAATAATAATAATAATAATAATAATAATAATAATAATAATAAATTTTTAGACATACACATATTTGTTTTGATTGTATTTACCCAGAATGCCTTGCACTATAGTTCACTTCCTGCTTTTGAAGCAATGTCTGGTCTGCTTGGTGTTCACATGCACATTTTAACCACACCAGAGTTCATTTCAACCAAGCCGACACTTTGGGTTTTAGATGGATCAGATTTTGCTTCTTCGGTCAGAATCAGAGTTTGATTGTGCATTCACACCTTCCCAATCTTAACCAAACTTATAGGGAATCAAAGTGGACTTTGGATGGAGCAGACCAAACATGGCTAGTGTGAATGGGCTAAATCAATCACAATCAGCCATTTTATTTTTGGTCTGGCATAAATATCTATGTGTGTCAACAAAATGCCAGACAGGAAAGACATCTGCGGTGGACAGTGTGGGAAGTGTTGTAAGGTTCCTTAGAGATATTTGGGGTCAATTAATCTATGCTACTTTTTACAGTCAGACATTATGTAAAGCAGGTCTAAATCTTCCCAAAAGTGGATATTCCAGTAAATGCACCAAAAGGTCACACTGTGTATTCCTAGAAATAGCAAAAAACACCAAGATATAAATATTGCAGTATTTAACATGTTGACTTCATCTGTAAGCTATGTGAGAGTACTAATGTAAAAATAATTGAACAAGCATGATTTGTTTTTCAATAGTACCTGGAGAAAGACTGCTCTTAGCAAAAGGAAAAGAAAACATGAAAACAAGAATAAGTTTTCCAAAACTTCATTAGGACCAGAAGAATCATGGAACAATATTCAATGGATAAATAACATCAGAAGATCTGCTGGAATATCCTACCAAAGGTTAAACATGGTGGAGAAGGAGAAACGATCATTTGCAGTCAAAGCATAATGGTAACCACAGAAATACAGATTTAAATGTCATAAAAATATTCTAGATGGTGGCAAAAGTTACATAAACCTCAGATTTACTGACTGATGTTTTAAACCTATTGATTATCCACAGTCTACTGTGTTTGATCCTCTTCATTTGAGTCGACAGACTGAAACTGGTAAAGTTCCATGTTTTATAAATTTAGTATTAAAAGAACAGCTAGGGCATTCGTACTGGCAACCTCAACAAAGTAACAGTTTAATTTAGTTTATGTTTTGGATGCTGGCTTTTATTGCCAAAACTCGAGCAATGAAAGCAGCATTGATAATAAAATTTTGCGCAGGGATGGTATTTTTGATATAAAAAGTTAAATTAAAATTTCCTGAGTATTTAGAAGTGTTAACATATTTACATGCCTTACACTAGGCCCTTGTTGCATCAGTGGATTACACAATTTCAGTCTCTTCCACTTTACTTTTCCAAAACAAACCACTGAACCAGAGATTTGTAAGGAAAGTCTTGAGGCTGGCTGCACCCTGTGGGCCGACAGACTGTAATTAAAGTGTTTACTGGTCATCATTCGGGTCTCAAAGCTCGTTAAAGACCGTGCCCTTGAAAAACATTTTTGCACATTTGTCTAAATAGAGAGTCAAAACAAGTGTGCCTGTGCCCTTCCGTTCTTTTGGAAACTTGGAGTAATTATCGCAGGGAAATGGTTGGTCCCTGATTGGAATCAATGACAATATCTCCAGTTCCAAGTTCTCCACCTTGGTGGTGTGTGAATCAACGGCCCATTTAATCAAACTTCCAGCAATATGTCCCACTTTTAAAAAATAAACAGTAAACCAAAATTATTAATGACGGTTGCAAAACAACAAAAGGCACATTTCTGTCATCTACTGACATGGAGAGTGGTCAAAACACTAATCTATGAAAGACATGATATTAACAATCTAACTGACGGCTCTGCTGGTTTGGGGGACCAGAGGAGGCAGCAGGGTGACCAATCAATATATTGTATAGAACCACGTCTATACAATATGCAGACACATATGTTGCAAGTCGAAAAATATATTTTTTAAATGCCCTCAAAAATTGAAGAGGTCTATAAGAAAAGTGTAATTTTAAATACTTTAAGCACTTTTTTTTATAACAATATCATCTATAAATTGTATTTTTTATTTCATATTTTAAATAAAAAAGACATGCATTTTGTGCTTATTCAATTAACTCCATCACAAATGATGATTAGTACATTTTACAGAAAAATAAATAACTAAACCAGTTTGTGCAGGATAATTTCCTCCTTTATATTTATGTTCAACTTTCTAATGATCTCTTGCATAAAATCCTAATGATCTTTGTTCTTGTAACATATGAACGGATTTGGAGGTATGAAAGCTTCTGGAAAGAATAATCCAAAAAGAACAATCTTGCAGGCAGGATGAAGTGTAACATGATCTCAATGTGGCCAATGATTTGTGCTCTGAAGCCAAAAGGCTGGTTAATGAATAACACCTTATAAGTTATCAGATCATACAGCAGCAGACAAGTGATGGCACCGCACTGTGAAACAGTGCTTTGAAAGTCTATGCTGGGTCTTGTGTTCATATTCCAGCTCTGATTTCTGGAGGTCCTGGTCCCTTTTGGCAGTGATCATCTTAACTCCCACAGAGCTGAAAGTAGAAGTGATTTTGATAAAGCAGAACAAATTGGTGAGAGTGGAAAAAAAGTGGGGAAGCAGATGAAAGAAGCAAAATAACAGGATACTTCTCTCCACTCTGTTTTGGTCATGAGGCACACAACATGAAACACATGGGGCGGTTGATAAGACCAGTAAAAAAATGGAGGAGAAGATGCTTTGACTGCTGATGTCATTAAAAAATTACATTATGTAGAGATGAATATAGAGTCAGGCCCATACAATGGTTTGGACCGAGACAGCTCAGTTTCAGTTGGGTGCAGTACAAGTCTTTGCAGTTTACCAGTGTTTTCTTTTATCTTTCTGTCTCTTTAAGTCTCTCTTCTTCTGCTGTTTGGTCCTTGTTTCATTTGCCCTTGTCTTTTCTGCATTGCTTCTATTTAAACATGCTCTGGTCAAATTCAAAGGGCTGAATGTTAATTATTTTGCAAAAAGGACTGCTGGCTGGCTAGTGCTAGTGCTGTAGCATGAGGCACACATCACGTGGCACAGCAGCCAATCTTGGATGCTTCTGCAATAGCGCTAATGTCGTTTTTTTCTGTTCCTGCTTAGTCTTATGCTGCTGCACTGGTTCGTGATTGTGATCACCTGTACCACAGTTTATATTAACTCCTGTTTCCACAATTCCCTTACATTCTCAGTTTTTTACAAAAATTCAAAAATAATCAAAGACTGATTCAGGGAAAAGCACTTCTGTCAAGTAATTCTTCATTTCCTGATTATACAGCGCTTCCTGTTTGCTCTCCTGTCACTCATCAAACAAAATTCATCCCAGCTTGCACATTCAGATATATGTCAATAAAACTTGTTCAACATTTCCTAGGTTGAGGTTTTTGTCCAGGGTTCAATCTGTACTGTATTTACAGATTATATATAGATTATAAGCATTTTTTAGAGGGGGTTCAAGTTTTGGCAGAATTGATCTACTTGTTGTTGTCGTCCCTAACAACCACAAATACCAGCTGCCCACTGTATTGTGTCCTTAAGAAAATTGCCCAATGTTTTTATACAAAAGCAGATTAATAAGCAAGCAGCAAAAAGAAAATCCAGTGAGGAGTTGTCTACAATATGAATTAAGGGCTTGTCATGCTGCCTTGGGGTAATGAAAGTTATTCACAGCCAGCTCCTTTGCATACCAAACCACTGTTTGCTTACTCTAACTTTGAAGTGCAGCTTTCATTGGCTTCACTTATCTTCTCTTATGAGGATGTCAGTCATCTGAAAAAAAAAAAAAACAGAAAATGTCATCATATTCAGCTGCTTTCATCCTGGGCCTTTAGGGAAAAAGATATTCCATCCGGTTTCTTTCAAATACCCAAAGCTGGGCTTGAACCCACCTTCAAAAGATCAGTAGTGTGCAAAAGTGGAACAATGAGAAAAAGAAAAGTCAAAATATGAAGCAAGAAATGGGAAAAACAAAAGTATGATGTTCAGGAGCATGAAAGAGTGATGTGTTTTGTTTCATTTGTCACACAGTGACCATGATATTTTCTGCTGCAATTATGAGTTTATGCAAATTAAACTTGTAGAAAACTATTAACAGCAATGATGGATGTTTATCAAAATTCTCCCATAATGCTTGTTGCTGTTCATCTAAAGTTTCCATTGAGGACTGATTGCCGTAACACAGGCAAATTTTAATGTTTCTACTGTATCAGATAAAGCATATGTGATCATCCTGAAGAGTAAGTGGCGTGTAGACTATGTTAATACATTATTTATTATCATTTGTCAGAGTACAGAATGCATGCACAATAACCCAGTATTACTAGAGAAACATTTCTACACAGCCTGATGTGCCTATTGTGAGAGGTACAGGTTGCACAAATACAAACCACGCCTGTGTCATTTACACCTGGACTGTTTTCCATCCTTCGCTAAAATCTCTCATGAAAGCTTCCAGTCAGCCGCATTGATTTTGTATTTAGGAAGACACTTTATTGTATCCTCCGGACTGTGCCTTGAGGAAGTTTCACTTTTCACTTTTCTTCCATAAATTTTGCCTCTCCTATTACAAAAATGCACACACTTGAATTAATGATTTGAATTTTCATGCTGAATCAGGAATCTGAGGTGTTTAATAACCCAAATCATATCATCCATTATGTTGTCATACAGACAGACAGTATTCCAGTTGGTGTGCTTACTGTGTCAATATATACTTGATGGTGATTTCCTTCCATCTGTCGTCGGAACTCAGAAACATCGAGTTCCCACTCTGAAAAATCAACTTGAACGCCCCCGATGTTAGACTTCCCACTCAGAAAGTGGGAGAGACTCCCACTTTCTCCCACTTTCTTACCCCAGTGGTAAAGTCAACTTCAGTGTTACATGTAGGGCTTCCAAATCTAAACTGAACTAAAAAGTGGTGTTTACTTATGGAACATAAAGCTTAAAACATTTATAGGCGGTATCGCAAACATCTACTAAGGCATTGCTGGTGAAATCATGACTTCTTTGGCTATGTTAACTGGTTCACCGTTAACTTGAGTGCAACATCAAACCCATATCCATGTTTTGAGGAAAGCAATGGTCAGCGGTGGTGCCAGACACACAATGGATAAATAAGAAGCAGAAGAAATAAAAATCATTACCATTTCTGATGTCAGATGGCCCAACAAGCACAGAAAGAACAGTTTTCTTGATCACTTTGGGATGAGAAATCTGGGCTCATTACACCCCCAAGGTTTCAGTATTCCAGAACATCATCTGAAGACAAGAAACAAGCAGTTTTAGAAATGGCATTCACTGATCATTAGCTGTGCGTGCCCTTATATTAACTACATGCCAGAGCATTTATGAGAAAACACCTTTATTTTCATTCATACAGTCAACTCACTGCCTGTGCACTGTAGGATCTTCAAGGTATTCTACTACCAGAAGGTCTGAAGCAACCTGAAACAACATACACACACACACACACACACACACACACACACACACACACACACACACACACACACACACACACACACACACACGCACACGCACCCCCCCACACACACACGCACGAACATGCACGTTTGTTATCCCATTCCGACAACTTGACATGTACAGAGGCTGGTCTGTCTGCTGGTCTGTCTGCTGGTCTGTCTGCGGTTTTAGCAACAGGGCCCTCTAGATTGCAATGCATCTCCAGCTCCCTTCTTTGGGCTGAAAACAAAAGAACCAGGTGCTCAACTATGGCAGTTGGTAGGTGTGAAAACATCTGCAAAAACAATGAGGCAAAGACTTTTGCACGACAAACTGCAAAAGTTGAAAAGCAGAAAATATGGCACTTTTCCTCCAAAACAAGAAGACAAAGAAAGACTGACAAAGGGACAAAGACGGGCAGCAGAAGAATGAAGCAAAGTCGTTTAGCCTGATGAACATGGCTTGTGATTGTTTGAGGCAATGGGAAAATCATTTGTTCTGAGAATAAAAGAGTTCTGTGTCAGTGAAGAATCCTGATTGAGTAGCCTCTTATGCAAGGAAGTGGACTTATTCTGGAATTCTGCCTTCTGTGAGTATACAGCATGAAAGAACCTCGGTAGAGTTGCATCAGAGTTTTCTGGTGAATCATCACAACAATTTACATGAAAGACCGAGCAAGGGCTCATTCACTCTAACACTTGCCTCATCCCATCTCTCAGCACCCGTTCCTGAGTTGCTTTTGCAGATTATAGAAGGTTGCAGCAATTAGATTGTTGCTGTAATTTTGGTAAATTTTGAGCCCATCAGTGGAATCTTCCAAGTAAACACAGCTGTGAAACAGCTGAATCACCCTTTACCCGCACAAAGCAAACACAGCACTCCATTCAGCAGCCGTGACTAAATTACTTCACTGTCCAGTAATTTAGTAAAGCTTCTGTCATTTTAAAACAAAAACAGAAAAAAATAAACTGCTCAAAATGGAATATATGTACAGACAAATTTATCACAACTAAAGAAAAAAAAAACACCTAAAGAACTTTGGCAACTCTAGACAGAAATACTAGTTTGAATGCTTATTGGAGAAAAAAAAGATTATGCAATGAAACAAAACATATGGTAGGACCCACATTACAGCTTTTTACAATGGGATCTCAACTTGCCATCATCTCTGGTTGCCAGCGCTATAAGCTTTAAAATAACTTCATAACAGTGACACTTGCTGTTTACGGATACCTACATTTATAACTGGGCCTTTTGAGTGGATGAATAGGTCAGAAATATGGACCTCAGTGGAAGCTCATTATTATAAGCAACTAAATGGATTTTAATAAGAAGTACACCTACAGGCCTTTACATGCTGTACAGAAACATTTCAAAAATGATTTCCTCTTTGACCTGTAATTCAACATAAAGAGAAAAGGTCACCTTAGGGAGCAAATGAGGGAGAATGTTGGATGTCTGACTAAAAACAACAGGAAGTACTTTTTCTTTGATAAGCAAGACATGTCCAGGAAATGACACTTCTAACTTACCTATGAGGGAAAAAGAAGTCAGAAGAATTGCTAAATGTATAGAGTTGTTGTCATATGATTGGTTGAGTTGACTTTTGCAAATTCAACAGGTGTTCTTCATAAAATGCCTGTTAGAAATGGGTTTTCCAGTTTAGCTGCATTTTCATTGTCAATGTGCGCAAATATTTGAAAAATATGCTTTACTGTTTAAAAAATAAAAATAAAAAAATACAATACTACGATTGTTGTTGTTGGTTGCAGCATTTCCTTTAAATAAGAAACAGTTGAAAGGAATAAGTTTTGTTTATGCAATAAATTATTAAAATTCATGCCACACCATTATCCTTCCACCACTGCCTGTTGTCTTCTCCATATTTCCGGCAGTAGTAAGTACCAGTTGTTGATCACAATTCGCAAGATGCAAAAAAATGTCTTTCTATTGCTGTTTTGCAAAATACTGTAACTTTGATTCAGCCTAAACCCCCCTCATCCTAGCACAAAAACTTTTTATTAAAAAAAGGTGAGCTTTGTAGAAATTGGTGTGTTTCCATTAAGTAAATGTATTTTTGTAATTTCATTTCGTGCAATTACATGGTCAATGGAAACGCAGCTACTGAAAATGACAGTTTGACATCCTGGATCACAAAGTTAAATCCTGGTTAGTTAGAAAGTAGCTACTTTCTATCTAACCAGGATTAGTTAGTTTGATATTTTCCTCAAGCCAATAGTCTGAGCCTGAAGTTGGTTGGGAGTTGGAGTTGTTGAAGTTGCTCAACTGTCATCATTAAATGTCAAATCAGCACATGTTCTGTCATGGTTTACTTGCTTCTGACCTTCAGATTTGTGTACAGCGTCCTCCACAACTCCCACCACCCCAACCCCAATTCCCTCAGGATATTCATCATGTGATGAATACACAGCTGTTGGCAACCATTTAAGAATCAGAAACGTAATTAACATATCCTAAAAGTGGAAGCACGAAGATCATCCAAATCTTTCAGCAAACATTTGGTTTAGTTGTTACCCAGTATAAGAGATTATACTAGCAACACAGAAGAGTCATAAGAATGACTGACCCCTTTCCAGCAGAGGAGACAAAGCTTGTTTTTGAGTCTTAATGTTTCTATTTTAGTGTCTTGCTCAAAGACACTAAAGTGCAGGCACTGTTATTTCATGGGGGAACAAACTGCTGAACCTTTTAAAAATCTTCTTACTGCTCGAATATCACTTAGAAATGGAACTGTCCCCATATAGACAAAGCTTGGAAGAGCAGCCAACCTAGGACTGGATATTCTGTGGCAACTCTGGAAGTCCAAACCCTGAACAGGAGCTGCTGGTTGTCCATTATTCAGTCTGTCTTGTGTTTGTCCATCGCTGTGTGATTTGATTCATCCACAAAAGAGGACAAGACCAGCCAGTCACGAGCAATTAGGTCTACAAAGAAGATTATTGGCGTTGACCTTCTCACCATTCAAGACTTTTTCAGGTCTAGGCTCAGGAAAAGACCCCTGCAAATCCCACAGTTTTTTTTTTTTTTTTTTTTTTTTCCCAGGCTGACTGTCTGATGAACACAACCCTTCATACCAAGTTCAAATGACAAGGTTTATATCCCACTTTTGGTTCTGAATTCCCTTTTCTGACATTCTTAAATATGCCTTGATTATCAGCAGAACTCTTACAATAATCCTAAGATATTCTATAGAGAGTGATCTGGTCTGCTTGGGAAAACAACAGGACCAAGCCAATCTAGAATCCAGGATATTCAACATGTTGGATTGTCTTGGCCCAGCATCAATGTGCGCTGTTCTCCAAGAACAAACAAGAACGCAGTCTGCTGAATATGACGTGCAGCCAATCAGACGTGCGCTTTGACGAGGTGATTTCTGGATGATGATTTGATGTTTAGGCCTCTTTGAATTCCAAAGAGCAGCAGCTGCATCTTCAGCTCCTGTGGGCACCATGTTCATCATAGCACCCTGTCAACAAAATTTGCGATGCCACGCTGAACAGCCACGCAGCGGCAGAATCACAGTATTTCTGTGGTTCATAAATTTAAATGCTTTGATTGGCCACACCTGAAACAAAGTGCATCTGGAATGGATTCCTGATGAAATGTGGGGCATTTAGGGCCTTACTACTGGAAATCAAAATGTTTGTTTATGTTTTTGTACTTCGTAACAGGCAGAGGTGTTAAACTTTAATTGCAAAAGGTTCATCAGAGCTGGCATTTGTAAAACACACATTAGTTTTAGAGATTCTGAAAAAAAAAAAAAAATGTTTTATTGAGATCATGCATTGGTACTTCTAAGGAAATTCTCTCAGTGTTGGTATGTGTGTGTGTGTGAGTGCTTATGCTTGAGTGTGTGTGTGGGTGTGTGTGTGGGTGTGTGTATGTATGACATCTACAAGCCTGAAACTGCAAAACTCCCAAGGGCTCACTGAGTTAATTAGAGCCAAATGACATTCTGAGACATTAAAGTTAGTAGGAAATTCACTTCTATAAACACCAAGAGGAACTAGAGATCTTTTTGATTTAAGTACAGAACTTCTCTCCATTTTAGTTTAGTGGATGTTCTGCAAAAGACTCCAGTTTTTTTTCCTTCTCATTCAGACATTCTCAAGAGTTTTGTTAATGACTGCCCTGCAGCTTCTTCCTGCCTGAATGCCCAACTCTATATGAAGCGGGTGTTTGAACACGCTTTGTGATGCTCTTAAAGACATAACAATCTTACGTATTTTTATGTGTTTTGTTGTGTGGTAATTTTTTTCCCCCCTCCCTCCACAATAAAAGTTAGACCCTTGGACACAAACATCAACAAAAAAAAAAAAAAAGAGCCCCGTTTTTGAGTGTGGAGGGTAGTTTAGGGCCAGATGTGTTGAATTAACTCCTCCTGCTGCATCCCAGAGTGCCTCTAAGGCAGCTCTGGCTCATAAATCAACATGATCTACGTCTACAGACAACAACGGCGCAGTCAGGGACACCCGGGTTTTTTTGTTTTGGTGTTAGTTGCTACCTCTTTTGTAAAGGCCACCTTTATGCTTTTCCGCAATGACTCAGCAAATGTCTGCCAAGAAACATCCACTCTTCAAAGTGTTGTTAAAGAGGCTCAGGGTGGAGGGCTGTCAAGGGAAGAGGGGGTAGTGGTTTGAGGAAAAAAGATCTGCAAATAGGAAGACCAGAGAATGGGGTATAATTTCCATGCAAATTTACCATGTGGTCCAAATTTTATACTGACATAAGCTCACGTGTTCCAGATTTCTTTCTTATGCAACTTTCCGGGAAACCGTCTGTTTGGGTCTACTTCTGAGACACACACATATCTAAGCATTTTATTGGACTGTGTTACTATTAAAATATTTCTTGAAACTAGCAGCAGTTACCTATTTACCTTTTATTAAATCTTTTAAAGATGTTGAAAACAGAATTATTCCCCTTCAAATTCTGTTGAAAGTTTATGAGCTACTAATATTTAACCTATAGCAAAAACATAAATAACTAGCTAAGTATTTTTAAAAATAATTTTATGTTTAACTAGCTTAAAAATGGCTAAATTTATCCCTGTTTAATTGTAATTCAGTCCCAATGTCAAAATAAACCTGACAATGCACGCTTTGGGGTTTCCACAGGCAGAATAAAGAATCCGAAAATCTCAAATTGTGTTTGAACTGAATTTTAAATTAACATTCATTCATTAATAATTGTAAGAAGGTGTGGTTTCTCATATGGGCAGAGGATCAGAAAGATAATTGCGGTGGTTGTGGTCCCGTATAATGATGCTAGAAACTTACAACGCTCTCTTTCATCTCTGAGTTTTGACGTATCAGGCTATGATGAATAATTCAGGTATTTCTATCACCTCATCATAAAACAGCATACATGCATGTCCAGGTATAGCTAAAACTTGTATTTATTTATTTTTCAAACAAACAAATGGGGAAAAACAAATACCATCATAAACTTTATGGAAATTTTTATTTATATCACTCCATATTTTGCAATTTATTTGTGTCCTAGTTTTACTGTTTATCGCTGGTAAATATACAAATATTTTTACAGTGTATACAGACCTGGGTCCTGGTTTGGTTGAAGTGAACTCTGGTGGGGTTTAAATGCAGATGTAGACCAGAGACTGCTCCAATCTTAGAAAGTGGGCTATAGCGCAAAGCATTCTGGGTAAATACAGCCAGAACAAACAGACAATAAAAAAGACAAATTGTACATCTGCTAAAGTCCTGAGACCACAACATTTTTGTTTACAACTTATGAAGAAGGAAGTTGCGTTATGTGTCTTCTTCTGAGGTTTTGGGTTTGATTTGGTTCATTTGCCACGGTTCTGTGTGAAAGCAAAGCACAATTAGACTGTTTTGAAGACTGTCATGTTTGTAAAGGACCATTGCTGATATAAATCAGCTGTTTAATTAAATCAAGTTCTGCCTTCAAAAGGCAGGGTCCAGGATTCCTGCACATTCTTATTTAGCCAAGAAAAATTCCACTGTTGTGCCAAGATTTAAACATTTGAACTGATGAAAGTTTTATATATAAATATATATACCAATCAAAATTTGGAACTTCATTAGAGCTTTTTAGTCACTTTGGTTAGATCATAAACTCACAGATTAAGTAGTAAATTCTGCAAACTCAAATATATTTTTATATTCTGTTTTCCATTTAATAACTTTTTTATACCTAGAAACCCTGGAACTCTACTTTGAATTACAATACCAGAGACAAAAAAAGATATCCAAACCAAACTTTTGAACTCTAGGAATATTGGAAATATATTGCAAAAATGGGAACTGAATCTAACTGGGGTTATTAAAGTTAAAGCACATACAAGACATGAGATGCTATAAATTAGTTAGAGATGAACAACAATAGCATTTAAGCTTTATAATTTTATTGTAAATGTGTTTTACATAGTAGAACAAAGCAAAAAATATATAAGAATTTGAGTAAATTCTTATTTTTAGTGTGTACAAACCACATTTTGTAAACAACTCAGGAGATATTTTATGATGCATCATGTAGAAGCTGCTATTTCACCAGCTGATATGACTTTGGTAAAAATATGTTTTTGGAAAAATAGATGTCCAGGTAAATCTGAAACTGTATCCTGACATATTCACTGAGCTACTTTAACATATGTGGTCTGGGAACACCAGAAAAAAAAATATTCTCCTTATTTTACAATATACATATATATTTTTATATTCGAAATATTTTGTTATGTACAGTTTCTCTACATTTTCACAAAAAAAAAATCTTTCACAATCACAGATATCATTACAAGCAGTTGTCCTTTCTGATGCATGTACATTATTTACATACATTCATGGATCACATCTATAATACACATTCAGAAAAGTGTGTCTTCTGTGTGCATGGAAGGAATGCCTGACAGAGCAAATACACTTTCTACATACAGCATCCAGGGCTACATGCTGAACATTCAATTAGATCCGTCAATCACTGAGAAAATGAACACAAAAAAAACACATCATTTTACTTTTCAACAATCATTGTTTTAAATGTGATTAAAAAACGCTGACACCTGTCACATTCATGTCAGAGAAACCGACTCCTGCCTTGCTGTGGCACATTTGGCTTAAGTTCAGCTGAGATGAAGAGATACTTTGCATCGTACAGAGGCGAAGGAAAGAAAGAGGAAAACTTAATTTTTAGGAAGATGTGACGTGGCAAAAAGCCCAACACTGTTCCCCTAAAGAAAAGGACAAAGGCAGATAGATATGTGACATGTTCAACACTGAGGATAGTGTTTCAGTGATGCTTTTTATTTTCTGTTTACCCAACTCTGCTTTGATGAAAACAATGGGTGAGTTACATGATGCAATAACTTCCAGTCTCAACAAAT
The DNA here is from genome assembly GCF_027474105.1 of Poeciliopsis prolifica. Classification (NCBI taxonomy): domain Eukaryota; kingdom Metazoa; phylum Chordata; class Actinopteri; order Cyprinodontiformes; family Poeciliidae; genus Poeciliopsis; species Poeciliopsis prolifica. The sequence continues at coordinate 1,686,006 of NW_026562402.1, forward strand.
CCAATTAGAAAAAAAACAATCCAGTTGAATTTGTTCATTTCAAGTTTCTTTGAATTTTTTTCAAGATGAGCCCAAACACTCCACAAATTAAAGTGACTCTACTAATGGTTTATGAACAAGACATTGGACTTTTATTATTAACTGTCTGCCAGTCCAAGTTTCAGTAGTTGACATCAGGCATTTTTCCATGATTATTACTAAGATTCAGTACCAAAGGTTCTAAATTTTCATGTCGTGCCCATAAAATACACCAAAAGTAAAATTTCCCACTATGTTCAATCAGTAAATGCATCAAAACACAGCATGTACTTTACTAAGAATCAGCTGAATGTTATTCAAATGTGGTTTGATAAATAAATGAGAATACTCCTCTAATGTCTTCATTTTCTGTGTTTTAAAATTACTCTCTTTGCAGCGTTTCTGTTTTTTTTTTATGTTTAAGACCTACTAATAATAGAAAATTGCAATTAGTAAATATTGGAATCTGCAGGTCAGATCTCAGATTAATTGATATGAACCAAATTACCAAAATGATTGGTGCATCATTACAAATTTTCCCAAAAAATGATCCTGGTTTAAACCAGACAGTTGCCTTGTTTCTCTAGGATTCTTCAGCTATTAACAACAATAGATTCAACAGAAAGTTCCTGAATTGCAACAACGGTGTAAAAACTGAAAAGATCCTGATAATCATAAAGATAATGAAAGCTGCTAATTATCTCATTTTATTCAAATAACTGAACCTGAAAATATACAAGATGTGATTTTCTATAGATCTTAAAAATCAACTATTTCACAAGAGAGTGTTGTAAAGTTTGTTGCTGAGTCTCAGTTGAATGTCTCTTTGAAGGTGTTGAAGGTTATTTTCTGCTGACAGCCTGGCAACCAAGTCACTCTGGACATTTCCTGTTTGGGTTTTTAAAATACCGAGCTCGCTAAAAGGTCCGTTTGACTCTTAGTCTTCCTCCAGTCTGAGTCTCTGTTCATTTCAGTTTGTAGAAACATTTTACAAGTTTCTTGTAGAGTTTCTACTGAGGGAAAGGAAACTAACACTGAATAGAAACTCACTTTAGAAAATATGAACTTTACATCTTTTGAACTTTCCAGTATTTTTTTTAATGGCCCAGTATCTTGCCCAGCTTTTTTCTTAAAGTCTTCCTTAGACAGTTACGCCACAGATCACCTTTCCTCTGACAACCTGGGGTGATTTCTAAGTCAGACAACATAAATAATACTGGTGTTCACATTCAAAATCTTATTTTTTTTTGGCAGTGGAAGAGAAAAAAAACAAACAAACTTTGTTTCAGCTTATTCAGATTAGGTCTACTGCTATTTCACCAAATGAAATTACATAAAGATATGAATGATATGGCAAAATATCAAGTTGTAAAACAGAAGTTGTGCTGCAGACACACAGGACCATTAGAATCCACTGTTAGCTTTAGCTTCCAGTCACAGTCGTCCATCAAAATAGGTTTCAATCTGATACAAGGGTTTTGAGGAGAATCAACATCAGAACTGACTCAGTAAAACAAGACAATTTACTCAGAGATTCTCCCATGGTACAGACCACTGAAGATTTCCTGTGTGCCAGTGCTAATTACACAGTGTGATTATTTACGATGGAGAGCAGTAAATCAACATGTAACCGAGATTTATTATGTTTTGGAGCTTTGTCAACATTTTTTATTCCAATTTTGAGACTCTGGGGCGTCAAAGAAACCTTTTTAAAGCTTGAGGAATGTTGATGCATCTGCTACTTTGACATTCTTGAGAAAGAATTCATCCAAGCCTGCTGTATCATCCTGTTATATTTAGGCTCCATTTTCACGTTGTTGGACAATAATTTGTTTTCCTTTTCAAAAAAAAAAAAAAAAAAAAAAAAAACAATTACCAGAAAGGTAAAAAAGGGAGGAACTTAAAAAAGTAGAACATTCTTCAGAGACTGAAGAAAAAAAGATTGATATGGATGATTTGTTCATAAAATGCTCTTAAAAGTGTAAAAATAGCAAATTTGTCTTCTAAACAGATAAGCTAAAAGATTTGAGGATAAAATTTCTATATGATAAAAGCTTATTCCACCTGTGACATTGGTGCGTCAAGTAACAATTTCCTGTTTAGTTTTTTACAGTCTTCTCCTCGTTACCAATAAATTATCACAGTACCATGAAAGCGCGTCACACGCGCATGCAGCTCTTTAGTGAGGCCTTTTAAGGGTGTTTGGACTGTCCTCCTCAGTCTTTCGTCACAGACATCCAGCCCTCCTGCCGTCTCCTCCGCTGAGCGTCACTCCGTCACGTCAGGGGTCAGAGGGGTCCATTTACAGACCGTCCTGTCCTGTTGCTTCGGGGAAAGCGGTGGACTTTGAGGTGTTTTGACAGGTGATCACTGCGAGCAAACTTCTTCTCGCAAACGATGCATTGGTACGGCTTCACACCGGAGTGGGAGCGGCGGTGCCTTGACAGCTCATCGGACCGGGAGAACCTGCGGCGAAGAAACCAACGAATGAGATCCATCACATTTTATCAAGCGAAAAATAATATATTTGTAAATTTTTTTCAACTTAAACCTGACCAAAAGTGTTTTAAAACATTGAAACTACTTCAAAGTGGACAAAGACAAACCTAATCTTCGGTATAAAGTATTTTCTGAAAAGATTAAATTAAGTCTTGTTTTATGTGTCCCAATAAGATAAAAAAGTTGTCAGTCTGTTTAGATGAGGGAAATCTGAGAGGTGTAATACTTTGCATGCAACTTCTCTGTGAAGTCAAAGAGCCATCCCATATTTAGCTCAACACATGAGCACGGTTAACCTAGTCCAGGTCTATTCCTGTTCTGATCTGCCGTGGTCGCTACGGGCTCCAGCCAGCTCAGCTGCCGTGACAGCAAAGGGTTAAGTGGATGACAGAGTCGTGCCTCGATGGACTACATGTGCATCTGTATACGTTAGTGAAGCTGTTAAGATCAAATTAATCTGTAACAAAGATCAGTTTCACAGTGGCTGCAACCTGCTGTAGACATGAAGGTGATAATTCACAGAGATGTAAAAACATCATTCGCGGTTATGTTTGCCTATTTGCACTCCAGACACGCATACCACAAATGGCATACCTGTTACTCAAAAGACCCATGTCTAAAAGAAGAGAAAATACTGAAAAAACACATCAAATACCTATGAAGGTTACATTATTATTTATTGTCTTTCTCATCTGATCTGACATACAGTCAACATACAAATAATCAGGTCAGTGTTGTACTCAAGGTCAGTCTGTAGCAACATGTTTTGAGGCTGCAGCTATGCCTTGGGTGTCACGACATTGGAACATATGTCACCCTTTGTAAATAACAGACCAGTATCACCTTTCCATGCATCTGGTGCTGCAATTGGATCGTCAGCGCAACCATCTAACGCAAATACTTAGTCATTTCACTCTCCTTTTACTCTCTTCAACCAAATTAGTTAACATTACTAGAAAATTGAATAGAGACCAATTGCCTTAAAATGATGATTTAAGGCAATTAGATTGCCTTAAATTCATTTGATTTAAGGCAATCTAATTGCTTTAAAGTTAAATGTGTTTAATGTTAACGTAGAACCGCAGAGCAGAGTTAACACAGCAGGAGCCCCAGTGAGCTTCATGCTTCTGTCTTTAACTTCCATGACAGGCTTCATATTCAACTGGACAGAGATTCTCTGAGAACTAAACAGGCTGGGTTTAAATGAAAAGCAGGTTAAAGTTTGGTCAATAATAGCTCATCAATACAGTCATGTCTAATTTAAAATGACTTGCTAAAACCTGATTGAAGAATTTATGAATTTGTCAGCAATCTTCTGAATTGGAGTAAATTTCTGTGAGTGTTTTACTTTCTTAATATAACAGACAGCTAGCAGCATTAAAAATGTTGAAGATGCAAAGCAACTTGTTCAACAAAAAGCAACGGTAACGCGCCCACACACTGCATAAAACTCACAACTTAGGCCATTTATAGCTGTTTCAAACTCAACATGCCATCAAATACAATCCAGCCTGGAAGTCTTTGTTAACATAAAACATTATTGTTTTGACAGACTTGTAATAACTTGAACGGTTGCTGGCATTCATAATACAATCTTTGTTCAAATGTTTTTGTTTTTTTTATGAGTAAATTATTGGTCCAAAGTTTTTTCATACTCTATCAGAACCCATTATACACACACCAAATGTCCAATAAGTAGTACAGTTAACTACTTTGCTAATGCCTTTCTAATTTAACCCAATTTGCAGTGTAGGACAGATAAATACAGCACTGCCTTATGGCCATAAGTCAACAAAGTAAATGTTGTGCTCCACTAATGAACTTAAGTGATCCTGGTTGTGGGAGCACAGCTAGTCGCTCTTGGTTTGCCTTATGTTGGTTCCCACAACCTCCAAAAACAAACATTCAGGGCATCACAAGATATTCTTTATGTCCAAAGGCAAGAAAAGTGTGTTGATAACATGATTTTGTTTTAAAATCCATAAAGTCATGGAACTGACTGTTGATAGAGAAATAACACTTGGAGATTTCTATTCAAGCCTTTGACTCCCAACATATATATTGTGACTTTCTTCTAAATCCTGCTGCATCCAATCCTATCCAGGTGTTTTACCCTCTGGTGGAAGATATTGCCAAATATATTTATGGAGCATTAATACCTGACCAACCATAACGTGATTGGTTGTACAAACAACCGAGTTTTTCATTTTCCTGAAAGAATCAATGACATGACGCTTGATTTGCATGTCAACAGAAAGCAGCACACCTTATGTCTGAGTAATCCTGATCAGACAATGACATTTCCTCTGTACCCAGAATGCATCACTGTAGAAGAAGATCTTGTATCTCAATAGTAAGCAATTTAAAACCTACTGATGTCCTCAGTGCTTTCCAACAAAAGCCTTATCACAGTCAATTAGGCATCAGAGTTAGTAATACTCAACAATTCTAAAACTGAGACCATGAGTTAAAGGTCTATTCCAATTCCAAAGAAGCTCAACCATTCAGGAAGATTTACTATAACAAATTAGACCTTGTTGAGTGATGTTCTATGTTGTAATGTCCCACTGGCACATAATGAGTAAAAACATAGTTTAATTTAGTGCTCTAGAATGAGCTCCAACTAAATACTGTGTTGACTTAGCACTTTAGCGTTGAAGTAATGTTTACTTTTTTTACACTAGCAATTAAATTTTTGGTTAGAGGTGCTTACCACTGTAAATAATATAAGCAGAATATGTTTGGTTTAACAAAGTCTTAATAATATAATATTTTACATCAAGCATCCTGAAAAGGAAGGTCAGGTATTATAGCTCATTTATTGAGAATTTATGGCAACATCTAAAATGTTGTGTTTATTTTACGTTAGGCAACTTTCTGGGATTTGCCATCCCAATGACAATATTATGATTTAATACCTAATCAATATCCCACATCCTTATTTAAATCAGACCCAAAGTTTCTGAAGTAGGTGTTTTCTACCACAGGCAACAAATCTGGAACAAAGCAACCAGTTCAGGTCTTTACAGGAAAACCTTTTCATCAAAGTAAACTCTATACTCTAAGTAGCTCTACATTTGCTGTTGGTAAGCTTTGGCTGATGCATATACACACATTAAACCCTGGAGCGGTGCACAACCAACTTCAAGCAGGGGCAAGAGAGAAACCATGTGCAGCTCCTTGACATACTGGCACGAGGCCAGAGTCCAAGTATAACCAGCTACATCCGGAGAGAGAGGGTGGCACATTTCAGCGAACATGAAAAACTCATATGTTTCTCATTTTTAATTTGACTCACCAACGGTTTCCTTTGAAATAATTCATTATCCCATATTTATGGTGGAGGTTTCTGAGCTCTGTAATCTCTACATTTCAGGGATTGTAACCGATGTCAGGGAGTTTATGGCTGCATGGATGGAGGGCACTTCTGTTGATTGTCTAAAAGTGTTTTTCACTTTTGATTGTGGGTTGGAGTCCTGGAGGCAGCTTGGTGTGGCTGCTGTGCGACACATAGCACACATATCAGTGTTGGTGCTGTGGGAAACATGTGCAGGCTTTGCCCCAGCTTGTTCTTAAAGCTAACACTGCAGCTACGAGAAAATAAAAGCAGCGCCGAAGGTGGGGCAGTCAGGTTGGTTACAGTTGCACTGCAGCCAGTATTCGTACAGTACACAATTGGCTGCGTCATCTTCACTTTTTGATACAGAACGGGATCTCTCCTCTCGTTTTGCCTCTTGCTTTCACTCCAAGAGTCCAAATGCTAAATCAAACTGCAATACGTCTGTCATCACCTCCGATTGTGGTGTTGTGATCGCAGATGAATCAGTTGTCAAAGACAACAAACCACAAACCTGATGATAGATGACAAGTACACACACGCCGCAGTGTTGCTACAGCAAACTCTGCTTCAACGCCCAGCCAATGAGAACCAAACAGTGTCTTCAAGCAGGTGGGAGCTGGAGATACTGCAAGCTCATGGATGTTGTATGTGATCCAGTCCAACAGCACTGCTAACAGCAATGCAGATTGAGACGGCAAAACATTAAAAAAAAAAGTTAAAGAGTTCGGTGAAAAGAGAAATACAGCTTTGACTGAGTAACCTGTTGGCCAGCAGCCAGTGAAATACCACCTCTCTCAACATCAGAGGGGGTAACACATGGAGCTCTTCTAAAGTTACAGAGGGTAAAAGGTGCCTGCCTCACTGGTTTATGTCCATTTTCTGGTCCAGCAGGAAATTGGCAGTGAAGGGGCAACTTTATGACACAGTAAATTGCTGTGGTCACACACACAAAAAAACAAAAAAAACAAAACAAAACAAACAAAAAAAAAAACAGTCTGCAGGTGCCATTTTTAGTGCACTGAAGGTTCCCAAAAGGAACAGAGACCTGAATGTCTGAAATACATAAAACTATTATTATAAATATACATGATGTTTGGCCAAAAATATACTATTTATAGTTTGGGAAATGTATTCGTTTTGTATTACACTCAGAGTGCAGACTGTCGATATGTAAAATTTTCAACATTTTGGAATGGATTTTGGGGCATTTTGAGTGAGAGACCAAAACAAAGTAATGTAACACTGGGAAGTGGAAGGAGTACAGCTTTATAAAAATATGCTTACAAGAATAGCAGGCATAAAAATTCAACCCTGTTTGGTCCAATATAATCCATTGTTACCAATTACTTTTAAAAGCTCCACATAGGATGTGCGATTTAATCAAAAACCCAAGTGTTTGGATTTTGGAGTTGGATCCCCCTGATTTAAGGGAGCCCCACCAATTGCACAGAGTCACTCAGTGTGGAGCCATCTCTGCTCCTGCACTAGAATTTGGAATAGTTGATTGAATCGATGTGTTAACTTTGCAGCAATCCCTCATGCTGAGCATGCATTTAGATGGACAGAGGAAAGAAACCCCCCAGAGAAACAGACCACCAGCAGAACACAACTCTGGCTCCAGACACAAAAACACGAGTCCAGGAGGCCTTTCTATGTCAAAGAAAAGTTGCATAATGGATAATCCATCAACTGACAGTGGAAAGACTGTAACGCAACTGCAAACATTTAAACTGGCAGAGACAATCACAGATAGAGATGTCCTTTTTTTCTCTGGACAAAAAAAGTACCCTTCTGAAGTGCGTGTAGGTCATGGTACTATTTGTGATTTAAAAGCCTCTGTTTCTACACGTTTGCTATTTTGCCCCACAATATAAGAGGACACTTATATATATATACATGATGTTCAAGCTGGGCCTGTAATAAATCTCACACAACTAAGGCAGGTTCTGATACACACGCTGCAAAAACAAGACAAGATCTGAATGACTTGCGTTTATTGGCACAAACATAATAGTAGCAATTGTCCTGTTTTTCCCCATTCCCTCAGTAAAATACTTACTGAAAGAAATGATTTAGAAATGAAACTATAGTTACTGGATTTTTTTTTTTAACCTAAATTTACAAAATTATGCCATGCCATGCTAACTCTAAAAAGCCAATATATGGAACATTTCATCTCCAATAAACTTATAATTTTCTTGAAATATCAACAAAGAAAAAGTTTATACATGCAAATGTATCCCAAATAAATTCTGTATCAGAGAAAGCCTTTTCTCTTTCCAGGAATGGTCCATCAATGGTGGAAGGACAAAATGAGTGAATGGTGACAGATGTGATCACATTACTCATAATCAGACATTGTGTGCTTGGATTTATGAAAAGATTACAGTGCTTAATGCAGTCTATTTGCTGGAGGTTAATGCCTTGTTTTTCACTGAGCCAAGCAGTGTGCTCTGTTGCATACAATAGGGATAATGCTGTTGGTTTGTGCTCAACTGTTGTCAAATGCACATACTCCTGAGACATAAATCAGCCATTCACTGAGTGCAGAACGTTTCCTCTTTGTCCACTAGCAGCTAACATGGAATGCAGATTTTAGATTTAACTGTTTAAAGACTGGGATTATATGGACAAAAAATAGTTTTGCAACAGCAGTAATGCAGTTTGATCACTCATTTGAGTCTTTTCATTAAGTGGCTGTAAAAGTACAAGTAAAAGTATCCTGTGAACCTTTCAGATCCAGTTTTGCAAAATCTAATATCAAGATTGACACAAGAAAATCAGGAAGTCAAAACATTTTTCTCCAGTCAGTCCAACCTCATGAATAAAAACTAGTTGTTCAATCTCAGTCTCTGGAGGTAAGTGCTCTGACGGTGTGAGATTTCTTGTTGCTGCCCGACTTCCTCACTGCACTTTTGTCTTTTAATTAATCTCTTATCTCCAGACAGCCGGAAACCCAGATAACTATTTTCTAACCTCTTAGATACAGGACAATAAAAAATAACATAAATTGTGAATTGTGACATCTGGAGGGGTGGAGCAGTTGTTTTTAAATCAATTTTGAAAGGAACCAATATTCATATTCACCGATGACACTGGAGCTTCTTTAGTGAAACCAAACATAAACGGTGGTATAGAATCATTAGAATTATTTTTTACTCTATTCACAAATATTATGTTAATCCCCCCGCCCCCCAAAAAAAGAGTTATTGTTATGATTTGACCAAGATCCTGACTCTTACCCTATCTTGACCCTGTCAATAGCAATGCAAATGCACACGACTCTGTGTATAGCTTTGAGCCCTAAGTATACCTTTAGAGGTTGAATTTATTGACCGGGAGTTCAGAAGTTGGCACAATTATCCTAGAGTTAAAGTACAGACAGGATTTTTCTCTTCAAATGGAGGCTTTGATTCCAGCACAGAACGCTGCCTGGAACCTGGCAAAGGGAACTTTGTAACTGTGTCGTGGACGTATGATCATGTCAGGCACAAAACATGGTAAAAAGTCTTTTTGATGCATGATTGTGTATTCAGTGGTGGTGGACAGTGAGCAAACAGGTGCAATAACTAACAGGGGACAAAGTCTGCATATGGACGACTTGAAACGGTGCTCTATCTAATCTGCAACTTAGCCGTGGTTCAAAAACACACTGATAGCAGAGGAGACACAGCTTGCAGACAAGAACAAACTGTAATTGTAAATGAACACTCCATAGAGCTCCCATAGAAAATAAGCTTCCTGATTGAAATCCAACCATTTCTTCCTCAAACTATTTTTCTGCATAAGAGAATATGCAGAAACACTCTGCTTTGGAGTGTTTCTTTGAAAGGTATGACAATCTGCCAGTGCATTAGAGCTAACATAAAAGGGATAACAGCACAGGAAAACAGTTTGTCACTTCTAATCTATAATTACTCAGCAAAACAGGGCACTGATGATATGCTTGTTTATAACATGTAATAAACTCTCCAGATTGAGTAGCATTTTATCAACAGATGTCTGTGAATTAATTTATATGGTCCCATATGGAGTGGAAGTTGATAACCTTGTTTTCTGTTATATCAGATGTGGGGAAGAGTAAAGGTATGGAAAAAAGTGATGGTGGTAAAATTGTTGCCTACTTTGAAACTGCAGGACTATGTTTGGTCTAGTTCTAAGCAGAAATGGCCAGTGTGACACCAGCCCACACAAAGGTGCTGGCAAACGTAGCACAGCTTGGCACAATTAGTATTTATGTCAATCTTGGCAGAATTTATAGCTATGCTATGTTTTGTAGCATAATACTGCCCACTTCCAGTCCTTCTTTCAGTTTAATGATAGGCATGTGTTGGCACATGAGTCACTTTAGAACTAATATATTAAATTTGGTTTGCTCACCTCCATCCACAGCCAGGCCATGTGCATGCAAAGGGTTTCTCCCCTGTGTGTCTTCTCAAATGTGCTTTGAGGTGGCTGCTCTTGGTGTACATCTTATTACAGCCAGGAAATGTGCACTTGTGCATTTTGATGAGGTCTGCCACTGTGCTCTTCTGGTACCGCTGACCTCCAGAAAGGACGCCCGCCGCTGAACCTCCTAGACCTAATGTCGCTTCCCCAAGCCCATTGGGCTTGGCTGCAATAGGCACTGGTGCAATTCGGACGAATTTGGATGGAGCAGCGCTCCCTGTTTTGCCTGAGTTAGTTGATGCAGGGGAAAGCAACTGAGGCACTAAAGCAAATGTCTGTCCCTGGATGTTGACGAGGAGCTGGGCAATTTTGATAGATGATGGGGATTCAGTTGGTTGGGAATGGGTTTTCTGTGACTGATCCAGGATGGTGTCTGATGCAGCACTGGAATTTGGTTCTTGTTTGACCTGTATGGGCTGGATTTGGAGGATGACAGGCACACTTGAGGCAATGGTAGCACTTTCTGGTGTCAAAGGTGTCAGTGATCCACAGTCTTCTTGCTTGATCCCATCAACACAACTGTCAGTGGAAGTAATTACACAGCCATCACCTTCTGTCACTGGTGAGTTGTCTGTATCTGAGGCACATGCAGCATACTTGGCCTCTGACTTGGAGGCCACAGGGACAGTTTGATCTGAGTTCTGGGACGGTGATTCAGGTTTTGCTGCGAGTGTCATTGAACCTTCTGACTCCGTATCATCTGACATAGATATGGGAGGTGACATTTCCTCATCACTCCCATTCTCTTCCTTCTCCATTGCTACCATCATGTTCTCTTCAAGGAACTCTTCAATCTCCTCTAGAGTTGGCTGAAAGAGGAGTGCTTCAGGATCCTGCAGCTCATCAAGGAAAACTGGGAACTCAAAGCACTCCTCTTTGGTCAAGTGCTGCTGGACTCCAATTCTCTGCTCCCTCTTGGGCTCCCATGCTAGGCCCATGGGTAAGAAAGGGGATGATGGAGAGGAGGAGGTAGAGGAAGATGGGGAAGAGAAGGAAAGAGAGGAGGAAACAGAAATGTTGCCGCAACTGGAGCTGAATGAGGTTGTAAGGGAGGCCTGTGAGAGAAGGAGGTCCAAAAGACTCTCTTGATTCTCTCCTCCTGACGAGTTGGAGCACCCACTGCTCCTGTTGCTCCTGCTTTCGTAGCTAGAGCAAAAAACACTCCGTGACGCTGAAGACGTGGATTCGGGGCTGGAGCAGAGGGAGGAGCGTGGGCTGGAGGAGTCACTGAGGTCATCTTCAGAGAGACAAGGCGAGGAGGAGAGCTTCAGCCCTTGGTAAGGCTGGTGCTGATAAGTGCCCGCATCAGTCACCATGATGCCCTGCGAAACACCACCCTTGGTGTGGCGAGACAGGCACCCGTAGTCGGACCCTGGAGAGCAGGAATAATACAGGAAGGTCTCCTCACCAAGTGGCAAGTGATCAACCATTCCTGTGAGGATTGATGGCTGCTGACTTTTCTGGGTTCTGACGATCAAGCTGTTGATGAAGATTCTTTTCTTTTTTCTGGAAAAGAAACAAATATTTTACTACAACATAAGCTTTACCAGACTTCTCAAAACTTTGGATATATCGGTTAGAGTTAGGCATTTCTTTTCCCCATTCCCCTTTCTTGCCCATAATCTACCAACTTCACACCACTGCTACACTGAGTAAGGTCATACTGCGAGGTACACAGTAGTCCCTTCGGGGTCCTTAATTACACAATGAACCACCAGACTAAAAATTATTATACATTTCTGGTCCCTGTCAAATATCTGCTGCTTGTTTGGAAGCTCTGCAAACTTATGGCACTTCAAAAGGGAAGGCAACCACATGTTAGGGAACTGGAATGTGTGTGAATGTGTGTGTGTGTCTGCGTGTGCATGAATGTGTGTCGAATTTGCAGCTGCTGGTCCAAGCTTCAAGCTGACCATGCGGAGTCAGGCGTTCCTCTTTTCTCACCACTTTTAAGATTAAAGCCACATGGTCACTGAACAGTGTTTCTGTTTGTCTTCCCTCGTGGTTCTCAATGCATGCTAATCTGAGCAATAGAGATTTTCTTGCACCGTGAGATTAGAATGATGAAAATAATCTACCAACTTCCTGCAGACTAACCAAGAAGTCCATTTATATGTCAAATCAGTTTAGAATACATAGAGTTTCAGGAGGATGATGCATAAGCAAAGGATTTATTCTCTATTTTTATGCACCCAGAAGCTCAGGAACAATGCTCTGCCACTACATTAAACGGATTAAAAATACTAGACGACATCAGATGGCTTTGGAGGAAATGAGTGGCCCTGATGTTTAAAATGAGTCTGAAATCCTTATTAAATCCTCAATAGTGTCTGAGAACTGAAAGGACTGCCGTTCTTTCAGTGAGGCTGTTTCTTATAAAGAAAAGAGGGAAAAAAACAGTTCCTATGAAAGGCTCCATATGTTTCAAGTAAAATCTGGTGTTTAATTGAAGTGGTTGACACAACTACACAGTGCTTTACTCAAATACATTTGCATTCAATTTTGCATTTAGTAATCTGAGATCTTATGAAGGGGGTTACATCAAATTACATGGATTGTCAGAGGAGGGGGGTCTGCAGCTGTGGCTATGCCTCATGGAAGGGGAAAAAAGTTTGCGAGGAGAGAGGACACCTCACTTTGGCCAAGACTGAAGTCATTTGTCCTGCAGTAACCCTCCGGGTGTGGAACATCAAAAAAGGGCTTTGACAGCTGGATGCTGTCTTTACCAGCGCCGAGGGGTTTGACCTGAAGGGTTTCTCCTCAGCATTCGTGGCATGTTCAGCGCTGCAGCCTGAGACTGCAAGTCCAACCGCAGTTTCAATCAGGCTTTGGTTTCATGAAAAACCGAGACATTTGTTCAAAGTTTGGTGTTGTTTTTTCACCAGAAAGAGAACGTACAGAAGCTCATGTTGCTCACATGATACAGATGATACAGACTTCTATTTACTCACCAGTGCATAAGAGATCATGCATTGTTGGTTAAAAGCGAAATGAGCTCACCTGTCAATGCAAGGAAACTAAACCCCGCTCCTTCACAGCGTGCGCTCCAGTCCTGGACGAAGGTTTCTGTGCGTAACAGCACGCATTGGCAGTGCAACTCCAACACACGAGCTTTGCTCTTTGCATATCCTTATGCCGCTCTCTCTCCTTCCCTCCCCTCTCTCTCTTACACACTCACACACCCCCCCCCCCCCCCCCCACACACCACACACACACACACACACACACACACACACACGCATGCACTCACTCACTTTGAAGGCCTGGCGGATCGCTTAACCGTCACATGATCACAAGCTGGGAACCCGTCAAATCAGGGGATTGGCCCTGTGAAGGCTCGCCTGCTTGGAGCATTACAATTGGCTCAGGACAGAGAGAGGCAGCCCTCAGAGAGTGTTGTGAGAGGAAGGAGGTGTAGAAGGGAGTGTGTGTGAAAACTGGTTTACATCATAAATCATTTAAATGTCTTCATTCTAAACTCAAAGGCTCCAGATGAGACATGTACAGCACTTTACAAAGGTTCACTTACATGCGGCAGAGTGTGCAAACACATGCCTCTTTTATGGACTGTTCACTGCGCTGCTCCTCATGCAATTTGGTTCATGTGATGTTGGAGTTCTTTTCTTTTCCTGTTATTTATTCATTAATATTATGGCTAATACGAGATGATGCTGTGCCACCTTGAGACCAGACTTGGCTCATTTCCCAGCACAAGGACACAGCACAACATGTTGAAGGACTTTGATCTGAAAAGATGAGATCAAATTGAAATATTCTATCCTAAATGCAAACAAAGCACATGACCCTCAACACACTCTATGGTAAAACATGGTGGTGGGAGAAACACGCAGAAGGATAATTTTCTTCAGCAGAACTTGAAAAATAGAGTTTTAGTTAAAATTGTTTGTGCAAGACATGCGTTGGGGCCTAGAGGACGAGGAATCAGTTTACATCAAATCATTCTCATGTGTTAAAGTGGCCCAGTCAAATTCCAGACCTAAATTCAACTGATAATCTGTGGCATGACTGGAAAACCTTTGCTCCCTTCATTCAGTTTGACTGATTGTGAGCTACTTTTCAAAGAAGAAAAAGCAAACTGTTCAGTTTACATGTGCAAAGCAGGTACTGACCACCCCCCATCAGTAGGGGGCACTGTGAGAAACAAAAATGTTTGTCAGACTTTTCAGGTTGTATGCATTTCTGTTTTAGGCTATGCTTACAGGAGGCAGGATGTGTCTTGGGGAATCGTGGACAAGAATGCAAACACATTGATCTGTTGTAGGTGTCATTCCAAGCCACTACACGGCACTGTGATGTTAGCACTTCATTAAAATGTCCATGCTCTTTTGACAGTAACCAGTTTTTTTTGGTTGTTTTATTCATTTATTTTTGTGTGTGAATTGTACAATTCACAAAAAAAAAAAAAAAGCTTAGAAATTTTTACAAGCGGAATTTCACAATGAGTGGGCTAGTGCAAGCATAGTATGTTACTCCTCCATAGGGGGTGTTACAGAAAAAGTTCCTCTCTGAGACCTGGTTTCAAAAACTATCAATGTCAAAGACACCAGAAATATGAAAACAAGCGACTAGATCACAACTAAGGTGCTATAGTTTCCTGGATCACATAAAATCCTATTCAAAAGTTGTAACTTGACAACATGTGAAAAAAGTTCAGTTGGTGTAAATACTTTTGCAAGGCATTGTTAGTGGTCAATTACTTACTTCCCATGGGTTTCAGAAATAGAAGTTTTTCTTTCTTGCCAGTTAAAGCAGAGCCCGTATAAACAGCTTAACAGGCTGAAAAAACATCACTAACCCAAATTAAACTGACTTTTCTTCTTTAGGTTACCTTTCAGAGTTCTGAATAAACAGCCCTTTTTTACCTGCTTGTAAACTTTAGGACTGCTTATTAGTAGTAAGGGGAGTATACACTCCAAAGCTAATGGACAGTACGCTGTGTAAAAAAATATGCAATATCACACCGTGAAAGCCTTGTACTGATTCCACCTTGTTCAGTTCCAGCCATTGCTGTGCCTGTTTCTCCTTCGACTCTTAAAGTCTTAGTTGCCAGAACATTTACTGCTACTGTTCAAACTACCAAAACTCTGGATATTTTTAGTTTTGTACATTTTCTCCACCCAACATGCATACATGTATTTTGCCTGCAGAGAGCTTGAAATTCCTGTTTTTAACTCTGGTCTTTACAAATTACAGGTTGATTCTGTAAGTACTTGATGCTTTTTCTTGCATTTTTAGCTGTCATACTTGTATGTTGCATTGCACTGACAACACTCAAAACTTGTATTTACATGGCAATAAGTTAACTAAATATAACATCAGTCATCATTTATTTATTGAATGGTCTAATCTGGAGAGGCCTCATACACGCTGCTAGTAAGTATTGACCCTCTGGCAGATTTCTTTCATTTTTGAGATCAGTTTTAATATCCAACAAAAGTGACTTGAGTGAAGTTGAGTGCCAAAAATGAAGAAATATGGAAAGGGTGTTAATACTTTTCAACTGCACAGTACATAGCCAAAAACTTTGTTGTACCACATAAGCAAAGCTCCTGAGCCGCTGATAGCCGGGGAAATACAACATGAAGGCCATTTCAGTCCCGGGGTGAGATGTGGGGGAATAACTTCCCGTCCGCTAACAGGGGAGTTAATTTGTCACTTAGCTCTTTTGCTAGCTTTTTAGATTTTTAACACACTTAGCTTCCGTTAAGTTTATTTTGCCAGATAAGTCCTAGAACCCTAATTTACTAATGCTTTGTAATTTTTTAAATTCTTCAGACATTTATATTCCTGAAGTAGATAAGGACTGTTCACACCCAATAAGTTTCAGCAAGAAATATACATATCAACAAAATAAAAAAAATAATAAAAATGTAATAATAAATACAATATCGAAAGTTGTTATAAAATATCAATTATTAAGTCAAAATTAAATTGCAGTAGTCGTTCATGGACAGATATAATTAGAATTGAAGTTAGCTTTAGTGTTAGTGGACCTAATACTTATTATTAGTGCTTTAGGGTTAGCACCCCTAACTAAAGTTGTCCTGTTTACATGGTATGCCAGATTTGAGATTTGATACTTTGCTTATGTACTTTACAGAGTGTTTAATGTATGTAAGTGGATTTGTGTGTGATCTTTCTGATGTGGCAGCATGTGATGTAACTGATGACACAGAAGCAGAATACAGTATTTGTGACTGGCATAAATATATGGAAATAAATCAGACAAAAAAAACAACAACAACAAAAAAAACAAACATTGAACATGATTATGAATGGACTGATACTGATTTAAGTTCTGCACTCGGTCATTGTCCTGATCAGATGCTTCACTATATCTTCCATTATGGCTCATGGATAACTAGTGATATTGTGGTTCAAACATGCAATGCTAAACAGCTTGAAGTAGGAACATTTACTTTTCATGGACTTCGGTCAGTGTTTTGACCTTTTGCTGTCTGCATTTAGGACTCTCTGTGATCTCAGGTGAACCAGGTGACCTGGATGTTCACTACAAACAAACTTATTTATTTAGCTCGCTTTTCGAAACTTTGCTATTTTGGCAAAATCCTGCTTGGGAAATTCAGTCTCTTTACCTTGTTGCACATGTTGATCCTTACTATGACTGGGCACAATGTTAAGTCAGTTCAATGAAACTCTGCCATGCGTTGCACCAGCCTGAAATGTTTACTGTCTCTTCAATCAATAGTAGAATTATTCCTACAAATGTAGGGAAAACTGTAAGTTCTTTTCTGTGTCTATTAAAACTGTCATTTCCATTAAAGTTTTTGCTGCTGTTTCTATTCACTAATATCTGCTATTAGTGCTCATTGACTGCATTCCTGCTATCTCGGAGTTTTAGATGTATTTAGTTGATGGTAACTATCACTCTTAAGGTGGTAAAGTGTGAATGCTGGTGTGAAATTGGAGCCTTCTGGACAAACGGGTGACGGCATGAAGTGGAGCTTCTGCTGTATGGAAGGTAAAGGAAATGGTACTACATCACTTCCTGGTGCCAAAACCTTCCAAAACGAGGATTGATCATGTAATTGCATTCATTGCCGTAACAGATGATGATATTTGGTGATTTTTAAAAAATGAAAATCAGATTTTTCTTGAAAGAAAAAGACAAAACAGAACAAAAAAAACATTGGCTTTCTCAGCAAATAAAATGGATCATTTACGAAGAACACTGGCTAATTTAGCACATAAACTCTCACACCAAGTCTGTTAAGTTGCTAGTTTAAAAAAACATTAAATGTTTAAAGAGAAACAGATTCACAGCAATCTGTAAGCACTTGCCTTTCCTCCCCAAGAAGTTGGTTAGATCTAGGCTCATTTTATGGTTAGCTCGTTTAATTGAGTTCGGCTCGTTTAACCATCTTCTCTCTGCAGGTTCCACTTCCACTGGAGGCAAAAGAAATAAATATTTACATTTTCTATCTTGTGTAGATATTATATTTTTGGAGAAGCTGAGTGAGAGCTTGATTAAGTCTGCAGTGGGTCTTTTCTTTGGCAAACTGGTTAATTGAGTTCGGCTGCTCCATTCGAACTCACAAACACCTACACATATGCACATTATGTAAGCCCCAGATGGACTTAATGAGTCAAAATGATTTATATCCTCTGGTAAAAGGAGCATTAAGCCAAATTTGAGAAACAAATGTGTGTTTCTGTCGTCCCTAACAATGCTTGGAACAAAGCTGGCATTCTGACTGAAGAGGGTAAATAATGCTGAGTCTGTGAGGGACAAAAACCAAAGTCTGTTCCAAGGTTTGCATATTTAAAGAAAAAGATTTGCATCTGTACCGAAGTTTCTCGGGTTCTCCCTTCAGCTACCTGAACAACTTCACAGTTTTTTTGAGTATCTACAGACATTTCTATCAAATGCTGCAAAAGTATGAATACAACAGCAGACACCACATTCTGCTACTTCACATTCTGCTGTGTTATGAATACTTTTTTCAGTGTATTATATTTACAATTGACAAACATTAAGTACCTCAATTAAGAAGTAGAATAAAAAAATCCATGTTTTTCCAAATCAAAACAACATTTTGCTCCAATGCAGAATACATTTAATTGCAGTTTTGCATCTACAGAGACAAAATTAATAACATTTAAAAATGGTATTAACTTTGAATGTTTTGTTCTAACACATTAATATGCTTTGATGGGAACCATTCATCATATCAAGTCTTTTGCAGTCTTCGTTTAGGACGTATGCTAACTTTGAAAACATTTGGTAAACTTTTAAATTGATGTTTTCTGACAAATTCCAAAATGTTAATTTACACAGCTGTTTTATGAACTAGCAGAATAAAGTTTGACATCTGTGTTGATGTTTTGGTTATCGACTTTGGGTATCGACTGTATCAAATCGTTAGCTGCATGTACTCACGCTTGTGGCAATACCTGCGTTTCTATTACAAATGTGTGCAATATTCTGCTAATGTAGAAAAAATAAAGTTTTGCAATTGTGTCCAATAAAATAAAAATAAAAATAATTAATTGAAATCACACAGAAATAAGTGATAAGTCATTACAAATCATGGCAGCGATAGATGTGAACAGCTCCGTCCATGTATTTTCTGCTCCTTAACAGTTCTAAGAAATATTTATGTTATTTAGTTTTGGATGATAAACCACTTCAAAATCCTTTATCAGAAAATGTGATATTTTTCCAACGTTGCAGTGTTTCAAATAAGAAAATGTATTTTTGTAAATTTGGCTTCCTCAAAGTTAATGGAAATGCATCTCGTGTCTTGGGAGGTTTTCAGTTGTTCTGTACTCTTTTCATATTCAGATGAATGTTTGAATAGAGGCCTGTGTGATATTAATATTTTGGGATTTGTTTTTCTAACATAACTCCACTTTAAACCTCTCCAGATCTGCTGTTCCTTCGTCTCTGTTTGTACACTAAGAAATTTCCGAGGCCTTTACAGTACGGCTAAATTTATACTTAAAGTTTATACATTTTCATTTTTATTTAAAATAATGCAAAAATAGTTTTTATCTTGTCCTATATCTGTTACATAAAATTCCAATAAAATAGATTTAAACTGTCATGTAACTTGAGAAAAGGTAAAAAAGTTGAAGGGAATGGTTTTGCAATAAACTGTAAAACATTTAACTTATTAATCTTCCAGGTGTATTAAATATATATTTTTGCTAATCTGATGTTTTCTGGATGTTTCAGTTAAAGCCATCCTGACTGTTGTCTCACTGAGTATTTATGCTGTAACCAGCTTAAGCCTCTCCAGCTGACCAGCAGATCCCTGTGGCTTTAAGCCCTGCCATGTAAACAGGAAGTTGTAGAAGTTCACTGGATAATCAGAGCTAGCCTCTCCTCTCAGATACCAACTTGACACTCTGTATGTACACAAACACAACTCATCTCATCCACTGACGACAGAAAAAGAATCAAATCTGCTTCTGTTGTGACAAAAACAGCATTTACTTTTTTCTCTACCCAGTGTTCCAAGGTAACATCTTTCTTATTGTGAGTGAGTGACCCTTGACCTGGAAACAAAATAGAATGTTTTCCCTAGTACAGCAGAGACATCTATTTTAAGAATCCCTTGAGATCATCAAAGTACCAACACGAAGAAGAAAAGCTCTCTTTAGCAGGGTTGCAGGGAACAGAGATCCCCTCAGAGAATTATGTAACAGGTTTATGATAAAACTATAAAGGACCTTAACCCTTTCCACTCTCACCCAGTCCCTGTCTCTGCCGTAAACACTTGCTCGTATAAACACCCCTCCTCCATCTAATGAACTTTGTAGACAGCTTAGCTGGCTTTTAGTTACACTAGCAAGTCTCATCCTATTTGATGGATTAGGTATACTTTCTATTTGTCCTCAGAAACTTTATGGCACGCACAGATTACACAGATAGATATGTACCTGGATACCCTGACATATCATGTGGAGATAAAGTAGACCCGCTGGATCCACTGGATCCACGCACAAGAAATTGTCCCTCTTGGATATTTTTTTAAAATCCACTCAGTCCAACACAGTTTTGACTCAGGCTACTGACTCATACTAAATGTGACAATAAATGACCTCTGATGAAGGTCAGAATCAACCAAAGAGAACCACATTTCCCTAAATTAGACTGACAACATTTTTTATAAATTACTTTTAGCTATCGATTGTCAACACAGGTACAAATTTATGAATAGCAGGTAAGAAATGTCCCATGATGACATGGTTCTGGCTTAAACATCTGCAAGGTTCACATTTTGAGTAGCCTGGTTGATTCAATCCAAACCAGTAAATGTTTATATTTTTTTCTGCTTTTTTGTCATCGTAAAATTTCGCTCAAAATTTGTATGACAACTGAATGAAAACACAGAAAAGCATCTTAAAATGTGCGTATTTGTCCGGTGGTATGTTGATAGATCATCATTTCATTTAAAGAAGAATGGGGGAAGGTCTCAAGTCCGAGAACCTTTCCACTGTATTGTGTGGCTGCGTATATGCAGGAGGAACTGGTGCACTTTACAGTGTAGATAATGTCATAAGGAAAAAACCTCAAATATTGAAGACGGGATGTCTTCAGATGGGCATTCCAAATAGCCAATGACTCCAAGCATTTCATAATTATCTCTGAAGTGCCTTAGGGAGAAAACTGTTTTTAGAGTGGCCAAAATCTTAAAATCTCAGTCCCACAGAAAATGAAAAAGGTCAGGCCTCCCTGACCCAGTTAGACCAGTTTTGTCTGGAGGAATGAGCCCAAAATGACAGAAAACTATTATGACAAACTTGTGGAAAGACACCTGAAACATTTGCCCCACGTCAACTTGAAAAAAATCTCTTAGAGATTTTTTTTTCAAGTAAATATAAAAACCTTTGGCAATTCTAACTGATCTACATTTGTTTGTTTCCCTCTTGTAGTTATACTGTAAATAAAGGCCAGTAGTGCCAGGAAAACCTTTAAGAAAACAACAGTTTTACACCCCCATTAATGCTGTTAAAAAAAACAAAACAAAACAAAAAAAAAAACACAATTTTGTCAACTTTAGGACCGAGGCACACACTGAAATCTCAAGTCAACTTGTCAAACCTAAACTGGATTTGTTTACACTGATGACAGCTCCTTTCAATGCAACTTGTGACCAGTGAAAAACAAAGTTACTCCCAACAGTATTTCTTCAGATCTCATCTCATTGTTTCTCACCAAACCTTTCAGTACCTCTGATGTTGTGTCTGATCAGTTTAAACTCTGTAGTCGAATATTAAAAAATATCAAATGTAAAAACAGGCTTTTGGCAACAAAGTGCATCTTCAGTGATGATCTGAAATGTGAGAGTAATCTGTAGTACATCTGTAGGTTGTTTGCTTTTCTTCCCTTTCCATTTGTTTAACCTGTAAAAACACCAGGTCATCAAACAATTCTGTCGTCAGCAAAAACCTTTACATGCGTCCTTACTTCAATGTATGCTTGTTTCAAGTTCTCTAAAAGACGTAAGACTTTTGAGTTACTGTCACTACTGCTAAGTTTCTTCATCAAATCTTCCTCCTTTGTGTCCTTCTGAGTCTCTGTTTGAATATGCAGATAAGTCATCACTCAGACTGAAGTCTGAAATGAAACGTTCCGCTTGGAGGAACTATTGGAGCAATCTGTCTGTGAATGGCTGTACGATAAATACCAGATGCTAATGTGAAAAAAAAGAAAAAAAAACAGTTTACTCAGACGCAGGACGATAGGGGGTGAGATAATATGCAAAACGCCTGTTGAGAGATTCATGTCCCTGCTCTGCTTTCTCTAAACCTGCTGGGGGCCGAATGGATCAGCGGCAATAAATATCGTCTTCCTCTCATTTGATGGGATTTCTCAGATGAAGATTCATTCATCAGAGAAGAAATTAGGCTATATGTGGCAAAGCGGTGGTTCAACTGGCCTTTTAGTCTTGGTTTTTATAGAATTCCTTTCTTGGCTCTTCAAAAATAATAGTGTTTTTTCAAATTTAAAACTATAGGTTAAGCTTAAAAGATGGTTATTTTGTACAAATCCAAGAAAGTGTTAAAGATAAAGGTAAAAGCTAAAAAATCTCTACTAAAAACTAAAAACATTCACAGTGAAAATAATAAACAAATCATTGCAAAACATAAAGTATAAAAATTTTTTTTGACAAAATACTCTTAAAACATACATAAAATGTAAAACTTCTTATTTAGCTGTAGTTATTGGCATATCTTTTTTCAAAACAGGTAAAATATCAAAAGGGGAATAATTATGGAATCAGGTTGTATTTTATAAAATGAAATTTGATAAGAATGCAACTTACTAATATTGACTTTTCTGTTTTTTTGGTTCATGAGTCCATTTTTCTCAAAAAATGCCCAGTGTTTGAAAAAATGATACTTATTACAATTTCTTGAAAAGGTAATTTTACAAATGCATGCTCGGAATAAATAATATGAGCTGTCATGTTGAATTGTTTTTTTTTTTTTTTTTTCCAAAATGTGAAATTTAAGTTTGCAATGGGTTTTATGTTGTTTTAAAGGCTCAGTGTGATGCATGTGCTGACATCTACTGGTAAAATTAAAAACTGCAACCAACTGGAATTTTGTCATCCTGAAACTTCTATATTGTGGTATTTTAAACACTGTGGAGGTACAAATGAATCGTTAGGAATCATGCCATCCAAGAGTGAACCTTTTGCTTCTTGGACGTTCGATGCGGTGAAGCTGAATAATAAAATAGATAATCTCCATGGTTTTTTTCCACACTCTTGAGGTCCCAGATGCTGCCATTTTTACCCACACAGAGGCTGTTCTGTGTAAAAGCTGCTGTCATGGCTATTGTCAGGGCTCCACAGAGTGCATTATGCCTCCAAGTCCTGCATCTGTCGTACCAATCCCAACTGTTTCCAAGCACAGAGAACAAAGGCTCTCCTTTGTGCAAACTCCAAAATCTGCGGTATTATATGTCCCCTTGCTCCTGTGTGTGTTCTGATCTAAAAATGTTTCGCTTCAGTATAAAGAAGCCAAGTCCGGATTTAATGGTTTTAAATGATGTCTCTTAGTAACAGATTCCAGGCGCAGAAGATATTGAATAAGAAGGAAGAGAGGTATTGTCAAGCCAGCGCTGTAGTAGGCACACACTGATGCTGAGATACTCAGGTCTGGAGGGACTGAAGAGAAGGTTTGGATAGGAGGGAAAAATAGTAATGTGTTATGCAGAGCCTACACACTGGTGGACAGGGCCTGAGGCAGAATTAGATATGGGGCCCTATTCAAGTTGAGCTCACTGTCTGCTAACTGCTACAGCACTATCAATGTCATAAGTTTTCAATGCCTGGTCATTCCTTACATTTACTAGAGATTGTTAGTTAGCTGGAGATGACATATTAAAAGGAATAGTTTTTAGATTCTTCATGTCTTCCATTGTAATTTCAAACTGCAGCGTGCACTGAAGAGTACATTTACTAATATGAGTTCAAAATGTCATATATAATTTGTTCCTAGGTTGAAAACAGTCAGCCTGAATGGTAGAGAAAAAAAAAGCCTCCAGATTTCCTTACAGGTACTGGAGTCCCATTATACATGTTCACAGAGGCAGCGACTGTGTCGACTTTGGCCGTGTTTCTGTTCAGTTTACGCCTCCATCTGCAGCACCTCTCAGCTGTGACAGCATAACAACAACAAGAAGCTGTTTTATAAAGCTGCTCAGAGGTGAGGTAAGTGGAAAAACAGAAAGCCTACATAGTGGCTGCCTAACACTAACACAGCTTCTACTCGTTTTTAAAAAAAATGGAAAACCCACTGCCTTCTTGATTATTTACTCAGGGTGAATGTACATCAGAATCTGCCACTTGGTATTAAACACAGTCATCTTATGTGTCTGTAGCCTCTTCATAAGTGTTTGAAGAGGCTCCATTCACGTTGGCTCTTAATAATGTTTTGAGGAAACCGCTCTGAACAAGCTCAAACATCTCCACTTTTTTGTCCTCACCACATTTTTCAGAGGATCCTAACAGTAGTTTGTACAACTCTTGTAAAGCAGCTCAGTGAAAACTTCCAGAGCGCCCCCATGTTCCAGCTTGAAGGTCTCATTTATATTTGCCCAAAGTTTCCCTGAGCTAAGCCTCCCTGACCTATTACCCAAAGTCCCACAAAACATGGTTTGTTCGAGTCCTTTTAAAAACACAAGTTTTCACCAGATGTTTTTTCTTGTTTCTTTCCACAAAGTCATAAAAATAGTGTTCAGAAAGAGTTGGACTGGGTGGGAGGTACACTCTAATGACATCATGATCTCCTTGTTGTTGTCCAGAGCCACTGCAGAGTAAAGTGCTGGGAGGCTATTAAAACTTAAATCATCTATGGTTGAGTGAATTTCTACGGAAAAGCTTCCACATTGCTTTAAAAGCTCTGGTGTCATTTTCTGTAACTATTACCTGCTTCAGAACGCCTCCTTAGGCAACCTGATAACATCTCCCACTTGCTGTCATTATAGTTAATAGGCCTTTAAAGTCTGTTCAGGACTGCAAAAGCACTAATATGGGAGGCTAATATAAAAAGCTTAGTCAAGATGCCAACATGACAAACCAGATTGATCACTGTCTTTGGCCAAATTAACATTTCCACATGGCAAATAAAAAGACAACTTTTTTATTAGTTTGTTTTACACAATATAGTGGCAAAATGAACAGTACCAGCTGAAAATATAACCAAAGTTGCAATTTTGGTCAAAGTCTACCAGACTAACAGGTGTGAAAACATTCTTTAAAAAATATCACTGGTGTTTCCTGTGACATCAGACTGAAGCTGATTGTGGAGGCGCAGAAACCAGATGTATGAAAGGGGAATTTCTGATGAAACTCTGCAGATGTGATAACTTTGGTATGAACATCGTGGCAGGATGGACATCTGGAGCACACCTATTGTCTTGAGAGATCTGAAGGACATTTTCTGCATTGTTTCTCCATGACCTCTACTCCTTGCCCCCTTACAATTTTTAAGGAATCTCACATTTAATTCTAAATATTTTAACAAGGAAATGTCTCCCCCAGCGTGAACAATGTAGTGGCTGCAAATGACAAGATATTACATTTCATGTGTAAATCATAATTTCAACATGCAACAGTTGAGTAGTTTTATTTGAGTAGTGATTTTACAAATGTGCAGCTGCTTCTGACTGCTTACTATGAAACATCACTTTATTTTCCCTGAGAAAATAAAGTGATGTTTCATAGTAAGGAACGTTGCGTTGAGAACATCTCTGTGATGTTCTCATTACTAGATGCTGTCCACATGATCTGTTGACTGGTTTCAATAGATCTGAATGCGGTTTAGGTTTTCACTGGGTATTCGACAAACTGCTGTTTGGCACAACAAAGACAGTTGTCACTTTTACATTGGGTTGCTCAGCTTTCCCTTTGTTGTGTGACATCTCTTTGTAGTGTTTTTAGTGTTTGCAGTTTTTTGGTGACTATTGTGATTTTGCATCATTTTCTTGTCATCTCGAGCTGTTTTTGTGTCTCTTTGTTGAAGTCTTGACATAAAAACAAACAAAGTGGAACTTGGAAGACAAAGATGCGCCTGTCCTGGCAATTCAATGCATATGAGACATTGCATTGTTTGATATAAATAATAGTGAAATAGCCTCTCTGTGACACAGTGGGAGACAATTCGGAGACGTACCAAGATGATGATAAAAGCATCACAGTGGATCATCTATTTCCATGTCTTCTATTGTCTTACAAAAGTATTTATAGCCTTGTTTTCACAATAGCTACAATTCCATTACAAGTATACGTAAGTTTATTTTTTGATATTCTGCTCATTTTGAAAAAACTCTATTTCACAATTGCATTGTTTCATTTTATTAAGAAATGCAATTAAAATCACACATGAATAAGCTTGGTCACGTCACATCATTAAAAATGATGGCAGCTGAATGCCAGGATTCCAACTGCCAGGAGTATATCGCATGTAAATACTTACATGGGATATATTAAGTATATCCCATGGGATATATTAAGTATTAATATCTTTTATTAAGAGCTTTTTGTTCTTGGGATCAGCCACACATTCTGCACTTTTGGAAAATTGAAGTTGGTGGTTTTATAGAAGGTCAACAAATGTGACACTTGACAGACAAACTCTGCCTTTGATGAACTGTGTGATGCTGGATCCATCTGCATGTTGTCCAACAATGTCAATGCCTACAAATAAGTGTTTTACTGTTGCTGTATAACTTATTGTTGGGTCTCGCGTGATTCATAAAGTTTTTCCATTGAAATACTCCATTTTTGATTTAGCTGAAAAACTACCCCATGCTAGCACTATTATTTTTTTAATCAAATTATGTTTTTTCAAAATTATTGTTTCCAGTAAGTGAATTTATTTTCATAATTTATGCAATTTATGCAAGTTTTATGTCAATGAAAACAGATAATAAAATGAATCAAAAGCTATTATATAATCCAATGATTCCCACACCACGTGTCTGTGTGGTTGATGTGTTCAGGGTGTGAACACATCACACCCTGAACATTTTGCATTTAGATCACAAAGTTCCAATTTGGCTCCTTTGAACGCAGCACCTTATTCCACTTTTACTGTCTTTAGGAAACAGCAAACAGAACTACTTACTGCTTTTTCTCTGCAACAGATTTCTTCCGGGCACTCTTCAATTAAAGCTGGATTTGTGGAGAGATTAGAGCCTCTTGGTTGCTTCTCTGTTTACTGCTCTCCTTACTTGGACTGTGAGTTTAGGTGAACGGTCACGTCTCTGTAGGTTTGCAGTAGTAGATTACTCTTTCCATCTTTAGATGATGGATTTCACAGAGGTCTGTGACCTCTCTGCTGTGTTTCTTGGTCTTCATGGTGCTGTTTGTTCACTAATATTCTCTAACAAACAGGAGACTCAGCCTCCTGTACCTTACCTGTCCTGTTGCTTACACACATTATTTGCTTTCCCCCAGGCACACATTTCCTGTTTTTACTGTCTTCACATATCACAGCATTGCCTGACAAACCAACTCCATGGGGACTCCTGGCAGACCTCATGTGTCAAAGTGTCCATCACCAACCCACAGGGTGACAGACAGCTGAAGAAAACTGAAGTTTTAGTTTTGCCAAACTAAAACTTAACCCTAACCCCGAACTAAAACTTTAGTTTGGCAAGTTGATGACCACTTAAAACTCTCTAACCCCCACCACTCAGCTACCCTCAAAAGTGGCATTGCCTGCCAAGCTCCCAGTTGGTTTGGAGATTTCTTGAAAAGAAAAGGTTGACCTCAAAGATCACCCTTAACGCTCAGATCCTATTTCTCTTTCTGACATACAGACTCTGACTCAAGGGTCCGTCTTCAGACCGTTGGACTCACAAGAGTTGGTACCAGAAATCCTGGCAGCATAAACTCAAACCGGTTTGGCAGTAAACTCAAAGCTGCTCAAAATAGATTACCATTTCCGTAACATTTTTCTGTACATTCAAGGCTAACTACAGAGCTTTTTCTATATGAAAAGTATTTATTTTATTGTCCTCCAAAGCAGATGTAGTTCACTTTTCCACCATGTCTAACTTCCTGTCTCATTCATTCCATTCTTGTGAAATAACTGTGTAGTTCTGACCAAGGCAGACCACAGGTCTCTAGCGGTCTGCAAGACCCCACTGACATTAATGCGTTCTGATTTCTGCGTACATTTTCCAGCTTGATTTTCTGTTGGATCGGATGCCAAATCAGATCCAGTGTGTGTTGGTCTTCACAATTTTTTATTTCTAATCCCTGCATTAAGTTGTCAAATGCTTTCCTTCCATTTTTATGCAAATAACTCTGCAATTTACAGGCATTTGAATCTCAACAGTCCACTTTTGATGCAGTAAATATTTGTCTCAAACAATTGAAACCAAATTTAAATGATGAACAATTTGATACAAAAACATTTTTCAAATTCATCTATCCCTTCTGAGAATGTTCCCTTAATATGAACTCTCCAAATTAAAACTGTCAAGCTATGAGCCAAGTAGGACACAATTATACATATTATACATAATACACTATATATATATATATATATATATATATACATATACACTTTAATCTGAAATCCACATCAAACATTGTGTGCAGAGTAACAAAATCAACAAATACAACATAAAATAATCAGGTTACAGTTGAGACCAGCAGTTTACATACACCAAATTAAGATTTTTTTTCTTACTGTTAATTTCCTTACTTAACTTTCAAGTTTAATCAGAGTGAATTTTAATTACAAAAATATTTTTGATTTGCTGAATACCGCAGTCATGACAGAAACAATGTTAGAGTTAGCAATATCTATCAGCTATCAGTTGTTAGTTAGCAATATCTTTAAAAACAGTACAAATCTCATCAGTATTTGGTAGATTTGCTTTTACATTTTGTCTTTCCTTCCAAAAGATTCTCACAATACTTCATATTTTGAAGATGTTTATAAATAAGCCTGTGACATATTGTGTCATTATTGTCGCATTTGTAGAAATAATTTTGGTAATGCTAACTGAACTAAAGCAAGAGAACTTTGGTCTGATTTGACTTCATGAAGTAAGAATAAAATGTGTTAATGTCATTTAATTTGGTGTTTGTAATCCTCTGGTTCCTGATATTAAAACACAGCAAGATATTCATCAAAACATTTTTTCCTAATTTCTACATTCTTCTTATTGGACATTCTTCAAAGGATCTCAACACACATTTATACAGTAATTTGCAAAAAACAAACAAACAAACAAACAAAAAAAAACATTTCTACTCCTTATGAATCACATTTTGCCATTTTTTATCTACAGAGCTTGATGTATTATTACATTATAATTTTACTTCATAGACCAACACAAGTAACCTTTTATACTCTGTGTTTGTTCATCACATATAAACCCAATAAAGGTTTGTTGCTGTAAGGTGAGTTTAGAGGAGTTAAAACTTCTGCAAGAGAGCCATTATGTCTTCCCGCAACACAGATACAGACTGCTCTCTACTTTAAGCAAACAAGTGAAAATGTTTCTTGTCACAGACATATATATATATATATATATATATATATATATATATATATATATATATATATATATATATATATATATATATATATATATACAAATAAACATTACATCTTCCTTTCTTTGAAGGATTACACAGTCAATCTTAGTCAGGCGATAAGAGTCATCTGAATCAGAGGTCTGCAACCTTTACAAGCTAAAGAGACATTTTTACCCAGCTAAGTAAAACTTCAATGTTAACAAATGTTAAACTACCTTCTCACAAAAAAAGAAAACTTACAATTTCTGATAAATATCTATTGCAGAAAATTTGTTGTCATGCTTAAAGATCCGTTTTACTTCTATTTTTAGGTGTTAAGATAAAGAAAAACATAAACTCTTACATTTTCTTCGACAAAAACAATATTTTATATTTTTGGAGCAAAAAAAAAAAAACAAGACAAAGAACTTGTAAACAAGATTTTAAGACTTGATTTCCAAACCCTAAAATCTATATCTAAGCCTCAAAAAGTATTTTTGGTCTCTAGAGTTAATATCTTAGTGCACTTGAATAAATAAAAAGCTCCTAGTTCCACAGGGGGCTGCACAGTGGTGCAGTCGGTAGCACTGTCGCCTTGTAGCAAGAAGGTCCTGGGTTTGATTCCCGGCCCAGGGTCTTTCTGCACAGAGTTTGCATGTTCTCCCTGTGCAACGTGGGTTCTCTCCGGTTACTCCACAGTCTAAAAACATGACTGTCAGGTTAATTGGTCTTTCTAAATTCCTCTGACAGGCTGGTGACCTGTCCAGGGTGACCCCGCCTCTCGTCCAGAACGTAGCTGGAGATACCAGCACCTCCCGACCCTAATAGGAACAAGGGTGAACAGAAAATGGATGGATAGTTCCACAGGACTTTAAAAAGCTCCTATATCTTGTTGAAAAGTAACTTGTTAGTTAGTTTTGTCTTATTTCAAGTGCACTAGATATTTGCACTAGAAACTAGAAGAAAAGACATATATATATATATATATATATATATATAATATATATATATATATATATATATATATATATATATATATATATATGCAGCTCCGGCCCCACAGCTTGCAGACCCCTGCTCTGACTTCATCAGCATTCAACAGAATCCAAAAATGTTTTGTCTTGATTCTTCAAGATATATGTCAAAAGAAATACACATAATTTCACCGGATTCTGTAAAACAGACCAGATGTGAAATCTACACACAAATGTTTCCATAGACACAGAAAAAAAAATGCATATATTTGTTTGTATTTTCGTTTTGAAGTGGGGGGTGTGTAATATTTAATAATACACTGTTATATAATTCCCCCTCCACCCAACATGCACAAAGAAACATTTTTTTATTATAAAAAGGTTCACGTATTTACAAAGCACACACAGAACACGTCTCTACACCACGTGACGCTGAGGCATCGCACACGGACGGCTTGCATGTCTAGGTCTGTTATTTCTATGCAGTCCTCGGTCGTTGTTGAATTTGGCTGGATGTGTTCATCATGCACGCGTCTCAGAGGAACGGGGGCTGTACAGCAGTTCATGCATAATATAGATAGAGGTCCAGCTATACAGGGGGTGAGCACTAGGTGGCAGCCTTTTCCCACTTTGTAAGCAGCTCTGAAAGGAGCAGGACATGCATAAGGCAAACACTACGCTAGGAGTCGGTCATATTGCTTTTCATAGAGTGTGCATTGATCCTAGATTAGCATTGTTTGGGGTTTAATTGTGCATACTTTCTTTTTTTAAACTAAAGAAGGGACAGAACTGCAGCTGGAATAAGATAGACACTTTCTCTCCACCTCACCACGTCCTTGAGCATACCTGTGTCTTGTCTCCTCTCTTCCCTCCCCCTGGCTCTTTTCCTTCCTTCCTTCCTCTTTCCTCCTCCTCTCCACAGGACAGCTGGAGAGACTGGCATTTCTCTAACAGCAGGGGGGAGGGGGGGGGGGCATCTGCACCCAGCCTGGGCTCACGCTGGGCAGAGAGAGGGGTGGGTGTGGCCTCGCAGACAGAGGTGTGTGTGTGTGTGTGTGTGTGAGAAACTGATGCATCGTCTGACCCTACCCTGGAACCGCCAGCGCTCGTCTGCAGCCTTCACAAGAGTGACTCAGGCTAAATGCTCCGGAGCAAGAGTCGCTCCGTTCATGAATCAGGGTGAAAACTTCTCACAAGAGACGAGGTACTGTACCTGTACCTCTCACTCATCAAGGGCCCCAAATGATTTAGTTTAGATTAAATACCAAACTGGGCTCCTAATTGGAGAAAATGAGACAGATTGTAAACCTTCTGCAGGAGAGGTCTCCGAAAAAGACAAATGAAGGGAGTTGGACACAAACACAGTTGGCTGGTTGAACACCAGCCAAATGTGTTGAAAAGCAGACTGACTCTATACGGACAACAAAGTGAAATTTTGTCCGCTTAAAAACCTCCATCTCTGTTTGGTTGACGTGAACTATGGTGTGGTTTGAATGCCAAGCTGACCGGAGATTGCTCCCAAAGCAGGAAGTGGATGACAACACAGGGCATTCTGGGTGAATTTTGGGTGAAAACAACCTAAACTTCTCACACTAGAGGAAAAAATGAACTTGTGGTCTTTGACCAAAAACAAAAGAGAAATCCTACAACAGCTAAATTCAGACTCCACTCCATTTCTTTACTTTTTGAGAATGTAATGAAATTGTCACGTCTTATTTGGATGTCTTTGTGTTGTTTCTTTCTGTGGTTCTTGATGTAGCGCCAGCACAGATGAGGAGGGGAACAGGTTTTTCAGAGTTTGGATTGTTTGACGAAGTGCAAACAATCCTAAACATCCAGCTCTGAATGTTCCAGAAGGTTCCAGTCAGGGGGTCGGTCCCAACGCTCTTTAGTAATGTAACAGAATAGTAAGAGGAGAGAGAGGAACAGATGAGTTACAGCAGCAGGTGAGTGGAGGATGAGCGCCTGCTGTGGTGAAGGGAGGCCTCTGTTTAGACTCTGGGTGAGAGAGCAGCAGGTTGACACTTCCTTCTTTTTAAAGAGCCAAAGAAATGGATGATAAGAGAAGCCAGAGGAAGAGGGAAAAAAGGAGACAGACAGACACTGGGAAGATGTTGGGGATTGTGTGGGTCAGATGTGCCGGTGCAGCGCCGGTAGGGGGGAGGAGGAGAGGGCCGGTCGCGGTTCGATTCCTCGACTCTTCATGAACGACAGCAGCTGGTCAGGGATCTCTGCCAGGACGTCTTTGGCCAGCCGGGCCATGCTGAGCACCTGGTTACCAGACCTGTCGATGTAGTCTCTGAACGGAACGAACTAGAAGCAGGAAGGAAAAAAAAAATCTGTGGCAAATATCACTCCTGGTCACGCTACGACCACAGATTTCACCGTATTTCATCAGAATTCTAAAGACAGATCAACATAAAACAGAGCTGTTTGGCTGAGCCGCAGAGGAGCGGCGGCGTCTCTCATCTGTCCTTGATGTGGGACAGAGGAGACCAAACCAGGTTCAGAAGTGTGGACCACAACCACTAAATCTAACTGGTAAAAATCTTAAAAGTGTGGTGTGCAATTTTGTCAACAGAATTCAGAGTCCATGTTATTGATGATTTTGGTTGTGTGTGGTTTGTATTTTTGCTTTTTTTGATGTTTTTGGTTGTGTTTTATTTTGGATTGTTATAATATCTTCCAGCTCTCTTTTGCATTATTATGCCATTATCAATATATTATTTCGAAATGGTCTCAATACAACCTTATTATTATTATTTTCTACTGGGACAATTTATCATGCAGGATAATTTGTTATTGCAACAGGCTTAGTAATACATTTTGGTTATCAGCCACAATAGCAGGATTATTATTGGCTATTGATATTATTATTGATATTGGCCTTTATTTTCACATTCTTGCATTCCTAATCGAAACCATTCCAAAATCCTAATAAAAAGCATTCAAATCTGTTCTTTTATTAAGGATTGTGATCATCGTTGCAAGCATTTAATCAGCTGTGGACAATAAAGACTGAAGGACATACGCTTCAGGTAATGTTCTTATTTTTTTTTAGGCAGATGACATTTTAAAATGAAGCAATTTTCACTCAAGGAAGCGGTTATTTCTGTAGGACTCTACAAAGAAAGGTTTGAAAAAAGATGATGATGCTTGACAATAAGCAAAAAGAGATAACAGAAATGGGAATGAAAGAACGGAGACGTGAAGATGAATTTAGACTGATAAAGAAGCACTAAAGAGAGCTTCCAGCAGATAAACCAGATGTATAAATAGCCAGCTGTAAGAAGTGGTTTGACACCGCTGATGTCTCTGGGGTTACATAATCGTCTGAATGTTGAATATTTGTGTGTGGAGAAGGCCGATAAAACTGCATTTTTAGATTAGATTGCATCCGACTGGAGGATTCGGAGCCGTTGCTGAACATCCAGGATGTTCAGACCAGAAAACAAAGTCAGCAAGAACGAGATGGATTTTTAACATTTTTGTTCCGGAATGAAAAGAAGACACCTGTAGTGGAATTTTTTGAGTGTCCATTAGCATGAAAATGCTTCTGCCTCCAACCAGTTCTGAAATTATTCAAAAATAAAGAAAAACACCCACTACTGTTTCTATTGTGTTATTCAGTTTTGAAATATTAAAGAACGTAAAAATAATAAGTACGGGTCAATAAATCGATCAAGTATTACAATTTGAAACAATGAATAGATATTTTACTAAAGCTGTTTATGTAATAGCAGATTTGGGTTTTTTTACTTTATCAAACTGGGTCTCAAAAGTCTTTACACCCCTGCTTTTTATGTGACATACATCTTAGGGCTGCAACTAATGACTTAAAAAAAAGCCATTATTTATTTTATTTTTTTTACACTATTTCAGAAATACTTTAAAATATGCTAACAATGTTTTAAAGACAAAAGATTCCTTTAGCATATGCTTCATCTAAAGATGCTTCTGCAGCTGAAACATACTGTCTGCTTAACTGTTGGTCACTTTTTGGATTAATAAATAGCAAAAGGTGCTTAAAAGGAGAGTTTTTTTTGTTGTTTTTACAGGATTTGGCAAAACAAAATTACAAAGATTCATTCATTGTTTATCTTATGCCAACATTAATGTCTAAATTTCTTGGACAATTTGGGCTTAGTTACTGCTCTGAGTGTGTTGTTCTTTCAGCAAATGGCCATTTTTAGTCTGAATCTCCCAGTTCATGAGCAATCGATTAATAAATTAGTTGATAATAATTTCAATAGTTGATTTATCACACATAATTTGATTAGTCGTTTCAGCCCTAATACATTTTGTGTTATTCAAGTGAAAAATCTGATCAAATCTGTAAAGAAGCTGCAATAACCTGGTTCTGTGTCTACACATCCTAATCTAATACTTGTAGGATAAATGTACAAAGATATGAGTCAGGAGAAACGCCATTCAAGCACAATCGTAAAATGTTTTGTGCAATCATCTGAAACCACAGTATGTCTTATTTTGGCCAAACAGTGTCAGCCATCAGAATCTGAGTCCCTGAATCATCCCGTCTTCCCTTCAGAGACCATTTTGGGAATGAATGAATATGACCTCGTTTTGGAAGACACATAAACCTGAAATGGATTCTGGTTTACTCTAAATTCAGAAATACTTCAATCTTTTTCTTCATTTCAACTAAAAACCATACAGCTTACAGTATGCGACCTGTGTGATATGAAACAGCCTGAACGTGACAATAAGGAGAAAAATAAAATATGACACAAACAGAAGGAATGTGTTTTGCCCCGTCTGTGACGTCCTTCCCTCTGAAGGCTTAATTAAGGCAAAAACGGAGGGAGAACTCTGCGCTTCTTCAAGTTGATCCTAACAGAAATTCTCTCATCAGTTGCAACTTTTATGAAATAATAATTTCATCTGCATATTTCAAAGTCTCACAGTGCAACCACAAAAACAAGAGGGTACTGTGCATATTAAACACAATCCTTTGGTAAGCTAACTATAGCGTTGCACTTTGAGCTCACGTCACAGAAAATGAACAATTGTTTACATGAAGTAACTTGTGGGCCATTAAGAGGCACCTGCAGACCACCAGTGACAAATTTTTTTCACAGATTATCTTTATGATTTTATGGTGTCACGACAGAATGATAGTATTAATACATAAAAAAAATATATTTTGTAATTAAAGTTACCTACTACAGTTTCCAAGCTGAGCTTCTACATTACAGAGTAGCCCTAATCTGCCACTCCCCCCACTCAGACCACAAAATACTTTAATCTGGTTTAATATGCACAATGGAAACCATCTCAGCGCTACTGCAGAACCTAGCATCAACTGTCTTCTTTATATCTGCTCTTGGGGGTTCAGCCAATCAAAACCAAGGAAAACAAATGCTACTCCTGGATTGGCTACTTACGCATTTATAAATACAGCCATACAGTTTAGGGTACTATCTGCATATTGCAGAGTAATTGCTAAATATGGAGGAAAAAAAGAACTGAAATGTTACAGATCCATCATCCTGCCAAACATTTGAGCTGAGAATCACTGTTGTTAGAGCAAAAGCAGTCACCAAATGAAAATAATGACACAATTAAATGCAAAATAGTGTGAAGTGATTGAACTTCCTTCTGTTGCTGTTAATCTACACATCCCTGTTAAGCCACTGCTAGAAGGTTGAAAGCAACTGAGTGATTAAATGTGATTAGCATTGCTGGGAGAACAACTTTAATCACCAGGTCAATAACAATAAATAATAACAACAGTGTAAAAGCAACATAGAGAAAAAAAACATTTTTATTAGTGAAGAATTCTACTTACGGTATTCAATGTGTGGAAATAAACAGATATTGACAAAATATGAAGCAAATATGTCAAAGTAGATTCTACAAACTGATAGTTTATGATCTAAAATCCTAACATTCCTGTAACGATGATGATGATGTGCATTCATCATCACAAACCCTCATTTATCATCGTATGGTACTCTCTGGAGGCGACAGAACGGTCCTCACCACTGTCATCTCAATACTTAATAGCACATTGTTACCACAAGATACGCTTATCTGCTTCCTCATATCCCTGAAAGGTTCTCCAAAACAACTGCTGGCAGATGTGGTTTTATCGCCTGCTCACGATAAAACACACAGCAGAACAAGTTTTCATTTTGCCAAAAAGAATATGGGCAATTTTAGAGCTGGTAATGGATGAAATAGTGAATGTCTTTGAGGAGGAAATGCATTGAGGACTCTTCTTCACATGCTTTTTAGCCACTTCCTTCATAGCTCCCTGTGAAGGATTGCTATTTTTGGCAGATAAATGTGCTTTCAAGTGTTTATCAGGACAGTGTTGTGCTTAATGCATACAGTAAAGGAGAAGAAATCCAAAACTATATATGGAATTGGACATAATACAGAAAAGAAATTTAAAAGAAAAATGCTGTCGAAAACCCTATAGGTCATGAAAAATCATTAAATATCACATTCACTTTAGTTGGAAAACACAGACATCATTTATGAAACTGCAGTTATATTATTATTATATTGCCCTTTTATGTTGTGAGACCTCAAAGTGCATAATATGGATTTTCTATGTGGTTTTACCCTTACATTATATACTTGTATGTTGTGACATTTCAAATTAATTCATTTAGTAAATTATATTTATATATATATATATATATATATATATATATATATATATATATATATATATATATATATATATATATATATATATATATATATATATATATATATATAGTAGATTTGCAATATATAAAAAACATTAATATATTTGTTGCATCGAGACAAAATCAGGAACAAGTCACCACAGTGGGAACAGAAAAATAGAAAAGAGAATCATACAATTCAGAGAAAATAAGGATGTTCCTTTTTCTGTTTAATATCCTAGTTGAAGTTATGAAGAAAATGCACCATGCATTCAAAAGCAGTTTCTGAGCTTTTAAAATGGTAAACGCTGTGTTTGCATTTAGCTTGTTTACAGAGTAGATTTGCATCGTTTTGGGGGGAATTTATGCTTCTTTCCAAAATGTAGCTTACTTGTTGAAACCAATAACAGAATTTGTGTAAATATCCAAACAAAGCCAGGATGTTGGTGAGTTTTCTCCAGCCCCTGCAACGGATCTGATGACCGTATGAATTCAAACACAGTTTACCATTTTAAAACCTGAGTAACTGTAGCCTGCCTCTTGGTTTTATTTTCAGCATTTATTCTAGTGATATCTGACGTAAATGTTACTGTTATGGCTGATAACATATAATTACTGATTATGTATTTGAGAGAGCTTGAAAAAAGTCAGCACACAGCTGCCTGTTTGTATTGTTTCTGTTTGTCCTTCACATGACCGACCAAACACCAAATGACCAACCCTCTGCCCTCCAGAAACAAACAGCAACATTGTGGAATAAATATTGGTATTTCATATCAGTCCAGTTTTTTTAACACATCAAAACAATGTGTTAAAAAAGAGACTAATATAAAAAGAAACCGATGTTAATGACGATATATTGTGCATCCCTAATTTATTCAAGTTTCCTTCAGTTTGTGTTTTTGTTGTTTTTGCTCAGCAAAGAGCTTCATAATTCT
The DNA here is from genome assembly GCF_027474105.1 of Poeciliopsis prolifica. Classification (NCBI taxonomy): domain Eukaryota; kingdom Metazoa; phylum Chordata; class Actinopteri; order Cyprinodontiformes; family Poeciliidae; genus Poeciliopsis; species Poeciliopsis prolifica. The sequence goes on from NW_026562402.1 coordinate 1,723,923, forward strand.
TAAATGTGTGTCTCCCAGTATTTTTACTGTCTGGATTCGGTTGGTCTCTATTGGTCTGCAGAGCCTTCTAGACAGTAGCTACTAATAAAGCTCAGTTTGTACATCCGTGCTCAAGGCACATCCTTGACTCATAAGGATCAATAATTACTCATATTTGCTGTGCCTTTCATTATTTTCAAAACACTGAAAATGATCCAATTTAAAAATGTCGAGTGGATATTCTAGATCCCATTTTCCCAATTAGCAGCACAAAGATTGTGTCTACAACAGACTCCACACATTCTGATTGGAGGTCTGCTTCACAGTACACCCAAGGTCTGGCTTAGCGCTTCAGGATGTTACTTAATGACTGCTATGTCTGTGACGTTCTGCTAACTCATAATTTAAAAAAATTAAGACAGTAAACAAACAAAACTTTGCGCGTACTAAAACACAGTAGGCTCCACTGATATCTGCATTAAGTAACTTTCTACCAAGAAGGCATCAATATTATTATTACTATTATTTAAAAACAATAACAATAATAAGAATATACAATTATTCATGTTGTTATATTATAATATTCTTAGTACAATCATTATCAATAGTAATAATAATTATCAATACAAACAATTCAAATTGTTATCATTTATTAAATTGATAATAATTATTTATTGTTATGAACAATAATTACTATGATTTATTATAATTATTTCGGTATAGTACTTAGCAATATAATTATTAAATTACTAATTATCATATTAATTAGATGCTATATAATTAATTGTATGTTGATAAACATACTAATATATTTATATTTATATTAATTTTGCTATTATTATTACTAATAATAATACAAAAAAATGTTTCCATCATCCATCTATGATCTAATGTGCATAAAGTCTTTTTGTACTGTGGGAGGAAGCCGGAACACCCGGAGAGAACCCACTCATGCACATGGAGAACATGCATAAAGAACCCACAACAGTCAGGACTTGTTCCTCCACCTGTACGGGGAGGAAGGTTAACCTCCCGTTCACCGGGGTAAACCCCAACGTAACTCTCCAGAAAGACGGAAAACATCGTTACTAAAACCTCCTCCATTTGAAAAAGTCTTGAAAAACACAGATGGCTAATAGTCAAAGGGCTGCTTGTCTACTACCTGATGTTTTGAGATGGAAGCATTTATAACCTCAGATGTTCTTTGATCTATGACATAGATCTGTGTCATAGACAGTGAGGTCATAGCTACAATGAGCTCATTGTAGTTCTGGGGTAATGTCCTGCTTCTGATCGTTGCTATTGAAACGGTCAAATCAGTTCCGGCTGACTCTAACTATTAATCCTATGCAACTGCATCACTTTACCATTTGAGGCAAACAGTTAAACATGATGGACGTTTGAAGTATATATTTCAGGGGGCTAGGGATTAAAACAGGGATATATACATTTAGATACACATTTAATGTGACATGATTGAGTCCTGAATGAACTTTAAAATATTTTAGTTATTGTTTCAAATGGGGAAGTTGGAAAACTTCAGTACAGCTGTGTGATTCTCTAGCCAATCAGAGTGCAGAGTGTGTAGCTGGAGTGAGATAAGAGGTCTTGCTGGTTTAACTGGAGCTCAGCTGGCTCCATACCTCCCATCCATCCCTGTGTTTGTGTTTTCTTTCTCTTTCTCTATTCCTGTTTACTTCCATTTCACTCAACTTTACTTAGTCTGCCTGGAACACCCAGCTTGTTTGGGGAGGTGTGAATCATGGTTTGATGCTAGATATTTTGACTGTATTACCAAGCCACGTTTATTTTATAAAGTTGAGACAATTTATGAGTGCATGCTGTTTTTTAGCAAATGTGTCTGAAAGGGTCATTGTTTAAAATGCTTTTGAATGTTCCATGTGTGTAGCTAACTACCTGACCCCAGATTTCACCAAACATCACGGGTGAGATTACAGATTAGATTAGATTGTCACTCTTCCAACATCTGTTCAATTCACCCCTTGCATGTGACTAATCTACATTAGTCTAGGTGATGTCAGTTGTCAGATTCTGTTGTTATAGAACCTATTATTAGATTTTAACGTATAAAATCTGTTTTGTAAAAACAAAAATGGGGATTCTTACTTTTACCAAAAGCTGTATCTGTTTGTTGTATAAAATAACTTCTATTGTGTTTTGCCTCATTTTATGAATTGAATATGAAATTGCCAGACAAACCTGGGAACTTAACAATGTAACACATTTGGGTATAAACTGCTGAACAAGTTGAAAAGACACGATTAAAGGACCCTGCTGAATCTTTTTGAGACACCAGTTTTCCAACTCTGAAAAAAATGTAAGAATACAGTAACCGTATTCAACCATATAACTAAACATTAATGTAGGCCTGTTTATTTTCTCTCAGTTGTCATATTATTGTGTGTTTGAATGCCTGATGTAAATTGTAAATGTGACCCACTCTCTTCGGGGGCATGTACCTCCTGTGGTTTTTCTTTTTGCCGAAAAGCTCTTGTGACAGACCTGCAAATTTAAATATAATCATGAGGAGTACCTGAACAATGTCTCTCTCAGCAAGACGTCCTCTGGAGGATACTCTCACCTCGTCTCCATCAAGCTCCTCCATCGCTGAAAGGACAGACAGCGACACGGGGAAATTACTCAGTACAGGAACCACCGGGAGAGAGAATAAAAGAAGCTTTGAGATGTTGATTTTGCATGTTCAATGCGTAATTGCTGAAGTGGGACACATCATGGGGACTGGGAACAGGTACACAAACTGCTTTACACATGGAAAATAGGATTCCTCATGGAAAAGAAATAGGGCATAATCAGACCAGTTGGAAAATATAGTTGAGACCACTTATTGGGAAAATTTTGTTGTAACCAGGACTTTCTGTAAGTACAGCTAATTACAGAATTGTGTCTGATTGCAGATGATTGTTTGAGCTGGCTTCACAAAACCTTCAGCTTTAAGTTGCCAAACATGTAACATGATTAACCAATTCCAAGTAGTTTTTTCAGGTCATATAAGAATCAGTCTACTTATCAAAATCAGTTTCATTAGTTCAAAATCTGAGTGATTTATTATATACCCTTTCTATGCTCTATTAAATATCTAAAGACAAGCAAAGATATTTATGATTAGAAAATCTGAATTTAAGTTGACTAAAATTGTTACATTCGTTGAAGGTTGATCAGTTTTTCCCAGGGTTTCTGTTATAGACACATTGTAGCTTGACTACATGCACAAGCTCCCTGCTGCAGGGCAGAAAGCTGTTTGCTGATGATAACTGCAATTAGTCATAAATCTACATATGATACTGTATATATTAGAAAAAGGAACACAGGTATTTGCTACTAATCGTCAACACTACAACAACTAGATTACAAGACAAGGACAAAGTTTTGATAAAAAAATGAGAGGAAGAGTAAAGTATGTCAGTTTGCTTTGACGGGTCTGTGTGTCAGCTAAGCTATGTATATATATATATATATATATATATATATATATATATATATATATATATATATATATATATATATATATATATATATATATATATATATATATATATATATATACATATATATATATATATATATATATATATATATATATATATATATATATATAATTTTTTATTATATTTAGATTTTTAAATTTGTTCTCATACATGAAGAGTTAACTGATAGTATGCACTATAAAGACACTCAGTAATCTAAAAGTGTGGCACTGCCATATAAAAGATAGTGATGCACAATGTGAAGCTGCATTAGCAAGAACTAGTCAACAAACATTACAAGGAAACACTATTGCATGTCAAATTCAGAACTAATTTGAAGAAAAGAGCCACAAAGACTGTGAGGTTCTATTGACAACATGACCTTCACCACACCTTGGTGCTTTCACAAACCTCCTGCCACTCAATTACTTAAACAAGTGGGAAATAATAGGTCCTACGACACCGTGATGAAGTGTGAAGTTGCTACACCATCCTGATCTGAAACAGATTGTGCACACTCTTACTCCAGCAGTCCCCTCTGACAAATAATCCATTGATCTAAAGCCTGTGTGGCGGCCACACACTTGACTTCATAGAGCTTCCACAGTGTTTCTTCCAGGACGGGGAGCAGAGCATTAACCAACATACAGACGTCATTATGTCACAGCTGCTCTGGCAGCTTTCCTGTTTGAGCCCCTCAGAGTCAAGCCAAAGTCAAGGTCACCATTAAATGATTTTTTTCTGCTATAAAACATCACTTCTGTGTGTCTTAGACTGAGTGATGCTGGAATGTAAATGGCTTTAGATGAAAGCCTGATCTATTCATGCGGGTGTCTTTTTTTTCAGGGCTTACTTGTTATTTCAGCAATTCATTTATAGGACACACTGTTGGTATATTTATTTTCAATAGTACAATTCCCTTTTACTTTTAGTTATCAATGTCTTTTCGTAGAGCTATGTAGACTTTAATATTTTTAAATCACGCTAACGGCAGAATCTGCAACTAATTAATCACATGTTGATGAAAAACAGAGAATCAATAAAATAAGCAAGATTTTCAAATCAAAAAACTTATTTCTGCTAAATTGCTGAACTAATGGAAATGTGAGATTTACAGTTTGGAATCTGTTATTTAAATTAATTAATAATCAGATTGATAAAAGCTCAATTTATTTACCTTCTTTGAGTCGTATCATATTCTTTCTACTTTACAAATATCTTCTAATTTGTGTTAGTCACATAAAATCCCCAATGAAATGCATCAAGATTTGTGGTTATAATGTCACTATATGTGGAAGCTGTTCAGGGATATAAATACTTTTGCAAATTATTGAGCTTATTAACTGTGTCAACTGACTGAACAGCTCTAAGGTGATGTTAACAACTATATAGAATTAAGAAATGTTTAGTGAAGGTCATTTTATGTTTTGTGAAACTCTTCCAATTATTTTAATTAAGACTGTTTCCAAACTGCTTCTTGGTGTCTCATCGTGATTTTTTAAATGAAGGACACCAAAGCAGGAAGAGCAGGACAACCATAAGAAACAAAGGCTGGATTGAGGAATTGTTAAAGCAATTTATCAGTTTTTTGTGACTCTCTGTATCTCAGTTTTTACTTGCTCAACTTCAACTTTCCTCCCACACTGTGTTCTATCCTGACAAATATTTTCAGTATCAAAAGGCATGGCACATGGGTATAAGCGTGAAAAAATGATATGCAATTTGTGGAAAATCAAGTCCTTTCACATCTTTGAAGACACTGTTATTTCTGATGTGCCCCCATGGTGTGTGGTGTGTGTGAGAATATTGTTGATTTTTGCTCATATAAGTTCTTTTTCAGTGCAATGCTGGTAACGACTTCAGGACAAGGGGACTGTTTAAAAATTAACTCATATCTGGGGAAGACACTTCAGTAGAACGAGTTTTTATAATTAGTCATAAAATTATTAGCTCAAATAATCAGAAAGAAGGTCAGGTTGCTGTTAGCTGGGGCCCTCCAAACATCTAAGCAAATTACTTAATCTTCGTGAGTGCAGACAGAGGGTGTGCATAGCACAGCAAGTGGTTATTTGATTAAAAGGGTAGTATTATGTAAAATCAATTTTTTTGAGCTTTACATATTTGAGAAATACTTTCATCATTCATCTTTGCAAAACATCTGAGTGAATATAGCTCCGCCTTCAAGACGCAGCTCCTCTTGGAAGCTACAGTTTTCAAGCTACTGAGCTTCCGCCTCACATAGCAGCCCTCCCCATCACTCCTCCACTCAGCTCCTTCAAACTAGCCAGCAACAATTAGCAAACACCTGGTGGAACAAAATTAAAGTTACTCATATGAGCTTGAAGGCTGAGCTCGGTCCACTCAGGCATTTTGCAAAGGTGAATGGTTGCCATGGAGATTAAATGATTTCTCAAATATCAAGGCAACATTCCAGGTATGTTTTTGATGAGGGAGTAACATCATACCAAGAGGTAAAGCTAAAACATATAGAGTTTACAGAATACTCCCCTTTTTATCAAATATCCTCCAGCTGATAAAAATATTTAAATATTTTTAAGCCAATCTTTTGTCAGAAAACCCCACATTCTACTCAATTTTTTTTCAAATCCCAAGTTAAAATGTTAAATAACGGATAATCGAAAGTTCTACAGCAGTTTTATCTTCTCTGTCATGTTTACTCATAATAAAAGAAATGATTCTGCTCACCGTCAAACTCAGCAGGGCCGACGCCAACAATGATTATGGACAGAGGAAGTGATGCTGCCTGTTAAAAAAACCCAGAAATATTAAAGATTGCTTACATTTTAAATTCAGGAGATATTATAGATGTTTATTAAGTCAACTGGTCGTTTGGCTTGTCAATGTATTCAGTATATCAATATAATTGATACAGGGAAAATGAGTTATTCAAAGACACTGTTTTGTGTCAAAATCAATACCATATGAATAGCAGTGATTTGATGTGAAAAAGCGGAGTCTGATGAGTTCCTTTCACTTATTGGCTCAACAACTTTTTTACCCCCAAAAGATCAATGTTGTCAACACAAACTGTAACTAGTTTTGATGAAAACTCTGAAAGCAAGAAAAAAAAAAAGATAAAAAAAGCGTGTCATGTTTTCCAGATTTACTTCCAATTATTGGGATCTAACTGGGCTGATTCTTAACTGTGCTAATTTGTGAAAAAGGTGTGTTTGGACTAGAGGAACAGCCTTCAGGTAAACATTCTGGAATTTTCAGACATAAGCAGAACAGTGTAAGATGTTTTGCAGCTTCACTTTGGGGAAGGCTTTTAAACTGATGCAACACCCTGAAAAATGCTTATAGTCAAGGTTCAATGAGATGCCAACACTATTTTTTATGTTTTACAGCTGAAAGTTTTGGGGGTTTAAAGCAATTGTCTCAATTTTTTTTACCTGGCAGGCAGCAGGTTTTATCAAAATCAAATAAATAAAAACACTTGTCAGAAATATATTCTGCCTCATTTTCTAGCAGTACAAAAACACAATGAAGGGACACAACAATATACATAAATATTATCGCTAAATGAGATGACAGGACAGTAACCCATCAGGTTCTAGCTGTGTTTTCTTTTGTTTCTTTGCTTCTTTCTCCATTGTACATGTGTTGTGTGTGTGTTGTGTATTTATTTATGTGTGTTAGTTCACTCACGTTGACCACTGCCTCTTTGGTCTGGACCATGTCAGATATCACTCCATCTGTGATCATCAACAGGACAAAGTACTGAGAGCCATCTGTAATCTCTGCTGCACAGCTGGACACACACACACACACACACACACACACACACACACACACACACACACACACACACACACACACACACACACACACACACACACACACACGGTTTAAAGCTCACATTTTGATGAGGCACAGAAACTCAAAGAGCACCTGCCTGACCTCTGGAACAGGAAAGAGGTTGAATCAAGTTCTCAAAATCTAACAGTGTATATGGAAGGCAATGTTGGACAATGACAATACATATAATGTTACAACAGAAAAATGTACAAAGCTTCTAGACTTGAAGTTTGCTTTGTAAATATTGATATTCTAGTTTCAAGTATATATTTACTTATAATAAGTAATATTTTCTTAGTATCAAGGTTTTCTGTTTTACTGAGATAATTAAGTACAAAAACACTTAAAAAAATATTCTAACATTGTTGAGAAAAATTATCTTGTCAGAAAGAAAACAAGCATAAATCTCCTTAATTTAAAATATGTAATACAATTTCAGTTTTTGCAATGTAGGTTCTAATTATTGGTCACTCATCTGGAACATTATGGATAACACTAGTCCTGCCCGTACATTTTGAAATATCACTTTGGAAAAGGTTGCTGGAAATAGCAGAATTTGCAGCAGCTTCTTCAATCGTGCACTAAAGTTTGTAAAACAACACACATTTGCTTGTGTTGTTTTTGTATTTCCCAAAGAGTCCTGGAACCCATTGACTGAATAGGTTCTGCTGTAGCAAACGCCCGGGTCCACTGGTGGATCTCTGGTAAGGCACAGAGAAACAAAACTCTGAGAAATTACAAAGTCCAAACCTCCAGGGTGGAGTGGAGAACTTTGTGAATTAAATTACAAAATTTTTTTTAATGAAAATATTTTCTCAGCTTTTAGATTTTGTTACCAAACTTTCTTTTTAGGTTCAATAAACTAACTCCAGTCTTGAAGACAGTGTTTAAAACATTTTATGTGCTTGCTGGTTTTCACAAGACTCATACATTTTAACTGGTTTGGTCTCAGCAAGCTTACCTCCAGCCAATAAGGATCATTTCCCAGTGTTATAGTTGGTGCTAAAAAAAAAGAGCAAGAACTGAAACTATTCAAGCTCTGTCCAAGATTAGGAATGGCTGGATTTTTCACATCAAAACAAGAAATAAACAAGCGTTATGGTTAAACTCCCAGCTTTTTGCATTCCTTACAATTTAGTGCTGATAAAAAAAAATGACTCAGATACTCCTTGATGTTATTGGCTGGGCAAAAAGAATCACTGCATTGTGTTGTTTTTCTTCCTCAAATGAAAGCATCAGGAGCTCCTCAGCCTCATTTAAATTCAGCAAAAGCTGGTTAAACAAAGAGACAACGCTGTTTTTATCAAGGGACTGGACACATTTCGATGCAGAAGGTAAGCCACAAACAAACACTTGTACACAACAGAGAAAGAAAATAGGGCGTTCATGAAATAAATACTTCCAGCTGGAGAAACGGTCCTATTCAAACGTCAGCAGCTATTGTCTACTCTAATGCTTTCTGAGACAGGGTAATGGTTTTCCTCTTTACAGTTTCCATTATGAAATTTAATGGGATATTGAATAAGTTTTTAGGAAAGCAAATTGTATTCCATTTTTACAATCCACTCAGAAAAATGACTATTGTAATCCATTTGAATTCCCATTTTTAGATGTTCTTGGTTAATTCTGATGTTTCCAGATATTAATGATATGATGTGAAATATGTGATGGGGAATGAGTTCAGTTTCAACATGGACAGTTCTCCTACTAGAACATTGACAAAAGAGAAGACAGCCTAATAATTCAAACCACTCACTTAACAACATATTAAAAGCATACCCTGCTTTGGTTTCATTGAACTGCTGTTTTAATTTGAAACCTGCAGGTTTACAGCTGAAATTATAAATGGTTTCTTTTCATGTTTTTTTTTTTCTTTTCTTTCTGAACTAAAAGACCACTGACAATTTGATAAAGACAGACAACGCTTAATAGAATGTGTTCATTTGCTAAATTATGTTCCCGTTTAGAATCATATAATGAAGAAGCAGGTCATGCTTCAGCCAAAACCACCTTTTGAGCGAGAAGTCAGTGAAATGTGAGTCTGAGTGGCTTTTCTGTCAAAGCCTCCTCCACCTCACATCACTTAAAAAGGCTTTCATGTTGGAGGATCAGTTCTGTATCATAGGTGAACAATTAGGGCCTTCAAGGTAGGGAATAATAATAATTTAATGGGGCTTTTCATTGACAGCATAATGTGCCCTCTGATGGATTTTTGTAGCTTAATGCAGAAATTGGTTCATTCAAATATTGTTTAAATGTGGTCTGCAAGGAGACTTTTAACCATTTACCACATCATGCATTGTAAAAGTCTATTACACTTCAACTACCAGTCCACAAAAAGCTCCAAACAGAAAGATTGTGGGACATAAACATGGTATTTCCTCCAAGAATCTAGATTAGGAGACAGCACGACAGAGTCTGAAGGGAAATCCCAGATAAGTTTGAGGGATAATGAAAAGATCTCCACTCCCTAAGCGAAAGAGGAGGACGCTGTAAACAAATTTTAATGCAGGAAAAGCCTGCAACAGCAAAATACTATCAGAAAAAAAAAAAAAAAAAAAAACTTGCATTAGTCACAGGATTTAGTGGAAACAGTCGAGAATGTACTTCAATCCATTTTGTCTGCGTCTCATGTGATTAGAAGAGACAGTAACAAGTGCATCCTGCACTGCTCTGTCATACAACTTTAAGGCCATTTTACCAGCAATGTTAAACTTCTGCTAACCATGATATCAATGGAATTAAGTGCAAATTAATTATGAAAAATTAATAAATGTGGGAATTTTTACTGATATCTTTTATAAAGCTATAATCTTTTTAGCTCACAGTCATGATAAAAATAAAGTACACCCCCTTTCTGTGGTAGGTGTATAACTGCTGAATGATCTGTCCTCAACAGTTTTGAAATTCATTTTAAAAAGTCTAACATTTTATTAAACAAGAACAGATCAAGAGAGAGAAGTGTGTGAAAAAATAGATACACTTCTCAATCCTTTAAGTTTCAGATTTTAAGATAAGAATCAAACAGCAGCCCTCCCAAAGCTATTCTGACCTTTAAGTTGATTTCTAGGCCTAAGCTTCAAGCGGTAGGATTTGTCTGAAAGGAATGTTTGTGTCATCAGCGTAAAATGTTGAATTCCTTTAAGCTTACTTTGCTACTTTGTTGATAACTGGTGCGAAGTTGGTGGGTCCATACAGCTGCACTGTCCTCAGGCTCTGGAAGTAGGCCTCCAGAACTCCCTCTATGCCCACACAGTTTGGCTGATCGCTGTCGCCATTCTGCAACACAAAGAACAATATGGAGACACACATAGCAAAGAAACTATTCTGATGGAAATAAAGTGATTGTGATCAATGTAATTAATTGATACTGTGAAAACTACTACAGTTCAACATTATCACATTTCATAAATGAGAAAAAAGTTTTAATAACTTTTTCTGAGTTTTATTTTAATTTTTTTTTAGCTCCCGAGCTAAAAAAAAAATTGCTAGAGAGAGGGACAAAGGTCAGCCACGCGAGGTTGACTTTAACAATTTAATATGAAGAAGTACTACAGAATTTGGTGTATTTCTGTTCAGTTAAAAAAGAAAAAAAAAAGTGGATGACCCATAAACAGACAGAGCAGCAGGAGACAGTTATCTAATCAACTTCTGCTGTGTTCAGACCATCACTTATTCCATCCATTTTCTTCCACACTTAGCAGGAAAAATAAATCCTCTTTGGAGCACAGTTTTGCATGCTTCTAAAAGAAATTGAAAGTAATATTAACAGGTGAATTGTCATGTATGGAAGACCAATCCTGATATTATTAGGCAATTCAGAAATAAATGCATGAAAGCTTAATAAGTTAATTACTCACCACAAATTAGTTCAACAAATGAATTAATGTGCCATCAAATGCAACAAGATAAAAACACTGATCAAAATTAGACTTAAATTAATACTTTTTAATTAAATTTTATCTTTTTATCTATTATAATGTATCAATGTATAATTTTTCTAATTTTGTTTTAATATATTTTTCTTTTATATTAGAGAGAGGACAATTTGTTAATATATTTTTGTAGTCTTTGTATTTTCTTATTTTATTCCTTAACAAATATATTCACAAAAGAAAAAAAAAGCATTTTTTTGTTGTTCTTTTTGTATCTTACTTCTTGTTTCTGGCAGGTTGGGACCTCCAGGAACTTGGTCTTCAGACATTTTGGAGACTACTGCTATTTTTGAGTTTTCAAAAAAAATAATAAATAAAATAAAACTCCCTGGCTTCCCATGAGCACTTTAGCTTCCGAATGTTTACCCACATCGCAATAAATGTGTACACCACATTTCCTGGCTGTTCAAAAACAAGTATTTTAATATAAAAGATTGTGGTGAAACGTAAAAGTAAATCTGTTTCTAATTATTTCCTTCATAACATGCAACAACATATTCATCTATAATACAATAGAAAAAACTACTGAATTTGAAGCATTCCTTTAAAATTGTGTGTTCATTTGCCTAATAATCTTTGCCTATAAAATAAAAAAGTTTGTGGTCATCTAGAGTTAGCTTGTATCTAACAATACAAATCCCTTAGTTTTGCTTCAGCTTAGCATCCAGAAATGTTTGACAGTCTGCCTTCTTCCCCTGGGGACGGAGCCAAGAGGAAGAAGAGAGTTTGCCGGGAGATTCCCGCTGGCAGGCAGATGAGCTATCGTCTCAACTTGTGTGCCCAGCTGTTGTTGTAGCCACACGTCTTGGCCCAAGCCGACTGCATGGACGTGCTCCGCAAGTGTGAATTTATGTTTTGTGTGCATGTGTCCGTCTTACCAGTGGGAAGGCGTGGGAGATTTTGCCATCAGGGGGCAGCTTAGCTCCAAAACCGTAGGCAGGAAAGAGCTTGTCACTGTCGTAGTCCTGGATAATCTCCCCCACTGCTTTCAGGGCCATGGCATATGCATTCATCTGGTAGGGACTCATATAGTGGAGGGAGGTGGGCTGGGACGGGTTACCTTAAAAGACAACACAATAGGCATTAACAAAGGAAATATCTCCATGCTGTAACAGAGGGTTTTCCCATACGTCACACTGCATGTTTGACCAGCAACAGATCTAAGTGGATTTTCGCATAAATTATGGGATTAGGAGTACGACTCTTCATGTTCTCAATGTTACATTTGTCACATTCTCAGCTGGTGTGCTTCGTTCTCAAACTGCATGGTGTCAAATGAAGCAAACCCTTAGAAAACCTGTTCCATTCTCCCATATGGTGCCGCTATTGAAGAAAATAAAACGCAGCTTCCTTCTTTAGGACAAGTGAACAAAAATCTTTTGTCATTGGTAAAGTCTATAAGACTACATTTCTCCTGCTAGTGCTAGTATCTTTGTTTTGGTTGTATTTACCTATAATTCCTTGCAATGTAGTCCGTTTCGTGCTTTTGGAGCGGACTCCGGTCCAGTTGGTGTTCACATATGCACAACAGTTGACCTTAACCAAACCTAAGCCTCGGTTTTTTGATGGACAAGAGTTAACTTGTCTCTTGTCCATCAGAGTTTGATCCATCAGAGTTTGATTATACATTCATACTAATGGTAAACCATGTCCAAATACAATGTACATGATGCTAGAGTGGCTTTTGTAAGTGGCATATTTTGATAAATGTCAATACACATTATGTGATTCTCTTTGGAGCGATGGTCTATTTCTCCTACTTCAGAACTCAATAAATTTTTAAACAAATTAATTGTAAAATGTGACACTTACAGCCTGAATTAGACTCTGGCCTCCAGCCAGACACATACTGTTCAGGTGTCTCGGGACCGTCTGTACCTGAAGACCGTGACTCAAGACAAACAGTAGGGTTTGAAAAAATACGGGCTCCTTTCTCTGCTTTGATTATGTAATCTACTTGACACACGGGCTTCTGAGAGTTGTGTGAATGCTTGGATAGTATCCGGATGGGAAAGGAACACAGATCCATGAGGAGGCCCAGTTGAATACATCAGCCTAATCAACTTCATCAAAATTTAATGGCAATGTGTTTTACTGGGAATTGCCGCATAACTTTATTTGTGCCCCAATAACAATTTTTGGCAGTGTTCACAACTTTGGCCCATAGGAGGCACAGTGGAAACTAAGTTGTAGTTTGACAGATTTTGGAGGATTCCTCCTCCTCCATGGTTTGCCATGGTGGGTTAAAATTGGCCGACCACACTGATTAAAGCTAATTCCCTTGAAAATGTGTGGCTTTGCTTTTTTCCAAACTTTCATTAAACTTGAATGTAGAACTTCAAATGATAAACAAATCCTTTGTGTTTCATATTGTAAGAAACTAAACTGACCCGTGCCTGGCTGGTCAGGCTTAACGCTACAATGTTAAAGTTTCATCAGAAAATAAGTTTTATATATATTTGTTAAAACTGCCACCATGTTGTGATAGTATGTTATGACACACAGATGTGTGAACAAAATTTATCTACTCCATTTTCTTAGTATTGCCATCTGACAAAATGCACCACTCCTGACCAAAAACAACCAATCAAAGCCGGGAGGCAGGGCTTAGCGCTGTCAATCAATCTCTTGTATTCACTGCTAAATGCTAATGGCAGAGAGAAAAAAAAATACTTAGCAATGCAGGAAAACCGTTTAACTGCCGTTATCAATGGCTAGACTAAGCAGCCAGTGCATTCACAACAAACTCTGCTAACTGCAGATTTGCTGTAAATGTATGTGAAAAACCCAATGCTGCTAAACCTGAGAGCAGAAAGGAAGAATATCACATCTTATAGCAAACAATAATCAATAGAGTCATAATAGGAAGTAATCAGTCTTATTATAATGTTTTAGCATTTACCCCCACAATGATTATCATTCCTGTAGTAATAGCTCTTACGACTAAATGCCATCTGTCATTCCTGGGTTTATGATAAGATTCTCGTCAGAGAAGCTTTCTATTAAAGGACAGGAAAGGACCCATTTGATCTAAAAAGCCATAGTTACGCTGACGTTTTCCACACTGACAGATCCAGCTACGTGATTCCCCTTATCTAACTGAACTTCCAGTTACGCTGCGGGTGTACAATACGCTTCTGAAAATATAAATATCAAGTTGAACTGTGCGGATCTGACATGTTTTAGCAAAACTCATTCATTATTTTAAACCTATTCACTCAGTAGAACACCAAGAAGTCATGAAGGGATTCCAAACAAGAGCGTTCCTGGCCATCACTCTGACCACGTCCCAGATAAGAGGTTCAATGGATCATACTATTTCTAAAAGGTTGTATATAAAAAGTGAAGTGTTCCTTATTTGCTAAAACACGTTTTAGAAACGGCCTGAGCAAAATAACATAGTCTGCTCAGTCTGTGTGTTCAGTAACTTACCATCAGATGCTGTGAAGTCAATCGCTACAGTGAAGTTCATAAAATAGGGTTAAATTAGTCATAATCTTGTGAAAATATAGTCATAATAATACAAAAATAAACTCAACCAAAAATAAAGGTGTAGTTTAGACTGAAGAAGTCTTCATTCATAATACAAGAATGACGTCATAATATTCCAACTCTCTCCTCTCATTATTTTATTTACTCTGGTATACATTCATTTTCATATTACTATGAGTTTATTCTTGTAATTTTACTTTTTAAAATGTTCTTAGCAGAATTCGAATTCTATGACCTAATATAATCTTATGAATCTTAAAAGTCAAGTTTTCATTAGATCATAATCAACAACATAAAATCTTGAAAGCATCAATTACAATGGAAATAATCTATATAATGTATTTCACCTAACGATAGAGTTGCTGAAATGAACTTATTAATAATATCTTAATGTATTTCAATAGTTTGATCTTAAATCTGAAATGAATCTGCATCCAAACAAAACATTGGATAAAAAGGATGTGGAATGAGTAGAACATGGCTGTTCAGCCTGGAGGAAACAAAGCAGGTGAGATCTGTGATCACCAGCTGCTAGATAAAATTAAATGAAAGGTTTGTTTCACAGCTATCAGTTTGAAACAACTGGATCAATCACAGGAGTCCTCCCCTGCAGCTTCATGCACCTTTCATGACCTGACATCATTTCCCCCATGACTTCTGCAGATAATTGTACACAGAGTCTAACGTGAAACAAGTCAAATGTGTATTAAGAAAATAAAAGAATCAAGATGGTGCAGTAAAATGGCAACGACAAGGAATGAAAAACTTCAAATGCAGCGCATGGATAGCTGCGTGACTGACAGTTCAACGCTCAACAGTTCAACAGGAGAAGGGAGGCAGCGAATGCTTTGTGGGAGGTTGTCTGCATTATTAAAAATGTTTTGTCTTCCACATTCCCAAATCACAAATCTTCAGTTGTATTTTTGATGGATTTTTAACCTAAGCTGAATCAACTGAATCATGAAACAGATAAAACAAACCTTCATGATCTTACTTGTTTTCTGAATGCTCTGATAAAATAAAACTACATATTTTTCTACTTTGCTTAAAGCAGTTTTAGTGAATGTTGTAATTTTTGTAAAACAGCATTTTGATATACTATGTTGTCATCAGCATATTTAATAGAGCCACAATAACAGAAAGTTCTAAAGTCATTGGACATTTGGTGGTTCTGTTGTTAAAACCTGGAAAGTATCTCTTACAAGTCATAGCAGACAACAAATGATGTAGTTAAAATGTCTGAAAATATTTTCCCTCTATACTCAAGATCTATTCCATTGTTTGAAGATGTCTGTCTTCACTACATCTTACTCAACTCAAATCTGGCTACTCTTTAGAATAGATACTACATATTTTAAGTCTTCTGAGAAACATCAAAATGATTCAAAAAGCCTTTTGAGAATTTTTTGTGATAATTGAGACTAAAATTAGGCTAGAACTTTTTATCTGTGGCATAGTTCATTAAAATGGCACATTTCTGAAGTATTAAAATTGATTTCAATAGGCACTGTATTAGCGATTAGGTAATGCATTCAACAAGTACTTTTACTTTTTTAATAATTTTAAAATCCAGTACTTTTTCACTTTTACTAAGTGAGAATGTTTATGTAGTACTTTTACTTTTACTAGAGTACATTTTTGTTTGTGAAAATGTTTTGAGTACCTTCTCCACCACTGATGAGTTACATGGGGATCATTGTCCTAAAATATAGCAGAAACAGGCAAGAAAAACGCAGCAAAAATTTTAGTAAATTGTAGTACAGAATTGATGTAACACTTCTCCTGTCATACCAACAGCAAAATTTCACAATAGCCCTGTAGTGTCCGCTTTAAATGAACTCTAGTCCATTTACCCTAAAAAATCCAGTTTGTTTTGAGAGATGTGAAAGTGCAATCAAACTCTGATGCTCACTCTGGTCCATCTAAATACTTATGTCTCAGTTCAGTTGAAGTGAACTCTGGTCCAGTTCAAATGCTTATGTGAATGCAGGCACCGACTCTACCACTGATCCACAGGGACCCCTGTTAGGCTGCCGTCTTTCACTTGAAGATCAAATATAACTTCTGGATGTTTGGTATTTTTAAATAAAATAAAAAATACCATAAAAACTGTTAATTTCCTTGAAAATGAGCAAAATAACAGTCTGCTCAGTCTGTGTGTTCAGTAACTTACCATTAGACGCTGTGAAGTCAATCGCTACAGTGAAGTTCAGTTGTGTCCTGTTGCACATGGAACATGAAATGCTTCAGTAAACCTGACATAGGTTATATGTCTGACACTCAATACACTAAAAATATACACTACAATTCAATCAGTTTCTTGCTGACTGCTTGGTGGCTAATTAGTATGACATGACAGCAGCCTCACACCACCCTGTGGGTTTAATTGGATCAAACTGATGGAAGCCGTAATTAAAGGAGAACTAAATAATAAAACTGCAATGAGACCTTCCTCAAAACGTAATCAATTCTCTACAAACATGATTCCATATTATGCCCACACTTGAGATTTTGGGGAAATCCCATCAAGTCTCTTCAGTCAAACACATGAACACACATTTACAAACAACAGGGAAAAAAAATCTGTTTGGTGATGTGGTGATTATCATTCCACTCACCCTCCACGGATGAAATCCACAAAGGTATACTCCGACTCCACTTTGAAGGACAGCAGAGTTACCTGGAAAAACAGAAACACACACGCATATCATCAGACACACACAGAGGCGGCGAGTGGATTAATGAACGACGGAAGAGAGGAAGGTAAAGAAACAAAACAGCTGGCCAAACAGCAAAGAGAGTCAATAAGAGGAGCAGGTCCGAGAGGTGAAATTTAATTCCTTAAAAAATACGAACGATGCGGTTCAGAGAAAAGGACAGAGAGTTACAACCGATCAGGGCGCACTTACAGTCCCAGAATTGATGTATTTCTTCTTCTTGCCTTTCTTCTTGGGGTTTAAAACCTGCAGATGAATGGAAAAGTCATTTGGAGATTGAGAAAATTTAACAGACACGCTTTGTACTCCAGCAGGACAGTTAATGAATGAGCATGAATAAGTCAGTATGAAGGCATTTGAAAAATGATGAAGTTGTAGTACATCTTCACTGACACAACTATGGACCAGTGGACGTATTAAACTCACCATACAATTCAAACCCGCTGATGTTTAGGCCTACCTATCAATGTACTGCAGGTTCAGTTAGTCAAATGTTGCTAGGATGGCGCTCGGCCAGCTGGCCAGATAAACAGAGTTAGCTACCTAAATGCACTAAGTGGTCTTTTCAGGCTCTTAGAGGGTTGTAAAATGTTATCTTTTATATAAAAATTACAGCATAAAGATGAAAAAAAGAACAAACAAACAATGCTGAATAGAAAGAAAATAAACAGAAGCATATATTGTTCACCTCGTAGACATTGAACTGATTCTGCCCTCTGGACAGCTCCCTGTAACTTGTGGTGAACTCTCCAATGAAGTCATGGCTGCAGACAGAAAAAATAAAAAATAAAAAACAACATAAAAAATAATTGTCTATTCAAATAGGCAAGCAGGAGACATCATTTTATAATCTAAGAGGGGTTGATGTGTTTTTCTTTCCATCCACATTTCTTTCTGAATTTCGCCAGATGTTTACCACATTTCTTTTCTTAGAATAAATAACTTTTAAATCAGTTTGCTTTTCTCAAAATCTTTGCCAGAAACAAAAACACACACAATAGAAAAAAGGCTTTTACCTTCCATCTCGATCCCAGTCGTACACGTCCACCTTCACAGTCCTAAAAAACAAATTAAACATGAGACTTTTTCTGTACCACACGGCCTCATGTCACTTGAAAAGAACAGCAGGTTCTGGTTTAAGAGGAAGGGGAAAAAAATCTCTCCATCATAGCAGAAGCAGATAGAACAATTACAGTATATATTGAATAAATGATAAATCACACTGAAGAACTGTTGGCGCCGCAGGTACTGGTGATTATCTGAACTCTGGGCCCAAATTAGTCCAGAGAGAGAGAAAACAATTTTGACATGTAGGAGAAAATCATTTGAAGTTAGAATGCATTAGCATAAAAATTATTTCACCTTCATGTTAATTTGCTCAGTTGTGTGATTTGAACATCACATTAGTTGGCTAAAATATTGCATGTTATTCAAAGTCATTAGCATAGACAGCA
Organism: Poeciliopsis prolifica; assembly: GCF_027474105.1. Taxonomy (NCBI): domain Eukaryota; kingdom Metazoa; phylum Chordata; class Actinopteri; order Cyprinodontiformes; family Poeciliidae; genus Poeciliopsis; species Poeciliopsis prolifica. The sequence continues at coordinate 1,742,825 of NW_026562402.1, forward strand.
GAAAATCTGAGCATATTGGGCTCTGACTGCAGCTGGGAGGGACTGACACACGACGACCAGGTCGTAGGTGAGAGCTGTGAGACACAGGCGACGCTCTGTAGTCACTCTATCTGTCATTACACTAATCCCATTTTGAAAAGTAATTACAGACTGGTCTGAGTGGTCTCCAGCAAGTGATGTGATGCATGAAGCAACTTTTAAAAGCATGGCTGGCCTCAACCTTACAGCAGGTAGTCAGCAGGAAAAGTCCAGGAAATACATAACTATTGGCTTTACTGTGAATGAAAACTGTTATGTTATTTAATCTATTTTGATATAATGAAATATAGACAATATTGTTGTAAATTTTGCACAAAACATTAAGATACCTTTGTGAAAAAGATTAAGCTGATGAAGCCAACAAGTAATGGAGCTTAAGCGAAAATTCAACCTTGGAGACTCGATCCAGCTGACATTCGTCTCGCAATCGCCACGTCCTACCTCAACCAATCAGGGCTGGAGCAACTCTCCGCTTCGAGCCTATCATCATCCAGGACCGTCTTCAAAAGGCAAGCTATCAGAGGGTCGACCCGCTCGTCGCTGCACACAACCCACCTCCCTTCCCCTCTTCTCCACCTCCGTCCTGACGGATGTTTCCAGGATCCTTATGCACCCAGCTCCACCACCGGTTTTCGGCCCCGCGGAAGACTGTCCGAGCTCGGCCGAGCTGATGTCCTGCCCGCGGTGATTCGCGACTCACAGTCTTCAGCCGGGGCCGAGCGCCAAAGATTCTGTATCATTAAATCTCTAACTGCTATTCTCTTCTCTGTGTGAGTCTCTCCAGATTGAAATGAGTGTTTGTAGCTTCAAAAGGTTTTCTGTGACGAGCCTGGAAGATGTTCATTGCAGTGAGTTATTTACACTTTCTAGTTTGAGAATCACACAGTCTGAGAAATCTCCATTAAATCTTATAAATTCTTAGTAAACTAAATTTGGAAGGTATTTTAAGACTTAACTTAAACAACATAATTTAGGGGCTGCATGCTTTGAAGGACCCAGACTGTCTTAACCCTATATACTCCATGACAAGTTGTTTTGGAAAAATGTGGCTTTTATTTCTTACATTATGACTTAGCATTTTTGTGTTTCATGATGTAAAGAACTTGAAAATGCCTTGTTGTTGAAATGTGCAATAAAACTAAAATTTGACTTTGATTTTTATTATGAGTAAACAACCCATAGAGGTAATTATTTTCTGAGGCTGAGAAATATGAACAAAACATGGAGCTGCAATAGCATCAATAAACATTATGATGACAAATAAATGTTCATTAAAATCACCCTTCCTTTTTCCATTCGCAGTATAGAGTAGAGTTTTAATCCGTGGCAGATACTGCCAAATATTATATCAAGGCCTCTGAAGTTCCCTTAAAAGTGATTTTAGTTTTCTTGTAAACCAGTAGGGTGCTACTATAAATTAAGCATCCTGGCTGCTTCGCAAAATAAATTGATTTGTTGTAAGATAGTGTTTTAATATTAAAAAAATATCTTCCTTTATCCCCATCATCTCTGTCTATTGTAGCTTGGAAATTGTTAACAACGTATGAATGTTTATTAAAAAGCAAATATGACAAATATGTTGAATAAACAACCTAATAAAGAGCTGTAGTGAAGCGAGGCTGAGTGGGATCTGCCTGCATTCGTCTCTCTCATGAACTGCTGATGGGAGCAGCTCTCAATTTATTCCAGTGTGCTGCGAGAGCCGACTGTCAGACATGAATTCATGTAGTGTTGTTCTATATGATAATGCATGAAAAGCAGCTACATTTTCATCTGTAAACCCCATAAAAGTAGCATTCAGTTGGTCGGATCCTATCATCAAGGCTTTCTTAAACAACAAAGAATTTAATATGGAATGATTAAAGGTGCATCACTTAACTTTACACAAGCATCTGCTGTTCTAAAGGGTTGACAATATGTGGTACTGTAATGGTACTGTAACACTGTGCCCGGTCCGGCCCGATTGGTATGTATGAGACAGCGCTGTGTGAACACTGAGTCAGTCTCAATAACACCAGTGCTGGTCCCTGGGACACCATGACCGACTGCTGGCATTATTCTGACCGCCCCAGTAACAGGTGATGTCATCTATTTTAAAAGTCAACTTGAAACTTGTCCCCATTTAATTGCATTTTTTATGAGACTTGAGTGCTTCTCTCTTAATTTAAAAACGTCAACAAATTTGTGGATCCCGGGATAATAAAGCGGTGAGAAAATTCCCGACCTGTCATAGTCGCCGTTGCAGAGGGCTCGAACGGGGATGGTGAAGGGCTGCCACACCGGATTCAGCGTGTTCTTGATCACCTCCGTCTTGTGGCAGATGGTGAACCTGCCAAAAGAAAATGACATATGAGGCGATAAAAAAAATGTGCAGATAGCTGTGGGCAGATCATTACGACAGTGTTAGAAAATTCTAGATAAGAAATAGAATAATAAATCTCTGCCAAAAAAAAAAAAAAACGCAGACATTTTCTAGAAAAATAAGGAAATTTCAGAGTTTGAAAAGTCTTGGTGAATCTCAAAATATTAGATTTTTTTTCTGGGAAATGTTTGACTTTTCAAACAAAACATGTCCAAAAGTTTAACATTTTTGAAGCTCAGAAATCTCCAAAGTTTTTTCTAGAAATTTTCCAAGATTAGTCTAAAAACGTTTCGAGTTTTTATTGTAGAAATTTAAATAACTTTTCAAACTTAGAATAAATTATTTTTTTAAAGCTAATTTTGGACTATTAAAACCCAGAAATGTCCTTGTTCTTTTGTAGAAAATCTCATAAATTAATAATTTTCTGCTAGAAATATACTCTTTTATTCTTTTCCCATCTGAAGTGGCCCTAATACTCCATCTCCTGTATTTTTCTCTATAATTTGGCAAAAGGGTTCAAGGCAACTGTGAATGTTTCTGCATAAGTACTTTTTTGAAACAGAACAATTGCAGATGAATATTTATTGCTGCAAACATCTCTAAAAGGCACATCTGTGGAAGAAAATAAAAACTGATGGTGAAAACTGCGTTAGAAGACACAGGCGGCCGAATTAATTTATGTTCAAACAGTAAATGTGGTAATTGGTGTCACTGAATGGATGTAAAATCTCCCGGTGCATTCCCAGCACATCTCTGTTATTTTTTAAGCCTGGACTGCGCAGAACCAGTGACTGCTGAGGTTCAGTGCTTCCATCAGCGTTGCCTATTAGTGATGGCGGTACTTTGGGATAATTGCCTGAAAAGGTTTCTCTATGCAGCCTTATCCTGTCATCCCTGGAGTTGAAGCTTAATAATGCGGAACTGAACATGATTGACTGGATGCATTTAGAGATACTCAACATAAAATACTCAATGAGGTTTTTCAACGTTGGACAGCTGTGGCTATACAGCCTGTAAGATTGGTATTAAACACCTCAGTTTATTTCTCAGTAAACATCAATTTACTATTTCTATTGATATGACATTTACACCATTTGTCAGTGTCAATACATGTGAAATAAAGCACACTAACTGATTAGTTTATAAATTAAGACATGCAGTAAAGAGGAATAATATGGGCAACACGTTCTGAAAGGAAACAACGTCAAGTTGCAAACAATGATAAAGAGGCGACTTATGAATCTGGCCAGCAGAAATTTATAAAGAGTTTCCCAAGATGTAACTTTGTATTTTATTTATTTTCGGGGAGTTCAACTCCACATATCAGCTGATGACTTTGCATACATTTGCATGCACTTAGGGCTGAGGTACTTTAAATATTTAGTTTGAAGCAAAATCTTGAGTTTGTTAGCTAAATATTTAGTTCAGAGCTAAGTATTTAGCTTGCTAATGAAATATTTTGGTTTGAGCTAAATATTGTGTATGTTAGCTAAAAATGTCATTTCTTTTGCAAGTTTTAGACAAATTTATATATGTAGTTAATGATTATTTTCTTGTTAGTCCCATTTTTGGGGATATTTTTTGTATTTTAAATAATGCAAATAATTTTAAGGCCACTTACCCAGAATTTCCATTTTGTGGACTAATATATTCTCATTTCTTTGTACATGCACATCACTTTTATTAATAATGATTTTACATGCTGTATGAAGAATTTTCATACACAGAATGGTTTGATCTTATTTATTCTCATGGAATGCAGTGAATAGTGCATCTGGAAAATATTCACTGTGCTTCATTTTGTCACATTTTGTTATGTTACAGCTTTATTCTAAATTTTATTAAGTTTATTTCTTTCCTCAAAATTCTGCATAAATACCCCAGTTTGACAATGTGGAAAAAGTTTTGCGATTTTTGCAAAATAGTTATGAATTAGAAAAGACCAAGAAATTAAATTTACATAAGTGTTCACAACATTTGCTTTATAATGTGTTGATCCACCCTTAGCAGGAATCACTGCTGCTCTTACAAGCCTGTTCCTTGCAAACTGAGTCACTGAATTACTTTTGGTTGGTCAACATTCATAAAAGTTTGTGTCCATTCTGAACCATCCCGTCCTGGCTAGTTAACTTGGAACATAACTCTTTCTGTCAGTAGCAGCGTTCCATTGACCATTTAATTGCGCAATTTGGCATTGTGAAAATAAATGTGCTTAATGGAAACTCAACAGCTTCAGAAGAAACATGTTTTTCAATAAAAGAATAGTGGTACAATTTTGGGCGCACATTTGTAATGGAATGACAACTATAATGATTATTCAATTCCATTTTTCAAACTGTAAACGTAAAAGAGGCCCGTCCAGCCACCCTGACGAGTCATACTCACGTTCCATCCTCATTACTGCGGTAAAACACCAGGAAAGGGTCAGACTTTCCGAAAAAGTCTTTCTTATCCAGCTTGTTGGCACACAACTGCATCGTAGCGATATCCTGACGGAGAAGACAAGTGGGTTTTCAACATAATGGTTCTGATGCAAGTTCTGTTCGAACGGGGCAACCTCGTTTCCAAAGGGAGACATTTTTTTTGTCTACTAGTGCAGAAACTTGGTGCAAGACTTTGGCAGAATAGGTTTGGAAATGATTGGCAGAAAAAAAAAAAAAGTAATCCATGTTGATTTAAATATGAACCAAAACATTAAGAAGGATCTCTATGAATAGTTAAGTAATTTTTGCATAAGAATTACACAATTTAGTAGGGAGGGAAATAAATCTTATTAGGCCATGTCTGCAATATAGTGAAGGAGGCAGAGAGGGATCGCCTCATACATATGCATGAGTGGCTATGGCTGTTAATGAGGAGCTGTGTTTTTCCTGCTTCTATGCAGAGATGCCTGGGACAACCGAGGCAGGCAGGAAGGAAGGAATTAAAGATAGACAGATAAATAATTAGACCTTTTAGTTGATTTCTCCTGAGGGAGAGCATCTTGGGAAAACCCTAAGCTTGCCACTGACAGCAATTGGATCTTGTTAGGGAGCAAAAATCTCCCGGAGTAGCAAAGGTAAACACAACTAAGATAAGCCAGTTTATATAATGATCTCATGAGCACACACATGTGCACGCGGAAATTCTCCCAAGCATCTGATCGGCTGGTTGTGGAGTTAATACATAAGTGTGTCGGGGGGCGTTCGGGGGCACCGTGAAATTGGAGGGGAATTTTGCTTCGCGGCAGAAAACCGTCTTGACAGTTTATCTGAAACCTGTTTAGAGGAATGTGGAGCACTCTTGCTAATGGAATGTGATTTGTTTAACCTTTGATGGGGTAGGAGGAAGTGGTGTGTGTACACACATTTTTGGGGCCATGGAGGAAGGTCCTCCAGTGGGGAAAAAAGGGCAGCTTGTGAAAATGCAGAATTGTTAGTGTGAGATTCATATAAAGCTACAAACCTGTGGGGCACTGTTACAGTGGGCTTTTAAATCCAGAAAATGCTACATTGAGCCCCTCACAATACACACTTTCCCTGGAAAAAAAAAAAAAAAGAAAGAAAGAAAACAAGAAAAAGATTTCAGAAGGGCACTCTTTTTTTGTGTCTGGAGAAAAAAAATGGCATTGGCCATTCCTAGAGTCTGTCTGTGTACAACCCTGATATAAACTCTGGGGAGTTCTGTAATACAATTTTCTAGCCATGTTTGTATGGACTAGGATTTGTTGCTGCGTGTGTACACAGACAAAGGCAAACTGCTACAGCAACTTCATAAATATTGCAATGAAAATTTCGAATATTCAGTCTGGATTTGGGTATGTTGATGAATGCATGTGCGCGCATGTGTGTGTACTGACCCTGCAGTTACTGAGCTCCTCCGCTGCCAAGATTATGACTCCACACTTCTTCCCTGGTATCCCACTGAGATCATAAAGAGAAGGAGACAGAGAGATGCAGTAACTGTATCGAGGCGTGAATAATAAGAATGGAAAGCAGATGTCATTCATAGCTAAAAGCTGTTATTGTGCCAGCAGACAGCCCGGCATGCAGTTACTTGTTTCCCAGAAAAAATTCACAGAGGGACTCACACTTACTGTCTAATGGGCGAGCTAATTCTAAAAATGGACTACAAGTGAAAATGAGACGGCAAACCCAACGCCATGCAGCACAAAAATACATATTTGAAACCAAAAATATACACACTTTGTTAAGATCGTTTTTGTCACTGACATTAAATTTGGGCATTTTTTTGGGTTAGGAAAATAATTTATCTTTGTCAATACAAAAAAAAAATGACGAAATAATTTAAGATGTCTTTTATTACTGTCTATACATGCAAAATTGCTTCCTAACTGCATGAACTGGGATAAATACTTTTGGTATCCCCACAATGGCTTATTGGAATATTAGCCCATTCAAATACCCTGAGAATTTTTTGGATGTGGATTTTCCTACATTTTTATATTAAAAGAAATCAGGGCTGGGAATTCAGAAGTTTCATTTTGAATAAATGATTACATAGATTTTATCGGGTTAAAATTTTTAAACACAAATAATTGTACTTATACACGCCAAAGCAAAGATTCCGGCTGAAGCTTTCATTTTGCTGAGTTTCTGGTACAACAAAAAACTTGTGTTCAAGTTGTGCTAAAAAACGTTAGCCTAAAAAATTATTTCAATGCTAAACATGTAGCAGCAGAACATTAGCACGCTAACATCCACGGTCCACAATTCTAAAAAAGTTTCATGAATGATCATGAATGCTTATTGGACAGAATAGCATTGTAATACATTTGAAAGAGGAATAACATTAAAAACAAATATTTTTGTTGTTTATGACAAAGAGATTTAATAAAGTGAATTATTCTTATTAAAAATGTAATCGAGTTGCACCACCATAAAAACACAAAGAATATCTACACTGTGGGCCCCCACTCACCAGGGGATTTCGGTGTCATAAAATGGCAAATACAAGAAATATTTTAGAAATTCAACTAGATTAAATTTTCTGTTGAGCCTCATCAGGACATTAATCCCAAACATGTGCTTCTGATTAAATAAAGCAACATCATGGCAGGAAAATAGGTTATCTGATGAATAAGTGTAAATGTGATATTTCAAAAAATGCAAATAAGTAATCTTTGCATAAGTGCAGCATATTCATGGCGGTGGACGGTATTTTGCATTTGTTTCCTGAGCAGAATGAGTCATGAAAAACTAGAAATGTGTTCGCTCAGGTGTGTGCAAACATGCATGCGTTCTTTGCATAACAAAGTATATGTTTAGTTTCTAGCAAGTGTTCAAAGATTGCGATTGTTTCTTTGCCTTTTTTTGTGTGTGTGTTTCTGTTTTGGTCTTATTTAAAATGACACTGAATGTGAAGCTTCGAGATCAAAAGGAATGCAGTGAATGTACAAGGGGAGTGATCTGTCAAAGAGCACTGCACAAAAACACAACACCATCTACGAAAACAGAAACGGCGCACGCCTTAAGAATGAACGGGAGGCGCAGCAGCAGCCGGAGAGCCAGGGAGGCGAAATGAGAGGATAATTTCAAAGACACCAGGGCACAAAGGGGCCAAGCCTGAGTGCTGCTTCATTACCTTTTTTTTTTTAAAGAGTTGGAGAAGGAGAGATAAATGCAGGTTGAATGAAGACAGAAAAAGGGGGGAAAAAAAAGGGAGAAAAAGATAACCCTATGAGATATTTTCAACTCTGACTTGCCTTCACAGCAATTTGTGCTGGGTGACTGTTTCAGGCTCTCGCCAAAATGAGCAAGTTGTCTGTCGGCCAGCCGCTGTAAGGAAGCACAGCTGGTCCGAAAGACAATGTCTGATTAAAACGTTCCACTTTGAGGAGAAAATTAAAGGGCTTTTGCAACCACTTCATAGGCTATCCTTCATTTTTATTATGTTAACTTGAAATCCAAAGATCTAGCAAACCACAGAGAGAAACTGGACCTGATCCATTCATCTCATGTTGGGAGCCATCATCGGAGGCTATCATAACAAGCTTTAACATTTATGACAGGCTAACCTGACAGGTAGAAGCTGTGGCCTACAGAGGGTTTTTGTTACACATGAACACGAACTTGATTAACAGCGCTAAGACCCTCCTCCTGACTGTGATTGGTTGTTTTGGACAGTTTTGGGGTATTTTTTGCAATTAGCACTGGGAAAATTCAGAGGAATTGTGTTTGTTTTTTCACAGATTATCTGTCTCATACCAAACCATCAGAACATAGTGAAAGTTTTAACAAATTTAAAAAAAACATTTTTGTTCATAAATGTTCCATATCTTTTATGAAAACAAGCCAATTTCGGTGCAGCTTTTTTTGCGAAAAGGTTTTGGCCTTAGGATGGGGTGGTTTTTCAGCTGTATCATAATTGGTGTATTTTTGTAAAACTGTAATAGAAACACTTAGCTCATCATGGCAGTTTACATAGCAAAGTGGTTATTTGTAGACACGAGCCTCCGTGGAGAACACACAGCTGGCTCTACCAGAGGACTCACAGCATCAAAAGTCGACTTTGTTTTTGGAAAGAGTTGAATCCACCGGTATTTTATAAAATCAACGATTATAAAAATATATAGACTGATCGCGGGCCTTTTGACCCCTGCAGACCCTATGTGTACATGGAGTCCTATGGCTCGCAGTGCAACTATTGACTGGTTTACATCATTAGATGTACTTCAGATTGCTTTTCAATGAGTAATGACTTCCTTCAGGATAACAGTTTATCTTGAGAAAAACAGGTTTGATCTCGAAACAAGAGACTATTTATGTTACAAAAATGAGAGGTTTCTGAGAGTAGATCCAATTTCAATGTTTGGCATCACTCTGAGAAATAAGGATGATGTACAGTGGTGATCAATGTCTTTCAATGATGGATGCTTGTTGATTTTTAGCTTGAAATAGTTTTCTGCATCACTGGTACACTGACATCAGTGTAACAAGATATATTTTCTTACAAAAACAAGTTTCTTGACTTAGAAATACTGACCGGTATCAAAAATATATATAACTTCTGTTTATGTATATATCAATGAAACACCTTTTAAAATTGAATCTTATTTCTGGTTATATTCTGAATTTTTGTGTGCTTTTTGGACTAGTGTCTAGCTAGTACATTTTAGCTAATGTACTAGCTAAAATTATTGATGCTAACTCCATTTGCTCTAGTTATAGTTATGCAATTCATAAAGTATATTAAAGAGATGTGTCTGACCAACCTGCTCAATATTTTTGAGTATAAAATATTAAGTGGAAGTTAATTTTAATTTTTACTGTAGGCTCAAAATGCATTGTTGTTTCTTTCAGAAAATCTCAATTTCTGCTGTAATTTCTCAGATAGATTAATTATGGCAGGTAAAATAAAATTTGAAGACATCACAATTTTTTTCATAGTCAACATATTTCTAAAGAGATTATTGGCATGGCATTTTCAGCAGGTGTTGGTAACAGATGAGTAATCTGTACATTGAAAGAAAGGAAAACAAGTTCCGAAATTAAGTGATGTGTAATGATGTTAAGATATTAAGATTAAAAGCTGATCTCATTTCAAAGAAGGAATTAACATTTTTCATAAAAATAGGAATTTCCTGTCACAGTTTGTCACAAAAACATGAGAGATTTCCTCTAGGAATAGTTTGAGTATTTCAGGAGAAACTTTGAATTTTTCATAAATGTTCAAAGGCATTTCTTTTCCCACCACATTTTGATTTAACATACAAAGCAACTGCACAATCACACCAACATCAAAAGATAACAGATCAACTTGACTGTTTTTTATTATTGAGAATCAAGATTACATGATGATAGGAGATGAAAGCCCATGCAGAGGAGAACTGACTTAAGGTTACAGAGGAAGAGGGAGAGTGTTGTGTTAGCTATTCACGCATCGCCTCCTAAATCCTTAGCCTTGCATGACGCACTTTTCAAATCGATGGATTCTCTCACTCACGCTGACTCCCAGCTGTACCAGGCAGCAACAGTGAGAGAATTATTTATGAATTTACCTGCTCAGTGTTTCCAGCTGCACACCCGCAAGCCAGCCCACCGGATACACACACACACACGCACATGCACACACACCCTGCCTGGACTCTGGAGTATCCATCTGAGCCCTCATGGCTTCATAAGTGCAGAATAATAATGACATAGCTGTTCTCCTGCTTGACCTTGGCCTGTTTCTCTCATATTGACAAGTTTATGATATATTTGGTTTGATGAGGGAAAAACAATATAACACAATGTAAAGCTTAAAAAAGTTGATTTTACATAACTATGTTTTAGAAGAAGATGAAAATGTTTTTTCACATAAATAAGGTTAATATGAGATATTCCATATGCTGTAAACAACAAGAGGAAACAAATCAAAGCTGACATTGGATGCTAATAGTGTAATCAAGAATACATTAGATGTTTAATAAAAGACTAGCTAACATGATGGATTCCTTTGCAGTGCCATTACAAGTATTTTGATATCACTGATATCACTAACTCATATGGTACTGTTTGGATTCGTAGCATCACCCCAGAATAGTCACAATAGATTTTTGTCCAACAGTATTTTACTCAGACATTCCACCTTGGCTTTTAACCAATGTGTAGGTTTATCATTTTATAAATGATTCAATAAAAAACAAACATATTCCAGAGCGGTTAATTAACAATTTTCTAACATAGTTACACACTCATTAAATACAAATGCAATAACTTGTCAATAACACAAATGATATTGGTTTTACTTATAAATAATAAAAGTGATGTGTTTACCAATAATTAATGTTCCTTTTCCTGATATTATAACTGACAATGACTTCAGGGAACATTCTGCGGCTCCATGAACCACTGTACAGTCCAGCATTTTGGACTTTTGTCCACTACATCCCAATGCCTTTGCATTAGCTTACAACGTCTGTAAGGCTCTCTCTCAGCAAAGATCTCAAGCAAAATGAGATGCTTGTTTATTTGTGGATGTTTTGTAGCCGTATGTGACAAATAAGTTCATTAGAAAGAAACAAAGAGAAGGAGCTTTGTGAAAGAAAGCATTAAGGTGCCGCTATGAGTGGGAGATTCAAGGATTCCTCAAACATGCATGAAAGAATAAAGGCAACAATTCAGGTTTTTTTGATGACAGAATAACATAAAGCTATTGGGAAGACATAAAGCTCAAAACTGTCAATGTTACATTATAGTGCCCCTTTAAAGTGAAGATTATTTTTACATTTCCCTGGTTGTCCACACTTCAGAAGATGATCAACTATTTAAATGTTTTCCACTCTAATAGTCATTATTACTATAGAATGGAGTTTCAATTGTTTGGTAAAGACCTCATGACCCTTCCCAGGTTGATGTTTCGAGAACAGCCGTTATCTTTCTTAGTAGTGCACACATACACGCGCCAGTTGAACGTGTTGCACAAATTATGCTGCACCTGAAGCTTCATTAGTTATGACAATGAATGCAGTCCATATTGCCCGTCACAAGTTCACAGCTTTTCTTGACTCCAATCACAAGACAAAAACATTCAGCAAAGATAAGGAAGTTCAGTCCACAGAAGTTCTGACAACTGACCAAGCAAAAACACAAAAAAAGGCCTAACATGTATATTCATGAGCTGAAGCACAAGCCACAGACTTTTCTGATCATTTTAATCCACCAGTGTTTAAATGTTTATCCTCTAACCCGGAAGGACACCAGACATTTTAGAACGCCGCTGCTTCTACGACATTACTTCCATCAAGTGTGCAGCTCTTTATTTCAGTCATTTTTCCAGTACGGTTACATTTTGTACAAATAGAAGCACCATAAAGCGACAAATCCAGAAAAGTAGCTGCACTTCTGCGTGTCTGTCTGCTGAAGGTTGAAGCTGATGGGTGCAGCAGGCTCTTCGCTGGAGGATTTTTTGCATCCCATTTTTGGCTGTTGAGTGAGTTCAAGGCCAATTATGGTTTCCAAAGCGGAAATTGTCTGTGTTTAAAACATTTACTCAGTCCCCTTTACCTCTGTTTCAGAGGGTGCTGAACAGATCTCTGCTGCAGAAAACAGCTTCAGGTACAGCATGTGGGTGTCATTTTCACATTTTGGAAGTACTACAGAAAACCGATACGGACAAAACTTTAACTGTCTGAATAAAGAAAAAATGTCTCATAACTAGTTAAATTGATTTTGGAATTAATTTAGCTGAAGATTTTCACATTTTGTCATGTTACAACTACAGATTTAAATTTATTTTATTACAATTTTGTGACAACAGACCAAGACAAAAATCAGAAAGTTTTGTAGGTATCTTTAAAAGACCTGTACTGCATTTTCATAGTGGTTCCAGACTAAACAAGGTTTGATTGAAATGCACACCACATTTTTTGTTTCTCCTCACAAAAGCAAACTGTTCTGGGCTGATATATATTATAAAATGACAAGCTGAGAATTGAGTATATAGAAAATATCACAAAAGAATAAAATGTCAACAGCAGTGGCGGCCACTGCTAGTTAAGACGTTAGCTGTGCTAACCCTAAAGCACAAATTTTGAATATTAGTAACTTCTGCTAACGTTAAAATGCCACATATACCAACATGGTATTTAGCGAAAGCTAATGCTAAAGCAATAAATTCAATTATGTGAATTTCTGCATATATTTGTTTAATTAACTCATTTGCTTGTTTGTTTGTGTAAGTTTTGTTTCCTTCTGTATATCACATTTGTCTGTTTGTTGTATACCTGCTACTTTCACAGTAAAGTTTTAAAAAAAGAAACAGAGTGAGAAGAGGAAACAGAAATAGATAGTCTTCACCCACCTCAAAATAACAGCATAGATTTAAAAACTGAACTACTGGTACAACTTCTGACACTCGATAACCAAAACCTCAACACAGACCTTGAACTTTTTTCAACTAAAAGTTTATACAAAACAGCCATGCCTATTAATTTAGGGGAACTAAACGTTTTCAAAGGTACCAAAAGTGTTGAGCTGCTAAACAAAAAAATAGCTATTAGCATATTAGTAGAAATATGCCCACCACTAGCCAACGGGAATTTAAAAATCAGTGAACAATGACAGATAAATGTTTGGTTTCTCTAATACAAGATATTCTTCTTTAAACTAAGAATCCTTTGCTGTTTCAACAAGTGCTTCTGGTGATGGATAACTTTTGTCACTGCTTATGGCTGCTGCAGCAAAAGAAATTAGCCAAATACACAAACAAATCCTTGATTAACCCACCCTCAATTTCCAAAACCACACAAAGAAACCCTTGTAAAAGCGTACACAGGGTCAGTGCGGTTCTTCCGTACTGCGCTCAGAGTAAAAAAAATGTGGGGTCTAAAAGACCATGTGTCTTAGGAGTAGCTAATATCTGTCAGTTGAAATATATAAAAATCTGTTCAGTAGATTTAATGGAGTTTTGAAATTGATAGAAATATAAAACTCAGTTATTCCACTGTTTTCTCAATACTCACAACAACATACACAAATCCTCCCTGAGGATAGTACTTGTTAAACTTGAAGCTCGACAAGCCCAGCTGTAATAATAACAACATTCATAACAGGGTAACAAAAATGTTCACACTTTTAGCATGTTCCAACAGAAAAGCAGCAGAAAAGAAGAGTCTTGTCTGTGTGTTTGTCATGGTAGAGCTGGCCAGATGAGTTGTGAACTACAGGGCCAGATGGCAGGTGACCGTACGGGAAGACGAGGACCGCAGGGGACAGATGGTGACATGGAAATGTGTTCACGGGTGTGCCACAATATCAGGAGACAGATTTCACAGAGTTTCATTTTCTCAAATCTTAAATTTACCCCGACTTTCTCACCGGAGTTCAGCAAATCTAGTAATAACTTAAAATAGACAACATTGGAAAAAAACTGAGGCTCAATCAAGTCTGAAGACAAGTTCAGCAAATAACAATATGTTCACAGCAGATGCTTAAAGAACAGTGCTGAATGAATAATCTTGCAAAAGGAAAGAGAGATGCACAATACATAACAATTATATTGCCATTGCAATATTCATATTGCAATCTATTGTCTTGAGTGGCATATTTGTTGGATAGCAAATTTGAACTGATGTGAACTTGCATTTTGCATGGTAATGTTATGTTTAGTCAGCTGGACAAAGTCATGGATACTCCCACCAGACAAAAAGAAATGCTCTTTAACTTCAAATTAAGGGTGGTAAACAAAGACAAAACCAGGCTATGTTCATAAGGGAATCTCCTTCTTGGTCTTGTCCAGGTTTCACCAAACTTCATCATCTGTACAACATGTCTGCCGACCAACATTCTCCCCGTTCAACCTGTTCCAAACCTCCATCGCTCCTAAAGTCAACCTTTTCTCTGTCCTCTCCACTCAAACTGCTCCAAGTTCATTCACCTCTGGCTACTACAAGCCCCCACACAGACCAACCTCCCCAACTCCCCTCATTCCTCCTGATGGATTTTAGTGCTTCATAGCCTCATCTCTCATCTCCTGCTTTCAAATTCATATATCTCAACTCATGAGTCATCTGTCATTGGCATGGCGAGGACATAGAGGGACTGACACACTGCCTGACGGACTATCTGAACTTCTGCGCAGATGTGGTATCCCCTGCTAAGACTGTCCGCTGTTACCCTAATGACAAGCCTTGGGTAACGCAGGAAGTCAAAACTGTCCTCAACAAGAAGAAGGTTGCCTTCAGGAGAGGAGACAGGGAGGCCATGAAGGCAGCACAGCAGGAGGTGAAGCAGTGTGTGAGGGAAGCAAAAGACAGCTACAGGAGAAAGGTGGAGCAGAAGCTGAGAGAGAACAACATGAGGGAGGTCTGGGAAGGTGTGAGGACCATCACTGGCCTCAACACAAAGACCAGAGTCGTTGAGGGAAACAATGGAGAGGGCAAACGAACTGAACAACTTCTTCAACAGGTTCAACCAGTCTGTGCCCCCCCAACCCCCTCTCACTGCAGCCACCTCTGCTCCTTACCACACACCTCCCCACAGACAACAAAACACTGACAACCCCCCCACACACCTCAGCACAACCTCGACCCCACATCACCACAGACCAGGTCAGAGAAACAGCTGAGGAAGCTCAAGCCCAGGAAAGCAGCAGAGCCGGACCAGGTGTGTCCAAGGCTGCTGAAGACCTGCGCTGCTGAACTGGGAGAGCCACTACAGCGGATCTTCAACCTCAGCCTGCAGCTAAGGGAAGTGCCCACCCTCTGGAAGACATCCTGCATCGTCCCAGTGCCCAAGAAGAACAGGCCCAGCGAGCTGAATGACTTTCGGCCCGTGGCACTCACTTCACACCTGATGAAGACGTTGGAGCGGCTCTTCCTCGGCCTCCTCAGACCTCAGGTGGAACATGCTCAGGACCTCCTGCAATTCGCCTACCAGGCACATGTTGGTGTGGAGGATGCCATCCTCTACCTACTGCACCGGGCCCACTCCCACCTGGATAAGGGCAGTGGCACAGTGAGGATCCTTTTCTTGGACTTCTCCAGTGCCTTTAATACAATCCAGCCCCTTCTGCTCCAGGACAAACTAAACAGCATGGAGTGGACCAGCACCTGGTCACCTGGATCCATAGTTACCTCACCAACAGGCCGCAGTATGTCAGGCTAAAGGACACCGTGTCTGACACTGTGGTCAGCAGCACAGGAGCCCCTCAGGGCACAGTGCTGGCCCCTCTTCTCTTCACCCTGTACTCCTCTGACTTCCACTACAACTCGGAGCTGTGTCACATACAGAAGTATGCAGATGACACAGCCATAGTCGGATGTATCAAGGACGACGGAGAGGAGGAATATCGCTGTCTGGTGAGGGACTTTGCTCTCTGGTGCCACACAAACCACCTGGAACTCAACACCGCTAAGACGAAGGAGCTGGTTATAGACTTTGGGAGGTCCAGACCAAAGCCGAGACCAGTCGTACTAGAGGGAACGGAGGTTGAGGTCGTGGGCTCCTACAAGTACCTCAGGCTGTGGCTGGACAGTAAACTGGATTGGTCAAAACACACCAGCCACCTGTACGGGAAGGTGCAGAGCAGGATGTACTTCCTGAGGAGACTGCGGTCCTTTAACATCTGCAGCAAACTGCTGTGGATGTTCTACCAGTCAGTGATCGCCAGTGTCCTCTTCTACACCGTGGTGTGCTGGGGAGGCAGCACATCCAAGAAGGACACGTCCAGACTGGACAAACTGATCAGGCGTGCCGGCTCTGTGGTCGGCATGAAGTTGGACTCTCTGGTGACGGTGGCAGAGGCGAGGACACTGAACAAACTGCTGGACATCATGGACGATAGCAGCCACCCTCTACATGCCGTCATCAGCAGCCAGAGGAGCCTGTTCAGTGACAGACTGCTGCTTCCCAAGTGCCGGACCAATAGATTCAAGAACTCCTTTGTCCCCCACGCCTTCAGACTGTACAACTCCTCACTGGGGGGTCGGAGGTGACACAGGACAGAGGGAAGAAGGAGTAGTTTTTCTACAAATGTGAACTCCATACTTATCAGGCCAAACCATACAGTGCAATACCATATCACTGGTCAATCTATCCACCAAATTGCTATAATTTCCTTTTGTGTTGTATTTATATTCTTTGTTTTGTATTTAATTTGTATTTTTTTGTATTCTTTAGTGTATGCTTACTGTGTGCCACATTTTTTGCCTGTGAGCTGCTGGTAACTATAATTTCCTGAGGGAGTCTTCCCAAGGGATCAATAAAGTCAAGTCTAAGTCTAAGTCTAAGTCTAAGTTCCAGATCTATACATTACTTATAAAGGTTTATTTAACCATGATTTAAATCTTCCCATGTTCTCATGACAGTTATCTTGCACGTGGATCATGAGCTTATCTACAACTATGATCAAAAGACAACAAAGCCGACACTGCATGACAGAAAATAATTGAAGACAACTGGCCTTTTAGCAGTTGCTCATAATAATAGGTTAGACTAATGCTGTTTATAACTGGATTGCACTTTGCCAGGAAACAAGATCTTCTTGCTCACCAGGCAAAAGCCCATTAATACCCACAATTAAAGCATGAAACATTATGACCACAACTTTCTCTCATATTTAGTGATCTTTAGACAAATATTACGAACAAAGAATGCTGGTTTTGTATCTTAGTTTATGCTTTACATCGCATCAATGAGAAAGCCAATGCAGTTTCATAATAAGGATCAAAAGATGAAAGGGGTTCAGGTTTTCATTATCATGAAAGGCTCAAGCAGGCGCAATTCACTCAGGAATTATTAAACCAACTCTAACCAACTGACAGATCAGCACTGCCATCCCTGTAGAGGTTAGTGGGTTAATTAAACTGCAAGAAACATCAGCTTGCATTGATTTACAAAGCTCGTATCTTACAGATACTAAAAAACAAAGCATGAAAAAGATATTTCATTAAAACCGACAACGTTCAATTGATTTCCTGGCATGGCGTACAATACACAGTGAATTGGAAAAAGATTAATACCCTTTAAATAATCTCATACATTGTCATGTTCCAAGCACAAATTTTGTCTTATTTGGGATTTTATGTGACAAACCAGCTACGATGGAACACAGTTGTGATGTGGAGCAGAAATGATGCGTAGGATTACATTTTGTTTGTATAAATGCAAAAACTTAAAACTGCCCAATGCTTTGTTTACTTTTTTTTTTAATTCAAACTTATTTAATACAATACAATCCATCTAATGACTATACCAACATCCCCATGCAGGAACACGGAGGAGTTGGTGCGTATCTGTAGTGGTCATTGGGTGAGATTTAGGTTACACCAACCCACCAAGAAACAGAATCTATCATACACAAACACATTTTGAGAGTACACAGCAAGAATCCATAAGGGAAAACATGCTAACACCATACAGAAAGACACCAGGGTGGCATTTGAATCTCCTGTGGCAGCCAATCAAGGCTGACTTAACATCTGCTCATACAAAGCACTGCTTATTTACCCATATGTCCGCCTCAGAGCTGCAATCTTCAGCTGAGCTCCACAGAGCACCTCCCCCACACAGCTAATTCAAAACTAGCAACAGCAATTAGTAACCGCCTAGTGGAACCGCGTGTCTCCTCAGCTCATCATAGGAACTACAACACTCATGAATGGTTCCAAACAGCATCAATGGTCGACATGAAGCAGTGCTGTTGTGATGATGTACTTTGTCAGAATAGGTAGGAGGTTCTTAAAGAGACAGAGGCAAATTTCAAGGGGTCAGATTCAGCTTTGCAAAGTCAAATTTATTTTAACTTGTTTTTAATATGAACTTACTTGATTGTTGTATTATATGGTACTTAGCACCTGGAAAAGCAGTTAGAGGTTATTGAAGACTTGAGATTCAGATGGATATTCACCTTCCATTTGGGTAACATAGTCACTACAACAAAATGCTTTTTCTAAGGCATGCAAATGCTGTAATAGTGGCCAGCTAAATATTCAACAGCTACACTAAAGGACACAGTTCAGAACTTCAACGTAGAATCAGGTGGCAAGACTTGATATGCACATAGGCTCTCCACCCAGTATGTAATTTACCTCAAGCTCAGCCAAACACAAATGGCCAAAAATGTCAGCTTCAATTTGCACAGCAGTTAAGAATATTTCAACAAGCATCATTTTCCATCCTAATCACAACATGAGTTCTCTATTGGTCTATCCCAGGAAATCACCATGAAATACGTTGAAGTTTCTACTTCTTACATAACACAATTAAAAAATAAAAACTTTTCCAAGGCACTGTGGTGAGATAGCAGACTTTTTGAATAAACCAAACTGTTGCATCAATCTGAAAAATCTATTGCCTTTCATCAGAACATCAGGCAACTCTGCTGGCGGCTTATCAGTCATGGCAGCAAAACAGTTGCTTCCGTCTGCCCGGTGTTTTTTGCGACCGCTCACAGAGCAGAAAATGTGTTATTCTGTCTGGCTGACAGTCTTTTCATTCATTACGGTTGTTTTCGTTCTATTTTTACCCGCTGGCCTTTGTCTGTGGCTCACGCTCATGAGCAGAGGGCGTCCTGCTAACTGCCCCCAATCACACACCTTGGCCTCCGACACCCGGTGCCAATGTCTAAATCTCTGTCTTGCAGCAGAAACCCAGAAAAACACAACTTCTTGTCATCAGGCAATGCTTTGAGAATCCCCACCATCAATCTAGGTGTGGAAACCTGGCAGTGGGCGGGACTGTTAATGGATGGCCCTCATTTTTTAATCCCTGATTGCATTAAGGAATGATTGATTTGTCTGTTTTTTTTTTTTTTTTTGTCCATTACTCATCTGTAAGAGGTAATAATTGGTATATTCAAAGTTACAGCTCATGTTGGGCATTGCTGTACTTCCTAAACATGGACACACATTGATTGTGTGGGTGTATTTGGTGTACCCGAGGTCGCGGGGTTTCTCTCTAGACAAACACCGGTTTCAAAAATACCTCCAGGTTGGCTCGGCCCCACGTTTATTTCTTTATTGTTATTAATATACATATATATTTTTCACTAATGGGTGTATATTTCAGATCACTGTTCCACTTTTGCCGCCTCTGCTGATAGCCTCCTTGGGTTACCATGGCAACACACAGGTAAAGTGGGGAGAAGGAGTGCTCAGTTCGCCCGTTTCTAAAACTGTTGACCTATAAAAAAAAAAACGAACACCCACCGATGAGAGGAAGCTGGAGAAATTATGTCCCAGTGATCAGTGACGGCACAGAGAGAGAAATATCTAATAATGACTGCACATTTGAATTTTTTTTTTTTAATAAATATTGCTTTTTGTATGTGTGTCTAATTGGTTTCTCCGCTCCTTTCAGCCGAGGCAGCTGATACGAACCTGTCTCGTGAAGTTTGTCCTCCGCCAACTATTCCTTTAGCTAAGGTATTTCTCCTCACTCTACTTCCTTCCTGACTGATCATGCTGTCCGTCACCCAGAGACGTCCCCTCTCTGTCCCCCTGCCTCTCCCCCGTTTGCCTTCATCTCCCATCATCCCCTTACTTCCCTCCCTGTGGGCTTCTGCTGCGTCTGATGTATGTGGAGAAGCTGACAGCTGTCTATTCCCTGTAGGCAGCCTTCAGAGATTCTGACCATATGGCAAGAATAGTGATTGGGCTCTGCTGGTCTCTTATTGTTTCCTCTTTTTTTTATTTTATTTCCAGCCTGTTATTTCTCTTGTTTTAGTTCCTTTCTTGCACAGGCTATCAAGTAACAAACTGTTAAGCCTGTTTCTGTGGGAATGTCTTTGCCCCCCTAACCAATATCTTCTCATGGACTGTTTTGTAAGAGTTATATGTTTAGGATCATTAAATAAATCTTTCATTAAAGGGAAAGAAGCTACCTAAACCAAACTGACCCTATGTGGAACAAGTAATTGCCTCCTTATCCTAAGGTTATTTGTCCATTCGGTACGGAGATAAGAACTTTTTGTTGGTTGGACATAAATTACAATATTATGGGAATGTGTCCCTTGATGGCGTCAGAACCAGATCTGCCCTCATTGAGAAAGATCTGACAAGTGGAAACCACAAAAATAAGTCACAGGAATGATTGGGCCTCATGTGACCATGATACCACCGGCCTGAAACTTCCAACCCACTACCAGAACGTAACAAGCAAATTGAAGAAATTAAAATGACAAGATCTCCAAATCGGTCATTTCAATCTCTTAAGATTTTGGCGGACAACTGAGAAGTTACACCAACATATCCTCTTTGTTATTTTTAAACCTTTTGAGCATTTTTATCGATGTACTTAGAAGTGCATCGTCGGTTTTAAACATTACCCACCAACTTATCTTCTTTTGAAACACCACTCTGTCACATCAAAGGAGGTTTGTGCATACCCGCTTCTTTTGGACTTTGAAGACCTAACAAGCAATAAAGCGGCAAGAAGCTACTTACTGCTGTGAACAGAAAAGCCAATGCCATGGAGATATTTTTTTTGTCTTTGTGTTAGATCTCTGCAACTCTTTATTTTTTATCACACACACAAGACTCCGACATTCCAACATGCTCATGCTGTGTCTCCTTACTTTAGAAATGTTTTTGTGAAGTGTAACAAAGCAGTCATGGTCTGAAACTAAAAGGAAAATGAATGTAAAGCAATGCAGTGTAAGTCTGATGTTGGTGAGAGCAGCTCGGTGTGGAACTGCGTGTTTGTGTGTTGAGATGATGGCGAGGAGCTGAATCTCACTGTATCTACCCACATTGATCTGCGAAGCTGTGTGACAACCGGAGGGGATGGAGACGGCACTGCTAGCATCGATGTCAACGCAAATGAGAATGTAATTAAATTCTAATGCTTAGCAGTGAGTGAACCTCAGTGAGAGGAGGATTCACTAAGAACAAAAAAGAGCCACACAGAGCAGAGCAGCTTGCTTTTTTATCAGATTGAAATTTTTCTCCATTCTTGTCTGCAAAATAGCTCAAGTTCAGTCGGACTCGGTTGAAAGTCTTTGTTACATTTTTGAAATTTCTCAGGATATTTTTCAAAGATTCTACTCATGTGGACTGAGAGCTAAACTTTGAGTAGGCCATTCTAGCATGTGAATATGTTTTGCTCTAAAGCATTCCATTGTTGCCCTGGTTGCATGTTTGGGCTTTTAGTCCTAGAGGGTGAACCACTTTCCTAGTCTCAACTCTTTTGCAGCCTCCCAGTATTGCCATCCATCTTTTACCAGTTATGATCAACTTCCCAGTCCCAGTTAGCCTGGTCTTTGCCTTCCACTCGATTCCCATCTCTCATCTGGGATTTGTCCAGCTGAAATTCAACTGGACCAGTCAGCGAACAGAAGGAGGAGTTAAAAACAATGATGTTGTTTTTCTGCACTCTTTTGACTTTGCTAAAAATCCAAGAGAATAACTTTAAGTATGGCTTACTATCCCCTTGTTTTAACATTATGTAGGTAACATTAGAGTCTGAGTCTGAGCCAGTGGCAGAGGCTGTCTCCACGCTGCGGAGAGTGGCGGCAAAACTCTGGTCACCTGCCTGCCTGAGCAGAAACTCTAACACTGACTTCCTTCTATGAGGCTAAGTATAGTTCCAGGGTTTCCATGCCGATTTAGAGTGATCCGTCCTTTATATGATGTCTGAAACAAAATGAGCATTTAAGCATTGATGCTGAAAATTGCTTCTCTACATGTAGCCTAAAGAAGACAGAGCTTCCCCTCCCTCCTCTGAGTGCATGTTACGGGTCTAGGTAGGTTTGCAGTTGTGCTGGATGAACATTGCTCTGAGACTCTGTGAGATTTCTGAATCTTGGGATTCTGTTTAATAACCAGACTGCTAGAAACTTCTCCACAACTTTCTTTGTTGCCTGCTGTGGTCCTTTATCTTTCTAATACAGTTTACTCTCTAATGTTCATGAATGAAACACTTCACAGTTTTTAGATATTTCTCAGAAAATGTTTTGTTTTCACTACTTTGTTTTTGGCAAATCACATCAAATAAATAAATGTGATTTGCCACCATTGGCTACAGTGTGGCAAGAAATTAATAAATATTATACGGAAACTAAAACATGAGTGATTTGTCTGCACTGTATGCTGTTGTTGTTTTTTAATATTCCAAAATGAATGGTGTCCTAAGGAAATCTGTGGCTAAAACTCTGGAGCTTTTCATTACAACAGACTGGGGACTTTAAACAAAACTTATAACAAGATCTTCCTGGTGATAACGAGTATGCGGTGAACTTTTTTTATGTGATGAGACCTTTGTTCTGAGAAAATGTCAGCTTGTAGCTTTCCAAATCCCACCTTAATATTGGAGGGCCAAAATTTCTAATCCAATAAAGCACTCCTTGTCCTCTTAGAATATGTCATTCGAGAATGTCATACAAATAATTAAGGTTTCCCAATCAAAGATTAAACAACCGGAACAAAGTTTTTGCTGTACATCAAATGATCAAACTATAAACATTGGACTGTCATGCTTTTGCTCCTTTTTATTTCTTCAGAGCATTAAAGCTGCAGTAACTTATAGAAAGATGGATCTTTGTTAAAACTGCCACTATTTTGTGACAGTATGAGACATCTGTTGCATAAAAATGTGACAAATGTTGCAATTTTGGTCCACAATTTTACCCAGTCCACCAGACTATCGAATGCAAAAACCACCAGAGTCAGAAAGAAAGTCACCAACTGGGGAAGAACATGTAACTCAGGTAAAAATCAAAATGGATTTACTAATTAAACCGTCTATTGAAGAGAAAGCTATGATTAATTTTAATGGTATTAGAATAAATGTGAGACAAAATAAAATCCCGGTTAGATAAAACGACCGTACTGATAACTGGAAAATATTTTAACCAAACTCAAAGCAGGCATATTGTCACTGCTATTTCATAAAGAACAATCTCTCTGACTGCTTTCATTCATTTAAAATAGTATTTAACAAAATTACCTTTTTTTCATTTCTTGATGAGGGCATTTTATGAAAAATTGGAATTTCAAGACAGTTCAGTAAAGTCTTTTGGCGACTTTTAAGGAGTCACCAAAGTCAAATATGAAACCACATCATTTTTAATAATTTGTGCAAAACAGCAACAGCTACTGATTTATGACCTGTGAATAATATACTGCTTCACATTCTAATTGAGGAATTCTGCAAGCCAACCTCCATGGTTGGTAAAGGTAAGCCTCGTCTTCATATGAAGAGACAAAATGAATTCAGATGCTCTGGACTCTGACTTTTGTTTCTGGACAATGCAAAATGCCATCTGAAGAGTAGAAAGTGCAATCTGTTCACATTTATATCCAGAATGAAAAAAAAATATTAAGGTTCCACCATTTATTAATTTTTGTTAATCTTTGTCAAAAAATATATTTTGGTGTATCACAAAAATAACACATCATAGAAGGCCAGAGAAAAGTACAGCATAATAGTCCAATATATCAACAGATGAAACGGTTTAATTTGGTTCAAGCATAAAAAAAATACAAGCTTCTAGTGAAGTGTTTTGGTAACCAACATAGATATGGAACAAAGACAAATGAGGGATTCATTAAAGTTTGAGTGACTGAACAATTCCATGTTCACATAATTTGTATTCAAAATAAATGAACAAAACACCCAAGCAGAAAAAAAATAAAAAAAGGTTTTCCACATGGGACTTACGACAGGGTCCTTTCCAGCCGTCCTCCTGTTGAGCCGATTATCTCTCCAAGTGTGCAGAACGTTTGGCCCAAAAAGTCCTGGGCATGAGGAAAAAGTATTAAAAAGAAAACTTACTTGTGTACATCAGCAGAAAGATGGTACCTTCATCTGCAAAAGCAAGCATACATCTCCCATTTTTCACATTTTGTCACATTGCAACTACAACTTCCTTTACTTAATTACTGAGACTTCAAATCATAGATCAACATAAACTCGCACAGAGTGGAACGTGCAAATTTGAGTTTCAAATCGAATTTTTTAAAAGTGATCCCAAAAAGATTTTCTAGTAAATTTTTGATTTTTCAAGCTCAGACAAAATTCCCTTGTTCTTTCTAAACCCTTTATGAGATGAATCTAAATATTTCTGAGTGTTTTGGCAGACATATACTCATCTTTTCCCCCCCCCACATCTACAATAATGAATAAGTGATGACCATTGTTGACACATTGTAAGGACGTTGAGAATCACCCCTTTGACACCATGGAGATATTCTAGAGATAAAAAGCTCAGTAGCAATTATGAACAAGTGTAAAATTGATGGGGATTGTTACGGAGATATTAATGCCATTAAAGTTCAATCTCATCGTTAGTGAAGGGCAATTTTAAATTGAACATTAACTTTACAGTTTAATTTCTCCACATACGCAGACATGCGTGCATTAACCCAACGATGTCAAGCTGCAGAATTTAGCTGCCTGTTGGAAGTTTTAGTAAATGTCATCAAAACAGGACAGAAAGGGTCAGTGAGGAGGAGATTTTTATGTTTACAATCTTGCCACAGTTGAAAAAATAAAAAAAGAGTATGGCAACATAACAAGTAGAGTCGATGTGGTGTAATAAAACACCGCACAGCATCAAGAGCTGAGCGCTGATATTTGCGTTGTGTAGGCTCGAGGTCTGCTGTAGGTGTGAGTCCCAGCGGCCTCTGTGAATGACCCGACGCGCATGATGTGCCGTAGTACACAAGTCTAGAAACCACAAAAGCCACTTTGAAGTGCAGTTCTGAAAGTTGCTTTTACCTGAGCCACTGAGAAAATGCAGACAGACAAAATGTGGTGCAACACAACAGGAGAAGCGTTCCGGGTGTCTGCGTTTGTCCACGATTAGACGGGTAAAATGAAAAAAATGGGAGAAAATTCAATATAAACCACAGTAAATGACTCACGTCACAAAATTACATGATGACAAATGAAAATGGAAATGAACAAAGTGCAATGAGTCATGACGTCAAAAATGTAAAGGCAAATGTGCTCACCTTCTGCTCCACAAAGAGAGTCATTTTGGAAGGAGAAAA
Source organism: Poeciliopsis prolifica (assembly GCF_027474105.1). Classification (NCBI taxonomy): domain Eukaryota; kingdom Metazoa; phylum Chordata; class Actinopteri; order Cyprinodontiformes; family Poeciliidae; genus Poeciliopsis; species Poeciliopsis prolifica. The sequence goes on from NW_026562402.1 coordinate 1,768,642, forward strand.
GAGAAATAGGTAAACACACAAAGAAAGGGTCAAGGGGCATATCAGTGACATAATAAATTGAAATTAAATTCATAATGAATCCCTATCCGGTCTTATTCACTGCAAACAAACTTTAACAGAACATAATTCTATGAATAATAAGATCACTTCCCATGTCTTTTGACTTTAGGCTAGTTTCACATGCTGTACTCACGTGTTTGGATATGTTACAGCTTCTAGAATCCACATTGTACCTGCAAGCACAGATCAAATATGAGGACACTTTGAAGAAAACTGAGGACTATCAGAAGACTAAAAATTTGTGAATTATGGTATATTATGGTATATGGTATGTTGAAAGAGACATTTTCACATCTAAACCAAAATATTGCTACTTAAGGTTGATGTTTGGTAAATATCTTAGTTTCTGATAACATATGTTTGGTGTTTCCAGCAGGAAATTATACTTTTCTTTTTATTTCTTTCAGTCACATGTCAAGGATAAATGTCTCACAATGTAAAAAAAAAATTATCCATGGTAAATGAAAGAAATGGTTAAGTCATTTGGGAGCATGGCTAGTAAATGTCCAGTTCTACAGTATTCTTGTTTTCAGATCAGCACTGCTGTCAGTAGAGAGGATAATGGTGTTTTACACAAATTCATCAAAGTGAATGCAGACATATTACTCATTACAATCCACCTTCAAATCAACACAAAGCTTCATCTGTAGCTCCATTAAATGTATTTTTCCTACCACTTTTCATTTTTCCCAGTCTCTAAACATTTTGGTTCGTCTGGTCCCTTTAGGTGAGATTTTTGGTTGGATTTTGATGAAAATATCTTCAACATATAAAGAATCTGTTAGAAGTTAGGCTAAACCTACTTTACTAAGAACTGTGATGGCCTCCAGTTGCTATAGCCACAAATACAGGATTTTTTTAATTTGACGTATAGGACAAGAGTCTGAAGCAGAATCCTTGCATAAGTCTTGGATAACTGCAGGTTGTGGTTCCACAGAAATAAAGATGCTATAGGCTAATTTGTTAGCAAATGAAAAGCTTTGTGACACGACTCTATTACTTTCAACATACAAACTCTGTTTTCAACATTAAGACAAGGTCAGATGGCTGCTGCTATATAGATTACTTCAGCGTTAGTCATGACTCTCATCTGGACTGAATGCAAGCTAATTGTTGATTCTTAACTGCTACGTTTATATTCAGTCCAATGGAGAGCATTCGCTCTGTCCACCTTTCTTTCTCCATTGTGCAGACGCTGTTTTGTTTAGATGTAGGTTCATGTGCTATGCGGGTCATGGGTCTTATAAAATATGAGGTGATAACAGAGTAAAAAAGGTTTTCTTGTACAACAGTAAAAGTGTGTAACATAATTTGTTTGCTTTTATTTTGAGTTTGACGATTGAACACAGTGCCACATAGTGGATTTAAAACATATTCCTATCACTGCCAAATAACCTAACATATTATCTGTATTATATTACAGATAATATGATGTTATCTGCAGCATTCAATGTATTCTAGGAATTTGACACAAAGACTTAAACACAGAATTAAATAAAGGAGCCACAAAATTTTATAGAAATTTTAAAACTGTGCTGTGTAATATTGCACTTTTTGCTACTCTGCTCCTTACAGAGCAACCCTTTGGTTTGATCAGCAAGTTAACAGACATGTTATGTCATCATGTCTCTCCAAGAAGTGCTCCTTTAGTCTTACCACCATAACTTTTGAAAATTAAAAATCTAACCTAAATGTATCTTATTTGTGAGAAAGACATTTTGTAGTCTACTTTCTGCCAGCTGAGCTACTGTGAATAAAAAAAAAAAAAACATGTATTGGCCTTATGAGTATTAAAACCACTTTATGTAAGTACTGACAAAAGTGTTATTTTGATCACTTATCTTTGATTATGAGCTCAGAATCTTTAAAGTTGGAAGGTTGTCCAACATCAGCCTCATTTTTTGTGCCCTCCACAGATTTTCTATCAGATTTCAGCCAGGACCTTACCTGGTTCACTCGATAGCATTCATATGATTATTTATTAACATTATTATTATACCTTCATCTAGTTTTCGAGGTGAGAATTGTTTTTTTAAAAGGTGACAAGTAAATACTTACACATCAAACCTGAGATTCTGCTTCTCTTCAAAGAAGAAATCCAGCACAAACTTTCTGACAAAATCGGGATTTCGGGTGTTGTCGATAACTTCTGTCCTGCCAAACTTTCAAAAGACAGAAGAGTTCAATTATTATCAGCACTGATTCAATCGTTGATATTTTACATTATACAGACAGAGGACAAAATAGTTAAAGAACTGGATAAAAAAACTCTTTATAATAGAATCTATGGGTACAAAATCTATTTTACAGATATGGGACTACCCTGCATAATGCCAAGCAGTCTGTGCTAAAGTCCCTGACCCCAGAGAAATCAGGGTAGCTACATCAAAGTGATCTTTGCCCCCCCCTCTCCCCCGCATTGTGTGCCCAGCAAGGCCTGCTCCCATCTTCCCTCCAGAACCATGGCGTCTTTCTATCAGCCTGACAATCACACCGCTAATCCTCCCGGGGGTTGCGGCCTTGCCTTCGCAAGTCTGGCCCGACAGCACCGTGTAATGAGCTATTGATTTTGGCACTGCCTCACCGCAGCTTCAATACCTCGACTCGTGTCTTCAGAGGCCGGCGCACATAATCCGTGCTATCAACTGTGTCCCCAGCCTATCCATTACCAAAACCAAGCAGGGAGGTGCATGGAAGCTCAGAAGTACTTGCTGCATTGATCCAGGCAGGAAAGTCCCATGACGTTTGTTTGCGCTGTTTCTATTTTTGGCCTTGGGGGACCAGTTTGGTTAATAATTTCAGAGATGAGATTGGTTAATCGGCGCCTTGTTGCTGCAAATTAGGGAACAGATTTGTCACCATTGGAAATGTTTTAGTTGTCTGAAAGGCATGTATTTCTTAATAGTGTTGGCTGAATACACTGGACAGGTTCAAGAGTGTTTTTACTTGTACGCTTGCCAACCTTAACGCATGTAATGTATCGTAAAATAATGAGAATGAAAATTGTGTACGGTGCTTTGAAAAAGCCTCTTCAGTTTTTTGTTTTCGTGTGTAAGGTCATACTACAATGTCTCAAATGGATTTAAGTCCAGACTTTGTTTACACCACTCCAAAGCTGCGTCTTGGTATATTTGAGTCATTCAGGATTCTTTCCCAAAAGTCTCAGGGATCGTCACAATTTTTTGATAAATATGAGACAGCCATCATGTCCATTTTGGTCAGCAGTGATTTTAGCCTTGGAACTCTTCAATGGAGGCCTATTAAGTCCCATTCTCGTCCTAATTGTCAAATCTTGAGCACTTACCTTAGCTGAATTTTTGTTGAGCTCTCCTGGAAATGTTTCCTACTGTCTTCTCCAGTTGTAGATTATGGCTCTCATATTAAGTTTGTAAAGTCATAGAAATGGCCCTGTAGCTCTTTTCAAATTAATAACTTTGTTTTTCCACTGTTTTTCTTTGTTGTTTTTTTTTAGATGATGAGTTGCATTTTGGGATATTTCAGCCATCGGAGAGGTTCTGTTTCAATGTTTTATTAATATCTCCAAGTCAGGTAATAGTCATGCCTGCTTTTGCCTGGTGAAATTGAGCCCAGCTTTCTAAAAATGTAGTTTAATCACATTTAATGCATGATTGAACATGGGAGGCAATTACTTACCCCCACAGGCTCAGGTTGGTTTGGATAGCTTTTTTCCCCTTAATGAATAAAATAATCATTTGAAAATTGCTTCTTGTATGTACACATGCTATTTTTATCCAGTGGTAATGTTTGTTTGGTGATTTGAAATATTTAAGATTTTTTTCCCATACAATATATGTGTATATGTACAGTCCTAACTTTGCTTGTGAGAAGGAAATATATATCTATTTGGATGGACATATATAAACATGTCACAAAAAAAATAAGCTTCATTGTGTTATTTAACACTTTATGAAAAGATTTATTGAGGCTCTCAGAGAAGCATGCCACAGTTACTGAATGGAAAAGTTTGAGCTTAAACTAAAGGAACTGTAGCATAAACATAAAAGCTTAAAATTAAAGTATGTGTTGACAGCAGTAAGACCTGCATGACGCTCAGTGGTAGAATGCGTTCAGAATCGTCCTTGAACAGAGCTTTCAAGAGATAGTGGGTGTGATTTGATAGGAACATACTTGCTGATGAATGGCCCTGGAGCATGGGCAAGTCATTTCATCTTTTCCCAAAACATTTGCTTACACACCCTGCTAAACACCGTTTGCTGATAGAGCCGATTGCCCCCTCCACATTACAAGAGAAAAGTAATTATGACTCACACAAATATCACTTAAATAAATTAAACTAATCTAATATAACACACTAATGTATTTTGTTAGTGCCATTGGGTGTGTGGAAATGTGTTGTAATTGACTATTAGCTTCTGAGATACTATGCTGCTAGCATCCAACCTAACCGGAACTATACCTGGTGAAATTTCTCAAAACAAAGTAAAAATATAAATAACTAAAATAAAATAATAAAATAATTGCTTCTATGAGGTAAAAGATTTTTCTAAGCATTTCAAGCCAATTTTAGATGTTTTCTTTACCATTTTCTTATAATGATTTGATTGTGGGACCTCACGGTCAACTGTCCTTTGTAAATAAAATCCTGATCAAAGTCTTAACACTGAGAAAAAAGTTACGGGTTACAAGACGTTGCTGTGGAGCCAGGCAAGAACAAAAACATAGCAGGTGAAATGAAAGCATTCTGTTATGCAAGTAAAAGCAGCAGTGTGTGGGGTGGCATATAGGTAAAGCAGGTCCCCCAAGTAATTAGTCTTCAACACAGCTGTTTGTGGTTTGACTCCAAACCTTGAGACTCTCACTGCATCCCTCTGCAGAGAACTGAGACTTCTGAGAGTAAAGCCAGAATATGTTGTTTTTTGTTTTTTCTTCCAGTGGTTCTAATTCTCTTTTGCAAATTGTTGTGGATAAGAGCCATTAAATATATATTATTTAAAGCAGTATTCAGCTGCAGATCAGCTTTGTTGCCCAACATTTTTCCCAAAATAAATCTTCAAATCTCTAAAACGGACTTATTTGTAAGCCAATGGGAAAAAAAGAAACAAAAAAGAAAGGTGAAGCCATCAGCTTTCCTTGTGAAATATTAACTTATCAATAGCTGTGTTTCCATTGGACATATAATTGGGCAGTTTGGCATTTCAAAACTAACTCTGCCCAATAGAAACACAGCAACTTCAAAAAACTAATTCATCCATAAAAGGTTTTGCCGCTAGGATGAGGCTTTTTAAAATTTTCATCTGTATCAAACTTCGGTTGTTTTACAAAACTGCAATGGAAACAATTCCAAGGCATCACACGAGTCATATGGTCAATAACAGGATGTTACACCTGGTGCAAAATCACGGAGAAAAAGACGTCAGAAAGTTGATGCAGTCTGGTGGCAAGGCATGTTTTTTAATGACATATCAAGTGAATTATTCACTTGTGATTTTAAGTGCATTTCTAATATAATGGAAACAATGCAACTGCAAAATAAATAAATAAATAAATAAATGTGTTTGTTTTTTGGGTTTATATTAGTGGAATACTGCCAAAGATTTGTACACATTTATAATGTAAACGCAGCCACTGTCTGAAGACGCTATGGTGCTTTTTAAGTTTAACGTCTTACTTCCAGAGTTAAAGCAAACATCTTGCTTCCAGTTTGACTCAGGTTGACTACCATCACCACCTACTCAGAATTTTTCCAGTCCTTCTTTGCACAAAACTTGACAAGGAAAAGTTTGAGAGATGAGAGTGAGTGGGGGTGGGGTTGGGGGTGGGAGGGGCTGTAAGCACATAAAGAACTGCTGAGTGCCAGAGAGGAAACTGGAAAGAAACAGCATCATAAAGCACCTGCCACAGAGCGCTGTGAGGGAGAGGGCTTTGCTCCAGCAGAACCCCTGCAGCAAACAAACGGTGTGGTTGGAGACCAGAACGGTCCCGAGCTGAAACATGTCATGTCGTTGGCTGTATCCACAAAAACGCCCAGAGCAATAAAACCTTAGGTGAAAGCAGTGGCAGCAGGTGTATGGAAATCTGGCATTAGTTTAGTATCGAAAGACGGTAATTGTAGATCACCAATAAAACCCAGACTCCGAATAATTATCCAGAGATCAAATTATGTGATGACTGGGGTAAACAAGCCAATTCTATTCACAGAGCACCAAACACCACTGCTTTGTGTCATGAGTTCTGATGTACCAGCAGCTACAACTATAAAGAATAGTGAGGCATTCTGGACCATTACACTGTAAACAAACCGCAGCATTGCTGAAGGGAAAGTGAAGAAATAATTGTGACAAACATAAGACCCAAGTTAGTGAGTTGTGACAACCAATACAATATTCTTTTTTTTTCTTTTCATTTTCACCCATGAATGGGTCTACTTCAGGTTTGACTCCCTTTATTGTACAGCAATGATTGATGGTTATGTTGTCAATGTCAGATGTCAGATTAATTGTTATACTGAGAACCAATGTCAAACAGTGTGCATACTAGTAGAAAAAGGTATCAAAGTGATAAGTAGCTTGTTGAAATTAAGTTTTATAAATACATATGTTTGCCATTATCTTTAGAATCTTTTCTGTTTCAAAAATCAGTACAAGTTCTTATGTATCAAATGTTCATGGTTCTTTAAAGGTATTATCCAAACAATGCCAACCTTCACAGATCAATTAACTTCTTCAAAAGGGATAACTCTGAGCTCTGATATTGAAAATATAACTTTAGGGAATTACCTGAAGCTAAAATAATTTCCCACACGGCTTTAGAGTCATGTTTTCAATGGACCAATTTCATCTAGTTACCTGTTGAGACAATACTACTTTGTGCAACACTTTCTGACTGTTCAAGATTTCAAAAGTCACCTGTTTTCACTCTAACTCGTTTCATCTTTATGGAAGATATGAACATTTCCAGAATATTAAAATAACACATCCAAATTAGAGATCTGGTTAGATTTTATAATTTTTGCAGTAATGCAGAAAATTAGTCATACCTGTGATAAAGCACACAAGAATGGCACAAGGTTGTTTTCAGTATGACTTATACATGTTTAAATTCATAAAGCAAAATGTTGCTCTCAGAAAAAGCAACATTTTTATTTATATATCTACTTATTAATTTGAACAGAGTTCCATGCTCCATTGGATCCAGCCTTTGTCTCCACAAGCTTGGACCTCTAATTGTACAGCATTTGCCACGGTAGAGTATCATAGAGTGTACAGCTGGTGACAAGTTGTTTACTCCACTAATTGCGGCACAGTTTGTACCGGGTTTCTGATTAGGACCTTCGAAGTGGAATAGAAAGTCATGGGGTTCCTTGTGGGTAGTGAATAAAAGCAAAAAAAAAAAAAAGAAAAGAAAACCCTCAATGCCTCAATGACACAATGTACTAGACGTTGGATTTCAAACCGCTAAGAAAAATCAAACTCAGCCTAAACATAAAACTGCGTGACACATAAGAGACAAAAATGAAGAAACTCACAGAAGTCACCATAAATCTATCGAACATGATCCTGATTCAAAAACAGTGTCTGGTCTTAAATGGCCACAAGTCAAAGGGAAGATTTTAGTTGTGAGTACAATACACCTATATCTTTCTTCTTCCCTTCAGTCACGACAGCAGTTAGTTTGGTGTAGCACAATAAAATCAGCAGGTCCTTTATATTTGGGATTTGTCAACCTTTGCTTTCACCTCAGTTATTACAGGAGTTTGTTGCTTGTTTCGCCCAAAGCTGGAAAGTTGTCAGTTTAGGACGTAACTTCTAGACTCTTGTTTTAGTAACACATCTCCCTTACATAATTTAGACATAAAGCATTCTCTGATATTAGAAATTAATGTTAGGTTTCTCAACTTACCTCCCTCCACTCTTTGGTTCCCACACCTTGCACATATAACACAACCACTGGAAGAGAAGCAGAAAGAAGAGAGAGGTGAAAATGGGGATTAAAATAAAAACTGTTCCAGCTGTAGCAAAAAAGCCCATTTGGTTTCTGTATGTTGGCACCTGGAGCACCTGCAGATATCAAAACATTGCCTCTCAATTCCAGTTTCATTACATTCGTTGTTGCTGGGGGTGAGTAAACAATTCTTTATTAAAAGCCAAACCAGCACCCTTTAAGGAAATTAGTTTTCTTACCTCCTACCGAAGACATTTGTGGTAAATATTTGAACATACTGGATCCTAAATTATTAAACTACAGGCGAACCAGCAGAACAGAGCAGAATTAATAAAACTTCTTCACAGATATGCTGCTACCTAATAATTTGAATAAATTCAAAAATAAGTGGGAACCGTTTGGACAAAACAAAACATGACCAGGATGTAAACTAGAGGAAACAGGAAGAAGATCCGTACCTGCTCATTTATTTATTTATTTATATGTTGCTTTGCTTTGTCTTCACTAACAATGTTAAGCGCTAATGAATCTTTTATGTCTGAAAGTCGTTTTTTTCCCCCTTAACCACATCTCTATGGAAATTGCATTTGTGGAGTGAGAAGTGTGGGTCAGTACTGAGGTCATCAGGAAATCAAAAAAATCTGTCAATGTTAAACAGCTCATTCTGTTTTTGACTCTTGTTTGAGCCTCTGGTACCTCTGGTACAGCTGAATCAAATGGAATCGACTTTTACCAAGTCCTGCTAAGGTTCTAATGTGATCTTCTGTGATTCAAGTTGAGAGTCCTGATTGAAAAAGAAATAAAAGAACTTTCAAAGGTTCTAAGATTTATAACAAAGAAGCAGTGGTAGGCACACTTTCACTAACACTGGTAACAATGGAGCAATTTTTTTTGTTTCATGTGTTTGCTAACTTGTGAAGCGGTTAGCACACTTAGCGCTCCCTATTTTTATTTTTTATTTTTCAGATATATTCTAAAGCACAAATTTACTTTTTTAGTTATGTAGGCTTTTAGTAGAACATTCAAAATCTCACTTTTTTCCTCAATAACTTTATTTCAGACAAACACACAAGGAAAAAAAACAATCAAACACAGACAGTAAAGAGCAGATATGAAGATTTCGGGGATTATAAAACATGTAAATTATCATCTCAGTATCACATTGGTGCTTGAGGTTTGTATTGTTTCAAGGGCAGATTTAATTTGGGTTGAAATTAGCGCTTTAGCATTTACTTCCATTAAATGCCATGTCACTGCAGTGACATGGCATTTGTGAGTTAGGATTAGTGGGTACTAACATTTCAATTCGCAGTACCATTGGTCTAGCAAAATATAATGAAAAAAATGTTGCTTACTTTTTTTTTGCTAAAGTTTATGCATGATTTAAGACCATCTAAGTGAAGAACTTAAACAAACAAACAAAAAAAAACATTCATTAAAAGCTTTAATGTGATGTGCATTCATCCTGGCCAAGTAATGTCATTTGTGTCTAGACACCATCAGCCACTTTGTGCCTGTTTGAAGTTTGGACATTAGCTCTAATGAACTTTAGATCGTCTAAATTAGAAGGTGATTAAAACCACATTTTAGTGTCCTAATGAGCAATTAAGAGAGGAGCAGTAAGAAAGATAAGGGGGGCAGGCAGTGGATCTTTTTGGCCGGTGCTTTCACAAGAAAACAATCTTTTCTTTGTCACATTGGTAACCATGTGGGAAGCTGCAGATTAAATTGGTTTTGTAAATCTGATTAGTACAGGCCAATCAGTTCGTGACTTGCATGTTCATATTTTAATTGAACAAAGGGGAAGATAAGTAAAACCAAATGAAAGGTGTAGTCTGTCAATTTCCTACCCTCTAACAAACTACAAAATGTAAAAGCATGGTGCATCAAGAGTTTGGGGCAGTAGAGGCTGAAGGAAGACTCACATTCATTTGAGTTAAGGTCTAGAGGACCTAACTGACTGCGCAAACTGCACTCAGAAAAACCCCAGGCCACAATCTGAAAACTCAGAACCTCCTTGCTCCAAGGCAACAGTGGCAGCAACTGTGTCATCACGCGGCCTCAGGCAGAACGTCTTAATGTCATTCCAGTGTTGATGGCCAAGTTTGACAGCAGCAGTCTGCCCTCTTTATTGGGCAGACTGAGTTGGACCTTTTGTCTCTGGAACTGCCTCAGTTCTTTCTGCCTCAGTTCAGCAACTTTGAATCTCTGAAGGTCTTGTTCCATCACATCCCAATGCAAAGTACTGTAATGGATTGAGCAGACATCAATAGACCACTACAGTGTGATAATAAAACATTTTGGCTCTGGCAACAATATTAATGGAGTGAATACACATGTAAGTTTGTGACTAAACACAAACTTAAATGTTTCTCACTTGGTCCAAAGTGAGCCCAGAAAATATCCTCGACGCCATTACAACACCAGCAGCATGGACCATGGAGTTAAGCCTGGATAGACGGCCGCTAAGCGAACAGAAGCATTTTGGAAGTCCAAGTTAAGCAATGTGAAGCGGAGGCAGATTTCATCTGAAGTAAGAGTGCAGTTCTAAAGGTGCTGGCTGTCAGGAATCTCTCTAAAACACACCCCTCACATAGCAATTAGGTAAGTGAGGGTGGTCACATCCCACCTAATCTAGTGATTAGCTGTCAGGCGAGAGATAAGGCAAAGTAAGCCAGAAACCTAATTCTTGAACCCTGGAGAAAAGGCCACGGCAACTCTGCCGTATCAAATCGAAGGAAATCTAGTGCAGCCGACAGGTTTTTTTCCCCACTGGAATTCCCACAATTGGTTTAAGTCGTGAAATTGTGTAGTAATACAATACAGCTGACATATTTAAGAAAGTAATAACTCAACAACTTATTTAATTGCCCAAAAGCTCAATAGTGAAATGTCAACCACATTTCTATTTTTTGCAATAAGTGAGTCATGCACTTGCTTTTTTTTTTTTTTCTTTTTTTTTTTTTTGACTTCCAATGTAATTTCTATTCATAACTCTTTATATTTTTACAAAGACAGAGAATTTAATTAAGAAGTAAAGAATTTAAGTATAACAGGAAACTGGCTAAATACAAACTGGCTGTAAAATGTAACTATAAATCTCAAAAGTATCAGAACATTTTTTTTACTGCATAAAAGTAGAAAAGGAAAAGAATCTTAAGCCATAAAGCACCACTTTGTTTTCAGTCAGTTGTGCTCTGCATGGAAGAAGAAAACTGGTCCAGAAAAAAAATCATCTGCTGTTGTATTTTGTCGTGGCACTTGCAAAAATTGATTCCTCTGTCAAAACATCCATGCTGATCCGTTCATGCGAGGTCAGGTTGTGGAGACAAGTCAAGGTGGGAAACCCAGACATCTTTCTCCCTAGCAACGCTCTCCTAGCAACTACTCCTGAGGGGATTCCACTGCACTTCTCGTAGCGGTGGGTAACAGCACAACATTTAAAATATACAAAACATACAAACAGTCAATGTAGTATATCTTAGAGCAGGGGTGATCAAGTCCAGTCCTCAAGAGCTGCCATCCTGCAGCTTTCAGATGCTTCCCTGCTCCAAATGAACAGACGTTAGCAGGTCTGTTCAGAGCTGATCCTGGTCCGTCGGAGTGAGGATGCATCTAAAAGTTACAGGACAGAGGCTCTCGAGGACTGGATTTGATCACCCCTGTTATAGTGTATTATTAGTATTAGTAGCAGTATTTTATGACTTCTTTTTTTATGATTAAGTATTTTAATTTCCATAAATGATTATGGGTTTGTGATACAGTAGAAAGCGGAATGGGTAAAATAACACACTAATAGACTCATGGTTGAATACTGTAAAAAAACACCTTAAAACCAGTTAATGTCTTTGCCGTTGAGTTTATGTGTATGTTTATTCAAAAATTTAGCAGCAAAAATGCTTTTGAATCAAAAATGTTGCCTATTTTGTCAATATGTAGTTTGGTTAAAATGCAATTAATTGAATTGCCCTGATTCAATATATTTTTATCAAGTTTCACCTCTAGTTATACACAAACTTATTTTAAAATCAAAATATGTTGTGCACCTGAGTGGATACATAAAAAAAATGATAATAAAAAACAGGAGAAAGTGAATGAGGTCATCATAATTCATGCATGAATTGATTGCTAATTTATAAAATGTCCTCATGCAGTTTTTAATAATTAATTTTTTTGGATAACTTTTTTTCAGGCTACATTCACATCATGCATATAGATGATTATCCTCATTATAATGTAGGGGTATTCTAAAGCTTGAGCTCCATCTCCTATTACTGTTATAACCACTGGACTGGTAATCTGTTTTTTTAAGTTGTCATGGTTATTAAGTAGAGTGAGTGATGGATAGAGGTCTGTGAATCTGTGATTCAACTGGTGATGCTCACTCGTTCCTCAGATCTCATTAGGAGACCTCAAAGGTAATTAGAGACCAGTGACCTTTATCCAAAGGGTTTGTCACAGGCCTTGCCTTTAATTCACTGATTTATTTACTCATATTTGACCAGCTAGACATAAAATCTGTTAACCAACAAGTAAAAAAGAAGAAAAATGAAACAGTATAGATTTTAATATTTTTGCCTCCCACCATCCTTTACATTCACATTCTTAAAACAACTTAAGTCATTACATTTAGTTTTAATTTCAACCTTAACCTTAGTCATCTGGTATAAATTCACCAATCAGGCTTAAGCATTGACAGGTGAAGTGAATAACAATGATTATCTCTTCATAATGGAAAGTATTAGCAGATGAAATATTTCAGGCTGTGAGTTGACATTATGTTCTAAAAGTAGAGAAAAGGTGGAGCGTAAAGATTTTAACAGGAGGGAGAAACTTTGAAACTCTTCTGGGGTTGTTTACAGTCTCCATTGTAAATGTGCTCAAATCTTTGTTGATGTAATAAGTCATAAAAAAAAAAAAACATGCCGCACCATCATCCTCCCACCACTTCCTGTTGTCTTCTTTGATGTAAAACCTGAAGTAAAGAGCAATAAAGATTACTGTGGATGTTGGCTTTTGTGGTAGTTCTAAGACGGTTCCATTGGGCGCATTAAAGTTTATTAAGGTTAGTCAGGGTTTAAACCATTTTAATAGGAAGCTATAAGTGCTTTTAGAGGAGGTCTCAAGTACTTGCTGAAGATATTCACCATAAAACTTATCAAAACCCCAAATAATCAATAATTTAATAATGTCAAATCCACTACATTAGATCCTATTCACACAGAATTAGTTTGACATCCACAAGTCAGAGGATTAATTAATTTATTTATTTATTTATTTGACTCAGCAATGCTGACCTTGAATTTTCTAAGGAAAAACTGGTATTCGATTAGCAAAACCGATGCTCAGTAGAAAATTGTGTATTGGACTGAGGGGATTTTATTTATGCTGACAACGTAAGACTGGTGAAGTCAGCACAGACAATAAGAAAAAAAGACATTCATTTTTATAATAATCACATATTTTAATGAGATTAAGTAAAGGTGTTACAGGACTGTACAAGAGTAGACCTAACCTGGCCCCAGCCTGTCCCAAGCTAACGATAATGTGGCGGTCTATCATTAATCAAACCAGTAGCTAGCTTCAGAATGGATATATTCTGAAACATGGAAGTAGCCACCGGTGGGTACGCAACCGTTCTAAAAAAAAACAAACAAACAAAAAACATTTTTTGCTCTCAGGCGAAGCTCAGGACAAAATCTTAAAACTCATTCCACATTTGTTGCACTTCTGAAAAACATAAACTCCTACATGCTTGTGACTCACAATCCTTTACTGACCATGTACAAAATAACACATCGTATATAAGAAATATAAGTGACTAACAATCAGAGACTACACTGAAATTACAGTATGAGTAATAGAATATCATACCGTATTTTATTCAATCATTGATTTTACTTTTAACAGATGCTGAACTGGTGGGCGTTGGATGGCCATCTCTCATATGGATTTTAATGGAGTGAAACACTTGTGTGTGTGTGTGTGTGTGGATGGAAACTTCCAGTATTCCCCCAGAAAATGATATTACATAAGATAAGTGGGATGTTTCATATGGAGGCCCGAAAGCAGTGTAGATGATGGTGTACAGAAATAAAAGAGAGCGAGCAGAACATTATGTGTTGCTGCAGGAGGCCTACACAATGAGAACAGCTAAAAAACACTATGTGTTATTAAAGCTTTCCTAGTTGTAATGATTCAGAGGGACATGAGCATTTTTTCTGAGAATTTCTAAAAAAAAAAACACACTATGTTGGAATGGGATTGAGAGTTGGACGCTGCTGTTGGAGAAGTTATGGGAAGAAAAACTGTAAAACTGAAGAAAGAAAAACATGTTAGAAATTCAAATATTCTCTCATTGTGCAAAAGAATGCATCACATCAATATTTCTTTCTTTGGGTAATTAACATAGCCATTTCTGTGAACCCGTAATGTCATCTGCTTGCTTTTGGTATTCTTAGCCACCAATTTTTACCTGCTCAGAGAATTGCACACAAGCCGACTGTATCTCTTTCCAAGGACAGCGGCGTGAGGTCATGCATGCCTGGAATATGCTAACATCCCATCAGAACAGCTCTGGATCAGACTGAAACATAAGTCAATGTGTGCATTCAGATGCCTAACAAAGCATTGTGTGTAGAAGGAGCTTTGTAATAAAACCAGGCATCTATCAATATTAAAAGACATGTCTTCTGAAACACTGCTACATGTTGTAAATTGGTAAACATTATAACTGGATGCCTTTCCACAGTGACATATACGACCTGGTTACAGTGATAAATCTACTGTGTGTTGACTGATAGGATTATTATGCTTCTCCTTTCCAAATCTTTTCGCTGTGAAGGTTTTCAAAGCAAATAGAAAAAATATACATTTCTTATTCTGCAATCTGTCCCAAGAAAATGCCAGTTATTATACCAACACTGAGAAAAATTATCAGACTGTAAAAAATTAAAGTCTTGATTAATTCTTGACTGTGAGCCTAGGAGAACAGGAGCTGTGCTTCCATTACAAATGTGTGAACATCTTTGTCTTTGTTTGTATTATGTTAATGTCAAAAAATCAATTTTGCAATGTGGTGTTTCCATTAAATACGAAGTTAAATGAAAATCACATGTGAATAACAAGCAGTTGACCAAAATACACCTGTTTTGAGAAAGCTGAAAAACCTCTTCCTCCTAGCACAAATACATTTTAATCAAAAACATTTATTTATTTATTTATTTATTTTTTATTTTTTTTTTATTTATGTCATGTTCCCTTTAAATTAATTTCTTTTTGGAACTGTGTTATTCTGTGGGTCATGGAAACGCAGCTTATGGCATCGAGCTGCTAATCATATAAACAGGATTTTACAGAACTGAATAGCAAACAGTATTTAATAATCACACAATGTGTACAATTGATGAGATGTTAGAGGGCACTGAGTTGGACTGCAGATACTCTAGACAGTTAAACAGTCTGATAAATACCCCTTTTCAGTCAAATTTATGTTGAGTTTTCTGATGACAAAAGTATTAAAATGTATGAATTAAAATTCAAACATAAAGCAGCTGCTGTTTTACTAAGTCAGTCGGTATGCCATATAGTTTGTGAGCAAAATCAAGAGGGAGTAAAATGAATACTAGACAGATGGAATAATTAAAATTAAATGAACTATTTATCAATTTAAATAGATTTTATCAGGCCATTGGCATATAGTCACCACTAGATGCCTACAATACTCCAAACTATCACATATTCTATAAAATCAGAGCAAATTAGTCCATAAATGAAGCAAATGAAAGAAACCAAATGACTGTGTTAGAATACTTGGGTTCTGGCTTGTGTTTTTGTTTTGATTATTTTCTTCTTGTATTGGTCTTGGCATATTCATGGCATTCCTCTCTATTCATTATTCATAGTAAGGTGTTGCAATACTAGTTAATTCTTTGTTGTCTAGTTTTGTTATTTATTCTGTTCTCTGTTATTCTAAGAAAAAGCAGCACCTTGTTCTATGCTTCACTTTGTCCAGAGGAATTGGGCTCTTGGCTGTTGCTTCCTAGAGATAGTGAAGTTTGAGATTTTACCCAATCGATAACGTCTCCATGATGTATGTATTGCCAGTTCAACCCTAAAAAGCTTCCTCCAGTGCGAAAAGAGAAGCTGTTAACAAGAGGCGGCTGTTAACGTCAGATCAATCCTTAGAAGCATGACCAACATTCACTTCCTCTGCTGCCGTTGCACACGGACCCAAAAGAAAATTGACATCATTGTTCACAATTTCTTCTGTTCACTGACTGGCTGAGGTTCTACCAGAGAAAGTTAGGTCATTTCATTTCTAATTTTACTGCTACTTTTTTCCTGCTTGCTGCAAATGCATAGAAATGATTTCCTGCATCCAATCATTACCAGCTCCTTTCCATCAGGACAGTTCAAACATCTCTTTAAATTTACTTTACAGCACCTGCTTTGAAGGTCACAGTCCATCTTAGGAACATGAATTACAGACGAACACAATTATGATCACTAAATTGGAGACGTCTCTTATATCCCACAGCATGAAAAAAAAAGTTGTACATGCAAAGGTCAAAGAGAACGAAACATGCTGCCTCATTTGCATGGAAAAAATGTGCTGCAGTCTAATGTCTAATGGCGGACAGATTGCATTCAGTTAGTCAAGGCTACAGAAGAATAAGAAAAAACCTCTGACAGTCATCTCAGTAGTTCTTCCCTTCATAAAGAAGAACACGTCGATTGGAGCTGCACATCCTTCGTCCATGTGTGGGCGGACACACAGAAGCATGAGGTAATTTAATGGCGGTGTCGGAGAAACTCAAAGTTAATTCATACAACGACTAGACCAAATTGTCACAACAGCACCAAGGACAAACTTTAAACGACGATAAATCTGATGAGAAGAGGTGCTTGAAGAGATGAGTCTAGGTTTGTGGCAAAGCTTTGTACAAACGAGCGACACAAACACACGACACATAAAACTCTGACAGGATAAACTGGGAGATCTTTATACTTTACATTCAAGTTACTAAAAGTCACTTGAATGTTGGTGAATTTAAAAATGTGTGCTTTGTGAATTTCAGAAAATGAGGGTAATTTTGTGCAAAATCAAGTCTGATGTAAGTCAAACGTGTGTGTGCCTCGATGTGCTCCTGTTCTGAATAGTGAGACTGTGCAGGGATCAAGGGTGTGGGATTCCATGTTCCGCTTGGTTTTTAGCAACATTTTTTTTATGTTTAAAAGTGCATTATTATGTGTTTCCCGCCACATAGTGCAATTTTATTTCGCAATCAAATAACTATATTACCTTCAGGTGTTATAAAAACGCTACTTATATCACATGACTTAAAAGAAATTTGACTTCATAATTTAACGGCTTGAAGTTGACCTTCTGTCTCTCTAAGAAAGTTCCTCTTTCTGAAACCTCCATTACAACATGGCTCCTCTATTAACTATGTAATAACATTTTTACCAGCTTTAGATGTAGGTCCTATAATGAGCCCAGCAGATGCGCAGATACACCAGGTGTTTGCTAATTGTTCCTGGCTAATCTGAAGGAGCTGCCAGCAGCGGTTTCCTTCTGTGTGAGGCCACTTGATGATAACCACGTGTTTTTTTTTTGTTTGTTTTTTGTTTTTTAATGATCACAAGCACATCTGCTAAACTTTGAAATTAATAGGGACTTCACTGGGACTTTTTGCACTGTTTCACCACTGCAGACATTATGAATCCACTGACATGAAGTTCTCTCATTATTTTGAGCTCAGGCATTGTGTTTTTCATCAAAAGCCTTTCTATTATTAGCTCCACCTCTTCTTTTCATCAAAAGAAGTCGTTATATGTTAAATCTCATAAAGATGGGAAAGAACGGCGCAAACAAAAACCTCCCAAACTTCTTTGATGCTTCTGCGGTGCAGCTAACCCAGTTACTCAGGCCTTCCTATTAGCTCGGAATAACATTAAGAGTGATTAAATCACCTGCGATTTTGTCATGGCAAGACACACTCTTTTGACCTGATTGCATGCTCCGTTATTTTGGCTCTCTGACTATTGAAGTCTCTATATTTAGAATTTCGACAATCAGCGCAGCTGCCACAGATGTACCTCTGATTGCTTTGATTAAAACATTTTTTGTGAGGATAAAAAGACGCCAGAGAGCCGAGTGCAGTCTCCTCTCAGTTCCTTCTCCCTGCCAGGACATTTGCTCTCGCTCATCTTTGCAGCCGGATATCAAACACCTAGGCACTTGGCAGCGATAAAAACTGGACGAGACATGGCAGAGGGAGCAGCTGTGAGAGGAAAATAAATCAGTTAACTGGTTTGACTTGGGGAAACCACCTGTGACGTACAGCTAGAAACGAGACCAAAATGGACAACTTCAATCCGTTGTAACAGCACAGAGGACGTTCCAGGAACAGATTTGTTCAACGTTCTCCAGGATTCTGCTGGGCATATTGTCAGATGAAGGCTTGGCAGGAAGCGGAGAATATATTAGAAATTCCTCCAGTTACAATTAAAATTAAAACTTGAGACAGCAATACATTCAGATTCAGCTACATCACAAATATGTCCTGACTCCTCATCTTTTTCTGTGTATTTTATTGGAATGGTTCATGACAGTCCAACACTTGGTGTGAAAATTATAATTAAAACAAAGTATATTCAACCTTCTCGGCGCTTTCATGATATAAACAATTTAAAGTTCGCACACTTAAATTTAGCCTTTTTTTTTTTTTTTTTTTTTTTAAATTGAGTACAGAAAAATTGAGTTCTAGCAGGTCTTAAACCAAAGAGATCAATCACATGTCTCTCTAGATGGATTTATTTCTAATAATGTAAACATTTCATTGTCTAAAAAGGATTAAAGTGGCCTCGGTTTCAGTTCGTGAACTCTGTTGGCTGAAACGTTGACCAACCCTCCGACCGGATCCTGTTACTGACCAGCAAAACCCTTAACATCTGCTGAAGTTGAACCGATGTTGAGACCCATGCATCACTTCTTCCTGTCTTCCAGTAGCTCCTCAGGCAGCCCTCACATCTGTGATCCGTCACCCACATTATCACCCGAGCCTCAAGACCAGGGATTTAGACAGCTGTGCTCTCCAGCTGTGATTTGTGAAACTCATTTCAGTCTCGACTGTCTGTCAGGTTGCGCCACATCGTTCCTCTCTGCAAATCTGTGCCCTTTGGACTCGGAGTCGCTCGGCACTACTTATCTGCTCGGACGCTGCTGGGCTCAAATTAGTCGGCAAAAAGCTTTGATGTCAAGAGGCTGAAAGGAAAGAACGCATAAAACTGGTAATAGAGCCGTTAAGATTGGCAGGTGCAGAGAATGAGCAGTCGCCATGACTTTCTGTTCACGGCTATTTGACTTCTTAGTCTTTTTTTTTTTTTTTGACTAAAAGTAAATAGGGGTGTGCCCAAATATCCAGTCAAAAATATGTTTAAAAACTTATGAGAAAATGTTTAACATCAGACTCACATCCTGTCTGACCCACAATCAAACAAATTAAATTGAGAAATAAACTGTAAAGTCTGACTGGGTTCAGCTGTTTACAATTAATTCTTTCCAAAGGCCTTTTACACACAGAAAAAAAATAAAATTTATACAAATAATATGTATTTTATGTGACATTATTAGAGCTATGCATGGTAACATGAACTAGGCCTGTCGCTGTAAACAACAAATAAATTAATTGCATAATAATTTTTAACAAGCTCCATAATTTCCATTTGCATGATTTATTTTTTTTTTCCCTTTACTCTCTTTCTACAAAAAACTGGATGATAAGAAAATGAAGTCTGGTGTTTTGATCTCAACTAGCCCTTGTTTTTTAAAGACAATTTTGTTTATAGAGACTTAATAATTTATTAATTTACTTATTTGTTGTTCCTGTTGCTTTGTTTATTTTGGATAGTAAAGATATCTTCCAGTTCCAGTGTTAAATATTCATTAGAATTTAAGGAATTCTAATGAATTCATTAATCTTTGGGAATGTCCTATTGTGTTATTTATCCATTACCATTGTATTTCTTGAAGATGGTCTCAAAACAACAATAATATTGTTTATCGCGATACATTCTGGCACAATTTATCATCCAGGAAAATTACTTATTGTGGCAGGCGTAACGTTAATGCATGCGATTAATATGAAAAGATTAATGCGTTAACATTACATGATGCAGCATTACCTATTTTTTATGTAAAAGCATCTCTCCCATAGAGCGTTTCTTGGTTCACTACAGCTTGTTACACAGCCAACTGCGGTCAAAAATTCAGATTCGCAAATAAGAATGAAAAGATGGGTGAGGAGAGTAAGATTGTTGTGCTCTGCGGTCAACTTTACTTAAGAAAACACAGCGGTTAGAGAGGACGCCACAAAAACGGAGGCAACAAATCTCGATGCGGTCGTCGAACCCCGTCCTCGGGTCCTTGTCTTTTCCCCCCCTTCTCTCTGCCCACTTCCTATCAGATTACCGTCAGAAAAAGAACTGAAACACCGCAATGGACGTTTGGATAAAACCAAGGTAGAATGTCCCCTAATTTGCAGTTATCCTTCCACTGAAGGATAATCAACTTATAGTTAACATTTCTAAATTATGTTTGAAGCAAAAATTACGTCTTTTAAACCTACCTGACTATGAAAACTTGGAAAGCTGAGGTGTTTGGTTTGAAACAAACTGATTCCCTACACATTTCTTGAAAACGTGGGCTTTCACATTTCAGGCTTACAAAGTTAATCACAGTGCCTAACTGATTAATCACAACACTGGAGTGTGATTGACTGACAACACTCGAAATTATACAGCGGCAGTACATTTGCCCACTTCTAAATATGCAGTCAGACCAACTCCTGACATTTACTTCATGCTAGAAGCATACACCAAGACACTAATCAGTGGGAAAGTTGGGGTTAAAGGTCATGCCAGAAAGTAACACCGACAGTTAACAGGGGAGATGGAAGCTAGAATTGATCTGCATCATTGTTGATTATTGGATAAAAACAACCAAAGTGTAGGAATAGCAAACTCACCTATTATGTAAAGCATAAAAAACATGAACATGTAAAGTTGAAAGCTGAAATTAAAGTCTGTTTTTGAATCAGATGAAACCCCACAAAGTCTGGTATTCAAATACAGAGAGGTTCATATCAAATTATACAGTATTTTGATCCCTGCAAATCTCACACCATAGAATACATTATCTCTCCACAAATTGTCCTCAGTTGGACTCACAAATTGACACATTGAAATGCTTCAAGGCTTTTCATCAGAAAAAGCAAAGCGTTCTACTGGAAAGTCCAAATAGTTTCTTTTTGAGAGCCTGTCAGTTCATTCATATACGAGCTATTCTCACATGACTGCCACCCAAAACGAGTTCCTCCTTTTTGGTTCCATGGTGAGTGAACTGAGTCCAGACTACAGTATAGTTAAAAAACCTGGAATTTCCCCAATGTTCTTTTTCTTTCTTTTTTTTTTTTCACAGAGTGAAGGTTTCACAAATGAAGCGATATATGAAATCATTGGTAATCCTTGCAGAACAGCATGTTTTGAATGCTCTTACCAAATTGTAAAGTAGCTGTAATACATTGAAACTATTGTACATTTCACACATTAATCTCAGACTATGTTCATATTCAGTGAAGATTCTATTCTAAGCACTTTGGCACTTCCACTGATGTTTTCCTCTGTCTTCAATGTTTAATTGTTAGTTCAACTTTTGAATGAGAAACATTTCAGCTCTAGTTTTAGTCCCGGTTCATTTCTTTACATGCTTTTCTTAAGATGTTGACCCGAGAAGTGGACCATTCATTATGTCTTATGCAGGCACAAATAAGGTAAAGAGCAATGCTGTTTTATGAAAGGTTTTTACATAAAAATAAAGAAGTTCCGAGAATAAAAATGTTGACACATACCAGGATCTGACTTGGAGAATGTATCCACATCCAGTAGACTCCTGAAAAATAAAGCAGAAATGTAAGTAAAAATGGTTCATTCTGACTTCCCTCACTGTGTTCTGACATTGGATTCATTCATTAACATTTCCAGGATTCCATTTGGATCTTTTCTCTTCATTTCATTTTTTGAGAGTTCCCAAAAAAGCCTTAGCTAAGCCCCCAAAGCGCGCAGTCATGAGCAGATTTAGATGTTTCCACAAAATGACTGGGGAACCAGCCATCAGAAAGAATGTGTAATGCGTTTCCATGAAATGAGTGCAGTATTGAACTAAATAAAACGTGGCTATCACAAAGACCCAATAATATGCTCCGGAAGGAGCTGATGAAACTGGCTTTGTTCCACAGTGAAAGCAAGTCCATGTCAGTAACGCAGTGGAGTTAACTGTATTAAAACCAAAAGCTGGTATAAAATAGAATTATAACACTAATTTAACTCCACTGATATCCACAATTTGGCAGCATTTCACATGTGAAACGTGATTTAAAATAAAAGGCCCACACATTTTGAAACAGACAGCAGTAAAAAAGACAATATACATCCTCTCACATTTTTACGGTTTGTTTATGTGAGAACTGGAGATTTTTTTCATCTAGAGAGGAAATTTTAATTATTTTAGGGCCTTCAGATACTAACAGAATCACTTTAAGAACAGCAAATCTGAAGTAATCTAAGAATCTTAGTGCACTTGAAGTAAGACAAAAGTAACAAGTCAATTTTCAGCAAAAATTAAGTCAATAATTCTTGAATATAGAAAAAGTACCAGGTCAACTGGAGATTATCCCACTTAACATTAGGAAGATATCTTACTATGAGGGGGAAAATACCAGCTGAACTTGTACTAGTGTTTTATAAACCTGTACAAACCTGTATTACAATTTTTATTACTTTTAAGGGTGCTCTGATCACACATCAGTTTAATGGGGGATGTATGTGGCAAAAGAAACTTGACTTCCATATTACAAGAAAATCATCCACCATCTTTACAAAGCACGGCAACAAATAAACTCGACCGGCTGCTTCTCTGATGCTTAAAACTTGGAGGCGTTAATGCGCCTCTAACACTCTGTCAGGATATTACTACAAGTTCTCATTACTGATCCGGAGACATTCTCACAAGTAATAAGACACATTGAAGTGCTCATTAAAGCACAATCTTATCTTTAGAGGTTTTGTACATCTTTCAGTGGATCAGGGTAGCTTAGTACATGTATAGCCAATGATTTAAAGCATTTTTAAACATTTTTTGTCATGTGAAGTTTTTCAAAAAGGGAAAAAAGACTGTGTCCTTTTATTTTTATTTTTATTTCTTTTTTAGATCAAAATGTTCTCCACAATTACAAATAAATGACAGTGGATGTTGCGGGCTTTGTCTTTAAGCAGAGGAATTTTAAATAAAATTTTATTCAACACACATCAGAAAATTGTTTTGAGTGAAAGAAATATCTTGATATTTAAACACCTCTAATTATAAAAGCCACAAGGCATCAAACTTTTGTATGAATATCTTGCAGTCACAATAGCAGCATGGTCACTGAAATCAATTTTAAAAAATAAATAAATAAATGAGATTTTGAAAAGTATCTTTTAAAAGACACTGGACCTGTGTCTTCGTTCAGAATTTGCGAATTGACAGATTGATCTGAGGAACAGAACTCAATTATTCACAGAAAATCTACTTATTTGTTCATACCAATAATACTTAAAAGAAAACGCAGCTTACAAAGTTGAAATACCCAGACACACTGTTGATTAGCATTCAAAAAAATACCAAATTCAGGAATGCCATTCTTTGTCCTTGGAGGTGGAAGGCTATAGTAAGGTCACAACAAAACATGGAGAAGAAGCTAGCTAGCGGCAAGCTAATAGCTGCTGACCCTGGAACATTTAAATATGATCCACGCAAATGTTTGTTCAAAGTTTTGCTTTGTCAACAAAGACATTGGAAGAAATTGTGGGTTCTTCTTTGACACGGCAATGCTGGGATGTCTGCGGGAAAAATGAAAGCTAAACGCAAAAACACAGACGGTCAACGACGATGTCTGTGACAGACGTAGGACATAGAGATGAAGATTTTTGTCAATAAATATGGTTAGAATAAAAAAAGTAAAAAACTGAAAATTTGAATTTGGGGAAAAAAACTGAATTTAAAAAAAATAATAATTATAAGACCCTGTTAAAAGGATTTATTAAAGGAGGTTTTATGTATTTGTGGCACTGAAGCCTTATTTCAATCATCACTATTGAACTTCAAATCTTATAGGACCGTTTGAAGGAGATTCAATGAATACCACAGAGGAAAAAGTAAATTGCCTGCCTACAGCTTTTTATACTCAATGTTTCAGGTCACCAAGAAAATTTTAATATCATACAATATCACAACGAAATGTCGTTTTCTTAAATGATGGACAAAAGACATTGCCACGGAAAGTATCCTGTGAAAATGCTGGGGATCCCACTGTGTAATGCTAAAGCAGCAGCATTAAGAGAAATATGACTATAAACACGGTGGTGATGGTGTGATGCTGTAGGACAACTGCAGTGCATTAGATTATGACTTACCATAATTGTTGGTATCATGAAATCCTACTGGAAAACATTCAGCTCTCAGTTCAAGATGACTGAATATGATAATATGAGCTCTTGATGGTGCTTATACCATCAAGGGCACCTCTAAAATAAAACCTCAGAAGTGGCCTAGTCAAAGTCCAGACATGAATGTGATTGAAATGCTGGGGTATGAGTAGGCCTGTCGCGATAAACGATTCGAACGATAAGTTAAAACTATCGACCTCATTTTAATTATCGGCTATATCGTGTCATCTCTTACTGTTGATGACACTGAATGAAAAAAGGCTCAACTCCGGTGCTCTCCACTGACCCTCCCTTCCTTATTTCCTTAATGTAATGCCCAGCGCGCGCTGCACGATCTTATGTCGCGGATTGTCGGCCCATTATCAAAACCTGAGAGACACATTAGCCGACAGAATCCTCGGTGTAACGGTTCGATCGAAACCGTGTTGTGTCCAACAATGGACACAAAATAATAAGCCCAGTTCACTAACTTTGAAACCAGGCATTAATCAATTCCTTACTACAATCTACTTGCAATGCATGTGGCGAGTGTCAGTCTGACTGAATGAAAATCATTATAACCTATTTAGGTCACGATAACGAAGAACAGCTGAAAAGTTACCGGGTTTTCTGGTAGTAATTTCGCTCCAACTCCTCCCCGAGTTATTTATATTTTCTTTGCACGAACTCTTGAATAAACATTCATGTTGTTTCCGATGTCTGCTGGACTTCGGGTTGCGCCAGGTCAGCTGTTTGGGATTCCCTCCGTGTTTCCCCTCAGAAAGCAGGAGGAGAATCCGCGCTTTCTGATTGGCTACCGGTCACATTCAACAGGCTGCGTCACTCTCCCAGTCTGGATAAATCCTTGATTTAGATCGGAGCGGCCACGACGATCTACCGTAACACACAACACAAGTGACAATCTTAGAACGAAGAACGTTCTAAGATTGTCGTTCGGGGTAAAAAATCCTGTAGTTTGAACTATTGCATCAGGCAGTCGGATTCTTCTCTATTTAAATCTAATTATCACTGAAGGGCAATACACTATACAGACTTCATAATCTGCACTCTTTTGGTTGAATGCAGTATTTATTTCCACTTTGGCTTCATGTTGTTTAGTTTTTATTCAAGTACATTTATTGTTAATTGAGACTAAGAATCTATTTTATTTTTGGTTTTGGTTTTTTTATTTTGTGTATCAGTCCCAGTGTTAAGTGTTCTTTTGAAAGTAAAGTGTATCTATCTTTGGCAGGAAATCACATGTATTATAATGTAATTTCCATTAAATCAATGTAAAAATGTCTTCAAACAATATTATCGTCTATCGCAATAATTTTTGAGACAATATATCGCCCAGCAAAATCTGTTATCGTGACAGGCCTCGGTATGAGCTTAAAAATGATGGTACTGCTTCAAAATCCTCCACCTTGTCAGAATTTAAACTGTTCTTGAAGGACGAGTGGGGCTAAAATTCCTCCATAAAAATGTTAAAACAATCATTGCTGGTTATGGAAAACCTTTTGAGTTGCACAACCAGTTATTAACATGACGAGTGATTATTTTTTCACACGTCCAGGTTAAAGGAAAAATAAATAAATAAAATGTTTTCACTCAGGCTGTCTTTTCCTGATATTCAAAACAGGTTGATAATCAGAAACAATTAAGTCTGACAAAATTATGGAACTTTCAGCATATCATATTTCATAGCACATGGCACACATTTGGTATTTCACATTTGAATCCTGCACTAAAATACAGCCAGATATTTGACAAGTGGAGGAAACACGGCAAACCTAATCATAAACATGTTCTCTCGTGAGTTCAGTTTATGCTCCCAGGTGCCGGGGCCCCGTCTAACTCAGGTGTCTCAAACTTCGCCGAGATCCCAGGAGGATCTCAACAGCTATTCATAATTCAGGAGCGAGCTGGAAGACAGTGAACTCACCGCCGGGCGAGAAGAAGACATGCTGGAAGGAAGAAAGATAGAGGGGGAAAAAACCTGCTGAGTTTTGCTGAATTCTGTCACTTTGTCTTCTGATCAGTGGGGGAAGAAAAGTGTTGACTTTTAGGACAATCCTATATCTGTGATTATTAATTGTGAACCAAGTTAAACTGGGAATTTTTGAATGTTTTCTCCCCTGCTGTGAAGAGCAGAGGGGATCCTCTGGTTGTCAGACTGAATTCAATAAAATGAAGAAACTAAAAGGATAGATAGATAGATAGATAGATAGATAGATAGATAGATAGATAGATAGATAGATAGATAGATAGATAGATAGATAGATAGATAGATAGATAGATAGATAGATAGATAGATAGATAGATAGATAGATAGATAGATAGATAGATAGATAGATAGATAGATAGATAGATAGATAGATAGATCATTCTTTAAGATAAGTGCATTATTATTGTCCAATAATAATAATAATAATAATAATAATAAATCTCCTACCTGCAGGACACAGTAACTTCTATTTTAGTTGCAGGGACTCTGGTGTTCAGAGGGTCGAATTCGCCTATTGAAGCCATCATCTCGCCTCACGACGCTGATGATCATCCGCAAAAAGCGCTTGGAAATCCGGACGAGTGAAGATGTGACGGTTCAGCACTCGGATCGTGATCGCAGAAAATCCATGGCTGAGATCTGCCTCTGGGTTTTCACCTGCGGAGCGGCGGAGGCGGGAGAGGAAGAGATTGTGTGTGTGGGTGTGTGTGTGTGTGGAGGGGGGATATGAGGGCGGCGGTGGTTGGGGAGGAGAGACCGACGGGAGGAGAGAGGCTGAAAGTTGGGAGGCAGATTTAAAGTTCATTCAGTTCCTCTTGTCGTGTGCGGCGGGCGGCCACGCTGCGCTCCAGGGTCTGTCCCGGCGGTGGCTCGGGAAGGAGGACAGCGCCGCCCGCCGGTGGCTCCAGGCAGCAGCAACAGGAAGGTGCAGCTCGTTTGTCATCACCAGACGCTGGTGGATTTAAACGCCTGACCTTTTCCGTTGCTTGCTGTCATCGGGACTCTCCCTTCTGTGCCAAAATCTCTGGCTATTTCTGCGTTACAACAGTAGCAGTTTGAAAATCCTGTTTATTAGAAACACGTCACAGTTTTTGTCCACTTCTAACTGCATTTTGGGGTGAAAATATAAAAAATAGAATGTATTAATATTATGCAGAAATCAACTAATAGGGTTAAAACCCTAAAAAATAAGTTACCAAAAGAAGATTATCTACATATTTGTACAATAATCTGTGGAACGAAGTTTAACTTTGGTTACGGTGTATGGGAGTACCATTTGTAAAGTTACACAGTAAAAGAATTAACTGCAACAATTTGATTTAATTAGCCAGACAAAGATTATCATATTTTCACAATATTATTCATACGTTTATAAATGTCATACCAAAATATTTAATTTAAAAGCTACATATTTAGTTGCAAACTTTGTGTTTAGCCTGGCACAGAGAAAGTTCAATGAAATGGATAGCACTCTGAACACTTAGCAAGCTAAAATATATTCAGCTATAGTTAGCAAGTTAAATTTAGTAGATTTTTTGCCAAATATTTAGTTAGGAAGTAAATTTTTAAAGTCTGAGCAAAAATATAGTTTGAAAATATTTTGTCATTGCCATTCTAATTTTAGTTGGCACACTTAAAGTATTCAGCTCAACATTTAGTTGAGTTAAACATTTAGTTAACTAAATATTAATTTCTAATATTTAAATTGTAAACTAAACATTCAGTTTGCAAAATAAATACTTGATATACAAAGTAAATACAATATTTATGTCCAGCAGCACCTGGAAAGTAGCTTGTGTGATGAGCTCAGCAGAAGTAGTTCTGCCAGGTGTTTGCTAATTGCTTCTGGCTGGTTTGAAGGAACTGAGTGAGGAAGAGGGTGGAGCTGCATGGAAAAGTTGATGCTCTGTCCATTCAGTGATTTTTGCACTACTGAATGGTTGACCTGGAGACCAAAGGGATTCTTAGAGATACATTAAAGAAATAAACAAAAATAAAAGCATCCTCACATGTTGAAAAGCTCAAGAAAATTGATCTTACATAATACTGTTCCTTTAACAGTTTGAAATTATTAGTACTTAAGTTCATGCATGTACAGTAATATGTGGTTTCAGAGCCCTTCATAGTTTGAATCTTTTGATTTCAACAGAAAATTGTGTGTGTGATCTATGTTAACTTTGAGGGAGTTGAATATTGAATTGAAAATCACTGACTTGAGAATGCTTAAATAAAAGAAGACTTAATCATTTCAAATGCATTATTATTTCTCTAGCATCTGGCTGCTTCCAGCATGTTAGCTTGTTGATATTTTCATGTGAAATTTCCCTCAGCAAAGCCTCCTAAATCAATCAATCAATCAATCAATCAATCAATCAATCAATCAATCAATCAATCAATCAATCAATAAAATTTTATTTGTATAGCACATTTCAGCTACAAGGCATTTCAAAGTGCTTTACATCATAAACACAAAACACAAAGGCATGCAACATAGAATAAAATACCAAGGTTTTATTCAAAACTCGGTTGATTATTATCTGACTATTTCTTCCTTCACATCTGTTATTTTTTCTGCAGTTGCTTGAATAAGGAAGATTGCTGTTCTACAAAAAGTTCATCAGCTCCCTAACTTCAGCAGACATAAAGACAACACATAAACCACAGCAGCACATTCAGGAAGGGAAGATGGAGTTTTTTTCTGAACTTTCATGGTGGAGCGAACTCAACTGGAAACATGGAGAACGGAGAGCTGCATTATCTGGGACAGGAGGGCTGTGCCCAGAACATGATCAGTTCACAGCAGCCGGGCAGCCTGTTCAACCTGCTTCCATCTGGAGGGAAAATGGAACCGCATCTGTAGCAGCAGACTTCACAGTGGTTTTCTCCATCCTGCTGGGAGACGACCAAATTCATCCTCTACACACTTCACTGAGATCCAGTGCTTGTTACTTGATTGATTTTTGTGTGTGTGTTTGGGCAGGGTTCCTGTAGATGCTTCACAAAGCGACTACTTATGTAAACTGTATAATTAATTCAAGGCCGACTCTCAAAATTCATAGATTTTTGCTATATTGTGAAGTAAAACATTCCACACAGAATAACACGTTAGGTTACTGATATCACAATTTCAATTTCTATCTGTAACCAGTGCTTTTAAAGCGTGACATGACTGCTATTAAATGGTACAGCTACTTTCTCTCCAGCACAAATCATAATTCCAAGGCAGGGTCTCAAATAAAACAAGTGAAATGTTACAATTTACTGCTTGGTTTGGGTTTCCACATTTTACAAATGAAGTCCATCAAAGCTCTACACATGCGGTTGTTTTATTGTTTTGGACCACTGTTTTATAATGTCGGTTAATAAAATTCAAGTATGCCACATAATATTCTTTTTTTTGAAGGCCTCAGAGAATTATTAGAGATTGGTGAACAAACAGTATCATGAAAACTATGGAATACAGTAGAGAGGTCAGGGGGGAAGTAATGGAGAAATTTAAAATCAGAGTTAGACTATAAAACAAAATCTCATGCAGCTCTGTTCACTCCAGTTTCCAAAATGGAAAAGAGATTGACAGAACACCAAACCTGAACATGATCATCCAAGGAAAACAAATAGCGGAGAGGAGAATGAAGTGGCCAAGGGGATTGAGAGATGCTTATGAAGATTGACTGAACAACATAGATACGTCTATGAGTCTTTGTTGTTGACTTACCACCAAAAACTACAGTACTTCTGTCTGTTGTTGTTGGTTGTGCAGGAGGCTCGACTTCAGCTTTTCAATGATCTGCAGTTGCACAATTGTGCACTTACCATTTTCACATGCGAGTGTAAACGTTTAGTTGTGGGATCGCTGCTTAGAAGCAGATTATTTTCATTTAAAGTGACAAGAGGCTTTAAAAACCGCTGAACTAAAGCAGAACTAAGCAGAACTAAGCAGGCCACAATCTCATTACCGAAAAAATTATTTTGTGCAAACAATGAAATGAACATGTTTGGTATAGCCCAGAGTTATTTTAACTTGTTCAAAGATGCATAACAGGTCATGTTTGAAAGTTATGCTCTACTTTGTGTAGGTCTATCATGTAAAATACAAATAAAGTATAGTGTGAAATACTAAATTATTTTAAAAAGGAAGAACCTCCTGTATTTATATTCAGTGGAACAGACATTGAGTTGGGGCTCCACACCCACTGTCAATTAGCAACCCAAGCTGCCATCCTCTGACATCTCCGCTTCTAAATCTGGATGACCTGCTCCACCAAGCAATTCCCCGTTAATCACTTCTCCTTTAAGCGTCAAGAAACCTCTGTAGAGCCTCCTACGAAGACCTCATCATCCCATCATTTGTGGAAAAAAGTCTTGTATTTTTGGAAAATGCAACGACACATGGTCTCACAGTCATATGAAAGCCTTGCCCAAACATAAGGGGGATAAAATCAAGAGGAAAAAGAGAGCGCCAGCAGGAAATGATGATGTTTACAGTCACACAAGCTTGGTGGGGTTTAAGCTAAGAAAGAAGGGAGAAGGGGGAAAACTCAGTCTCCTAAGAAGAAGATTCAAGTCGAACAATTGTCCAAAACATTTAGGGCTTTGCTGATGGTTCATCTGTGACAGAAGGTGAATGTGGCTATATCAAGTTTCCACTGGTCTTGCTGCACACTGATAACGGCAAATAGATGTTACTCTCTGCTGTGTGTGTGTGTGGGGGTGTGTGTGTGCATGTGTGTGTGTGTCTTCCTCTGTCTGCATGTGTGTCTGCAGATCCACTCAATTTTGCAGCTGATCAGGCAGAAATTGAAAATGTTCATGGGGCCAAGGAGACAGCAGAGAGATAAAATGGGAAGTAGGGCAGAGATGGAGAGAAAGGAAGATGGAGGTCTGGGTGATGGGGTGGGGGGCGATGGAATAGGATGAAGAGAAAAGCTAGAGGAGGCAGAAGAAAGTCATGTTATTTACCCAATTCCCCCCATCTGCTGCCTCTGGATCGTCCATAGAGGAGACGTGTAATCGCATGATAAAAGGGGACAAGGGAGAGAGTGTGTGTGTGTGTGTGGGGGGGTGTCTGTGTGTGAGGGGAGGGGCAGCTAATTATCCACGGAGGGGAAGTCCTGTTTAGTTTCCATCTCAGGGTCCAAGCAGAAAGCAGGTCCATACTGACAGAAAGAATGGAAAATAGATGATATTCTTTTGTTTGCTCAAAAATGTTCCCCTGATTCAATCTATTTATTCTACCAACCATATAACTTGGTATGAAGTCTGAGGTCAGCATGTTCTCAGTGTTTTTTGTTTTATTTTATTTTATTTTTGAAAGACAGCCATAAAGAATCACTGTAAAAAAAGTTTGGTTGGATTTAAAGTAAAAAAACAAAACAAAAAAAAAAAAAACTTATTTTGATTTAGTCTTACAGTAGGAATTATGGATGAACAAAGATTTCACTGGTTGTAAAAAGTATGACTTCACACTATTTAGAATTGTGCAAAAAATTTGTTTTACATTTTAATATATAACTGTGACTAGTTGCTGTAAATTTTTTTTTTTTTGTAAGGACAAAAAATGTATTTGATTGATTTAAATTTCATAACTGACTGAAGCTCTAGGTGGGTGTTTACATGTTTGTTTTAATTCAATTTGAATAAGCATTCAAAAAAAAACAAGCAAACAAAAAAAACCTAAGGGTAAAGCATTGTGTGTTGATAATGTTTTATCAATCATGTATTTATCATGCGTTTACTGGAGTCTTTTTACTACAATGTAATAAAATACAATCAGTTGTGTTCATTTTTCCTTCAGCCAGCACTTACTTACATTAGACTTTCTATTGTTATTTCCAAAACCACTTTTGGCAATTGATTACTTTGGCCATTACTTCATGAAGGTGATGATATTGAATGTTTCCAGAGACATCCATTTTTATGTCTGTTGAAATAATGTTTCCTCATAATCTTCAGCTCAACGGTAATTAAATGCACAAATCACAAGCTTTCGTCTTGTGATACAGTTGTCTCTGATTGGGAACTGATAAACCTGTCTGACGATGCAAAGTGAAACGCTTCACAGTTCCGGCGAAGATAACTGCTTACTAATTCACACAAGCCCATGCTGATTATAGCAACGCAAGCTGGTACACTTAATAACCAAATCTGTCATTCATAGAGAGAACATTAAGAAATAGATGCTAAAAATAAGCAGACATACTGGCAGTGTGACATGGATAAAAGAATGGGCAACCACTTGTGTTTTGTCAGTATTTTTTCAACTCGCTGTGAATGTTTTCTGGATTTCAACACAAAGCCCAGTTTTGAAATGTCTTTGATGATGTGACAGCATATTTGATTCGCAAGGCCTGTGTGTGGATGCCTTGTAGTGAGCAAAGTGACTGCCAACACGCAGCCTGTGATCATCTGAACCTTCTTATGCAGAGATCACAAGAGGCTCTTCATTAAACCACATAAAGGAGTAACAGAGTGAAGAGAGAATGGAATGTTAGGCCTGGATTGCTGTGTCTGTGTTACGATCACATGATTGTTTTTCCATATCCTGAACTTAATTAACTCTTGAGTGATGTTCATACATTGTTAATGTTACAAGCTGTTTTTCAATTGAGCATAAAATTCTGCAAATTGGAATTAGAAAAAATTCTGAAAATAGAAACACAGCAATTTTGAAGAAACTCAGATTTTTCAATGAAAAGTTTTTGTGCTACTATGAAGTGTTTTCTTTCAGTTGCATCAAAATGAGTGTATTTTGCAAAACTGCAATGGAAACATGTTTTACACAAAACACAATTCACAGGATCAAATGCTGGATATTACTACTGGAGGAAATGGCAAAGAAGAAGACAACAAGAAGAAGTAGGAGGATCACAGAGTGGCATGTTTTTAAATTTGAACTTCTTCAAGTGTGATTTTAATTTAATTTCTTATTTAATGTTTTTTTAAACCACATTTAATGTTACATTTCACTGTAATGTAACAGTGAAATGTTACATTAGAGTAACATAATGTAACATTACTCTACATCACAGTACAACCACCCAAAATTGTTCATTTCCTTGTTTATGGTTCCCCCCAATGATGAAACGGGATTTCCTCCCTTGACAACATTACAACTCCCATGTTGACTCAAAAAGGTCAGGCATTCAGCTGCCATCCCTTCATTTCTTAGGAAGATAATGTCTCATAATGTTTTATGGTACTACATTTCACCAAGCTAACTTTAAGTGTCTTTTTCTATGGTGGTAAACCATGGTTTCACATCACTTTATATGATTTTTATTACCACCTACTGTAAACAGTATGGTCAAAACAGACTCCATTTCTGTTTTGGGGGGTGGGATGGCATTTTTGCATGAGGAAATAATACATTTCCTGTGCAGTGCTTAAATCTAAAAATTACATAGTTTGAAATGAAAAGATGAGAAATGAACAAAAACACATTGTTGGAATTCACCTAAAAAGTGATTTTACAATATAAAAGAATATATTTTTTGAATCTTCATAAATGCTTGATAAACCAAGACTTGCAAGGTTTGACAGTCTTGTAATTCTACTTTGATGGAAAAAATAATTTTCAAATTTCAAACTAATTCTGACAATAACTTGAGTCTCAATTAATGTTTCTTAGAAAAGCCAACATTACAATTATGAAGCTTGTGGTAAAAAACCCAGATGCCCTCATGGGCTTCCCTTCTCACAGCATCCCCCTGAAACCCAAAGGTCAGCTTGTCATTAAATGTGGAGACAAGATATGTATACTCCCTGCCCAGGTAGACAGCCTGATGATTCATCTCTGGAGTGACACATCAACATCTATTACACATGTCTGGATGATCAGTTGAAAGTTTCCCTGAAACGTTTTTGTTTTGTTTTCCCTCTGCATAGGTTGTCAGATTACTTTTTACCATTGGATTCTATTCCTCCATGCCAGGTTATCTAAAAGAGAAGTGCAGTGACATCTAGTGGATAGCATTCAACACAGCACCAAGAAAGAATTTTTATAAACCAGACAAGCATGGAAAGTAAACCTTAGATAGGGCTGTGGATTATTATTCTTATTATTATCAAAGAGAATATATCACCAACATTAAAAATGGTTTTTATAAGCCATTTAGGCAAAACGAGATAAGTGTCTCTCTCATACACAGAACAATGCAAAGTGCTTTACTGAGAAATAAAAGACTGTAAAGACACAAAATACACCAAAAGAACCACAAAAATGTTAGTGCTGTTTCTTTGATTCCTACATGTTCAAATTCTTCTGAGAGAATATTATGATTGTATCAAATGCAATACATTTGAGATCTGTCAGGACAAGTACGACACAGCTCCATTATTCTGAGGCCATGAGATTGTCCTGTTTTTACCCAGAAACACACAGACACAACAACCCGAAGCCCTAAACATAAAAGCCTGTACAAGCCTCTCTGTGTTCTGTTTAGATAAAACACTCTTCATTCTGGCATTTTAAAGCTCTAATAGGATAATTCAGTAATAGACTCAATGTGGGTGTTGTAATTGAGGTCAGAGTCTTTGATGACACCTAGTTTTTTTGCATGCTGTGTGATATTTAGCCAAATAAAGTGTAGGCGAGTGCTGCTACTGTTCACATAATGTCATACAACAACCACAAACTATCAAGTGTGACATGAAATAGTAGAACAAAGATGGATGGTTTTCAAAGATCCTTCAATTGCTGATTGCTCTAAAAGAGATGGAGACATGCTTGAACTGCTTGTCTTTTTGGATCAGTCATGTAACAGGTAGTAGCATGTAGTCACTGTCACTTTGCATTCAAATGGAAGGATACCCAAAGGATTGGCCAAAATCATACAGCTTAGAAGGCATTTTCTACCTGGAAATGTATGTAAATTTTCATTCACAAATAATTTGGATGGCATCCATCCAAAGTGGGATTGATCAGGCCTGTTTTCACCAAAATGCATGCCAATTATCAATATAACCCACATCATTCTCAAGACACCACCTAGAAAACTAGTGGTTGTATGACAACACGCTTTCATCACTTTTACGATCTGGCAGGGGACCAGAGAAAACTATGGAGTCCAACTTTATTTTGGCAAACTTACACGCTATAGTAACACTAACATTAATGACCACTAACTGGCGTAACTGGTGCCAACACTGGCACCATAAATAACAACGCTTATCCTCTGCCAGCAGTTTTATGTAGGATTTGGTGTTCCCTGTTCTGACCCCTGGTAAACATTTGACTGTGATTGTTGGTGTCTCTAATGCCACATTTATGACTATGGAGATGCCAATTATCACAGTTTACAGTATTTGAAGGTGGATAATTATTGGTTTCTTCAGGAAGCACACAAACTGTAATTGTGAGAGCTTTTGACTAAAGGTTGTTGTTTAAGGTCCAGGTAGACAATTAACACAAAGCTCGTGCACATTGTGGTGTGTTAGCTTCATAGGATTAGCAGCATCGTATCGAAACCTCACCAATGGCAAATACAAGAATCAGGAACAAAATTGGAAGTAAGTGATCGAAAGTGGTTTTAAATACATTTCATGTCATGTAGAATGAATGACAAAAGTGTAATTTATAAAACTGAATTATCATTTTTCTTTGTTCATATGTGGGGATTGGTTTTATTCTTTAATTTTTATTAAAGAGTAAAATAAAAGCAAAACATATAAGCCAGAGATAAAGGGAGCAGCCTTCCTTCCTCTGAAGCATGAACTCTGGGTGACTTATTAAAATCCAGTTGATGCTAATTCTCCCTCATGTATTTTAATCCATAGCTGAAAATAGACCTTACTTAGAGTATTGCATACTAAATACTACAGCAGCCCCAGTGTTTTAGGAAATTACTAAGCTTTAAAAAAACAAACTAAATACTAGTAGGAGTTTCACTATTCCACACAATAGGTTTTCCTTTGCCGTTTCCTGTGTTCATATTGTGTCCTGAATTTTATTCCTGCAATTCATTTTTAATGCAACAGATGGCAGCCTTGCACAAGCTCCTGGGAACAACCGACCATGTGCTGCACAGCGGACTGGAAGCATGAAGGGAAAAGCTGTGTGTTGAACAAGGCTATTGCAAGCTCTTAACATGAGCAATGTATAATTCAAATATCATTCAGTGCAAAAAAAAAAAAAAAAAAAGAAGACTCAAACTGCAGCTTAAAGGCAACACAAGGCTGACATTATGACATTATTCTCACATCAGCAAGCACTGTCCTCTTAAACTCTCCTAAAACGCATGAATACACACATAAAAATAAATAAAAAAGTAGCAAAAAGCGTCTGTTCCCCAAATGACAAAACCTTCTGCTTCTCAAGAGGCTCCCCAAGCTGTGCACAGGTCTATTTTCTCCTACTGACATGTCCTCACTTCAGCAGCTACACACCACCTTTTGCTCTCACTCTGCCAAATTTAGCACGCATTCGCACATGGGAAGGATACACACACACACACACGCACACGCACACACACACACACACACACACACACCCCCACACACACACACACATACACACACATGCATGCAGCTCGTCAACTCCCCTGCTGCTGCTAACAGATGACAGGAGGCCTCAGGATCAAGGAAGATAGAGGGCTGTGAAAACAGAGGGCAAAAAAAATAAATAAAAAAATCCATGTTTGTTTAGACAGCATCCAGATGTAGTCTGAGCGCTGTAACATTACGTGACCAGAAGACTGGCCAGAAACATTAGATTTTCTTTGCCGTTAATTGCTTCTGTACTGAGTTGGGATAATCAAGATGAAGAATGTAGATTTGTCTCACCTGGCTTCTATTCTGCCTTTAAACAGACAGACTGTATGATCCCCTCCTTCAAAACATATAACCCACACTTTTTACGGGCTAGTTTTGGCCTAGTTTTAGTGTGAAGTTGCTAGCTGCAGGGCAGATGTGTTTCTCCCCTGAGTGACTAACAAAGCCCTTAATGGACAGACGAAGAAGGCTTGAATAGTTAAGGCAACATCTGGTCCCGAGGAAGACAAGTCGGCCGAATAAAGGAGGCAGGAAGTGAATGCTGCGCAACGCAGCATTCACGCTCCTGTAGACGGCGGATTTTGTGCTTTTTTTTTTTTTTTTTTTTTTTTTTTTACTCAGAGTTGTATGGGAATGTTAACCCCATGATCTGCTGAAATGACAGCTACTTATAGGATGAGCAAAACATAAGATTTCACCAGGTTGTTTTTAATCCTGAACATTTGGACACACATTAAAGTTGACAGATCAAAGTTTAATCCAAGTAGAAAACAACTGCACCATTAATGTTGTTTTACTGATTAATCTAAAAAGCGTCATCTGCGTAAAGTTATCCAGATGAGAAAGTTATCTGAAAGTCATTAAACTGCTAAAAATCTGAATCCCCACAACCAAACCTGGAGAAGTAGCTTTCTGCCTCTACACACCACAAATCTGGCAAAAACTTCCAGAAAACTGCGGATCATCTGAAATACTCTAAAGGATTATATGTTTAAGAGGCACATAGTAATATTTTATGAAAGGTAGCTTCTACAATGAGCTCAGCAAATGCAGTTTCACCTGGTGTTTGCTAATTGTTGCTGGCTAGTCTGAAGGAGCTGAGTGGGGCAGTCACAGGATAGGGCTGCTCTGTGAAAGGCTCATGAGTTTAGAAACTGCAACTCCAAGGAGGGGGAGCTGGGTCCAGCCAGTGGTTTTGGTGATTGCATTCTTTTGTCTATTTTTCTATTGTATTTTATTATTTTTAAAACATAAAGACCAACAAGGTTGACAATGTTTTGCTTGTGATTTCTTTTTGCTCTACTTCATGCTGTCAGACAGCTGCTATGAGTGATTTCTGTGTTCTCTAGGTGTGCCTATTGGAAATGAACTTTGGTTTCTCAACAATTGTGATCAGTAAGAGCTCAGCTGAACAAGAGGGAGAAGGATCTTTTTATTTATTTATTTATTTTTTTACGTGGGGCTAAATTTGAGACCTTTATGCCCCTGTTAAAGACACTCATGACAAACTGGCCACAAGGTGAGGGAGTGGAGAAAACACAGATTAAGTACTCAATCTAATAATAATACATTAATTTATTTAGTACTTTGCACTTTACGGTACTCTAAGATGTTTATACATAGAATAAAAACAGTTTTGGGGAGTTTCACTAACGCAGAGCAGTAGGGGTGAAGTGAGTTTTTTTGTGTTGTTTTATTTTATTTTTTTTTTTTTTCAAGGCTTCAAAGCAGTGATATCACTTATAGGCGATGATATTAATAGTTTAATTTCCCAAATACCCACATTTTCATAATGGTGCATCCCTAGATTTGCTTAGGTTATCTTATAATATGATCATTTGTTTTAAAGCATTATGAAATATGGACTTTTATGAGCTATACATCATGCTATGATGACATTCCTTCATCAAAAATATACCTGAAGTGTTGCTTTGATTCTTTCATGCACGTTTGAGAAATCCCTTCATCTCTCCTGGCAACCATGCAGAATGGTTGTGATGGCTTCCTGCAGGCGTTGTCTGAAAGAACAGGAGCTTCTTAAAGAGACAGAGACCTAATTTCAACGTCTTACATTGGAAAGTCTAATTTCACCATTTCACCAAGTCACATTTACACCATTTTTATATCTGAAGAAACACTGAAAAAAACAGCTGATCCAACATAAAAATGGTTAAGTTGTTCCTATTAATCAAATTAAGTTTATCTAAGTAAATATATTAAGTTTAATAATTTGTCAAGTTAAACAAATGTAAATAAATTAAGGTTGACAAACTTCATTTTACATGTAACAAATTAACTCAGTTTTAATAAGTCAAAGCACCATTTTCTTTTGTCAGTGTGACACTTGATTGTGATATAAAATGACACTGTGTGAAGAATATCGAGTATGTTAATAACAGAAAAATTAAGTTGAAGGAAATAAAACGAAATAATAAAATAGAGAATACATGAAAATAGAATATATTGAAATTAGTATTTAAAAAATATATCCCAGACTATTTCCTAGATTGTGCAAAACTCTAACAAATGGCTATTAATAATTGGCAATTTATTTCAAATTTCACCTCAGACTGTCAAGTTAAAGTGTCAAACTAGATTGAATGGTCCAGCTCATGGAAAATAAATCATTCAACAGAGAATTCGCTTTTTTTTTTCTTTATTTCTCTTTTTGTTCTCTCTCTCTTCTTGATTTCAAATTCAAGGTGATCAAGGCGGAGGCGCGCACTGATGCAAATTTTTACCCCCACCACCACCGCTGCTGCTGCTGGCGCCGTGAACGCGCTCCATCGCTGTCATCAGTACAACATCAGCATCTTCCGGGGGGCGCGCGGAAAACCGCGAGGAGGAGGACAACGGAGAGAGAGAGAAAGAGAGAGAGAGAGAGAGAGAGAGAGAGAGAGAGAAAGAGAGAGAGAGCAGACATACTGGTTAAAGGCTACGACAAAAAAAAAAAACCATGATGATAATGGAGTCAAGGCGGTGGAGGATGTCGGATTTACGGGAAAGGACTGTTGAAATTTGACAGAGAGCTCGCGTCAAAGAGAGCGTTTCATTTTTGATTTTCCACCTTCTTCTTCTTCTTTCTTTGGTTTCCACACGCTTGCGTGGACGCTGGAGAAGCGAAGGGCAGAGGAACAGAAGCTTCCTTCCCCACGAATGCCTCGGAAGGTAGAAACGGGCTCCACCGCTGGCGCCACAGGCACCATCTCATCCCCCGGATGGTGATAAAGGACATCCCGAAGAAAAGCTCCGGACTGATGGATGAGGAGGAACATCAGCTTTAGCCCCCCACACCCACCCCCACCATCCACCTGACGATTGGGAAAGGAAATAAGTCCTATTCTGATGGATTTTCTTGATATTTTTTCCTTTCTTTTCTATTTTTTATTTTTTTTTGTTAATCATTTATGGTGTAGCCCCAAGGAAAAAGCAGCAATGTTGAATCACTGGTGTTGGTAAATTATTCATCAGAGGTAGAAGTAGGCTATGATTTTCTATTGCTTTCATGTAGCATTCTTTGCATTTCATATATATTTTTTGTAACATATTGTCGTCTAGGGGTCATATACATATTTTCAGGTCCCATGATTTTTTAGGCCCATTCCAGAGAGAGGAAGAGGGAGAGAGAGAGAAAGCCAAAGCGGAGGGAAAATCTTAGCGCAAAGAGAGCTTTGGGATATTTATGTGTCAAATCTGTGTGGTGGGGTTCCTACAAAATCATATTATTGTCCTTGTGAGAGTAAAGAGAGACAGATTAAAGGTGTAAAAGACGGGGGGAAACAGCAAACATGTTGCCTTCCCAAGAAGCCTCCAAGATCTACCATGACAACTACATGCGCAACTCCCGGGCCATCGGGGTTCTGTGGGCCATCTTCACCATCTGCTTCGCCATCGTCAACGTGGTGGTGTTCATCCAGCCCTACTGGATTGGCGACAGCGTCAAGACGCCGCACATCGGCCACTTCGGCCTTTTTCACTACTGCGTGGGCAGCGTGCAGGCGTCCAGCCGGGACCTCACCTGCGTGGGCAGCTTCTCCGACTTCGGCTCCATCCCGTCGGGAGCCTTCAAGGCCGCCTCGGTGTTCGTGCTCCTGTCCATGGTGCTGATCCTCAGCTGCATCGCCTGCATGGCGCTCTTCTTCTTCTGCAACACCTCCACCGTTTACAAGACCTGTGCCTGGATGCAGCTGCTGTGCGGTAGGTTGGCATTTCTTGGCTTTATATATATATATATATATATATATATATATATATATATATATATATATATATATATATATATATATATATATATATATATATATATATATATATATATATATACACACACTCATATGCACATATTCATATAGTGTGTATATAAACACACTCTATGAATATATATAAGTATATATTCATAGAGTGTGCATTGATCGTTATGGGGTCTAAATGTGCATACTTTCTTTTTTTAAACTAATGAAGGGACAGAACTGCAGCTGGAACAAGATAAACACTTTCTCTCCACCTCGCCGCGTCCTTGAACATACCTGCATCTTGTCTTGTCTCCTCTCTTCCAAGACTTATGCCTGGAAGAGAGGCACAAGTCTTGAACAAGGAATTTAAAAATATCTAGTGGATAAAAGAGGGCAGTGAAATTATGTATAGTGTAGTCTCTCCAATGGTATTTTTGCATCACTTATGTTGGACATAGACCTGAACAAATAAATAATACGTTTGAAGGTTTTTGGCGAAAAGAACTAAATCTCGATGTCTGAGACACACATGTTTGAAAAATAAAATTGTTTGCTTTTCTTGACGTGTTTGGAAGAAAATGTTTCCAAAGTACATAAATCATGAGTGATATATTCAACATTTTGGTGATTTAAAGTTATGCATTTCATACGTATGGGCTATATGCCACCTACAGGAGCGCCAAGAGAAAGGGGGCGCCACAACATGGAGGAATTATTTCTAGTGGAGTTGCCAGTAATGAGTCTGAATGCACCTCAGAAATGATTTCCTGATGCAATAGATTTCCCATAAATGCATGCATTAAAGATGAGATTGTTTGGCATGACGGTGATTTCAATTCATAGCTATATCTTCAATGTTGTTTTAAAAAAATGTGTTTTGAAAAAAGATTCAAATTGTGTCATAGGGTTTTATTGATGGAATTCCCATAAACACATGCAATGAAATTTGATTTCTGGCATTATGAGATAAAAGAGATGTGATACTCAGAGATACATGTTTAAAAATTGATTTGTGTGTTGTATTGTTATAGAGTCAGTCATTTTGAAAATAAATGTCAAAATTGCTACATTTTGTATTATTGGGTGTCACATGTGCTCAAATCAAACAATATGTTTGGCATGACAGACTTAAGCATATAGAAGTCTCAGAAAGAAGATCAAAAATCACATTCAGCATTACAGATTAAAATTTCCAACACCAGTTTCACTAATATAGCACCAGGAACATCATGTGATTTCCATTTTGCATCTGTGTGAAGTCTGCTGGAGACCGTTTGTACATATTCCTATTTCTTGACTCTTAATTAGACTGTTAGGATATTCCCTGAGTAGGTGCGTTTTAAATGCTTCCTGTAGCAGAGCCTGAGCTTCCCGCTAGCCACCCACACCTCATCATTTTACCATTGATATTCTGCAGATACTCCACTGCATCTCCAAAGTAAGCAGCAGCAGGAGGATCATTGCTTTGTGCTGATGAAATGCAAATGGCATCCATCCCTTCATTTAAATACCCATCCGTCAGTCCGTCTGCATTTTTCGTATCCACGCAGGGATGTGAAGTGTGAAGTCCCTGCGATGGCGGCTGCTATTTCAAGGATGATTCCGGGTCGATTGGATTACTGTTTTCAGGGAGGTTGTGGTTTATTTTTTTTTCTCTCCCTCTCTCTCTATCTCTTTTTCTCCCACCCCTCTGGGTATAGATTACAGTTTG
The DNA here is from genome assembly GCF_027474105.1 of Poeciliopsis prolifica. NCBI lineage: Eukaryota > Metazoa > Chordata > Actinopteri > Cyprinodontiformes > Poeciliidae > Poeciliopsis > Poeciliopsis prolifica. Next base: position 1,811,591 of record NW_026562402.1, read on the forward strand.
TAGAGAGATTATTGAGGACAAAGTGAGGCTCCCAGAACACACGCGGGACACAGAGCGGGAGCGCCTTTCGTTGGGCGAGAGGAAGAAGGTTGATGATGAGAAAAGAAAAAAAAAATGGACATTTTGATAGCTCATCTCATATCACTGCAGATAGCACAGTGGGGCTTTGCTGGTGCTGCTGGAAGCCAAAAAAAAATGGCATAATTGAGCAACAGATGAACACAGGATAATTAATTAGATTTTTTTTTTTTTTTTTTTTTGCCGATTTGTGAAAGGAATATTCCACAAAATGAAGCCGATGTGTCGTCCGGAGTGAAAGGTTGGGAGACAAACATTCTGGAGCGAGGTTTTCATAACCTGATTGGTGTGATAAATAGGCCAGGCAGAAAAGCGTGGGTGTCAGTGTTCTGTACAGAAACAGTCAGCATACTGAATAAGAGGGAGAGAGAGATCAGCACTTTTTTTCCTTCTGTATTGTTCTTTTCCTTATCCTCATCTGCCCACTCTGTCCTCCGTTCTGCCGAGTGTGTTGAAAGAGGTTTTGTTGCTCTACAATCAGCACAAATCAGCAGGACAGCAGAGGTAGAGATTTTTTTCTCTGTATTTGCCTAAATGATCATGAGTTAGTAGGAAATACAAATTCTACACAAACCTTCAAAGTAAATGAAATCAGAGACGGAATGTGACAAATACCCACATCCTGAGAATATTTGGTGAATTTCTTGAATTTGACTAATTTTTGTTTTCTGTCCCCAAAACATCAGATCGAATTCAAAAAGGAGGTGAAATTACTGTCATATCTGTTTGTCTTTCAAAAAACAAAATTCTGGCCTTGATTCTGTTTTGTGACAGACTAAAGTTGTTTTCACACATGATAGTCCGGTAGACTCAGTACAACAGGGGACCAAAATTTCAATGTTTATTATATTTTCAGCTGGTACTTTCATTCTGAATTGTGTCAAACAATTCACACAAGTTGGAAAACCTGTTCCTCTCCTCACCTTGGTGTCACCGTACCAAGAATCACTGAAGGAAGTGACATAAAAACTTCATGAGGAGACACTGAGTGCAACTTCCTTCCTTGCAAAATTGAACAGTGTCAGACTTTGTAGGATTTCTGATTTGTCTTTGGTAAAAAGACCACAAGCTATTTCTCTGACTAGAGCTAAACTCCTGTGCTATTTTAGTTGCATTTACCCAGAATGCACTGCGCTGCAGTCACTTTCTACGTTTGGAGTAGTCTCTGGTTTGCTTGCATCTACACATGCATTCACCAGAGTTCACTTCAACCTAACCAAGACCTAAATTCTTAAGCAGATCAGTTTGCTTTTCTGGTCTGCATAAGAGTTTGATGGCGCATTTACACTGCACCAAACAAACCAAACTTTCTAAACAAACTGGCTCAAGTTTGAATAACTCTTTAAAGTTTTTTGCTATGAGACTAGCTGCACCTGCGACAGACTGGCGACCTGTCCAGGGTGTACCCTGCCTCTTGCCCGAAACGTTGGTTGGAGATGGGCACCAGCACCCCTGTGGACCCTGCTAGGGACAAGCGGATCCATCCATTAGAAAATGAATGCGCGGTAACTCTGACTAAATAATTACATAGATTTTAACCAATTAAAACGTTTTTCAGCTTTTATTTTTAACATACCAGTAGCATGCAAATACAACGAGTCCAGCCGGACTATTATAATTTTGCATATAAAATTTCCGCTTTGCTGTTTTATAAGCTTTCAGCTGAATAAAATTTGTTCAAGTTTTGGTTTCCGACTATCAAGAATTCTTCAAGTATTTGGACCTTTATATTCATGCTACTTCACACCATTCATACTTTCTCATTCTCTCACATAAAATTCCAATACGCAGGACTATGCTTTATTCTATTAATGTTACAAAGTGTGAAAAAAATCCAATGAGCATTGTCGTGAAAAAAAAAAAAAAAAACTATTTCCAAGCACTGTTCAGGAACAATCACTCAATCAGGTCTATTCATATATTGTGCACAATACAGAGAGCTTGTAGGACAATCAGTAAATGAAGCAAGTCTGGAAGCAAAAGCCCCCCATGCCGTCCCTACACGTAAGCTTTATACAAAGATGAAGGATCCAAAACATGGGAAATGTTTCAGGTTCCCAGGCAGCTGTGGGAAACGACTTCCAACCTCGTACATGTAACCCAAATAGGTTTAACTACGGAGGGAATACACAGGGATGTAGAATAAACATGTAACAAAACAACTAACTGATGGGACCTTAATATAATAAATACTTTTGCAGTGCACTGTGTATCCTAGTTTGGACATCAGTACTGAAGCTACATTTCTGATGGGGTAATTTTGGAAACAACTGTTTTAATCTCTTTACAACTTAATCTATTGAATTGTGGAGCACAAGTGTGTAAACAGGAGTTTTAAAAAAGAGTAAAAACAGAGAAGCGATACAAGAAGCAAGGGTTTAACTTTGAGTTACAAGTTGGCGGGACGAGAAGGAGCGGGAGGAGAAGGGGTGCTGGTGCACCCAGTTACTGGAAGAACTTTTAATGAATTTTTTTGTGCTAAGAATAATGCCAAAACTTACATGTGAATGCCTTATAACTTTATTAACTTTAAGGTCACAGGGTGTGACTAGTTTGCCAGGGCAACCACTAAACAATCCCGGGAGCACAGAGCAAAGATTACGTCCAAGTGCATCAAGAATGAAAACTAAAGACACAAAACCTTGAAAACACCAAACAGAACATTCAAAAACATTCAAATATGTTTTTGAATTTTCATTTCGCGATCAATAGGAAGGAACACTCACAGTGGGTGATTAGAAAATGGAGGTTGCATTATTTTTATGTTCATTTAACCGAAATACTCTGAATTGCGCATAAACGTTAAGCTGGCATAGCTAACCTACACCTCACTTTCTTTATATATACAGTTTTAATCAAATCTTTTTACTGATGTGATTCCTTTGAACCTTGTTTTCTTGCTGCTGTAGTCTTCACAATTAATATCAAAACTTTGCGTCCCTTTTTCAGATTCTTTGCTTGATTGTGTCATTTCCCCACCACTGATATTCTCTAGTGAAATTTTAAAAAGTCTCATTCAATTTTGAATGTTTCTAGCTTATGACATCACATTTCTTTAGGACCAACAGCCTTTGTTTGGGAGAGACGGATCATCTGATAATTACTATGGAGGTCTGGTGTATGTCAAGGTTACTATAGTTAATTAAAATTAACCAGATAACAAGAACAGAAATTGAGAAAACATTTTCGTTAATACAAATAAAACTGGTAATTACAACTAACTACAACTAAATAGAACTATAGTGTGTGTTTATAAAGCTAAATAAAACATACTGAACTTACACATATAACATTCTACTTTTTTGTCTTTATGAATTTATTTTTTGAACTTTTGTGAAATTGATTCCACACAGGAAGTTTGACGACAACTTTCAGCAAATTACTGGCGGCACTCATGCTGGTCTGCAAAACGGCGACCAGAAATGCTGGGAGAAAACGCCCGAGTCAGTCAGTTGTTCAACAATAACTGAATACATTTCATGAAAGTGGTATCTTGTGTTGAGTATTCATTGCCTAGTTGATGTAAATATAATAATAGTACAATACTTAGTCAACCAAGGTAAAATGACCACTATTTCTAATAAAAATTCAACTTAACATTTAAGTAATAATTACTTCTAAAAACTATCTATTCCATTGTAGAAACAAATGAAAACTAACTTAATCAGACAAACTAAAAATCACAATGAACTAAAATTAAACTGCAATAAAAACCCCAAATTATTTTGACCCTGGTGCATGCGACAGAAACTAAGAGATCAAACAGGAAGTTTGTTGCCTTATATTGATGCATTCACCTATTGGAACATCGGTGCAGGATGGCGCTTTCATTGGCTAACCTTCCTGTAAAATTCTGGGTGAGTGGCTCACCTCACCACAGAGATTAATGAGACTTATTGGTTTAGTAAAGGTTGAATAAAAGATGAGGACAAACCAGAAGCAGGGCCAAAGTGCTGGGCAGAATTCGGGGCCGTTGCCAGCACAGATTGACACATAGCTTCTTGGCATCCACGAGCTGGAAACAGGCCAAAGTTGTTCTCTATATAAGATGAACTGACCAAAATGTGAATGAGGTTAAAACACTTGAAAATGACTTAAGCATGGCATACATGACTCCCAGCAATACGCTGTGATTTTGCAACCCGTGACGTCAAAATAAAATTCCCAGGAGGAGATGTTGGATCATGTCATGTATATCTTTCTGGAGGATTAGGGTTAGCAGGAGTAGTTTAAAAGATAAACTGTGTACCGTAATGGATTTAAAGGGGCAGTATTATGTACAGTTGAATTGTTTAGCTTTACAGAATATTGTAATGTTATTCCCTCATCAGAAGAGTCACTCACCTCAACATGCTGAATCCCTGGATCAGCTCCAGCTGACAGCACAGTCCACTTTATGTTTAGTCCTGCTTCAAATGAAATTAATAATGTTAATATTTATAATTATTAGACCACTCACAAAACATTTAACTTTTAACTTTTTAAACTTTTTTAGGGGTAAAAGATCACCAAGGTGCATAAAATGTAATTTGGCTAAAAAGGCTGATTCCAATTCATCCAACAAGGTCTGGTGCAACACAGTTTAGCAGACTACGTTGTTTCAGCTCACCCTTTTCTTCACCTCTCTGGTCAAAGCAAAAAACAGCCGTGGGATTGAAGAAGATAACATTTTAAGCAAAAGTGACTAAAATGATCAGGATTAAAAAAAAGAGTACATCAAAGAAACATCCTAGACTGGATTGGACAAAAGGTTAGCTGCTGTTTTTTTTTTTAGAAAGATTCACATAAGTAGACAGGGAGGACATGAAGACCCTTGATGGTATGAAGAAACCGAAGGGAGAATAAGAAACATGACATCTGTAAGATTCTCCTACTCATAGTTAAGTAGTGGAAGGTCAGGTTTAATGTTACACATAGCAGGTATATGCATTTGTATGTTTGAAAATGAGAATTTGTTCTTAATCAACTTATCTGGTTAAATAAAATGGAAAGTGAAATATTCCGCTCCTTCAAGCTTAAAGCAAACAGGAACAATAAATGTTAGCTTTTGTAAGTCCACTTGTGATCAAATTGATGCAATTTTTGTCATGTGTTCACATCAACCAAAGTCGGTTCAACACTTTGGATGAAGCTTGTCGGTGCCTTTATCAAATTATAAAAAATCATCTGTCAGTGAAGCACATCACATCACAGTCCCACACACTTCCTTGTCCGGTTACACATCCAAACCTCTCGACAGACATTCCAGTCAATGCACCAGAAATATCACTGCTGTTAGTCATGCTTTCCCTATATTAAATCCCTTTGTGTTATTGTGATCTTGGGACAATCTTGTCGACTTCCACTGCTGAATAATTTCTAAAATATAGATATCTATGGTGTCCTTTATTACATCTATAATACAGTGCACTGCTTCTTGACATCTATTTTTTTCTTCTGCGCATGCGGGTCACTTTGGGGTCCTAAACCTTTCCCTCAAATGTCTGATTGCAAAATGAAGCATCAAGACCTGCTGTGTGAACACAAGCCAAGATGACAGAGCACTGCTTCTTAAAGACGCCTTCCATCCAATAAAGCTTCAGTTATTGCGAAAAGAAAAAACGGCAAATATTTTTGACTCAAAAGCTAGTTAAGACATGCTCCCACAGTTCTGAATATAAATGATATCTTTTAGCGTCCACTTCTCAACCATAGTGTACTTTACATTGGTCTATCCAAATCCCAATGTAAAACACTGAAGTTTATGCTTATAACATGACAAAATGTTTAGATGTCAATCACATGCCAACACACCAAAGTTAACTAATATCAGACAACTGACTGTGCATGAAGAGTCTTCAGTATGAAAAGGAAAACCAGATATGAACTACATATGCTTAAAAGGGAAGAAACAAACTGAACTCTACTGTGAAGTTGAAAATGCTGAAAAACAAAACGCTGACTCTCTTTGAGGCAATAAAAAAAATCAACAGCTCCCTGCAAATGGGTGGCTTCCTTCCCCAGTTATTTCTCACCTCAATGGGAATGTGAATAATGGGGTCATTTTGCTCTCAGAGCCTCTCAGACATAAAGAGCAAATACAGGGCTGGATTTCCCAAAAGCACCTTGACTCTGTGAAGAACCTTGCTGCTGCCACCTCTGCTCGGGTTTTGATTAATTCAGGAGAAAATGCTCTGGAGCTTTCGGTTAAACTTAAACCAAGCTGGACAAAGATTAATTTTATCCTGAAATCTTTGAGGAACCTAAAATATAAGCAAAAAGTGGGGTTGAGCTTTTTAATCTCGACAGATCCTAAGAGATATTTACCACCTTCCATGTTTTCTAGTGGTTTTCTTCTGTTGCTCAGGCAGATTTGAGGAACTATATCAAAGCTCAATCAGAGGCCGACCATTGCAGCTTGATGGCTTCCGTTCCCCTTCCTCCTCTCCGTCAGCTCACACATCCATCCTTAACGTCTGACCCTGTCTGCTGCAGTATTAAACAGAACTAAGCAGGACATGGGCTAAGGCACAAGAGAGTCGCTGTATCTTGGGAGAATCGACCTGTCAGTGGCTGTTCACTTCCTCTTTGTGCTTCTGTGTGTGTATGTCTGCTTAAAACAGTTGAAATATGGAAATAGCATTGGCAAAGGCATAGTGCAAAAGAAAAAAAATCGGAATATTTGATGGCTTTCTGGGATTTTGGAGGTGTTTATTTTCAGTTTAGTCATTTTTTTTTTTCCTGACTGTTCATTTGCTGGGCTACTTTGTGTAGTTTTGGATGACCAGGGCAGAAGAGGCTTGAGCTTTTCCCACCAGTCAGCTGGTAAAAAGTGGAATACGCCCCGGAGAGGCCGCCCGTCAAATCACAGAGAGAGATGTTAAAGCTGCTGGCACAGCAGCTACATTTTCATTAATCATATAATTGCGCAAATTGAAATGACAAAAATAAATTTGCTCAATGAAAACATGGCAATTTTGAAAACACAAAAAAAGTTTCTTTAATGAAACGTTTTTGAGCTAGGAGAGGTGGTATTTCAGCCATATTGAAATAGCTGTATTTTGCAAAACTGCAATGGAAACACTTTTTTTGCATCACACAAGTCACATGGTGAACTGCCAGATGTTACTACTTTCAAAAATGTCTAAAAAGACGACACAAAATCGTAGGAGGATAATGTTTTCTTTTTTCTTTTGGGACAATATGTGGCATGCTCAACCTGAGCTCTCACAGTATCTCACAGCTCATAAAAGGTTGTGTCATTCCATTGTGTTGAATTCATAACTCCTCTGTAAAATTGATGAATACAGTTTTCCCAAAATGCCACATACGTAGCCTCTTCCAAGTAAAAAGGGTCTGTCGATCCAAAGCCTGAATAAAAAACCAATATGTCCTCTGATGGACGGTAGTTGATGAATGCTGGCGCCTTGGCTGAATTATGAATATATATTGTGCAACTGTTTATTTTTTTATTTTGCTGCCATGATTTTTAATGTCTTTCCGCATGATCAAGCTTATTCACATTTTAATGTCATTTCACATTTAATGGAAACACCCCAATTGTGAAATTGTGTTGTTTTTTACATTTTGGCAGAACATACACAAAGATTTGTGCAAATTTGTAACATAAACACAGCTACTGCTTCCTGTAAGGCCATTGGTGAATCTCAGAGAGAGGTTTACGTGAGTCTAAATGATAAGAAATGTGTTTTTAAGTGAAATATGAAGTTCTGTTTCTTTGTGGAATGTGTGTGTCACTTTTGACAGAACGCTGTGTTTTGGAGTGGAGGGGGCAAGCAATGGCATTAAAATCACGTCTTGGTGTCTTTTCCCATTCTTAATAAACAGTTTATGATCTATCTCTTGCTGCTAAGAGATCATCAGAAAACAGGTTTACAATGGTGTGAAATGACTGAAGAAACTGAGCAGTTTTATGGTTGACTGTTAAACTCAGCTGTTTAAAGTTGGTGACTGTTGCAAGCCTGCTGATCCAAAGTGTCCAGAAAGTTCATCAAAATGCCAAAATAATGTAAGTAGCCTCTTCCAAGCTCAATGAAAACATGGCAATTTTGAAAACACAAAAAAGTTTCTTTAATGAAACGTTTTTGAGCTGGGAGAGGTGGTATTTCAGCCATATTGAAATTAATGTATTTTACAAAACATAAGTTTTTCCCAGAAAGTGTCCAGAAAGCTCATCAACATGCCAAAATAATGTAAGTTATTGATTACTTATTGATTAGAGGCTTCAGTGGAGGAATTGCAACACTATTCACATGAGGTGTGGAGATTATCTTGCCTTCTAATTAAAATTTTTGGTATAATCTCAACATTCATTTATCTTAAAGTGTATTCTTAATTTCAGTTTTAAACACATCAGATGAATGTGAGTATGAATGGCAAAAGCCACAAAAGGAGGTGAGTAATATTTCATATGCAAGCTGTTCACTTATGTTTATCTTTACAAACTGTAATGTCTATCCATGGTTGCAAATAATCTAAACATCTTAGTTAACATAAAAAAACAACAACTTTGGCATCATAATTAAACAGGCAATACATAACTTTTATAAACATTTATAAAAATGCTGTTTTCACATATTTGTCAAAGCAGTCACTATATCCTGACAGGAGAATATGAGTTAATCTGTTGCCTCCCCCTGTGGTCCCACTGCCTTCCATATTAATGTCATCCGCTCAGAAACAACCAATCAGAGCAAGGAGGAGAGTCTTTGCAGGATATTAATGTGTTGCAGCTTTGCTAATGGTAGATAAAAAATTCTAATGTTCCAGGAAAACTGTCAGTTTCTTCCATTCCTGTTTCCCTCCTTCCCTGTGGAGGGAAACAAGCGCTTTAATGTCGCTTCCTTCAAGAGCTGCCGAAGGAAGCGACACTAAAACCTCCTAAAAAGACACGGAGTGCAACGTCCTTACTCGCAAAATGTCAACAAAAATGGAGTGGCATCAGATTTTAGTGGTTGTGAGATTTTGTGGCTGGTAAAAAAAAGAAAAAAAGAAAAACACAAACCATTCCTCCCTCCAGTGCCAGACTTGTGAGTTTGTTTTGCATGCATTTACCCAGAATGCCCAGCATTACTGTCTTTTTCCAGTCCACTTGGCGTTCACATATACATATGAGTTGCAGAAGAGCTCACTTAAACTGAACCAAGACCTTTAAGCAAATCGGACTTCCGTTTGTTTTTTTGTTGTTGTTGTTTTTTTTTCATGTTATTGTGCATTCACACCTCCCCAAAATCAGTCAGACTTTCTAGGCAAAGAGATTGGAGTTTGATGAAAACAAGCTGAACAGTGCTGGTGTAAATGCACTTTAAAACAGAAATTCTTAGTGTTTTAGTGCATTGTATAGATGGTAAAAACCAGATGGGTCATACATAGGAATGGGTGGAACAAAGGGAAATATCTTCCATGCATGCAGACATCATATACCCCTTAATAAGTAGGTGCATTCAGACGTCTGTTCACATCAGTTGGCCCATAAATGGGATTTTACGTGAATTAGGACAAAAACGTACACTTGACGAGGTCAAGATTCAATTATTAATGAGGACTCCTGAAACTTTTCCTCTATATAAAGTGTTAAACTGCACACAAGCGTTCTAATTTTGCCAGACAGATGTGTGTTTCTCTCTCGCTCCCCAGCAGCTCCTGTTAAATCAATGCTGCAGCAGTGGTTGGGCAGAAATGCAGAGCGATGCAGAGGGAAGAGTTTCCCCGGGGGACATCCCCGCCTCCTGCTCTCTCTGAGATTTCTGTCTGCTTTTCTCAAGCAAACGTACATGTTTTAATTATTAGGCAGTTAATAAATAATTCCAAAGTCACTAGGGTGCTTCTAAAAATATCCCCACAGCTAAATAATGGATTCCTTTGACCCCTCTCTTCATTGTTACTTAGTCTGAATATGTGTGTCTGTGGACCACATGAGAGACAAAAAGAGAAATATGAGACAAAACAGAAATCATTTATTTTACAGTTCCTCATCCTTGCTCTATCACAGTTTATAAATTCTTTTTAATATCTCATAATCCCAAACTTATCCGTGATTTCTATTTTTAAATAAAAGAAGAAAGTTTTGGTGTTGATATTCTGAAGAAGGATTTTGAACAGACTGTATTAAAACAATACCTCAAACGAAAATATCATGAATTAAAGTGCACAAAAAGAACAAATTAGAACTAATGTGGCAGAGCGAATCCAACATCGTGCTACCACTAGCAGAAGCGTCACAAAAAACATTTTTTTCAGATGAAGATGTTACACATGGATGTAATAAACAGAAAGTAGAGGATTCAAACCACCATGGACCGCTGTCCAGCATTGTGTGGTCTGCCTGACCACTGCTGCAGCATTGATTTAACTAAACTTTCAGCTCTCAGAGCTGGAAGTTTGGACTTGGACTTTTTTCAGAATGAATTTAGTCATTTTATTGAAAATGAATAAAATTCTCACCTGTCAGTCAATGGGTGGCAGGTGATTTTTCTGAGGGACAAATTTTCCTCAGAAAATTTGTCCCCTGGATGCAACTTCCTTCTTATTCATTTGAGGAAAGAGACATGAGGGAGGAAAGTGGAAAACCAATATTCCATTTGTTTACCTTTATCTTTCCTTTATCATTCCACACATTAAGACTTCATCGTTATCTCTGGACAGTCATCAACATTTATTTAATAAATATCAAAATTTCAAAACCACACAACACATTTACACTTGGAGCAAGAAGGAGAGAAAAGCTGTAACGACGTATCAAAAGAGGCAGAGATCAGTGCCAAGTGAGCCGGTGAACCCTGGCAGCAAAGCATCTTGCAAAGAGCGCCGTCAGCAATCTACAGTCTCAAAAGAATCTTCCTCCTTCCCTCCATCATCACAATACACACAAACACTCTAAAGGCTCAACATATTAGCAAGCAGGGCGTCCATTAGCTGGATGAGCCGAGGTCCAGACACAGAGGCACATAGAAAGAGGAGATCAGCTTTACGACTTTATGGCCATCTCTTAATGCACTTGTGTTCACACCTCTGTACTCCAGAGATCTGTGTTGGACTTCGAACTCAACTAGAAGCTTTTAAAGTAGGACAAAACAAAATGAAGGAAATTAGCGTGAAGCATTTTTGACAGTTTTACAACTTTTTTTTTCATGTATATGTAATGTACATGAATATATCTAAGTAAGATATATTCTTACTTAGAATATAAGTAAGAATAGGTTGACATCTCCAAAATATCTACCTGCATCCTAGAGATCCAGTTTGACATAAACATATATGTTGTTTGCAAAAAATGTGTTACTAGAAGACATTGAACTTATCACCAGTGAGTTGGGGGCGTGGCCAGTACTAATTTATTTCGATTGTGGTCCGACAACAGTTCATTCAGTATGGACTCATAACAGGCAGAACTGATCAGACTAAGCTCTTATTGTAAAAAAAAACAACAGTTTAATGAGCAGGTTTTGTATAGGCCATAGACCTATCCTAACCTGTTAAAAGGCACATAACGGGTCGTTTTTAAAAAAATATCACCTTCTACACAAAATTACCTTTATCTTTTAAAAATCTGCAAAATTTAAAAGTATTTTTTTTTTATTCTTTCAAGCTTCTTTTTAATGGCATTTCCTGTTTAAGTTCTTTTCTGTGACAGTCATTGCAAGTCATTTCTTCTCGTCTCGTCTGACACAGTGAACATGTTAGGAATAACAGTAATGTAGGCTGAAGCTGGCCCGGCCCGGACCAAAAAAAAGGCCGCCTTAGATGGCGTCACAGCGAACACAGAGTCAAGATGCTCAGAAGAAGTAGTGTGAAGCCTCCTTCACGCTCACACTCACACACACAGGACACTCGCTGTATTTTTAGAAGCGTTACATAATATTTGTGACGTTTTGTTTTAAGAAAAAAAAAATGTGTGAAGACATTTAGATGAAACAGTCTGGCAAAAACTTTTATGTAACCAGTCTATAAATATCACGGAGAAGTTATAAATAAATTAATTCAGTCATTTAGATTAGCGGGACGTCAAGCCTATGTTTCCGACTGTTTTCTTTTTTTTTTTGTTCAGAAAATCAACTAGAAAGAATGAGAAAGGAAGAAGTCATAACGGAGCTAAATTCTCTAAATACACACGTGTTTCCTTCTGGCTCTTTTATTCTTCAGCTCTTCTTCGTCGCTGCTTTTCAATCCACCTTTTGTGTTCAGTCCCTCTGCTTGCGGCCTTTGAAGTTCCTTCCTCCAAGTTCAGGACGCAGAATCTTTAGTAGCAGGAGGAGGGGGAAACCCCCTTCCAGCTTCAAAGGTTTTCTTTTTTTTTCTTGGGTTGAGGGAAAGTGGAGGTTATTTTTATCCATGTGGTGCCCACTTGAATATTTTGAGGTGGAGAAATAAGACAGAAAGCACAGGAGAGATCGTATCAGGTGGCCGTTCCCACAACCAAACAAGCAAGATTTTATAACCCCATCATACTATAGACAGAGTTATAAATTTGAGCACTGTGGCTCATCTCAAATATAACAGCAATGACCCAATGTTATTATTTAGACTTGCTTTATGCAACCCAAATGCTAAAGTATTTCTAAAAGTGAAACCAGTTTAAAGTGATGACTCTCATTTTGCAGTACTGTCATCAATGCACAGCACATCACTTTTACAGTAAGGATGTGTTCACACCAGCCCGGTCTGGTCCAGCTTAACCAAACGGCAGTTCGTTTTGTCTCAAAAGTCTGGTTCGTTTGGGGAGGCACAAATAGATAATTGGACTCTGATGAGGACCAAAAAAGCAAAGCATTCTGGGTAAAAACAACCAAAACAAAAATGCAATGCTATCACTAATAGGAGAAATGACATTGGGCTTTAGCAAAGGCAAAAATGAAATCCGATTACCGCTAAAATTTGATGTCACTCATTCTTACTTGAATTTTGTAAACAAAAAAAAAATCTTTTTTGATCAATTTTTCTGTTTAAGTCTACATTTTCTAATGCCATACATTGATGTAAACATGCCCACTGAGGCTGAGCATTATTGTTTCCTAGTAGAGACAGGAGAGCAACATATCAGGTCTTTTTTGTAGAGTCGCCAAATAGAGAGCAGGCCAACGGAAACTAAATCCTCTGTTCTGATCATGACAAAATAGAACATTGTGGCCTGAAATCCAAAAGTCATGTCTGGATATAAACAGGGCGTAATCGTGATCTCTCTAACACCCTCTTTACTGTGAACTTTACTAGTGAATAAGTTGACAGCAGCTAAACGCAGAGGTATGAAGTGCATTGGAGCTCAAACTAAGTTGACAATTCATCTTCTGACCTGATACTGACATAAAGAATTCAGCCAAGGTAAAAAAGGAATTTGTGAGTTTTCTCCAGAGGCTGATAAAACTTGAGAGGAATTTACAAAACATAGTTGTGTCATTAGACTGTGCAAAAATGCTTCAGCAACATTTTAAAACCATGAAGACACTGGATTAACAACCTTTTGGTAATAATAATAAAAAAAAATTAAAATTAAAATGCAAGTCTTTCTAAAGGTGCTGTAAGATGTAAAATCTACTTTTTTGAGCTTTACATCATGATGATTTCTGCCTCATCAAAAACATGCCCGGGTTGTTGCTTTGATTCCTTCATGCATGTTTGAGAAATCCTTTAATATCCATGGCAACCATTCAGCTGTGCAAAATGCCTTGGTTGACCGAGCCCTGCCTTCGAGATGAAGCTCTTCCTCAGACCTGCAGTTGTCAAGCTTCCATCTCACAGAGCATCCCTCCCCTGTGACTGCCCCACCCAGCTCCTTCAGACTAGCCTGCAGCAATTAGCAAATAGCTGATGGAACTACGCATCTGCTGAGCTCATTATAGGACATACTTCTTAGCAAAATGCTGGTAAAAATATTGTTAAAGGGTTAATAGAGGAGCAATGCTTTGATGACTTCCTGAAGATGGAGTGTCAGAAAGAGCAGGAGATTTTAAAGAGACAGAGTCCCAATTTCAAGGCATTGAATTACAAAGTCAAATTTATTTTAAATCTAACTTGATATAAAGCATTTTATAAATCAACTTAAGGTATAGCACTTAAGTTGTTCTATAAAATGTCTCTATGTGCCTGGAAAACACATCATATTTCCATTTCAAATCAGTTTTTGCTGTAATATGTTCTGTGTTTAGATCTTTGCAGAAGAACAACACTTAAATCCATTTTAGAATGAGTCTGTAATGTAATAAAATGAAAAAAAAATAGATGTGTGAATATTGTCTGGTGATGGTGTAGTTACAATTGTCAGTGTGAACGTTCTGAGCGTTGCAGTTTTCACATACTGTAATGAGACTGTAATTACTTTAGATTTGAGTATTAGTGCAGACAGAGACCCTGAATGCAACAGATATCTCCCCGCTCTCTCAGCGTAATTTGCGCTCATGAACACGTGTAATTGCAGCTTCTACAGCTTGGACTAATTGAACCCCATAAATAACTGCTACCACAATGGGAAATAACCAGTAAATGAGTTGCCATCAGGCTGAAACATTTAAACCACCAACTCCCTTTTTGTGCGTGCCTGCGTGTGTGTGTATGTGTGTGTGTAGTTCTGGAACAATAAAAACTTTGGATGAGCTTGATGCCAGGAGGAGGTACATCCATCAAAAATCCATAAAACATGTTACCTGATGCTCATTACCACGCTAATGATTTTATCTTCACTCATCATGGCTAATATCCCGCATAAAGGTCATAAAAAGGAGCTAATAACGCGATGATTTCCCATGATAGCGGCTTCCTTTGCTCTCCCTCTCTCTCATTACTTACTGTATTATCGTCGTTATATTCTCTCATTATAATCATATTGTCAGAGCGGCAGGCGCAGTTTGAAACGGTGTACATCCCAGCCTAAAATAGGACTCCTTGTGTTTGTATGTTTACACAGAGAGGTGGTGACTAATCTCATATCCTCCTTCATCTGTTGCCATGAGTTCACCGCCCACCATTTTCTCATTATGGCTTGCCAGTATGTTAAAAAAAAAACAGGTTCAGTGGGAATCACCAATATTAGATAGTAGAGGCGTATGATTAATCAACTTCACTTTTATAGCCAGAATTCCCACCTATAGGACATACTGAGAGGTTTGAAGATGCTCTCATAATAGAACAAATATCTGAATCAATGTCCCTCAGGAAACGGCATTTCAACCACCTGCTTTCTGTAGACATCAAGAAGCTTCTGACATATGAAGAGATTGTAGGTGAAAACCTACAATCTCTTCTGATCAAAAATAAGAGCTGGTTTAACTGGCTTGGTTTCATTTCATAGACTGCACTGCTAAGAGTAGTTCACAAATTTTAAGTTGATGTCTGAACCGTATGAGAAGCTTTACCTATTCCAAGACTACTGTTATCTGCATTTTTATTTCCCACATAATTGTGAAAATTGGAATTTCCAAAACTAATTTGGTGAGCAGAAACACGCTAACATCTGTATTTTGCATAACTGCAAAGGAAACACTTTTTTTTGCATTACTCAAGTCAGATGATCAACAATCGTTTTTTATTCCTGGTGTAAAACACAAAAGCAACAGGGTAATGGCAGGAGGATGATGGCGTGGCATGTTTGTTAACAATAAGACTAGTCACATGATTTTAATTGCATTTCTTATTTAATGCAAACACTGAAATTGTGAAACTGTGTCTTTTGGACTTTCACAATGTTTGTGTCCAGAATGTGTGGGCTCTGCAGAGATGTTATCTCTCCTTTTCTTGACCCTGGTTTTGAATAGAGGACAGATCAGCCCCAGTGATCCTCTCTGCAGATCTGGCTGCTGATTACAGTTTTTTCCTGTCCTGTTTCAGGATGAGCCAAACCACACATTGATGGTCAAACAAAGCACATTTTGTTTTCAGTCCAACAAACAGCACAGCAGGTCGCAGCTCCTGTGCTGGTCACAGCAGCACAGGAGCTGCTGATTGTGCTCCCCAAGTTGTCACAGGAAGTCCAGACCTTCTTCTGAACACTGTCTATGTTTGAGGAGACCGTCTGAGGTCCTGAGATTAGATGGTTCCTAGAAACGTCAGGTTGGGGATGATGAGTGGAGGTAGTGTGGAGGGTGTTGTCTGGAGGACTACTAACATCGCTACCTCTGATGTTGCTAAACTATAAGATATTGGAAGAAAGTTCTGTTCAACAAATTGGGTCTCTGGGTGACCTTGTGGTGCATTTAAATTTTCTCGGAAACCACAGCGCTGGGCTCGGAGTGACTTCATCACCAAGTTAAGCTAGGTTGGACAGCACTGAACAATTTGTTTTGGTGCTAGGCACCACCAATCAACAAACCTATAATACTGTCCTTCAAATTTCACATGTTCCATCAATAAAGGACATTCTCACAAATTAAGGTTCTACAATGTGTGGCAGGGGGTTAAAATAATAATAACATGAATTAGTGTGGTAAAAAACAGCTTCTTGTTCTATGCTGTGCTTCATCTGGAGTGTCTGAACTCTCAGCGATTGAGAAAGGATTCCTTTTTGAAGATGTGGACTCTGTTGCGGTTTGGAATTTTACCCAATCGCGACAGTTCACCTGTGACGTGTGCAACATGTCAGTTTGATAAAATTTCCTGTGATGTAAACAATGTTTTTGTTCACTTCCTGCACTGCAATTGCTAAAACTACAGGAAGAATATATTTGAAACAGCTGAGCTCCACACATCGCCCGTTAAATGGAAGGGAAGCACTAAACCTCTGACTTGGCAAAATTTGAGTGACTTTTTTTGTGTATCACAAAAGGTACTGCAGGTGGAAAACACTTCACTCTTCTGAAAGGAATATCTACTATGCATGTCCCCTCTCTCTGTGTGCCCACTGTTTAACTTACAGTCCCTCTAAGGCACACAGTGATGACTGCTAGTTAAACAGATTTGGTGAGGACAGAATAAGGCTAAATCAGCTCCCTTGGTGATGCACACTTTGATGAATGAGCAGGTGCAAAGTATGGATTGCCCTCTCTGTTGTAGCGTTGAGAATGCATACATTCATTTCCCTGAAGGGCTTTACAGTGTGTGCTGTCAACACTTTGATTCTGCATGTGATCTATTTCTCTGTTTTTCACGCCGTAAGCCTTCCTGCATCATTCTTTCTCTTTGTCCTGCTTACCTGTATGCTGGCTCCTGCTAGCTAATGGTTATTACGGGTATCCGTTCGGAAATATGTGTTAATAGTGTCTTGCAAGCTAATGCTCCAAAGTGTGGAGCATTAGCAAATGCCCCATTTGCTGCAGTTGGGCTATTACAAGAATTGAAAAGGACTGTACATTTAACAATACACACTCTTGAAGCAGAAGCTGCATTTCCATCAACCATATAATTGTGCAAATTGAAATTACAAAAATAAATTTGCTTAATCGAAGCATGCCAATTTGAAAAAAAATAATAATTTTTGATTAAAGAAAAATTGCAATAGAATGAGGTGGTGTTGTTTTCTTTGTATCGCACAATTCAGATTATCAATGACCAGATGTTACCACTAGCAAAAACACTGAAGAAGACAACAGGAAGTAGTAATAGCATGGTGGCTTTTCTTTGTTTTTGCGGGCTCCACCAGAGCTCTGACAGCATCACACAGTTCATTTAACGTTCCAATGTGTTAAATGTATAGCACTTCTGTAAAATTAGTAACTACAATTTCCCCAAAACACATAGCTACTCCTAAGAATAAGGGACTTGTCACTCCAAAGTCTGAAAAGACGCCGGCGCTTTCTCTGATGGACAGTAGATGATGAACGCTAGTGACATGTCTGAATAATGAATATATTTCATGTAGTTTTTTGTATCCATCGACTTTTAATGACTTATTGCATGATCAAGCTTAACGTCTGATTTTAATTTGAGATCTTGTTTAATGGAAACATCACAATTGTGAAATTGTGCTTTTTCAACAGTAGCAGAAAATAGACAAAGATTTGTGCACAATTGTAATCCTTGCTCCCAAGTTAATGTAGGATATGTTCTCTCCCTTTTCCCCGCTCAGGAGTGTGCCTGGTGCTGGGTTGCATGATCTTCCCCGACGGCTGGGATGCAGAAGTGATCCGGGATATGTGTGGGGAGCATTCAGGGAAATACTCTCTGGGTGACTGCTCAGTACGCTGGGCCTACATGCTGGCCATCATGGGCATCCTGGACGCCCTCATCCTCTCCTTCCTGGCCTTCGTCCTGGGAAACCGGCAGACAGACTTCTATCTGGATGATCTGCAGACAGACAACAAAGGTGGGTAAAGGTCGACTCAAACATGAGAATCAGTTTTCCTTAACAGTCTTTGTATTTTATCAGCAAGTTGAGGTCAGCACTGGCATTAATGAAACACTGTGTGTGGTTGTTTGCTGATATAAATGAGTGGCGAAAGAAATAACATCCGTGAAAGATTTCTGTGATCCAGCAAAGAAACAATGACAAAATAAAAGAGAGGAAAAAGGAAGTAAAAACAAAAATGGGCAAAGACAGAATAAAAGAAAGTAAATGGGGAAAAAAAGAAATAAACAACATAGCAAAGAAAAAGAAACAAAGCACAAAAGAAAAGAAAAAAGAACAAAACAAATGAAAGAAAGAAAAAAGAGACAGAAATAAATTTCCCCAAAGATGAGAAAGAAAGAAGAAAGAGACAAAGTTGTTGTCAGACAGAAGAAAGTATGGTAAGAATCTTTCTATTAAGAGTATAGAAATATCTTCAATGCTATTTACTATTCTGACTTTTTTTTAATGTAAACCAAGAAATATATGGCTAAAAGCAAAAATGTATCTTCAAGAATCCTTTACATTCTTTCAGAAAAGGTGATTAAATGATTTATTTGACCACAATTTGTTGAAATATATTTGTGGTTTTCAAGGTATTTCGGTTTATTTCATGTCTCACCAGAAATAGAATATGCAAAGAGAATTTATGTTCAGCTCATTCATGCCGTATTTCTGTCGAATTATATGTTGAAACATAATGTAACTTTTCTATGCTGTCAATCTTTCAGTCTTTTAATTTTCATAGTTTTTGAGGTGGTTGATTTTAGCTTGTCTCTATCCACGACTTGCACACAACAAACATCTTCTGCAAAGATATTCAAGTCGATGAAAAATGGGGAGTTAAAATTGAATTTGTGCAGGAAGCCCAACGTGGTCTTTGCAATGGTTGAACATTCACAACACTTTTATATCAAATCTATGCATTACTCTAAAGTAAAATTGAGTTTGGACCCTAAACTCCCTGTTTGTTTACTCAGTATTTTCCACATATTGAAAATCTGTCAGTGGCAAAGATTGATAATCTTATTGAAAAATACAAATATGTTGGAAAAGAGAGTCAGTAAAGCTTTAGATCAACACCTGTGGCAGTGACATAGAGTGTGGAAAATATAAGTAGAATTAAATTAAAAATGTAAAACATATCCAGTGGGGATATTATATCCTGGAAACAGGCTTTGATACTACTGAGCATAAGATGATGCTACAAAACTTGAAAGATACGAGTGGAAAAGAAACAAACCAGTTAAAAAATGATCTTTGTATTAAACAACAATTTGTAGCGATTGGTCAGTCAGAATCTGAAGCTTTACTTGTTGTGTCTCACAAGGCTCAGTTTTCGGTCCCGGACACTTCATTAGGTACATCAGTGATAAATGTAGAGTAAATGTATATAAACGTGCTGACGTTAGTTGTGTTTGCAGATCATACAACCTTATTTCTTATGGGGAAGAAGACAGACATTATATTTACGTGGACAAATTCAGTAAGCCCAGAGGTTGGTTTCATCAAAAGTGTAACTGTTAAAATTATATTTATATAGTTTGAAAATTGAGAAATTAATGAAAATGCAAAATTGGACATTTATATGATCGTCATTGAAAGAGAGTTTAAAATCTATTTTTTGGGTGCAATTTTGGGATCAACCAACTTTTTGAAAATGTGAGAAATGAGAGTCATAGGGATTCTGGGGAAAGACAAACCACACAGTGTCAGCACATTGGTGATATGAAGGTATAATAATAATATATGTATTATTTAAAAAATATACAGTCAGTGTATAAAGCTCATAGAAAATATTCTCCCTGCTTAACTACATTGATATCTATCTTGATAAATCCAATGAGACCAAGATCCATTTAAAACTTTTAACTCCTCTCCTTCAGGCTGGTTTTAAACATTACCTAAATCAATATACCGTACTTGCAATTGACGGTTTAAAGATAACTAACTTACAGTGTCATGAGGTGCTTTTAAATTTGCACCCCTAGCATTTTAGGTAAAAAAGGAAGAAAAAAAAAAGATTCTTTATTTAAAAGTAGCCTGAAAAGGTAAAATTTTCCAACTTTTCTAATTTCTTGATCCTAAACTGAGCCCATTACTATTACCATGAGTGAGATTTGCTTAGTACAGAATGAATACACTTCAATCTGACCTCTGTATCTCCAGCCAAATTGCTCTCAGTGCTGAATCTAAGAGTGAAGGGAGAGTCCTCTGGGAGCTTTCTGACAGTTTGCATGATATTGCATCAGGGTAGGCCAATCACATTGTTCTATGCTCTAAGAAGAAAGGGGAAGAGGAGGAAAGGAAGAGCGCTGTGGAAGGGCACAGGCAGGAGATATTATTTTTGAACAATAAAAGTCTTCTTATATAAGGATTTTGTGTTTGATCTGACTCCAAAAACCCAAAGTGCATCATCACAAAACAAAGATCAGCGTTTTTAACAAAACGGGGGGGAGAGGCGGAATGGGTTGAAAAAAAATCCTTGACATGAGACATAGTAATTGGTGAGAGGAAAGAAAAACAGTAAAAGGAAAAAAAGAGAGAGAGAGAGAGAGAAGGAGGGAGAGGAAGAGTCAGAGTATAGTGACATAAGATGTCTCGGTTTTTCTGACGATCTATCTTCATGATGGTTTCCATGGTAACTGAGATATTCCAGAGCGTGGGCGTGTCTTTCTATTCTTATCTGATTAACCTCGCTGACGGTTTCTATGGGTTTACACATAAAACGCCCACCTATCCCAACACTGTATCAACTGCATATGGTTTGTTCACAAATTTCTTTCCTGAAACTCAAAAATGTCCTCCATTTACAATCAATACATAACTGAAGCTTAGCCAAGAAGCCATAATTCTATTTTAGCAGAAATAAATCTGTCGACTTTCAAAAATGACTTGCTTTGCATTCCTGTGAATCCAAAGCAAACTGCCCACTAGTCAAAGGTTCAGATTGCTTAACCCTAACCTTTCAGGCATGGATGGCCCTAGAGGGGGCCACAAGGGTCCCAGTATCCCAGTACAAAGATAATACTTAAACATTTTATTATGATGATATGACCTGATGCAGAAACCGTAACAAGTTTGTCCCGTAGACCTTTTTTTTTTTTCTTTACCTTCACAGTTTTACTTTAAAACATATACATTAATTAAAAATGTATATGTTGAGCCTTCAGCTGTATTGAGATAGGATCACAGTTTTCATCAGTAACTTTCCAGAGTCGCTAGTGACTCTTTGGTCCAATTAACATGTAAAACAATCAAATATTTCCCTTTTTTGTTTCATTAAATCTGTTAGGTGAATTTGGTCAGAACCGCAACAGCTGTCAAATATAAAAGTTTAAACATAGTGCACCATTTGTACCATTCTAGAGATAGTTCAGTTAAAACACATTTTATGCTGACCAACAAAAATGTAGTGGTTTTGGGTTATTTCATACCATAGGGTTGGGTTCTGGATTTGAGCTAACATAGTAAATTAGATTGGCACACAACGGACTAAAAGACCAATATAAAAGCTTCTTTGAAAAAACACAGATTAAAAAGTGGATCATTTTACCTTCGTAATTTCATTTAATTGTTGGTTATTCACAAAATATTTCCATGTGAAAGCATATGTACACAAAGGGTCAAATATAGTTTCAAATTAAAGCAGTCTTCCCCCCAGTAAGAGCATGACCCAAATGCTTTACACATACTTATGTAAGTGTATTCATGTTTTTGCAAAACTGTGCAATTCCTTCTCATTGTGTGTTTCAGTATGTAAGCTAGTTTTTCCTTCTCTGTCTTTGCAGATTTTGCTGTTTCGAGGGTAAGTTGATCTCCAATACACATTTTTTGTGAGAACAATTGAATAATATGCTTGAAATAAAACAAGTCTGTGGGTATATGGAATAACTTTGTAAGTCGACATCACATAGAGGGTTTTGGTTTTCGGTCCTGTTTCTCTCTGTGATGGCATAAAGTGTCTCAAGCACAACAATATATCATATAAGAATCTGCTTATCCATCTCTCTTGATCACACTATTACTTCTGAACAAAACACCAACATTCTTACAAAGCCTAATCCCAAGACGGTGCATCCTTTTCTGGTTAAGAAGAACAGCAAAGTGTTTGCTGAAGGATATAGCATGTAGACACCAACCGATCCCCAGAACCTTGGTCCTTAAGGTTCCCAGAACAATTTATCCTTCTCTCCAACAAACTCTTCACGATCCTTTCTATGAACCCCACAAACACGATCAAACAATGGGTTAGGCATGGCAGAGTCTGGAATGGGCTTTGCTTTGAACTGAGAAAGCAGACACGGGTCTCCTACATCTGTCTGCACTTGTCAAGAAACTGCAGATGCAAATTAGTTCATACGATTATCTGGAGGAGGAGTGCATCAAATTGTGATATTTATATTGGAGTTGTATATTATTCCTTTTTAAATAAAGTTTATTACCACATCTTAAAGCACCCTCTTGAAAAAGCCTGGATGGTCATATGACTTCTACAGAATCCATGTTGACCAGCCAGTTTCATGAGAGTAAATCTTTGGCCAGGCTCAATCTGAGTCTAATATTCAACGGTCATTTGTAGGCTGCCTTCTAAAGCAGAGGAAATATCTTTTTATTAAATATCTGGACCACCACCTGGTCTGCAACTCTAAAGTGGTTGTCATGGCCCTTCATTTAACATTGCAGTGATGTATCTCCCATGAGAGTGACACAATGTCCCAGAACTTAAGCATTACTGGATGAAGCTTGTCTGCTCCTGGACTGCTGGATTGTTTCAACAACCACAGGAACCTCTTCAACATGAGCCCTTAAAACTTAGTTTGTTCTCTTTCTGCAGGTTTAGAGGGAGACTTTAAGGATGTTCACTTTGACTCTTTCTCTCCTCTACTCCTGTCTCCTTTCCTTTTAAACCTTCTCCAAACCTTTGTCCCTTTCCTTTCTCTATTCTTCTTCATCTATGTGCCAATAACACTTGAAATTAGCCCAAAGAAGTTTCAAATACAGGCATCGAATGGAAAGACGTAATGCTCCACTTGTGAAAGTAAATCAGTTGGGCCAGAACTTGACACTCAGACAATAATCCTGAGTTCCACACTGCTGGACAGCGAATGTTCAAAAAAAAAGAAAAAAGATAGTGTATGTCAAAATTTCAGGGCTGCATCCTTCAAAGGCCCTGCTATACTGTAGATATAATCTTAATAGAGAATGACTGTTAAAACTTCTTGACAAACCGTCATCAAATATATTGTATTTTCAAAAGCAGATTAGTGATGTGTCTTCTGTCTTATTTTTTCTCACAGATTGAGGTACGAGACAGAAGAGAGCCGCGGTACGGAGTGCAACGTCTCCACTGAGGGCAACAATGGCACTGAACAACTTCTATTGATCTCTTTCTCTTCTCTATCTCTCCGTCCTCTATTCTTCTTTCCTATCCAATGATCAGGATATCACCCAATTTCAATGCAGACACCGCGTGTATAGGATTGTGTAAGATAAAAAAAGAAACTACAACAAACACGAGGATAAACTATATTTTGAAAAAAAAACAAGGTTGTACAGTGCATTTAACACTCAACTTTCTCAACAAATACCTTTATGATGAAAAATATTTACTGTATTTAAAGTCTTGAGTTTTTTTTGTGTGTGTGTGTGAGAACTCCGATCCCTAAGATGAAGAACCATAATGTCCGTTTTACAGTTCTTTATTTAAAGTGTCACTATTTACTGACTTTGAGTTTGTGTGATGTGTACATTCAAAACATCAAACAACAGATAAATGGTACTCCTCACACTGTTACAGGGACAAGACTCACAATATATCAGAACGTTCCATTACTACACCCGTAAAAAAATCAAAAAATGAAAAAACTACAGGGACTCATATGGCTCTTCATCTGAGGACATTTAAATGTGAAGAATTGAAAGGAGTACCCCATTGCAGCTTTACAGAATTTAACATCTCTGGGAGATTCTCTACTGTACATATTAAACAATGTAAATAACATAACTGCTGATGTGAACAGCCGACAACAAAACCTCATCTGACTCCGATGCATTCGAGTATAGTAGTATTTCTACCCTCCGTTTCAGTGTTCCTCATGCTGGAAGGGCATCTGAGTATACGTTCGGATTTGCTGTGTTCCTACGATTCCCCACTACTGATTTAGCGGGATCACACAGAGGGGAATAACACAGATATCATAGCTGGAAGATCCACAGAAAAGCAGAGCACCGTGACTCGGAATTATTGTGTTTGATCACTTTTTTATTTTCTTTTTTCTTTTTTTTTTTGAGGGGAAAAAAAGACACTACTCCTGCATCAACATGGCCTCAAAAGAAGCTGCTTATTGTAGATCCCCACCCTCTAGTATGTTGTAGATTTTACCATTGACTTTAGCTGCAGCTGTCATGTAAAAAAATCTTTGATTTGTGTTTCACTTGTTTGTGTCATCTCACAATGCCCCTCTCTTCAGTGTGCAGTTTACTCCAGTTAATGGTTCCAGCATACAGTGATCAGTTTACGCTACAGATGTCTTAAGACTGTGTGAATATGACTGCTAGTGCTGGCCCCAAGTGCTGCATTAAGGCGATGTCAGATACGCCTCTTTAAAACAGAAAATCCCCGGTGGGACAAGCATCTGCTATAAAAAAAGTTTCAAATTTAAGTAATAATACAGAAAGCTAGTGTTGCAAAAAGACTGAGGGAGACACTTTCTGAAATAAAAGCATTTGAATTCTTCAGTGTAATTCTTCATGAATAAGGAAAAAAGGTGAATGAGTTAATGTGCTAAACTTGATTTGAAATTTTTAATGCAATTTCTAAAGCGATAGCTTGGATTTTTTTTAAAAGTGAAGTGCTATGAAGTCATCAGTAAAATACTTAAAGTAAGAAAATTTGTGTTTATGTGAATATTCATTTATTGTAGAAATGCTTCTAGGCGATAAATCCCTTTAATCTAATTATTTTCTCCTTAAATTGTACCATATTTTGAAAGAAAAGGCATTTTTTGAGTTGAGCATCAGAGCTCTATATGTGGGTTACACCATGAAACGCTAGCCAAGCCCTTTATGCTCAGGGCATAAAGCTTATTTTGCTACTGCCTGCAGTTTGGCATCCATTAATTCATTGAAAGATTGATGTTTGAACAAACAAGACATAGAAGATATTTGTAGCTTACAAATTTAAAACAAGGACCTCAACAACAACAGTCTTGAAAGTCCTTGTTAAGCTGGACACCAGCTTGGTCAGACACTGCTGTGGGATGGCATTTGATTCCTCAACCAGCCATTGTCACCAGTCAGCCAGTGTGGTTGTATTGGCATTAACGGGACACCCTGACTGACCAGGCAGGTACTTGTATGCAGGCAGATCATTACATCCTCTCCACTCCCAGATTCTGGAGGTATTTTCTGGTAAATCCGCCTCTGGAGTTGCCTGAAAACAAACCAGCCCTTGAGAAACGATTGTTTGTTGAAAAACAATTGTTTCCTGCAGGCTGTGGACTCTGTTGAAGTTTTAAAATTTACCCAACTGCTGATGTTTGGCTGTCATATGTAATGTGCCAGTTCTATGCTATGAAGATTACTGGCTAATTCAATATCTGGGATGGTTAGTTAGTTAGTTAGTTAGTTAGTTAGTTAGTTAGTTAGTTAGTTAGTTAGTTAGTTAGTTAGTTAGTTAGTTAGTTAGTTAGTTAGTTAGTTAGTTAGTTAGTTAGTAGCTAAAGCCAGACTACAACTCTAAAGCAGCACAGAAAATCAACATTCACAACTTCTTCGGTTCGCTGTTTGGCCCGGCAGAAACTCAACCAGAGCTGCAAGCTCGATCTGAATTTAACAGAATAGTGCAAGCAAGCAATGGCTGGGCTAATTCTGGAGGCAAGCATTGACATTTTGGAGGATAGAATTTGATCCCTCAGAGGGGAGATGTGGAGATTTTCACTGGTTTCACTGAGATTGCCTTTAATGACGACAAGCCTTGGTTTTCCAGTGAGGGTCATGCTGCCCTACACCAAACACACTGCCTCCATCAGAAACAGATTGGCCTTGGTTGTGTAGCACAGAGAAGGTTATCATGAGGGTGACGCAGATACTCAACTCTACAACAGTTTAGGAAGCATTATTAAAATCAAACAATGACCAAACATAAATCTTCTTACTAACTAACCTGTTTAGTTCATTACTTATTGTAGACATTACGTTCTAATTCAGAACTAGCCTGGCAGATTAGCCTTGGATAACTTTAACCATTTAAAACAACAAAACAAACTTGTTTAATCTGTGGGATGTAAAGCTGCCATTGAGGACATTAAATGCTACAGTTTCACAAGTCACCACTCTCATTTTTTTTCACCTAAGCAATGTGTTTCTGTGCTAAAGTTACATTAGTTGAGGTCGTTGGATGAGACAATGGGACTCGTCAACTCTTTTAAGAGAGTAAACCATTACATTTTCAACCTGTCATTTCAGCAACTTTATCAAAGAATGTGATAAAGTTGCTCTCAAAGTGGTTTGGAAATGATCCCATTCAGATTGATACTTTGCCAAAGTAACTTTAGCACAGTCAGAGATATTTGGCTACAAAAACAAGAAATAAACATTACTGAATATGTACTAGTTAATATCTACTAAGGTAGCCCTGCATCACATGGTATTAAGATTTTCGGTTTGAATTTTTTAAATTTATTTTATTTCTAAAATTAGCTAAGGTAGGTGGAGACCATTCCTAATAGCTACTGGCCTTCCACTGCTATCTGCTGTTAAATGACATCTATACCACAAAGGCAACAAACTGATAACTTACAGAAGCTCACAGATTCAAGCTATCGCCTTAAAACACATTTTAATACAACATTTAGGCAAACGCTGATAAATCATTTTAAACATTTTGCATCAAGTCCTGTTTTTCTTCCATCATTTTTATTTATGAATATCATTGAAACACAAGATGGTAGTAAAGTAAAAATTCCACTCCCTTATTCTTAAGCTTTTTAAAAAATGATTGTTTTTTTGACACTCCCATTTTTCCAAGTTATTTAGATTCAGAAAACCTCAGAAATGACTCATTTTCAGCTAATCAGGGCATATGTTTGTGAGAGCAACACATTAAATGCTACCTTTACTTTCATTACTATACATGTTATTCAAAACAGCAGCATGAACTTCAAACTGTGGAGGCTATGATGCCAGAACCGAGCTGCAGAGGCAAATCCAAATAAACAGTTTTAACTTTCCTAAAAGAGTGTTAGCTGCTCACATGACATTGGAAATATTCAAAATGGTTTTGAACACAAAATATCATCTTAGAGTTTGTCAAACCGGCAGCAGATTCTATGTGGTGGATGATTCCGACATTTCCACCTTAAGAGAACTTTCCAGATTTTTATTGTTAGTTTTGCATTTGGCTGTGAACGTAAAGCCTTAAAAAATGTTGATGTGATCGTGTGCTTACCTTTCTGTTAGTAATGGTCATGAGGCGATTTGAGATCCTCACAGTATTTGAACCTTGAGGGGGAAAAAAAAGTCAGGCATTATGCAAAATTGAAAATTAAAGTAGATTTTATTTAACACAGAAACAATTTAACAATTTATTCTGTCATTCCTTTGAAAAAAACTAATTGATTATTAAATTGGAATAATTATCTATTACTTTTATTCATTATTTTGAGTTGCTTATTCAACAACATATTCATTTTTGACTCTCTGCTCAAGGTGCACTGGGCCTTCTTTGGCTCAGGAGTGTGCAGCAACAGGTGGGGGATGGGGAGTGTTGTGCAGTTCTATTCTCCATACAGCCAGACTAGACTTACATCAGTCTGGTAGTTTCTCAGCCTTAAACTTTTAACACCAGTGTAATGAAACATGTTAGCAGTTTGTGAAACGGGTTAATCCCAAATCACAAGCTGGTTCTCTTGCTGAATCAACAGTTGATGTGGTTTCAAATGTTGAACTTTTCTGAAGTCCAGAATATGTGTTGAACTTAAGAAATACAAGCAAATGGCATTTTTTACCTCCATGTTGTTTAGAAAGTCGATTTGATGGGATTATTGATTCTTTACAACCTTTGAGCTTATTGGTCTGAAATTTGCTAAAAAAAAAAAATAAAATAAATCCCCAAAAACCTGCAGACCACACACTGTCCTCTGGGATAACTGCCAGATATTTCCTGCGTTATCCATGTAGCTGTGACATTAAACTGGTTGTTTCCCTTGCTGATAGATTTGGACTTAGACATGATTTCACATCCTGGTCTAGAGACTTGATGGCTTCCAAATGATCAGTTTACACAAGAACAAAGGAGATACAGTAGGTTGTTAGTGTTCATCAAATGAAAGTGTCATAATTTGAACAAAAAGGTATTACCTGCTTTACATTACTAACTGCCAGAGAGAGCTTTGTTTTCTTTTGTCTAAGCTCAATTACTGTACCCGCTGGCCAAATGATGGGTTCTTTATGCTTTAGCTGCTTCATATTTCTCCATTGTTTGCTGTGATTCTGGTGACTAGCAGGACTCAACCATGACAAAATGTGGTTGCACAATATGACAAAGCAGTCTGCTGTAATCCAGGGCACCATGGGGGATTTTTATCCCTCTCAGAGGAACCCTTCAGGCTGACACACTGTAACTGAAACTCCCAAAGCTTGGCTTAAGTCATGACAGGAATAAAATTAGCTGTGTGCATAGATAATTGTTTTATATGAGAAACTGACTTGCTGTGCCCAAGTAAAGGAAAGGTACAGTCATACCATAAATCCTCCTAAGTAGACAAATGATTTTTACCGAGCTGTCAAATATTGACCTGGTGTTTTAAACATTGGGCCAAATCACAAACAGAAAACACCCTCCATAAAGTATCCTTTTACTGTTATAACTAACTTCAATGTCAGACAGTGTTAGGGAAGCATTCTTTATTGTTTTTTTCAGGATGGTTTTGAAGGGTGTGTGTGAGCAGTCAATGTCTCACTGACAGTAGATAGTGGTTTGATAAATCCATGATTGGAGAAGATTTGCAGACTTCCCAAAAACTGCATCATCTGTGGAAATGTTTAGAACATTCAGAGTTATTAGCTTCATGCCACTCAGTTTACTAAGTAGTGGAACAGCAGTCATCCTATTTAGCCAAAAACAAAACAGAATCCCTTCTTTTCAGATGGTGTGAAAGTGTTTCAATAAACCACTCCAACATTTTTGAGTGCCATTCAGCTAAGTAGAAAAGCAATTGCTTAGCGGTTGGCTTGGCTAGCCCAAAAAAATGTTCCAGGTTTTTTTTAAAAATTGACATTACTTGGAGGTGTGAAGTGCTTAATAAACCAAAACCAGGAAGTTAGTTACTTCCATAAACTTGCATTAATTTCCTACTCAACATCATGAGACTGATCTGACCACTGTCCACTCCAGTTGAGACATCTAGAAACTGTAGTCTATGACTGCTGATACATTCACTGTGGGGAAAGTCCAAAACTCAGATTTTTCTCTCATGAAGAATTTCAAACAACCTTTAAAAGTTGACTAATTTATAAATGAAGGACATGATGCCTACCGACTGAACCAATTGGATACCGTTTCACTTGGTTCATTTGCAAATTCCAGTGCATTCCTTTACTATACAGATAGCTAGATGTACAGTGTCTTTTTAGAATGGTAGCTAGCTAATTCTCAGGAAGCTGTGTACTAAGTACTGTATTAAAGGCTCATTTTGGAAATAACAAACAAAACAAGTCAAAAACAAGAGTGACTTGACGAGGTCATCATTTAAATGATGAGTTGCTTCACTCTGGCTCTTGATGAAGTGTAGACTAGATTAGCACTGATGATGTTTTTCTTTCTGGGCCTTTAAGACAATATGATAACAGCCCTTATGCTGAATCTAATGATGCTGTCTATGGAGGCTCTGCACAGACCCCTGGCCTATGTCAATCCACTGTCGTAGTGTAAAAGTGCTGGGCCCTCATTCAAGAGACGTTTATTTCTGTTTTACCTTGAATTATTTGTGCAAACATAAAAAATACAAAAAAAAACAACAACAAAAAAAAAACAGAAACATTCGCAGTGAAACAACCATTTGGTAAAGAATTCTCATACTTGCTTTGGATGTTTATTTAGTTATCAGAGCAGAATTCCTTTACTGTTCCATACGAAGGGCTGCGTTAAGCAGTCAGTCATGTTTCTCACACATTGTAGCGTGCATCTGTCATTTGTTTTGGGAGTTGTTTTTTTTTCACAGGCCCAGGACATAATTTCATAACATATTAACAGTTAGATTATAACGAAAACATAGCCCTGAGGCCTACGTGGTCATGTGAGGCTTCCAAGAATCAGTACCTGTACGATCGTCGTTCTGGTCTTTTTTCTGGGTACTTTGGTTCCTGAGGACTTGACAATGAACCTATGAAAAAAAAAAAAAAAAAAAAAAAAAACTTAAAAAGGAACTGAAAATACCTTAACCCTGATGAGCACATATTTGTACCACTCCAGGTGCCTCTAAGAACTCTTGAATTAATTCTGATGTGGTGCAGAACCAGCAAAACAAGTAGTGACACGGTAGGTTTTTTTCTACTACAGACTGAGCTCTGAAACTAGATGGGTTATTTGTAGATTTGAGGTCAATTCAGTTTCAAACCATGAAATTAAGACAAAGTCGAATTAATTACCTTACTTTGTGGAGACTTTTTGATGTATAAAACGTAGGAGTAAAAATCACATTTTTTAAATTTTCAATTGTCAATTGGACTCCAAAGCTGAATTCGCCTCAGTCTAGAACTGTGGGATCATTTAATCATGTGAAAAAGACTGAACGTGTGTTAAGAGTCAGTGAGAAGTCATTTCTGATTTCTAGCTACAAACAAAATGTCTGTGGATTATGTAAATGTCATAGACATGTCAATGATTTATCATCTTTTTATCATGCAATATCATATATAAAGATGTATTGTGTGGGGCGGGTCAGATTGGGAACAAAAAAAAGAAAAAAGAATAATGTTCAGTGACTTATGTTATTCTAGTTGACTTTCTGTTAACTCCTGAAATGCAGATGTTGCCAAAATACCATAAACTATCATGTGTTACCATGAGAGAAAAAAAAAAAGTAAAAAGAATCAGTTTTGCTTTTGTACAACAAAATAATGATATACAGATATTTGTCATGTATTTCTGATGAAATCTTTGTTTTTATGTGTTTATCACAGACTCTTTTGTTCTGTTACAGTTTTCCTTTTAAAAATATTTAGGTATGAAATATGATGGTTCCTTGGTCTTATGAGACCTAAAAAACCCCGGATTCAGTTTGGACTCGATAATGGGCCGCTGCTTTTTGAGATCTCAACGCCCAAAACGTTTGAAAACTAAAGATGGAATGAGAAGTCGTTATCTCTCACGGTCGTGTACGAGAGCAGAGTCTCAAAGGGGCCTGTCGCTCACCCGGTTAAGGCTGACATATTGATTTTGATTTGAAAATTATGTCTAATTCCTATTTGTAAATAGTATTCAACCTCACAGTGATGAGAAATTCTGTTATTAAAACGCATTTTGAAAAAGGTAAATAAAGATATTTTACATTCAAAATCAGTTGTGAAGGATTTATTGAAGGTAGGCAAGTTAAAAGCTAATAACTTTGATAGGAAGCAGCAGCAGAAACTCAGCCATCACCTCCAGCTTACTTTGGGGAATGCAACGGCATTCAATCATCAGAATTTCCCTTCTTCATCTTTCCTGGAGTCTTCTACAGAAGAAGACAAACCAAGACACTTTAACTGTATGTTTTTCATGTGGAAGAGCAGAAATTTAACTCCAAACTGGACGATGAAGATTCACAAGCAAAGTCCAAGTCTGAACCATTTCACCCTACAGAGGAATCTTGTTTCAGTTCGTATCTCATGATCAGAGGTGAGGGTTGGAACATACACCATTAGATGAAAAACTTGTTCTTCGAGCTCAAATCCGTCTTCACTGGAAGAAAAGAAAAGGCAGATTTACTGCAGTCCAGAATCAGAATGTGTTTAGTTACATGTGTATCTCTACCTTCAGTTGCTAGAGCAGATTTTTCTCAAACTATGCTGTTGGGTCTAAATGTGGCGTAGGACAGAGACATCCAGGGTCAAGATAACATTTCCTTCACATGACTGTAAGTAACTACATTTCTATTGACTATAAAACTGCACAAATCTCAAATACAAAAATAATTTAGTTAACAAAAATTAGTTCAATGGAAACTGACTTAAAAAGTAAACATGTTTTTCAATAAGTCTGTGTGAGAATGAGGTTTTTCACATTTTTTCAACCTTACCAAAATTGGTGTATTTTGTGAAACTTTCTGTGCATCACATGAGTCAGTTTATGTACATTAGCTGCATTTTTGTTCACCATACTTTGTTCAAATTGAAATTCTGAATATAAATTCACTAAATGGTTGCAGGCAAATAAAAAAAAGTGAAATTTTTGGCCAGAAAGTTTTTGAGCTAGGATGAATGTTTAGTTAATGTTGATGAATGTTTATTGCAATTTCTTATTAGAAGGAAACAGCACAATTGCAAAGTGTTTTCTCAACATTAGCAGAATATTGAATAAGTCTTGCATACATTTGTAACGGAAACACAGTTACTGACTCCAAGTACACAAGGAAGCAAGCAGCGCTTTGGTTGTGGACCAGGATGATCAGAACGGTTGTTTACAAGTCAGATGTGAAGCAGCTCTACTATAGAGCTAAACATTGGTTCAGTGGTTCACAGAACAGCTAAATATTAAAATAGTAGTAGTTTCTACAGTAAATATTTAAATTTGTAAAGAATAATGCAAATACCAACAAATTGCTAATTTGATTTATTTATTTTTTTACTTGGATTAGACCAATTGCATTTCCATTACAAATGTGCAGAAAACTTTGTCAATATCTCGCCAATATCAAAACAAAAACTATTTTGCAATTAGTGTTTCCGTTAATTAAAAGAGGCCATTAAAATTATCTGTGAATAAACAAGCTGCTCCTTCATCCTTCAACACTTCCTGGCATCTTCTTCATGGTTTGTGACAGCAGGAATGTCAAGTTTGTTGTTACTAGTCTGATGGGAAAACAATTGTTTCTGTTGTAGTTTTGAGAGATAAACCAATTTTGATTTGATCCCACCCAAAAAAAACACCTCATACTCATGCCAAAACTTTTTATAGAAAAACAGGTGTTTCATTTTTTGGAATTGGCATTTCCATCAAGCAACTTTGTTTTCGAAATGTCAAATTGCTCAAGTATACCGTCAATGAAAATGCAGCCAATGTGCAGCATTCACAGAAATAAAACCAATGAATAGGAGTGTTGTAAATATACAAATAAATGTAAATAAATTACATTATTTATTTATAATTGTTTTTTTTTTTTGGGAATTCCCAAATCTCTTTGATTTGCTAGTTATTGTCATTAGACGATCTTAATCCCAGGCATCACATTGACCCGAAGTCCGGATCCATCACAGGCCTGACATAATATTATTTGATTAAGACATGTCACGTCTTTTGTCGTGTTGGTGTTGAGTCACTCGGCCAAAAATATCACACAGACTCGACTGTACACAGACGGTGGAGCGACCCGTGACTGGAGACTCCACAGGCTGTCGCAGTAAGTACCTGTAATTCATCAGTGGCTTCCTGTTCTGTGAGGCCGGCATGGAGCAGCTCAGCACTGGGCTCCCAGCAGAGCTGCTCACCCATTTAGGGTTGTATCTATTTTTGAAGTACAAAATGTGCCACACACCATTGATTCAGTGGAGCACAGTGAGTACACAACCTTTTTTTATGTTTTTTCTTTTTTTTGTATTAAGTGTTTTCCAGGCACATAATACCATAATACAATACAATCAAGTAACTATTTACCTCCAGTTGCCATAAAATGATATATTATATATATATATCTGCCTTCTGGAAGGTGGAGTTCCGAAACAGGAGGCCCAATTTCAAGAAAAATGTCTTTTAAGTCAAATTATATATACAAAAAAAAATTCCCTTCTCACCCACCGCGGGTGGTTCTTATCCTCTGAGCTCGGGTCCTCTACCAGAGGCCTGGGAGCTTGAGGGTTCTGCGCAGTATCTTCGCTGTGCCAAGGACTGCACATTTCTGGACTGAGATGTCTGATGTTGTTCCTGGGATCTGTTGTAGCCACTGCTCCAGTTTGGGGGTTACTGCCCCGAGGGCCCCGATGACCACAGGCACCACTGTGGTCTTCACCTTCCAGGCCCTCTCCAGTTCCCTGAGGCCCTGGTATTTCTCCAGTTTCTCGTGCTCCTTTTTCCTGATGTTGCAATCACTTGGTATTGCTACATCTACCACAACGGCTTTCCTCTGTTGTTTATCCACTACGACAATGTCTGGTTGGTTCGCCATTACCATTTTGTCTGTCTGGATCTGGAAGTCCCACAGGATCTTAGCTCTGGCGTTCTCCACCACCTTTGGGGGTGTTTCCCACTTTGATCTCGGGGTTTCCAGTCCATATTCTGCACAGATGTTTCTGTACACTATGCCTGCCACTTGGTTATGTCGTTCCATGTACGCTTTCCCTGCCAGTATCTTGCACCCTGCTGTGATGTGCTGGACTGTCTCAGGGGCCTCCTTGCACAACCTACACCTTGGGTCTTGTCTGGTGTGGTAGATCTGGGCCTCTATTGCTCTGGTGTTTAGGGCCTATTCCTGGGCGGCCAGGATGAGGGCCTCTGTGCTGTCCTTGAGTCCAGCTTTTTCCAGCCATTGGTAGGATTTACTGATATCAGCCACTTGGGTTATTTGCTGGTGGTACATCCCATGTAGGGGCTTGTCCTCCCATGATGGTATCTCTGGCACCTCAACCTCCGTTCCCTGTTGTCTGAGACATTCACTGAGCACATTGTCTGTTGAGGCTTTGTCCCTGATGTATTTATGGATCTTAGTTGTTTCGTCCTGGACAGTGGTTCTCACACTCACTAGTCCTCTGCCTCCTTCCTTGTGGAGAAGTGAAATACATTGTTTATATTACTTACATAGCTGGAAGTCTTAAAGTCTTTATTTCTGTTAGTTAAGATGATTTTCCACCTCCAGCTAATAAAAACACCACATTTATTTATTTATTAAACCAAATCAATTTAAAAAAAAATCAGTACAGAAATTTGGGTTTAAAACCTGAATTCAGAAGTTATTTTCAAAAACTACTTTTAAGCCTCTTCAGAATGCTTTCTGTAGTTGGTTGAATATGCCTGTGCAGCAATTACAGTATGTTAAAGCTGTAACCATGTTGTGACAGTATGAGACAGATAAACTTCGAAAAGCTCCATCGCCTCCCTGAGATACTTTTGCCATTTGGCAAAATCAAGCTCTCCTGGTCAGAAACAACCAATCAGAGCCAGCGCTGCACTGTGTCTGCGCGTGTGTGTGTGTGTGTGTGGGGGGGCGCTTGTGTGTGTGTGTGTGTGTGTGTGTGTGTGTGTGTGCGTGCGTGCGTGCGTGCATGTGTGTGTGTGTGTGTGTGTGTGTGTGTGTGTGTGTGTGTGTGGTCCTATTCTGCTGCATCTGTGCTTCTAAGAACAGGCTGTGGACCCACCACACTCTGGAGGCGAACCTTCACTTAGCAACACTCATGCAGCCGCATGCATCCTGACTCGGTCATGAAGAAGCTGCTGACCTCAACCTACCTCACTGCTACCACACACATCTGACCAAGGCCTCCACTTCCACCAGCTTCACCAGGAGGTGAAACATAAACCTGGAGGTTTTCAGCAAGAATGCAAATGACAGGATGTTGGTGAGGTAAAAAACCTGCAGTTACCTCACAAGGTGACGGTGACCTTTGAGATTCTTTCACTTTTACAGATGTGGTTTAGTTACTGAGCTCAGTCATCCAGACAAATTGGATGGTTTCACTGCAGCGGTCATTCGGACTCCATAAAACCTCAGTTCAAATGTTCTGTTGAGAGACGTTAAAAAAAACTAATTAAGAAGATTCTTTTAAATTGTTGAAATAGATGTAAAGTGTTTTTAACTATAATTCAGCACAGTGGTAGATAAAAGCATGCAGGGTCACACAAAGGTAAAAAAAAAAAAGAGACGGTACAGCAAGGACAAATTGAAATTCTATGAACTTTTTTTTCAAAACCATGTGCAAACAATTTCAGCAATTCTCAAATTCTTGAAAAGCTAAACAATCATAAAAAAACAACATTGACTTTTTATGTATTTGTAATTTCTTCTTTGGAGTTCCATGAAATAAAAAAATAGCACAGGTAAAATAATTCCAACCTCAGCAGTCCTTCACATTTAAAAGAAGAGATTTTTGTGAGCAACAAGGAAAGCATTAGCAAGAACATTTTTTTGAAACAGCAACAATAGGCTGCAGATGAGGCTGAAAGTTGAAGACTGTGTGCAGATGTTATCGCTCTGAAATCAACTCGTGTTTTGGAGGAAACTTTTCGGGAACGCCTCCAGTAAAAATGTGAAGCATGTGTGAAACGACGCAAGTGCCGAACTCATAAGTTCGGGTTAAAGCGCGTATCAATAAAAACTAAAATCCCAGCGCCGTGTGGTGGCCTGGCATGACAATGACAGCAGATTCAAGGTGTTTTAGCGATCTCGTTGAAATCTGGAGCTTTTCCCCAATCAAAATCCAAAAACACCAACAACAACAACACAAGTTGAGAAACAACAAAGAGTCCAAACACTGAGCAACTACAATGTTGCTGCAGAGTTAACATGGAGGCTTTGCAGGGCCTTCCTTCCAGTCCCTTGCTGTCTGGTTTGTTTTCTCTTTGGTCAGAGCACGGTTTACTAAATGGTTACTGACCTCAGGCTGTCAGGAAGTAAGGGGCCAACCACACACTGCCCTGTGGTCCATCCAGTGAAACCTGTGTCCATGTGTGTGTTGTGTGCCATGGAGACATGACATAACTGTGAACTTCCTGATCTTTCTACTGTAATGTGAAACTCTTTGTGTTCATTGTATTCTTTAAACGTTGGGCTTGATCACTTGTTCTTCATAATTTCTAAGGTTCTTTTTCATTCAATTGTTCTTGTACCTGACCATGGCACTAGATTTGGCAGGAAGAAACAGGAAATAACATTTCTCTGTAGTGTAGCTACCGCATGGCAGGTTTGTATGCGGTAGCTAGTGCAAAAAAAAAAAAAAAAAAAAAAAAAAAACACTTAAAAGACTCCATTGTTATATTACTGATTAGGCAAATAAGTAGAGAAATAGAAAAGCTGTGTGTGAACAAAGAGGAATTTGTTAAAGCAGTTGTTGTCCATCAGACTTCATGTTTGTTGACATTTCACAGCATTATTCACCAGAAACGGAGATTTGTTGTTTTTCTGTTTACCAGAAATTAAGTATAAAGAAAAAAAAGAAAAGACTCCAGACTTTGGCTCAGAAGCTGCTGTTTGGTAGTAAATGAGTCTTTACTTTATGTTTATCTGTGAAAGCAACTTAAACCTTTAACAGAAAACATCCTGTATAAACTGTGATGCTTCATTTTCTCTTTGTACTGCAGTCCCCAGTCTGCTGGTTTTATTTAAACGTGACATAGAAAGCCTTAGATATAATTTGTTCATTGTTGCTGCTATAAAATGGGATGTTGGGATAATTTGGTCCATCAGACAAAGTCCAATGTCAGCAAAGAACGTTTCCCCCCGTACACGAGTCAGCAATCATAAAAATAGATTAAACTTTCAAGAGTCAGCATCTGTTTGTTCCAGCTTGAAGGTGATAAATAATGAAGGGGGAACAAAAAGAATCACGGTAAGCACGGAGACAAGAGACCCCAGCTGTTCAGAGACCACTGATGACGCTTGCTGACCGTCACAAAGTGCTGGCCTTTCTTTACACCCACGTTTGTGTGGCATCAGCTGAAGCTAATACTTAGAGATGCATGAGTACACGGCCAAGATCCAAACACACCTCACTCTGGAACAAAAGTTGGAAGAAAACACAAAACTAAACATGTGGATACATTTTTTTCCTCCCCTTAGCGGATATGTTAGACTATAAATATTAGGTAGTCTGTAGTAGACTCTCAAAGGGCTGCTGGAATTTAGATTTGACTGCACAACTTGAAACTTATACGTCTTTCATTTTACAATGTCAGAACCAGCAGATGA
Source organism: Poeciliopsis prolifica (assembly GCF_027474105.1). Taxonomy (NCBI): domain Eukaryota; kingdom Metazoa; phylum Chordata; class Actinopteri; order Cyprinodontiformes; family Poeciliidae; genus Poeciliopsis; species Poeciliopsis prolifica. The sequence goes on from NW_026562402.1 coordinate 1,850,012, forward strand.
TGCTCAGCGGTCCTCTTCATGGCTGCTGTTTGCTCTCATCCTTCTGTTGTGCAGCAAAACTTTGGAAGCTTCCGTGTACCGTCAAAAAGGTAAGCACATCTTCCTTGTTTCGTGACAGCAATTAATCAAAAGCGTGTAAAGCCCTGCCACAGCAGAAGTTTGAAACGTTTAAGCAACCCTAGCTTGCTACCGTCAGCAGTTGAAGCGGCTGGAAATGCCCGACGACAAACTTTCATCCGCTGTAGTCTGACCTTGCATTTGGCCTCTTGGGGCTCTTCGCAACAGATTAGTGTGCTTCCTCTGACCTCCCTTTTCAAGGTGACAAACTGCATATGGAAAGCTTTTCATGGGCTTCAGGCATGGGGGAACCTACAGAGGATGCTAGGTTTGGCCATTAGTATGCATGACCTCTCCCAGCAGGATGTCACATCCTTCACTGAGAGGGCAAAGTAAAAGTCCTCCCGGTGGAACACATGTGAAGTACATTTTCACCTAGCTTGGTCGTTCCCTTGGATTCCTCGATTTGACTCCACTCTCGATCAAACAGCAATGCAACTCTGGAGCTTGTTTTCTCCTCAGGTATCTGTTCGTACAAAGACAAGCTCTTCAAACCCGGGGATACCTTCAGGAGAGGCTGTGATAAGTGCTTCTGTCATGAATTTGGATTCTACTGCTACTCGTGAGTAGATTCTCCCTCTCTTTGATTATTTTTTTGTTCGTTTTCATTTTACAAAGCTTGAAAACTCACAAGTGCTTGTTGCCTTTTTGCAGGCCAATGAAACCTACCTCCTGGCCGAAGAAGTGTCATCGAGTGCGAACAGACTGCGGATATATGGTCGTTTACAAGGAAAACCCATTGGTGGAGTGCCGCGCCTACAGCTGGATTGGTTGACATAAAAGGGAGAAACCAAACAATGTTCATGTCTCATTACTTTTTAGGTTTGTCCCACAGACTTGGGCAATTTACCTTTGATGATGTAGAAGGTTTTAGTGAGGGCACTGCTTGATGTAAAAATGAAAGCTGTTGGTTAAGCAGTTGAACCAGAGTTGAGGTGCTTCAGTGTGACGTAGATTTCTGTGCTTTCTCCACCTGCTTTGGTTTCACTCTGGAGACTGAAATTGACAAGTTTTCTCAGTCAAAGACATTAGACATAAAGTCACATCCATAGTGGATTTATTAGCCAGGCTTTCTCAATTGGGTCCTCAACCCACCTCATCATAAAACACCAATAACCAATATACAAGATTTAAACTGGTGTTACATATGCTTCCATTATGCCCTTGTACAACTGATTTAGTGGAGTCATTGCTGCTGCAATTTACTATATGTAAAGCTGAATGGTTTAAGAGCCAATGGAATGCGTGGTGTATGAGATGCAATGGCAGACAGAGCGAAAAGACACTGAACCCACGATGGTATTTCAAGTCAATCTGATAAAGTTTAATCTCAAGAATACCATCCAATATGAAACTGATTCTGACTAACTGGGTAAAAATATATTTAAGCTTATTTAAATTCTATATTAATACCATTGTCTTTTGTTTTAATATTTTTCTTTCAGTTGCATTAGTTTTGGCTGGTGGCTGTTCAAGTCAGGGTCTTTTTTTGGTGGTACTGATCAGTGATTTGCAGGAACAAACTACCAAACATTAAAACCAGTGCTACGCATTTGCTTGTAAACACAACAATTCTGTATGCAGTTCGGAAAACAACCCAGCGTTTCTTCAGTATTTTGTGATTGATCCCATTAAACACACTCACCACTGTGGTTCTGCCCATTTATTTGAACAGCTAGAAACTAACTTGTTCCGGCTAAAAGGGTTTTTATGTTAGACAGTTTGAGTTTGCTGTAGTGCTACGCTAACAGATGCTGTTTTGACTGAACTCCAGTAAGTTGTTTACAGTTTTAACATCTTATTGTAACCATTTTTAAGTTGTGCTCTATGAAGCTGACAGAAAGTTACCACAGACAGTAGTCTCTCTCACGGCTTATGTTTCAGAAACCTGGTATGTAAAAATATACTGATCATTTAAAAGCAACTTAACTGGCAACGCAATGATACCAAGAATCAGATCGAGACATTTCTTCGATTGGCAGGTTCTGAAATAGAACTTTTAAAGACTGACGATATTTAGTCATTTTCAACGTTTTATGGTTTAATGTATTTCTTATGCATTCATTTTTATGGATACTGATGAATGTTAATTGTAAGATGGGTTTTCCTAGGACCCCACTATACAAAATATCAAACAACCACATGTACTTTCTGGCTTAATTACATTACAATAAAATCTTTATTACTTGTTATTTTCATGTCTTAAATAGATTTTAAAAATACTCAGCACTAAACATTTTCTGTTTTAAGGATGCTGCATGTATTTATGCATTATTTTCATAGAACATGTCTTTTGCTTTGCTGTAAATCCACATCTAAATAAAAAGCCTTTATTAACTTAATAAATGAATGAATGATGAATGAATACCTTCTGATGATTATGACAGTTCAGGCTCAAGTCTATCAGTGTAAGGTCTCTCAAACAAAATTCAGGGAGAAAAAAGAAAACGAGAGAGAAAAAAAAAAGCCTAAAGTACTCAATAAGCTCAAGTGGAGATTTTCTTTCTGATGCTAAATAAGTGCAGCAGGAATTCCCCAAATGTGAAAATTCAGAGATGCCCTGAAACTGTTGAGGTCTTGCTGCTGAAAACATCTGGCTGTGAGAACTTTCTCTGGCCTTTAGGCCCACAGGGTCTTCAGGAGGTTAACTGGAGGTCAGCCATGTTGAAGGCACTGTGCAGCAGTTGTCCTTCTCTCTGAGTGGATAATCCAGCATACGGACAAGGAAGTTTGAGAATTCAGCAACATACAGTGAAAAAACAGGGTTTGTTTTAGAAATTGAGCTAAACTTTAGTTTTGAAAAAGAAGAAGAAGCTGTAGTTGTACCTCTCCGGTCGAAGTATTCAGCTGAATGTTTGCCTGACTGGACAAACATCTGGAGGAATTCTGCCGAGGAGCTCAACGATTTGGCCGATGTGGTCTGATGTGGACGGAGGCACCACAATGTTACGCAACACAGCTTCAGGACAAATTAGCATCTCCAGATACAATGAAGGCGTGCGGTAATCCCATTTAATCCCGTGTTGGTGCGTGCCTCCTATCTCCGTTAGTGTCAGCTCGCTGAATTAAACCCACCTTCCTCCAGGGACATGAAGTCGCCGGCTTTGGGGTGGAACAGCGAGTCTCCAGTGACCAACTCGAAGCCACACATTCAGGGTCACATGTGTGGCTAGTTAAACCAACCTGTGACACCGCTTTTTGTTTTTTGAACCAAACTAAGCTGTTTCACAAAACATTACTTTCTTAATCTACTATTAAATATTACCTAATGGTTGCTATGGCAGAAAGTAAACACGAGTAAAAATCACAGCTCAGCGCTTAGTTTCTCCAGTTATTAACACCTACTGGGCATTTAATGTCAGCTGAAATGTATTAGCTGAGAAAAACCTCTTGTTTAATACTTTAACTTCAGTTGTGATTAATACATTTAAAGATTCAATTGCTATTTTGAACCCCTACTATGAACTCCCACAAATGAAAATACCAAAAGTTCCCAAAAAGATACATCAGTTTTAGAGAGTAACATAAAAAAAAATGTGCTTGATGAAGCAAAGCAGACATCATGAAACTGTGGCCAGCTGGTACCTCACCATGCAGGCTACACTCCAGATGTCAGCTGGCGGACCGTACTCAGATCCAAGCAGGACCTCTAGAGATCGGTACTGACGGGTCTGGATCTCCTCACTGAAATGCTTGTACTGGGTCAAAACGGTGAAGGACAGAACAGTCAGACAGGACATCAGAAAACAGCAAATATGGGACTATGACATTTAGAGTTGTATGTATAATTTTTGACTTTCAATACTTTAGTGTTTTATACTATGAATATTTATTAAAATGCTGGGCATTTAAATAGAAAGTTTTTCAAAAATGTCTAAACTATTTTGTGGCCACTAGGGGTCAGCAAACAGCTGTTTAAACATAAAATAGATATATTTGTAGTTTTTATGATCAGCAGTCTTCACAGAAATGTCTTTTAGTGGGTACAGATTCACTTCCTCTATCCCTAAAATAGTCAAAATAATTAGCATTGAACTCATGTCAGTTTAGATAAATAATTGTGTTAATATTTAAAACAGAGTAAAAAAAATAAATAAATAAAATTGAATGAGTCAGTTTTTCCCCCTTTGTGATATATTACATTTAGTTTTTTTTAATACATATGTTACTGATCTGCAGATGACAAATGTTCTATATCTGAAGCCGGTAAAGAAGAAAACAACAGTGCCTGTGGTCTTGTTCCCCTCTACAGCTGGTAAAGAGAGGGAGCTGCTGCCCCCTGCTGGTGGAATATGGGTGTGCTCCTTCAGGAACAGCAGAATGTTTTCTGGCTTAATGTCTGTATGGTTGATCTTACATCGAGTGTGAAGATAGTCCAAGCCCTGAAGGACCTGCAGAGAAATGGAGAATTGAGATGTTTCTTACATTAAAGAAAAACAGATCAAACAAAAACTCCTTCATCACTTGTTAAAGCAATTGTTTGCTTTTCTTGAAAATGGTCACAAGAAAGTTAGATTTTTATTTTAAGCTAACAATTAAATATAAATGCAGTCAAATCCACAGGTTACTGTGGTTTTGTGTTACTTACCTGGGTGAGTATTTGCCTGACCAAAGGCTGCATCAGGCCTGGATTCCCAAAACAGAGCTGCCAGGTCCTGAGGCTGGGCCCCAGCAGCTCCAGAACCAGGCACAGGTCTCATCAGGCTAAGGATAGTTTTATTGGGTGTCTTCACAACAACCCTGATTAGTCCACTTTAATACAACTCTAGTCCATCTCTAATGTGACTGGTTGAAGTGAACTCTGATGCACTTCAAATATGAAAAGATGTGACTCCACTCTAGATTTAAAAGTGAACTGTACCAGCTGAAGATTTGGTCCCTAATCAAACTCAGTCTACAGAGTCCAGACTCTGTCCAGTGTGGACAGAGTGTGTCTGTGGACACTGTGGCATCTTTCATGCCTAAAGTTCAGAAAGCTCAGTGAAACAAAGGATACGGACCCCGTTGACCCCAGCCAGCTTGAATTCATCAAGCAGCTGAACGATCCAGTGGCTGGAGGGGTGACGACTAACAGGACAGTTGTTAGCCGTCCTTTTCTCCTGTCAACGAGGGACAGGAGAAAAGGAAGGGTGAACAGTAAGACAGGAACTTGTGTTTTCGTGGACATGCAGACGCCAACAAGAAGAGGCTGGAAGCAGAGCTAACATATCGTAGAAGAGCCTGTTCATCCAGTCCCGCCTGAGCGAAGCCTGCACCGCTCTTCAGGACCTTAACAACAACCCTCCGACCCGACCTGCCAAACAGCCCGGCACTCTGATTTTTATTAGCTGTGGACAAAAATGTAGAAAGTATCAATTGAAAGACTGAAAGTCAAAACAGGGACTTGCAAAGAGTGGTTGAGGTTCTTCACCTTTCGTCACAACACAAACAAACTTTAGTGTGCATCTTTGGGATTTAATGTCACAGACACAAAGTGTGACATGGAGACAAAAGAAAACTTTTTTTTCTTTTTTTTATGTAGAGGACTATCCAGGTTCCTCCTATGACTATGTGAATCATGTGTAAAGCACATGACTCTCATACAGATGTATGCGAGTCATGTGCTTTACCTTTGTGCCACCGCTGTGCCCCACTCTAATTGCTTTACTCTTTCCTCTCCTAAACTAACCTCACCTGAGGTCCATGCAGAGCCAAACTGTGGAGAAAAAGCCCCAGCCAAGCTTAGACACCACCTGGTATCTTCTGTTCAAAGAGTCACCAATCTGGACAGGGTGGTAACCACCTGCAGTAATAACATCCAGGATTAAACACAGGAACACACAGCAATACCCAGTAGGAACATGGCAACAAATGTCTCCCAAAGTAATGTGAATATTAAAAAAACAGACAGGAAGACATTTTCACATAGCTTTGGAGAGTTCCAGCTATTTCTGGCCTAGCGTCGTCCTCAGAAGCCCTTTCATGACCGTTTGTGAGTAATATGCTCAGACCTGCCTGCAGGACACTCAAGCAAGATGATGAATAATCCTGTTTCTGTCCTCCTTTAACCTGAACAACGCACGGCATGCTGGGTTTGTTTTTATTTTTAACAATCTCAGAGAACTTTGAATTGGATCTCTGTTTCCAGTATCCCAGAATACGGCATGAGCTCGTGTGTAACTTATGACTGAGTCAGGCGTTTGTTGTATCTTGCAGACCGCAGTGCTGATACCTGCAACACAGAGGAGCATGAAGCAAGGTCAGGCATAAAAACATGCAGATTGAAGCATGAAAGTGAAGGATCAGGTGTTAATCAAGCAGTGATGGTCATCTGTGGTTTATAGTAAAAATAACTTACAGTAAAACAGAAACCTTAAAAAGCTCTGCAACTTAATCTCAGAAAAACCTGGTTCAGATCACACTGCCTGTGTTCTCCGTCTTCATGACGGTGACATAGTGTTGCACTCACATGTTTTGCATGTTAGTGTTCCTCTGATGCACATATTAACTTCGGATCGGTGTGTCTCTGCTTCACATACCATAGCGGTATTCTCGGGGGTCTTCACAGTCCTAACTTTCCATCATAGAGCTGATTGGGTTCTCCAGCTGTTCCTAAACGGTCAGATGAGCCGTCTCTGTTCCAAAAGACCACAAAACACTGTAAGAAAGCAAAACAGTGGATGGACTCTTTTAGTCTCCCGCTTCACTTGCACTATTTCTGACTGCTGTAAATCATTTTGCCGTCCGTTCATGCAACCCGAGAACTTGCTGTCCCAGCTGCCACTGACACGAAGGCGCACTGCATGGATGGAAGGCCTCCAGTCACATCATGTCTGAAAACAATCAGTGCAAGTTTGTTCTCTAGTTTTGAAGCACCTGATTGTAAAAATAAGTATATTTTGTATATTCTCTACAAGATAAACTGTTTGTCTGAAGCTCGAAATAAGTCACTTCTCTTCATACACCTGACCTGTCTGTGAGTTGAAATGTGTTTCTTCAAGTTTCTTTGGTAGGAGATGAAATGTTGAGTTTTTGTTCTGAACACAAGCCTGATTGAAAGGAAACTGTTTATCTGTGCAGAAGTCAGTAATCTGATATTCCCACATGAAAATTCAACATCATAGTTTAAGAAAACCATATCCCATAATTGATTTTGCATAATCCTGCAGTAAAACTCAAAGACAGCATGCATGTGAGGGGCAAGAATGTACTCACATGTGACGTTGCATGGTTTTGGATCTCAGTATCTCACCCGAAAGTTGTTGCTGAAGATGGAAACCTGGTTTCTAGCTGAGACAACAGCCAGATGACCGGAGCTTTCACCTCTGATGCCGCTGCAGATAAACAGAGCGGGAGAAGGTGGGGGCTAGGAGCAGCAGCCGGAGTCAGCACGATCCAAACATGGAAATGTCCAGCAGACACTGAACTCACCAACCACACCAAGCCTTCACCTGGTTGCTGCCAGGTTTCACTCCTTCCGTCTTTCCTGGCTGGATTTAAATGTGGGGAAAGTCACAGAGGAATGAGAGAGTGGGGGACAGCTGGCCAGTTTTTCTTCTTGCTCTGGTCTCACTGGAAGGTTGACCTTTGGGCTAAACGTGGCATCAAAGCAAAATCTCTGACCTCTCACACAAGATTAGGTATCACAATAAAGTCAGGAGGAAGAAGGTTGCAAAAATGCCAACGTTCCTTCTTGTTTCTGTTAGAATTTGTGGTATTTTCTATATTTTATGCCACATCCATTCAAATGAAGATTATAAAATGCTGTTGAGTAAAGAAAACTTATGTGAAAGTAAAATAATAGATGTTTCAAGCCACGGCAGGATTATATTTACATTACCTTAAAAATGCATCCTTACCTTTTGACTGAGAGAGCACCAATTGATCGGCCAAAATTTGGTAGATTGGTGACTGGCTGACATGTTCATATGAAACCGATCTTATCTACCTCTGCAAACGTCTGAAAATCAGCCACTGTCCCGTTTCCCACTGCTGTGAGAGAGGGCTGACTGACAGACCCGCCCACCAGGTCATGTCTGTATGTGTACCGTTAATAGTTGCTGTTGTCAATTTTTTTGAGATATTTAGTTTTAGACAAAAACAAAAAAATATGGATAAAAGATCTGTATTGGCCAAATTCAAATTCAGCAAGTGAGGCTTTATAGAAATTGGTGACTGGTAATCGGCTGGAAAACTGCAATTGGTGCGCCCCTTCTTCAGACCTTTTCACATTTCCTCATGTTATAACCATAAACCTCTGTGTATTTGAATGTGATTGGGTGTGTTAGACTAACAAATGCATTTTAGCTAACAAACAAGTTGCTGGCTGCGTTCTGCTGTGTGGCGAGAGATTTAATGAAACACAAACTGTCAGAAGAACAAAAACCAGTTTGTACTTGATACTATCAACACTTTAAAACAAGCAGGCACTTCATCACATTTTTAAATCTGTGTTGGTTACTCTTCAATAACTTGTAATAGAGTGATTCTGGGCATGTGGGTATATTTAAAGGAAAAGAAAAAAATAATAGCAAAAAATCAAATATTTGCAAACATTAAGGAACAGAAAGAGCAATAACTATCTGAGAAGTATAAATTATGTTTCTGCTGACCACTGCAGTTATCTTGACCCAATTTTTTACAACGTTTTGTTGACTATTATGAAATACAGAAAAAGAGCAAACTGGACAGGAACAATGCACAGTGGGAGATAACCAGGAACCACTCAATTAGTTAGAGCATTAACACGCTATAAGACTCAGTCTTATAGCTGCGCTTCAACAAATGTTAAGCACTTTGTCTTGCCTCATTGCTGAAAATGTGCTATATAAATAAAATTACCTTTGCTTTTACCTTCGTGATGTAGCATTTGATCAGTAAATATAGACAAAAATCTTTTTTTCAGGGGAAAGCAAAAGAAATGAGAAGATCCAGGAAGGTTTGAAAATGAGATTTTCCCTCTGGGCTGAAATATTGCAGCACCTCATTTTAATGCGGCAAAAATAAAAAGACTGAGTTGTTCTCCCTCAGCTGTTCCACTAGCACTGATAGTTCATTACTGTGTGCATTGTTGCTTTGCTATGAAAGTGCAACAGTTTCATTGTATAGTAAGTTTCTGTATCTGTTAGCCAATCACTTTCAGCGTTGATACCCAGAAACTTCATCATTTTAATCAGACACATTCAATCACCAGAAAAAAAAAAAAAAAAAAGAAATTTTCCTCACCATTAAGTCAGATGAACATTTTTCTATTTTAGGTCAATTAGCAAATAAAATACATGATTGCATTTTTGCCCTAAACACCGGAATAATTAGTGATTTTTTTCAAAATTAAAAATAATAAATAAATTTCCGTTAATTTCTGTCGTATTTATTATAATGGCATTTTAAGCTCGAGTTTGTAGGCCAGTTGGATGAAAAGCTCCTGACATCTGGGCTTTGTGATGGTCACTCCGAAACATTGACTTTGTTCTGCTAATCAACATCAATGGTGTCGTTGTTTCATACCATATTGATTACACTTTCATATGATCTCCACCTTAAAAATATAAAACAATTATACCAAAAGATAACTAAATAAAAAAGTACCACATACAATTGTTTGTAGATATCTGAAAGTTGTCCCCAACCTTGTTTGAAAACATCATGATCATATTACTAAAAAAATGCAATGTGATAAATCTCTTCTTTCTTGCCTCTAGTATTTTGGGAAACATCGTTTGTGTTCAGTATGAAACTAACTCGTTATATATTACATTAGCATAAAAATGTGCATTCCTAACACTTGGACTGCATCAGCCAACAATCATCCCACTCCACACAGTTCTTTACAATATGATTATTGCAAACTGATACTGTGATGACAATATTTACCATTTTAATACAGCATAAATCTACAACTGAGCTTCTTAAAGAAAAAGTGCAAACATATCTTCAACGTGTACATATGAATCACTTTATTGCATCAAATGAAGCTGTTGTTAGGCTCATCCTATCAGTTAGTCAGAGAAAGATTACTGGGTAACGATATGTATCTACAGAACACACATCAGAATTGCTTACACAATCTGCAGGCAACATTAATGTGCATGGTAAAAAAATGAAAAAGATTTTATGTACAAGGTAACTAACTGCTTGCAGCAATGGGAAATCATAATCTCCAACTACCTTATAATGTGGGAAAAAAGACAGGGATTCATCTGAAAAGCTGATTGTGACTTTGATTTTGACTTGATCCATTACGGTTCTCTCAGAGCAACAGCACACGGCACAGAACAGGACAGAGCTGATTCCCGACCACGAAAACAAGAATCTGAATTAGTGAGACGCGACAAACACAAGTTTGAAGCTCTGACAGTAAAAAAGACTAACAGGATAAGCAATAAAATAAATAAACAATAAATTAAAATTGAAAACGACAACTAAAAGCCTTCCAACATACAACGGAACATGTGGCATCGCGGAGCAGGAGGCACATCGTTTAAAATCCTACAGGTTGAATTATTCACAAGATAAAAAGCTTCGCTCTGCCACCAGACTGCTAAAACCTGACATCCACTTTGACAGCAACAACTGAAATGTTAACTAAAGAAAGAAAAAACAGCACAGCTGACATCAGTTCAGACATAGAAAACAACAGATGAGCTCTTTGATGTACAGTAGTAGCAAGTAGATGGGAAGTGGTTCGTTAAAATAAAAAAAAAAAAACCTCCCAACCAAAATACAACGGAAATTCATCGAAAAGAAGAACACAATGAATACAATTAGTGCAAGCAACTGAATGAAATTTTGCAAATGATGTAGAACAGATTTGCAAAAACACAGAGAATCAACTGTATTCATTATTTTCAAACTTCTACGGGATTTTAAAGATGTCAATATTTCCTTCTGCATCAACATATGAGCTTTGGGAAAATAAATCAGAGTGAACTGGAATATTAGTTAAGATGTTGACACTGCATATCAAACCAGTGTGTTGAGATGCACCAATCAGAGATTTTCAGCTGATTTTTGATCTCTGGATTTCTTTGTAAATAGTAAATTTATGTGTAAATTCTACATAGTGTGGATTCTTACTAAAACCTAACAAGATGGTTTTGCTCCTTCTCACAGTCTTGTTCTTTTATAGCATCTATAAAGTTGTGCATCTTCAGTCAGTAACAGTTAACACATCGAAGCGCGTTGCGAGTGTTTGAAACCTGTTCAGGTCTCAAACAGGGTGGTGCAAATGGAAATCATCTTCACCGCCTGTAAAAATGTGTCAGGATTTTTTTTACTTGTCTTTTTTCTATGTCAATTTGTTTCTGAGGAAAGTTCATCAGTCACAGCAGTTTTTTTTACAAATTTTGTGTTCTTCATTTTACTTATAAAGAACCCAATTTGTTCACTTATGTTTAGCAGTTCAAGCAACACAGATCATTACAAAAGTTACATCAACATTAGAGAAGATGACCCAAAATGTCGTCTTTTTGACAAAGTAAGGAAAACAAACCCACAGTCGTCCTTCCTGTAATGTAACCCAGGCAGCCATAGCAGACAGAAGTAAAAACAATGTGTGAAAAATCCAGAGGATTTTTAGTGTAAGACTTGGAAGAAGGGCTTAAAAAAGGGAGAAAAAGTCATTATGTGTGCATTCTGTGTGTAAGACTTGCAGAGAAAAATAAAAATGTCCCAACAGCGTCAACGTTCAGGGTAAAATGCACCTTTTGGAATAAAAAGTGAACCTTGATGGGTGGGAATGTTGCGCTCGATTTGTCCAGATACACAAAGCAAATGACGTTTTTCATGATGCATCTTTCCTTCCAAGAGTTAAATCCGAGGAGGAAAACCAATAATGCAAAATGTTTCGAAGTGTGCTTCATTCTTTTCACATTTGTCCCTCCTTGTTGAGGTGGTGTCCCTTTTCTCCCAGAGAGAAGACCACTTACATCCGTCAAGGCCAGTCTCTCTCTTCACGTAAAACCAGTCCTTCTGGCTACACCACAGTTCAGGTCACAATATTTCTTTGTCTTCTTTTGTATTTAGATAAAAATACAATTTTTTTGTCCAAGAGAGACCACGGACAGGTATTCCTAAAGATGCCCTCCCTTTATGAGTCGAGACAATATTTCCCCTGGTGCCGGGGTCATAGGTCTGTTACCTTGTTTTCAACGGCAGCAGCGATCTGCTGGAGTCTGTAACCGAGCTGCATCTTTTGAGCTGTGGCGTCCTCTTCCAAAGCTGTGATAATCTGACAAAAGAATCAAAGAGTCAATGAGAAAAACAGGCAAAAACAGATGGTGAACAAACCAGAACGCAGCAAGAAGTCACATTTTTACATAGTCTTCATTTATAAATTTGATTTATATAACCATGTATATATTTGATTTTTGCCTAGAGGACAAAAACTGTTTCGAAATAAATTCCAACCAACAATAACTTTAAAAAAATGTTAAAGAATTACTGAAAGACACTTAATCCCCGTTCAGAAATATGTTCTGCATCCTGGACAAGCCCTCAATAACTTTATGATCAGCCTAGTTAATCAATATATGAAACCTGATCAGTGCAGAGCTCCATGAACTAAAAAGCTTGCTGGCCTAACCCTCACACTTGAAAAAATAAATATTTATAGTATTTAGTGAAGCTAACGCTAAAATACCAGCCTCATCCTCAACAAGGTCAGATATGTTGGTGCACATCAACTTGTTTAGTTGAACTTCAGGATGTAAATTAATTGCTGCTCTGGTCACAAGACAGACAAACAACAATTTACTCTCATTGTGACTCTGAGCCAACTGGTGTTGATATCATCAAACCTTTACTCAAGTTGTCATACAGTGAAAATCTTACACTCGTCCATATGGAGTGCAGGGTAAGTCAGAAAGCTCCTGAAACTCACTTGATCATAGTATTTGTTGATGTACTTGTACAGCTCATGAAGAGCCACATGGCAGTTGACCTCAGCAGCATAATTCTGTTTTGGGACACAAAAACATATGAGAAGAAAAAACTGCAGTAGGTGTAAATATTTCAACTTAAACCATTTTAATGATTGGGCCTCCACAGTGATTACATACCCGGGAGAGTTCTGCAAGAGCCGAGTTCATCTCCTGGTCACTGGCAGAGATGGTCTGTTTGATGTCAGCATAGTATCTACAAAAAGAAGAAGAAAAGAGAAAAACAGAGTTCTGTTACAAGGAGGTGACTTGAAAATTACACTGACCATCATTTGCATTGACCATTTAAGAAAATTTGAGAAAATATCACTTGCATAATAATTTGGAACACGTTGTATATTGTCATATACACTGTTGTTATTGTTTTTTTTGTTTTTTTTCAAATACAGTTTGTTCCAAAAACCAGACAAATGCATATATGACAAGACCATAACAAGTAAAAAAAAATACAAGTGTCTATGCAATGGTTCTTAAACTGACCTCATAAGGTCAGTGAAAGCAGCTAATTTGTTGAACAGACTCCTGTTCAGTGAAGCTTTAACATATCACTAGCACTAGCGTAATCTGCATGGTTTAATGTGCAGCTGACAGTAGTAACTGTAGCAGTCTGCTTGCAGACTATCCATGCATGGCAGCCCTGCAGGCTTAGTCTACCTTCTGTCTGCCACTAACAGATGTCCTCAGCTTCACTCCCTCTTCTCTCCTCCGGAGAGTTTTACGTGCCTGCAGTCAGCAGGGCGACCGGCTGCCATATTCTTACCTCTCCACCATCTGTTTGTAACGTGGGATGTCTCTGGCATACAGCAACTTGTTGATTGGAGAATCCTGCACAATGAAGACACATGAAGTACTGACATGTCATGTTCAGTATGAGATAAATTAAAACATAATAACTGAGTTTCCTTTGTATGCACAAGATAGATTTTAGCCTCATTGCTAATTATTAAGCTGCACATTAACAAAGAACTTTGATCTCACTACATTGAGCTGGACTTTCATTACTCATTTCTTAGACAGGGTTAATTATATTTTTTATATTAAAACATTAAAATGTGGCAGATACTTTTGCAGTTCCCAGGATGGAACTGGAAACAGAAAGTAAGTCAGAAGGAAGAAGTTGGAAAGAAAGAATGAAAGGAGGAAAATCTGAAAGAGAGAGAACACTGTGAAGAAAGGAAAGACAGACAAAGATGAAAATGAAGAAAGAAAGAGGCAGAAAGAGAAAGAAATTGATGGATGGAGAAATGGTTAGATATACAAACAAATAGATAAAGAGACGGATGGCGAAAACGTGGATGGATGGCTGATTGGGTGGATGGATGAAGAAATGACTGAGACGACAGGATGGCAGCAGGAGGTGTGCGTGTGTGTGTGTCTGGGTGTGTGCGTGGGGGTGTGTGTGTGTGTGTTGTGAAGAGTGGCTCTGATATCCTCACCCTTCCCAGCTTGTGATCAGCGATGGTGCAGGAATCCATGAAGGTCTGGGCGATGACAGACAGAACGGCATCCACATGATCAGAGGTCTGCACGTCAAAGATGAACTGGGGGTTCTTCAGAATATTGATCCAGAACCGCAGCGGCAAGCTGAATGAAAACATGACGGGGATATAAAATAACCAAATATAACAGTAGAGAAAAATCTGTAGCAGTGAATATGAGTTATGAAATCTTTGTCAGTAATAAGAAAAAAGACTCCCTATAATCCGTGTGCAGCTCTGCCAACACAGCAGCAACATCCAGACCTGAGCTCCTACCTGTTAGTCTTCCAGATGTGGATGGTCTCTGGGTCTGTGATGTTGTGCTGCAGGGCCTGGTCATCCAGCAGGTCAAAGAAGTATTTGACAGCCAGAGGCACGGGACGGCTGGTGCTCAGGATGGCAGTGAATAAATCATCTACAAACTTCTGCAGAGTGCCCTGAGACAGTGCAGAGAAGGCAACGGTAAGAAATGGCTTTCAAAATAAAAGACAAGAGGCTGTCGTTGACAGGCAGCACCTTAAACTTCACAGCTGAAGGTTATCACACCTGAGGCCCTTTCAATTAAATTAAAACAAAGTTAATGAACATTAAGTAATTATTTGGATCAACAAAAATACACTATTGACTTATTTAGAGATTATTTGTAGAATTGGTTCTTGTAGTTCTTTAAATGAGTCCTATTCAGTACTTTTCAGGCTTGCTTAAGGATTTTTAAAGTTTTTTCCCATGTTTCTAAACTTTGAGCTTCTACATTTGTTACTTTAACCCTGCTCTGCTGTTTCTTTAACACTCAATATCTCAGTCAGATTAATGGTTTATTCTATGAAACTTGTCCAGGACTTAAAACAAATTAATAATTTATGTACCTTTTATTGTAAGATACATAGAACAAAAGTTATAGACTTTGTGGACTTTGTCTCCATCAAAGTAGTCTCCGGAACAGAACCAGGCTTCTTTACCAGATTGCTGAGCCTCTAAGTTCATGGTTCTGATGGTATTTGAAATCATTACTTTTCCCTCAAAAGTTTAATGTGCACAATTTATTCAAATATCTTCCCTGGACCTACCAATCATACAGAAAATAATCAAGTTGAACACAAAATAGACCCCACAAGGTGATTCCCAAGGAAAGGTTTTCTGAAAACCAGCCTCATAGCAGAAGATCAAATGAATCTATCACATCTTGTATCTCGTCAGATTTTTTATTCACAAGTGCTTGAAGTCAACGTCACACACTTTGCTGTCGTTTCTTCACTTAAATAAATAAACTAGGTAAGAAGTTGGCCAATTTCTAATCTCTGATTTTTATTGTTGACTTCTGACCTCCTTTTATTAATTTTAGCTGTAAAACATGTTTTTACAAATTAAAGTAAAGACAAAATGATTAAACTTTTAGCGTTAAGGACAGCTGGCATTAGAAAAACAAAAGTCTCTCTCTACATTTGAGAGGGTGTAGATGTTTGGCTGAACTTTAAGATTTCCAAAAAGATTGCTGGCATTTTTAAATCTGTGATGCTTTATGACAGACAGAAGTTGAAGGCCCAAACGCATAAAGCATAGCAACTTTGTTGGCTGCATTCAGCCTTCCTGTTGTCTGCCTCTCTCAGCATTTTTCTCTCTCTCAACCTGAATAAACTGCAGATATGTTTGAATACATATCAGTCAATAACGCTATAAAATTTGAAAATATCAGTGATGCACATTAATAAATGAACTGCCCTCTGCCCTGTGATAGGTTTATAACACACAATTCAGATTTTACTATTAGACATATTATAAATTTTATCTTACAGCCCACTTGGTCTCCAAGTTTGTCTGAAAGAGAACATTTAAAGGTAACCAATGCATTGGGTCACATGCATCATTAAAATGAATCTTTCACATGCTTTTAATAATGGAAACTCACATTAGTTCACAATGCATGGAGGTTTCAGTTTGGAAACAGAAAGCCACAGAGCCGTGGCTCATGAGGGCCACTGAGCTTCAGAAGAGTTAAATATGAAGGATGGTGTGAAAAATGCAAACGACAGAACTTTTTTTCTCTTTCTTTTAAATGGGAGCTCAATCTGAGCTTCCATTTAACCTCAAACATTACTGACATTTTATTGCATCATTAGGCTGGAGTGGAGCACGAGAACAAAGTCACACATTGATGAATCATTAAAGACTTCTGGGGAAGACTAATATTATATTATTGATGTTTAAGCGACTAATGCTGGTGGAGGTTAGAGTAGTGACATTTAAAGTGTTATTCCTGTCATGCTGCCGATGCACTTCAGACGACGTCCAATCATAGAACGTGTTTAAACAACTGCACTTGTTTCATTGGCAGTTTGAGCTCAAAACATGCAACCTGAGCTCCCACCAATCAGAAAGCGGATCTCATTTCTTCCCCCTGGGCCGCGTTACCTTCATGGACAGCAGCCGTGTGAGGTAGATCTCAGGAATGGCCTTGGCTCGTTCCCCTCCTTTCTCCCTCACGCTGCCCCGCCGGTGCTTCGGCAGCTCTGATTCGTCACTGGCTTTCACCAGGTGCCAGAGCCTCACCCCGCCCTCCTCCCCATCGTCCAACATCGGGGTCTCTGTAGGGCAATAGGGACTGCTGGGTCAGGAGGGCTGACACTCACTATTAAATACATTATCTCCGTGTCATCTGAAATATAATGTTGTGTGCTAATGATATATTATAACAGTATATAATAAAATTTTAAAGTATTCCTGCTTAAAAAACTGATATGAAATTTATAAAAAACATTTCACACTTTTTATTCTCATCACCTTTTTCTATATTTCCTTTACTATAAATCTGTAACTGATTTCAAAATACCTATTTATCAACTTTACAAAAAAAATCTGTTTTTACATTCTCAACCTCAAAACTCCAGTCTGTGTCCAAAGCTTCATGCAAAAAAAGCTCAAGAGCGACCCCCACTGGTTATTAAATTGTTAAAAACCAGTTAACTGCTCAGATTTTCTTATGCAGAAAAGAAATGTTATTAAAATTCCTCTTAGAAGTCAGGAAACTGCAAAAACTTGACTTTTTTATCATTTTAGTTGTATTTATTCAACTATTGAGAACAACTGAAACATTAGAAAAAGTCAGGACACTCTATTAGTAACTGGCCAAACCTCTAAAATGCTGAACGACCAAATCCTGCATGGCGGATGTGATACAGCTGTGCTTAACTTGACTTTTTCAGTTGGATTAGGTATGGGGGAGTAATCCAATTTATAATTCACAGAGAATTGCAATTTGTAAATCATATTTTACAGAAAGTCTTTGATTATTTCTATTACTTTTATTCCCCAGTATTGTTAAAATTGCTACTAAATATCTATTTTTCAAAATATGTTGGAAAACACAAACAATGTTGGAATATTGTTCTTGTCTGTATTCCTGTGTATTAGTGACTTACTTTCTCCAGGCATGTAGTCATGGCTGTCATGTAGGTGATGCTTGTTGTTCCTGGGAACGAGGGCCACGGTGGCTCCGTCAGGGACCTGCACAGGCATCGCAGTGGTTCAATGTTTTCCCCATGCACGCAAAAGAACACTCATCCACACACAAAGCTGTGCAAAAAGCATTTGCTCCCTCAGCATTTCTGAAGGTTAAAAAAACCTTCATGTTTTTCAACCATTTTAACATTAATGCCCACTGCCAAAAGCAGGGGGCAAGGAAAACACAGCATTAAACATTTTTGAAGAAACATTTGTGTTAAGCCTCTCTTTACTTTGATAATTATCCTGTGTTATTATTACTGGAATTATGATTTTCATGAACCAAATTTTCAGTGCCACCCTGGTTACTTTTATATTACTTATTTATTGGGGTGATTTTTACTTTTTTCATAAACACAAAAAAACAGAATACAATGCTGAAAAAAAAATAGTAAAAAGAAAAAAATAGAACAAAACTTGGTCGCTACATGCGGTGCGTTATGGGTGGAGCTACAGCATTGGGTGGATTTAAATGCATGTCACAATTTTCAGATTTTGTTGAAAAACATTCTAACAACCATTTGGGACTGTCCTTCAACTTCAATACTTTGTTAGGTTTTCACTAACAAATATGACTGAAATACATAAAGGTTTGCAGTTATAAACAAATGTGAAAAAAAGAAAATAAAAACACAGTCAAGGGGTTTAAATACTTCAGCAGGGCGCGGTAAGTAGTTTAGCGACATGCACTGACCTTGTAGTGTTGTAATGTGTTGAGGCGCTTCCAGGAGCCTTGAACTACTGATGTCAGGTCTTCATCTGACAGGATGAGATGACCTGCGACCCCGGCCCGCCACTCTGCAGGGGAGAAACGTTCACAAGTCATGTTTCTGCTGATTACTGAACATTTAAGACTTCCAGGTAAAGTGACAAAGTAAATAAGTTAACAAGGTCTGATGGAACTTGAACTACAGTTCATAATAAAGTATTGAGTATAACTTGAGTTACACAATGTAAAATATGACTTGACAAGCAAGCACTTCATTTAAAGTCGCCCCTTTAGGTGAAAGAGAGAAAAGCCTTCTGGATAATACCATGTACCATACAATATAATACCATATTATAATAATAATACCAGACAGTAAATAATTTAACATTTGCACAGAGCTCACAGCAGAATAACACGTTCAAACTTTGAAGGAAACTAGAGTTTGAAAATAAGCTCAGACCAAGATGTAGAGAGTCGATGTGTGGCCTCTGTGAAAACGACATCCCTTTCCAGGACTGCTCTAGAACCTTCTCCTTCACTTGGGTGATGGTGTCGCAGTCCAGAACCTTCGCCGGAACAGTCTGATTGGTGGTAGCTCCACCGGCGGCTGTGGCCGGCATCGCAACGTTCAGCGTCTGGATGAGTGATGAAACCAGTTAGAGACATGAGATCATCTCTTTAGGCTGCATTCATACCAGCGGTTTAGTCTACTTCAAACAAACCGTAGTTTGTTTCTTTCCTAAAAATCTCGTTCCATTTGTGCAGGTGTGACTACACAATCCAACTCTGATCTCTTTGCAATATAAATAATAAAAAAAACAAGGTATAGGACTATTTTTATTTCTATTAATAGAAATATTACATACATTTCCAAGGCAGGTGACACAATGGAGCTAATCCTCACCAGCGTGCGGTACTCCACGTCCTCCCGTAGCAGCCGGTTGTCATTGAGCGTATATTTGGCTTTTCCTGTCACGGCGTCCACAGGTCCTTTGTCCACCTGGTGTTTTATCGCTCTGAACAGCATGTAAAACGATTCCCCCGCTGATTCCTGGCCAAGCAGAAAGGATTTATTCACTTAGGAAATCCTCCAACACCAACTGTTCTCTGTCTCGGCAGCCAGGTCTGATTGGCTTCCCTTGATAACTACATTTGATTCACATCAAGTGAATCAAATTTCAGGTTTGTTTCAAGTTGCAGATGATCTGTGGAAGGGTTCCACATCTTGATTTACAGTGTTTAATGCAGTTAGAAAACATATTACAGTAGCTATTAAAAAATGTTATAAACAAAATCAAAGGTTGGACCAGAATCTGCTGGAACTGGATCCCGTTATTTATTTACTGGTATACATACATATTGGGATACTGACATAAATACATGCCATTTGAAAGCTAATCAGATGAAATCTAGTAAAAAAGAAAGACTTGAATGTGTTTGTTTAATTTACAAAAAAAAAAAAAAAAAAAACTTCAAGTAATCCAAATAATTAAAACATTTAATTTCAAGATAGGAATGAGAAGCAATCACTCACACACCTTACATCTGATTACTTTATCCAATAATCTCAACATCTGTTTCACTATTTAAAAAAATGGCAATGACTATATGGTGGCCATACAGACTTTTGTTTATCTTTCGCAGTTATTAAGCCCTTAATTAGTTATACAGTATAAATGTCCAGCAGGACATACCCTCAGAAAGGTGTAGAGACAAATGGACATCCAGTTTGTCAGCAGCTTCTCCACCACTGATTCTGTTCTGGAAAAGAAAGAAAAACAAAAAGTTCTCAGAGAAACTACAAGCAGGTGGGAGGAAAAAGATTACTTGCTTGCTTGTTGATAAGCAGGCCTCACCTTCTGAGCATGAGTTTGGGATTTTTGGCCACATATTGTTCCACCAGGTCATTGAGCAGTGTTTTCAGGATATCTGTGAAGTATTCCAGTTTACCATGCAGCGCCACCGTCAGCAGAGAGGCCACATAGGCCCGATCTCTGGGGGAAAACGTCCGCTGGACCTCTAGAGTGTGAATGAACTATGGGGGGAAACACGCAGGTGTGAAAACAACTGCTTTTTGTCTAATACTAGAGAAAATATTTGAATATTTTACCTTGGTGAGGAACAGTTTGCTGTTGAGCAGGTTGGACAGCTGGACCAGTCCCTGCTCCACCGTCTGTCTTCGGCTCTCCGGAACATCCAGATCTCGCCTCAGTGGCGACTCCTGGTGGCCTGGGAAGAAAATGCGCTCTGCGTACACCCGATAGTCGAGGAAGGGAATCCCTGAGCCCACCAAATCACTGGACATGTCCATCATTTCCGTCATCAGGTCTACAAAGCGAATGAGGAAGTCAGCTGGTTTGCTAACTTTCCTTTGAGGTGAGCAGAAGCTGAGAGGAGAAAACGGTACTACCTGTGAACTCCTTCTTGCAGCGGTCCCTGACGCTGGTCTCCAGGTTCTCCAGCTGGATCTGGACCTTTTTATAGTCTCTCATGGCCTGCTTGCTCTTCCTCCTGATGGAATCAAAAACAGAGCGCGGGTCACGCTGTGGTCAAGAAACAGTCAAAGTCTAATGCTGATTAGAGCATTTTCATGGTTACCTGTATATCAGCACTATGATGACCACAATAAGAGCCACGATGGAGGCTCCCACCCCGACCCCCACCTGAGCCTCCAGAGGAAACGTAGACTGGGCCTGGATGTCGTATTTCACTCGTCCCAGGGTGAAGTTCAGATTTCCCATTTTTACCTGAAAGCAACATTTACACAGATGTTTATATTTTCTCTGGTTTATCTAAAATACTAATCCCATTTTACTCATTTTTATTAACATTTCTGCTATTATTGCACATGTCTCTTTCTGCACTGAGGTACTGTATTGTGAATAGTGTGTTGTGTTTTTTAAGTTTAATACACATGCACATTATGCATGATGCAATAAAGTAATCCTAATACATATTATATCTGCAGCATTTGTATAACTGAAAGTAACAGTTACTTGATTGTGGTATAAAATGGCACATAACATTGCTCTTTAAGATACAAGTCAATGTAAAACCCTTCATCTTTTATTGGATGGAAGACAAAACAACATTTCTTTCCATATTCAGTTTGAAATTTTTAAACATAAATTCTATATTGTACACTTTTATGACTAAATATGAATCTTGCCTATGTTCGTAGGCTTGCAGTCGTGCAATACTCACTCCATTTTCAGAAGAGAGCTCTGAAATTCTTTTAAGCTGATTGGGATATTATTTTGTAACCTAACTCAACTTTAAATTTCTCCACAACTTCCTCTCTACCTGTATGCTGTTATTTTGTTTTCATCATGATGTTTATTCTCTAACAAACCTCAGGTCAGAAACAGAACAGCTGAATTCATTCTGAGAATGAATGACGCAGTCTCAAGGGTAGGCTCTCTCTACCAATGAGGCAACTTCTGAAGGTAGCCCAGTTCCCCTGGATAAGGTAAGATGTATATCCATTCTCTGTCTCACTCACAATGAACTCAGGCAGACTCTCCAGGCCGTCCTGCTTCCTATTGGCTGTGATGGAGGGCTGCGTAGCTGGTGGTTCACAGTACAGGTGATTGTGTGACAGAGTCTTCACCACACACAAGTCCCCTCCAATCCAGGCCTCCACCTCCTGCTTGTACATGGCCAGATCCAAGTTTTCTCCCTAAGAAACAGGAAGAGGAATGTTAACAGATTGACTTTTGTGAGCGGATTTGTGAGCATTAAAAACCCTATTAGTGCAACTAGTAGATGTAAGCAACAGATGTTTGTAGTAGTTGGAAGCAGATGTTGTGGGACTCGCCTCGACGGATATGACGCTACCGGGTTTGTGGTGGAACGGCTTGCTTGGGTCGTTCCTGTTCAACCTGAACAACTTGGGGTTGGGTTCGTAGCTGAACGTTTCACCACCCACAGTGCTGAAGTCAAAATGGAGGCTGTCCAAAAGGAAGTGAACTTTGACCCTGGCTTCTGTGGCCTCTGGACCCATAGCAGGAGTCGGACACAGGATGAGAGTTGCGTTGTGCACCTTGCAGTGGGATTCCTGCTAAAGGGGAGAAAAGGGAGTTTAAATTCTTTGAGCCTCTCCTTTAATGACACCGTAAGGTGAAGAGAGAAATCAGCTGAAACTGACATAGTTTGACATTTTTGCTTCTGGAACAATCCTCCTCCATCTCCTCAATGGACCCCGTTGGGTCTGTCCTCTGTTGAGGTGGACTTTAATCTTCTTCCCGACGCTCCTTCTCCGTCTCGGCGGCAGCACATCAGGCGGACTGAGGGTGACTCTCATTTTTGGCTCCTGGACCAAATCCAGGTTGTGGCCGTCGACTCTGATGATCCTCCCTCCGCTGGGAGGACACAATATTTTAACACAATAATATTCAAGCACTGTTAAAGCATTTTCATGGTAAGTTTTCAAACTTTCCTTCCAAAGACGACGGTAAAAATTGGATGATTTGAATTTTCTCTCACACACTAGTAGCATTTACAAATCAGATTGTATTTGGTAAGTCTAACTGATATATAACAGTAATTGAGTCTGATTTAACTTCAGACAGTGAGGAAAATTGTGAGTCTTTTTATTAGGTGTATGATAATATCCATTCTTTAGGCTTGTAGCGATAACAAATTTTACTTGGCAATAAATTGTCCCAGAACTTATTGCGATAAACTAATATTTGTTTGAGACAATTTTCAAGAAACATAATGGTAATAGCATAATAATGCAAGAGCACAATCTCAAAAATCTATAAATTTAAATTCTAATGAACATTTACATGACAAGAAGACATTTTAAATATTCAAGATAGATAAGCGAACAAATAAAAATAAGAAATAAAGTTATGAAGTCTCTGTAAACGAAATTGGAGCAGCTGAGACCAAAACACCAGACTGAAGTCTTTGGTCATCTATTGTTTGGTTGAAAGAGAGAAAAGAGAAAAATTATAAATCATGCAAATAGAAACTGTTGACCTTGTTTTGATTTATTATGCAATTGATTTATTGCTTATTGTATTTATCTAGAAATGACAAATACAATTAAAATAGACAGGTAAAGTAAATTATAATTAAAATCCTTCCCTTATCTTTTACAAACAGATAGAAATAGTGGAGCGCAGTACCCAAGGAAGCTTTTGGACGGCGCTGCCCTTGTGATGTTGGGGTTGGGGGTGTAATGATACGTGGACCCCTGCAGATGGCGCTCTGCTCCACCAAAGCGCACCGTGATGCCGTGCTCTCCTGTTTGGTTGCTGCCTCTGGTCAAACACTTGATCTGATCCTCCTGAATGTCGATCCTGAACATGACAGTTTTTCTTTCATTTCCTCCACAGTCACACACAAATCAAACACATTGTTTGTCTACCACAATAGTTTTTTTCCCCTTCTTTCTTAGCTAAAAAGCCTTTGGGGGGCCCTTACACCCTGCAGGGAACTCCTCCAATCAGGACTCCGACCTCATGTGGATGCCCGGTCCTCAGTTTCCGACCTTTGATAGTGAGGGATGATCCCCCGGCTTTGGGTCCTCTTAAAGGAGAAATGCTGCTGAGGACAGGATTCTGGAGATAGAGACAGGAAAAGAAGGAGCAGTGGACGATTTAAAGATGAAAAGGACAAGAAATGCAGTCAATAATCCAATACTGATTCATTTGGATATAAAAACAGGACACTAGGGAATTTTGCGAAACATGTGAAGGTTACCTCACAGCCATGTAATATATTAATTAAGCTGCTTGTCGTTTAGGTGGTTTCATTAGGGTTGCAGTGAATGATACGGCTGTTTTACGATTATGTAAATAAGCAAACAAGTTGTTCCTCTTGTACTGCAGACGTTCCCTTACATTTCATCAGGCACTAATTAAGAAAAGCCGCAGGGGGAGCTGCTTTTCCCCTAATTGGACAGTTATGTTAAAAGCTTTTTGCTCATGCATGATTTGTCCCAATGGTGTTTTCGGTCCGCACCACATCACACTAGGACTGCATTTATCAAATGAAGTATCTGTGTTTTTTTCCTTAAAAACAAAAAGAAACCCCCACCCACCCTGCTTTTCACAAAAGTCCTGCTTTTTCTATTTCAGTCCATTACAGTGTTCTTCCTCATGTGTGGAACTGAGCTGAACTTGCCAGAATTACACCAGATTATCATCAATAATAGCAGCATTCATTGGCATTTACCTTGGCTTCTTACATTTAATGTCATAGTCAAGTTAGGAGAAGTAATTTCTCAGTACCAGTACTATATTTTCTTTATAAAAAGTAAAATATTATTCAAACCAACCATGTACCACAACATTAAGCACTGATTAACCATATTTATTTAACTTTACAAGCAACACCTTAGTCTGATTACTACTTCTGTTGAACAAAAACATTGACTGAAAGAGAACCTTTCTGACAACATGAAGTAGGCCTAAAAATCTCAAAAAGCAACACATCACAAGCAAGACATTCAAGATGGAGTCACAGTAAACAGACAATTCATACTGAGAATAAACAAATCCTTAATTAGCTACCCTTAAATGTAGCTAGACTAATATAAAAGTGAGCAAAAGAAAAAAATAACTGGCAGTTATTGCAAACACTTGACTGGCAGCAACAGTTGCTGGGTTTAATGGTCAACTTCCTTTTTGTTGTTTCTTTTTCTACAGATAGGATCAGACTGGTCTGAACATCATACTTCGCAATATCATTAGTGAACCTGTACAGTAACGTTAAGTACTGTACAGTATCAAGGAAAGTCCTTAGTAAAGTCATATTCAGTCACATTAGAATATTCTGACAAATTACAATCAGAGCACATATGTGCTCTGATTGTATATATAAAAAATACCTTTTGAAAATGACAACCTTTAAGCATCTATTGAATGTACTTTTCCCATATTTTTATATTAAAACAGGCTGTTTTTTATTGGTTTACTATGACACTAATATTGAATGTTGTGTTTCATTAACTTTAAGTAGTAATCTATTAAAATTCACAATTATGAGGGCTTTAAAAAAGTCAGTGGAAATTAATATAATGAGTTTCAATAAGCATATTCCATCCCTCTATCTTTATTGGTCAATGGGAAAGAGGCAGGGTACACTCTGGGCAGGTCACCGGCATCAATTAACATATTGTTTATTTAAATTAATTAACAGTTACATTTTATTCTATTTTATTGACTATATAAAAAATAAATAATGGCAGGCTGAGCAAACATCCTTGAGGTACACCAATTTTAATATCAAACGTTATTTTCTGAAACATTGTAATTTCAATAGAGTGCTCTGGTCATACTGACCTGAAAACTGAATGTATGAGCAGAAATCCCGTGTCCTCCTCCTCTTACACTGACTGAGGCGTGGCCTCTCATCTCCCCACCACTGCTGGTAGTCTCACACACTATCCTACAATGTACAATCACACAGCTGTTAGCATAAAGAAAGATACAGACACAGAGGTGAGTATGTTGAGTTGTGCTAACGCCTTGCCTGGATGAGACTTCATATCTGCTCTGGATGACGATGCATGGCACTCCGGCCACTGTGACCGAGCTCTGGATGTCTTCGGCCCTTTGACCGAGATTAGAGCCAGAAATGGTTACAACAGTGCCTCCCTCGGTTGGACCGGATTCAGGGTCTAACTGAAAACACAAGAAAAGCACAAAAATACCATATGTTCTGAGTAATCACAATATAGTTTGTGATTTACAATTTTTATTTTCAAAACAAAAACAGTCCAATTGGTTGTGTTGATATGTCACAATCACCTTAAGAAGTGGCAAATACCCAAACTAATGAATTTCAACTGTAAATATTAATACATATTTCCTCAAATGCAGAAGGTTTATTTCAGAACTCAATTTAC
This sequence comes from Poeciliopsis prolifica, assembly GCF_027474105.1. Taxonomy (NCBI): domain Eukaryota; kingdom Metazoa; phylum Chordata; class Actinopteri; order Cyprinodontiformes; family Poeciliidae; genus Poeciliopsis; species Poeciliopsis prolifica. The sequence continues at coordinate 1,876,592 of NW_026562402.1, forward strand.
TCCCTAAAGTTTAATGCAATTTATATAAGCATGAAGAAGTAGATTATTCCAAAACAGAAAATGTCACCAGTCCCTTCATGTTTCCAGTCGTTCCGTGTATCCAGCCGGTCCATTTTCACACAGCTGCCATAAACAAACCTCTTCTCATCGGGCAGCTCCATCATGTCTAAACTTGACTTCAAATCTTTAGACTCATCTTTACTACAAATGTAGGAGGAGGAATGAGGGCAGTATGAAATGGATTCTCTCCTTTGATATGTGGAAATTAAGTCATAACTGAGTAAAAAAAGTATTTTATTATACCCTCTGTGATTAAAATTATTTAGATGCAAATAAGACAGTATTTCAGTTAATTTCCCCACTGCATAACATAAGTTTGGAGAATACACATCAGCTATAGTCTTGGATCCACTTCTGCTCTCTCTTATCTTGGGCTCACCTACATTTTCAACAGGATTTCAATCCTGATAATGTTCCACTATTTCATTGACATCTCAAATAGTTTACTATGGTGACAAGGTTCCCAGAGCCTTCAGAAGAAGAACAGGCCAACAGCAGCAACTCTCTACCTTAATTAACAATCGGAAAGAGGCTCTTCCTGCACACCCTGTAAGATTCTCCACAATTTTGTGTTGGCAAAAAGTTAAATTTTATTCCCATTTTAAAAGCAAAGTATGAAATAAAAAACATCCTCCTCTGCATCCCAAGGTTACTGGTTAAACATGCCTTGAGGGATAAACACAAAAGGAAGCACAATGAAAAATGAAAAGTTCTTACGCGGTGAATGACGGGTGCAGGGCATGTGTGTTCGATCGCATCAGCGCAGGAGTCTCGGTACACACAGCTGGAGGTGGCATCTCCGCCGCACCAAACGCAGCCGTACTTCGGGTCAGCCGTTCGACACCGGCTGCAGTCGGACCGGCCCACTGAACAGTTGAACAGAGTGACTGACGCAAAAGAAAAGAAAGACAAAGGAAAGAATAGGATCTTTATTCAATAATCCAGGAATAAATGCAGGTTTAATGAGATTGTGAGACATCGTTGTCACATGACATAGCACTCACCATGCAGATCCTCAGCGCTGTCTATGAGGAAGTTGTTTTTTCTCCTCACATTGATTGTCGCCAAGTATTCCTCCCTCTGTAGGGAGTAAACATACTGCAACACAAGCAGGGTGCAAACGCTTTTATTACCCAAGAAAAATTAAATAAATGTACACATTTCTGGACTATCCTTAAAAGTCAAATGAATACATTTAAGTTAATGTTAGAAACATTGTCAGAGTGAAGGGTGAAATACATACAACAAGAATTATGCCAGGAAAGTGAACTTGGAAAGAGACATTTAAAAAACCAATGCCACAGCTTTTCTAATAAGAATAGATCCAGCAATGACGGACCTATGATCCATCATTTGCTGCACAAAAAAAGTTGAACTAAACACTATTACTTTCTCCAAAGATCCTGCAATGTAGGAAAAGTGAGAGAGACTCAAGGAAATAAAGAGGTGATGATGAAAAATTTCCATTTTCTTTCTGAAAACGTATCTGCATTTAAACCAGTTTGGACCCAGGATTCTAAAACAACTGGAATCTTGGAATCACAGCACAATTCTTGTGATCATTGGATGGACAACTCAAACTCAAAGTTGTGCACCTAATTCTTGTTTCGAAAACTCATTGAAGTTAGATGTTTTATGATCAATCAATGTCAAATAAAACCAAACCAATGTGTGGATATAAACTTTTAACTGGAAAAGGTTTTAAAGCAACACTAGCTTCGATATAAGATGAGAGATTAAAGGTTACATAATTATCAGGTATGGATTAAACAACTTTGTTAAACCTCCTTATCAATACTCCCAGACACAGGAAGTGCTTGTTACTGACCTGGTGTGGTTGACAGGTGATAAAGAAGACTGATGGCCGATCAGCATCAGGCTCTACAGAGGCCTCTACAACGACTGACTGATTCTCCACATCCAACACACACTCGTACTCCAAATCCTCATCCTGAATCACACGTCAGAGGCAAAAAAATACAAACAAGATATGAATGAGGTCACACAGGATATTTTTCAGAGTTTACAGAGGATGAAAATATGTGCATTTTTTTTACTACCTGAAACATTTCTAGGTTTTGGCCCACCAAAGTGATTTTCCTCTCCACATTGACGGGAAGCAGAGAGGAATCCCGAACTTTCTCCACACACGGGCATTCCTGGTCACACAAGTCATAAAATGTTAACGTCTCCTACATTTGTCCTGCTTGAGAACCACTGCAGCATGCAGGCACCATCATGAGATTCACTGAGCCATTTTTTGCTTCTCAAACCAAAAGAGAATCATTTCTTAGTCTCTCAATCCATGAATACATCACTCATCTGCTTATCTGATCAACTTTGAGATAATGAAGTGACCCACATTCTATACTCTACAAGAAAAAAAAAACATGAATCATTAAATGACTGATTTCGCCTTGATTGCAAAAACAAAAAAATGCAAACTGTGAAACACGACACAGATTAGAAATATGCATGTGTGCAGCAACACCCTTCCATGTAGAAGGAAATGCTGAGTTAGCTTAATATTATTACCTGCCTGTAGAGCTAAATGAGGTGACCAGAGAGAGCAGCTGAGTCAATAAAACCTGTCAGGCTAATGCTTTAAATTACTCCGCTGCATCCTCACGTTTGAGATTGCATTGATTTCTAATCAGGCACTGCTGGATTTATAAACTGGAAACCTGGAAGCGTATTGCACTAAATACCATGGGACCTTGTGTTGAAGCTTTCATCTTTCTAGTTTAAGGAAGTGTAATAGAGGAATAGTTTGGAATATTTGGTGAATTGGGAAAGTATCAGGCCTCCTTTTTAGATTGAACACAGACTGAAATATGCCTTATATTAGAGAATATCAGAGCTAAGCTTGAAAAAAGGAGAGTTGTTCCAGCCACATTTGTAGAGCTAAAGAAAACCTTTGACACTGGCTATGTTTCCATTGCAAATAGGAATTATGAAAATAAAGAGAAATGGTGAGCTATCCTCTGCCCTTACTGATATGTACTGGGATCTCTATTGTTTAGTCTTTCCATCTGAACAACTAATCCTGGTGAATCCAGATCCAGATGTATGCAGATACTAAGCAGCAAGCAACAGATAAGTTGACTGCAGCAATGACCCTGGTTGTTGAATAACTAACTGATGCATGCATTCAAATACCAATGAAAAAATAGTCTTTGGATCCTTAAAGACCCCATGTCTACATTTTCAGGGAAAAGTTGAATGTTGTGCCTATATGAGAGCTGGACCATATGGACTTTAAAGTCTCACCACAATATTTTGTGGCATTGTTCTGATAAATTATAAAAGTGACTAAGAAATGTATTTTAAATCACTAAGCTGCACACTAACTTTCAAATGAATTATTTAAAGCGACTCTCATTGAACAAACAGTGGAGAATCAGTAAAATTAATCCTAACAATACACATTGCTGTGGGTGATTATAAACAGCACTAATTACAATTTTAGTGAAAATGATAAATCTAAATTCTTACAAGAAATTTGTCAAGATAAATTAACAATTTATCAGGATACATTATCTACATGTATTCTTAGATTAAGAATTCATTCAAATCTTAAAAAAAATAAAAAATCAGTAGTAACCACACCAAACTTTCACTTATCAAATGTCGGTCATATCAGAAACTCACTGTCAACCAAAGTAGCAACCCTGAATTATAGTGCCATTATTATCCAGCATACCATTTGCATAAGCCTCCTGTACAAGTTTTAGACTGGTCAACATAGTTCACCACCAGGCTGTGAAAGTACTGAACAGAAAGACATGCTTATCATTTTAACAAGATATAAAAATATGATCATATTAGGTCTTCATAAAAAGATATAATCCTTCTGACTCTCCTTCTCACACTGATTCATCCAAACATTTAAAAATCCCAAGAGATGTCTCTGTCTGACTGTTACAACCTTACTTATCTAAAACTGAATACATTTTGGCATTAATAATTTATAAAATGTATATTTTCTATCTACACTGTGTTCCTTAAGTCCTTTGCTAACTTATGGATGATGTTTTGTTGCACCCCGCTCCCAGCAAGGTGCATGAACTCACCGGAGTAAAAGATTCAGAAGAATCATACTGGAGTTGTGTTGGAGAATCAGTTGTGACATCAACAACCGGTTCAGGAAATTGAATCGGGACAAGCAAACGGGCGACAGATGGAGTCAATTCAGAATCCATCTCTGTCCTTTTCTGAGGCTTTTCCCAGCCGCTCAGCCCTGGAGGTGAGACATTCTGCTCGGTAGTGGCCAGAATGATAGAGGGGTCTATTAAAGGACCAGCATCTCTGGAAGCAGTGGAGTTTATCTCTGGGGAAGAGGTTACAACTTCACCAGAACGGTCTGCGTGGCCACGAGTGCCGCTTGATAATGTGGGCCTTGCTTCAGCCGTGACATTTAAGGTGTCTTCATCTTCTAAAGAGCCACTTAGAGAACCAACGGCTTCCTTTGTGGCTCCCTCTGTGTCGCTGAGGGCCCCATCTGTGGTGGCGACATCAGCGAGAGTGGAGCTGGTCTGCATGGAAAGCCTGACAAAGGGGGAAGTTGTGGAGCGGGAAGCTGGTGTGCTGGATTGAGCATTAGGGCCGGTGGGAGGGGTGTCTGTGATGGGCACTGTGGGGTCAGCTGCTTTGGTGGTGGCAGATGTCTCTGAGGGAGCCGGCTGTGTTGTTGACGTAGAAGTAGTTGCTGTTGTTGCTGGAGTGGTCGGAACAGACGGAGGTGATGGGGTAGGAGTTCTGGTTGGAGGTGGGACGGTGGGTAATTTTGGTGTTAACTTGATGATGGTGAAGCACAAATGAGGAAGAAGGATAGAGAGGGAGAAAGAAAAAGCAGGCGGGTGGAGACAAAATTAGGATGAAAGAAATGGGATATGCAGAAACATAAACAACTCTGAAATAATAGAGAGAAAAAATGGTTGATGGTTTAAATTAAAAAAACAACAGCAAACCAAATCAAACAGAAAGTACGGGATCCTCCAGAGGACAAACCCTCTGCTTTTAGATCTGGTTTCTTGAAATGAACTCCAACTGAAAAGAAAAGCTGTAAAAAGCCCGAGCTCAAACTTCAAGATGACTCACCCGTTGGTTGTGGATGGTGACTCCTTCGCTGCAGGTGTGTTTGTGTGTGCAGACATGCTCATGGATACACCAATTGCACCCCCAGCGACTGCTGACACACCCTTGGCATCTGGCAGGGACGCAGGCAGAAGAACAGAGGCTTAAGATGAAAATGTCAATGCAGAATAAAAAGAACAAATCAACTTAAAGGGACAGTATTATGTGGCTGACAGCCACATAGTGCCATTATATAGCATAATTAAGCAGCTCTGTTACCTTCAAATGTTTAAAAAATATTATATTAAATGTAATAAATTTGACTTATTAATTTACACCTTAAAATTGGGCCCCGGTTTCTTGAAACACTCTCATGCTTTATGTCTGCTTTCAGGAACACATCACATTGCTGCTCCATTAACCTGCTAACATTTTTACCAGCATTTCACTGAGAAATAGCTCCTATAATGACTTCAGCAGTTCCAACAGGTGTTTGTTGAATGCTGCTGGTTAGTATAAAAAAAATATTGGTTAGAGTTTACAGGAATCTGATTTTCTTTTCAGATATCTGATAGTTTTTGTAAAGATTTGACCTGAAAATGGATTTTGTTTGACTTCAATTTCTTTTAAATGACATGGGGATACAAGTACAGCATCTACGATATTTAGGAAATGCACAGATGTGAAAGTTTGGAACAATATGATAGAAATTATTATCATCAGTTTCACTTATCAACCTGATACCAATATCTAAAAGAATCAACCAAAAAATAAAGGCAGATAGTGATGCTAATGGCATTTGTTTTTATTGTAGAAGCAGAGGCTGTCACATTATAAACTTTTTAAACTCTTTAAAATAGAAACAAGCAGACAACATAACTAGCTGTATTTGGCATCTTATGCTGGTGAAGAGCAGCAGAGTTAGTTTTACTAACAAACCGTTGTCTCTGTGTGTGTTTCCCTTGAGAATGTAGATTTGTATCTAAACTCTGACAGATTTAGGCTGCAAGCTTATAATGATACCAAGGAGCAACTTTGTCAACATTCCTGTCATCTGCTCAAAGCTTCACTCCCTTTTGGCCAAATGAATCACAGGCGAATCTTAACACGTTTCACAGATACAGTTTTCTCCTGAATTCTATTTGAATAAATTTTCAACACCTTCATGATAGTAAAAATAGTATGAGAAATGTCTTGAGTCTTGTTGTAAGGGACGACCTGTCAGTGGTTAGGTGTGGCGTGTTCACTGAGCTGAAAAAGGATTTAAGAGTTTCTGATGTTAGACGTGTACTCACGGCCTGCGCCCAGAAAGCTCCTGCACCAGGCTGCAGTTGTAGAAGGTGAACTCTATCTCAGCTACCGTCACATTAATGAAACGCAGAGCCAAGGTCACCGTCACAAACTCTGCAATGGAATAAAAGAGCTCAATCAATCGATATTCAAAGCACTCACTGCAACCCTTCATTTAATGTTCTCAATAGTGTTGATCACTAGTGTTTGAGGCATTTTAAGGAATCTTTTTTGCATCCGTGTAAACTTGGACCAGAAAACTAACCATCTCCCAGACCGATGGGGGGCAGGTTGCTGGCGCCTGGGGTGGAGCAGATGACACCAGTAGTGGTGAGCAAACCTGGACTCTCCGTGTCCTGGAAGAAGCAGGAGTAGGCCTCGTCTTGTTGGAGACTGGGCAGACCCTCCACTGACAAGGCAATCTGAATGGAAACAAATATTACATGGGAGAAGAAGAAGACACCAGAAAGACACCAGTGACTATAGTGGGGTTCAGTGTGTGGACTTTATCATATTATTTTCAACTGTGCTGTCAAAATATTTTATTCTTTTAATGTGGCAGCGAACACAACATTTCAGTGCATCGGTCATGCTGTCTGTATTACATCTGCTTTTTCTCCAAGGCTGATGTTGTAGAGGCTGAGACGCTGTATGCCCAGGCACTGCTGCGTCTGGTTGAAACTCCACAACCACTGGCCCTGCTGAGAGCCTCGCTGGCACTCCCACCGCTGGCCACACCTGAAACACCGGAGCATAGCATAGCACAGTTAGACATAAGAGGGTTATAAATGCAGAAAACAGGGAGAATTGGAGATACAAGCTGAAGCTCAGAACACTCACTGTCCCTCAAGGACACACCAGCCGCAGTACGGGTCTCTGGCATTCAGACATGACTGACAGTCCAAGTGATCCCCGCATTCTGCAACTGGACGCTTTTCTACCTGAAAATAACAGACAAACAAGCAAAAGGCAGGATTTAGACAGATAAATGAAGAACAAAGCAATGTAACACTGTTGAATCAATATTCCAACTCAAGATTGTCATCTCAAGGCAAATGAAGTGCTGACATTACACACTATTGATAATAACGAATAAAAAGCAAATAATTTCATTCAAAGAACTATTTAAAAATAATCAGTAACATTTAAAAGACTGAATTTGAATGAGGGTCATTAATATATTATTTTTCCATCATCTGTGTTGTGCTGCATGCATTTTCCTGGATTAGTACGTTAATCCTTTAATCAAGAGGAACCTGAATAGCCTCAGTTTCAGTATCCAGCATAGCTACCATATACAAAAAGCATCCAACAAGTATAAAGTTATTTTATTAGTACTTCTATTACTTACTCCTCCCATTATACATATATGAAAGCAGTGTAATATATAGCACTGTATATATCTCGGTCTATAAGTTCCTTTGAGTTTTGAATATATTCAATTTAGAGGAAGACATTAGCAAATTATTGTATTTTATTCCACTGAAATAACAATTATTTGCAGATCCCATTGAAATTTCTAGATCTGAGACAAAACCAACTTATACCTTTAATTTGTTTCAAGATGACTTAAAGTTTCACAAACAATTAAATCATAAACTCTGCATTCAGAGAAAAGTCTCAGCAGTTTTATTTCACTCACAAAAGAAAATGTGTTGTCACATTTCTGACTGAGACGTTTTGATTTATTTTTGACAAACGGTTCAGAGTATAGACCCTCCTGATCATCATTTATCAGAATCTACAGCATCCCACACATGCTCTGTAGGGAACGTGCCAAGACAATGCAGGCTTCTTTTGCAGATCAATACTATTGTGAGGTGTGACCTCACACCTCCTGCTGACTGTTGTGCCAATCACACCAGGGTTAGTGACCTCTGACCCCAGCTGCCAGCTGGCTTCTCTGTTTTCACCCTGGCCTGTAGTTTGTCTTCAGGGCGACACAGCTTGAGGAAGCATGCATGAAAAACTCTGACAAACCATAAATTGATGAATGAGAAGCCATATTCATTCTTATTTATGAAGACATCTGGGTAAGTGAGTGAAATAGTGGAAATGGCTGCATCTGTTTATATACCTCATGAGTACTTTAAAGGGGCAGCGTTGTGTATTTTCCAGGGCCATCAAGCAGCTATGTTACCTTCAACTTTAAGAAAAACAATATATACATCAAATGTGACTTAAAAGAAATCTGACATCATAATTTATCACTTTGAAATTGGGCCTCTGAACTACAGCTCTTTCTAAAATGCTGCCTCCAGGAAGTAATCACCACATTGCTCCTCTATTTTCACCAGTGCTACACTCAATAGTAGCTCCTATAAAGAGCTCAGCAGATGTGCAGTTCTACCAGGTGTTTGCTAATTGCTGCTCGCTAGTCTGAAGGAGCTGAGTAAAGGAGTCGTGGTGGAAGGTGCTCTGTGAAATGAGAACTTCAAGTCTTGGAGGAGGTCCAACCAGACGTTTCCCATAGCTGAATGGTCGCCATGGGATGCTTGAAAGGATTTCTCAAACATGCGTTAAAGGACCAAGGTATGTATTTTATAAGGGAATAACATTATAACATGACTTAAAACTCAAAAAAATTAGTTTTACATATTTCTATTCCTTCAGATAAATAGGAGAAGCTTGACTTCACCACACTTACTGTGGTTTTGGTCATAATGTAGATATGTGAGCCACGATCATCAAGTAACAGATCGCTGTTGATGGGGGAGTTGGGTTGTATAGTTGCGTTTGCATACACCTCCACCGCCCCGTCTCTGCCAAGGTAAACCTGAACAAGAACACACAGAAAAACAATACTTTATACTGGCAGGCAGAGTCCCTCTTAGATTTCTGTAATTGGATTGGAAAACATTTTGAAGTAGGAACAAGCTACAATGCTGCATCACTAAAATGCAATATTTGAAAAAAAAAAAAAAAAAAAGCACACACAAAAGAACTAACCTCTCTGGTTTACAGCTCAAACACCAAATCAAATCACACTTGCACAGGATCGCAGCAGAAGTGGGCATAGATCTGATTATCACATTCAAATCTAATATGAAGCACAGGAAGATCACCTCTGGCTGCAGTGAAACCCAGGCCTTCAAACGCTCATGTTACCTCATCTTAATAAGATCACCGCGAACAGAAAAGAGAATCGGTTGTCCCATTAGGAGGATGCACTCAGCACTTAATGGAAAGGGAAGTTGTACGCATAGATTAGCAGCCTAGGATAACGACTGTTTCCTATGTTATATTTAGATTTTATCATATCGGTCCCAGTAGTCTCATGCAGATGTGAATGCTGAGTTTTTGTCCCCCAGAATCACTTAATGTACACTGAGGCTGCAGAGGACTTCTATAATACATGTAATTTAATAATAATAATAATAAAAAACCTAAATCAATTAATCTTTCTCCTGGACTGAGCTGTGGAAGTCTTAAAACTTTTAATAACCTTTACAACTTCAAATGTACAATAAAATGTTTTTTTTTTTTGTGTTTGTTTTTTATTTGTGTGATAAAAAGCAGCTTAAAAATGTGAAACATAAAAAAGGGATTTTTATTTATTATTATATTTTTTTTTTACGTTGACCCGACACATACTGTCAGAAATACAAAAGTATCAATAACAATTACATCAGCAACTGCATGGCCTATAACGTCCTAGTCAAAGTTGGGAGCTAAGTATAAGAATCAGGAAAAATCTAAACTTTTGATATGACAAATTGATAGACACAACCTCTAAAACACTTTCAGCTGTAACTGCAGTGCAATGAAAAACAATACAATGCAGTCTCTTGCAGTTGGTTTTTGTAATCGTGTTTAATGGGAATTACTGACGTTATGAATTAAAATCAAACTTGATTATAGCTTGTAGAAGGACTGAAGGTAAGCTTTTAATTGCCCGTCAGATGGAAGCAGAAAGTAAGATGAGCGCAGGAGAGATATTTTAAGCTTCCATGGAGATCCAACTCTGCAGTGTGATTGGATTTTAAATTCCATAACAGCATTGATTACTTTTGAAAGGTGGTTTCTCTGTCTGAACAACGAGTGCAAACAAAGTCGGGTTGGAGAGGGAAGCACGGGTCCAGGAAGTGATGCGCTTCCACTCCATAAACTGCAATTTGTTTTAGTGGTGAAATGAGGTGAAATAATGCAATCTTTTTTTTTTAACTGTTTGCATTTTTAATAGATCTATGTAAGAATATAAAAGGGAACTTTACTGTTTCAGTCAAACACATTTAATCCTTAAATAAATCATGAATACTGAAGAGGGTGTAGAAAGCAGGCAGAAAATGGAGAAAAGCATCCAACATCCAAGCAAAAATGTTGCAAGGCTTTCAGGAAGCCATTTTGAATGAACGTTTGTGTTCTTGGTGACAAAATATAAAGATGATTGATGTCTGAAGATTTTTTTTTTTAATACTGTGCACCTTCACCTCCTCCCAGTGCTATTTTTGTGGACTGCAAAAAACGCACAGCTCCCAGGCAGAAACAACCAATCAGAGCCAGGAGGAGGGTCTTAGTGAATTCAATCATACTCCTGTACTTAATGTGCTAATGTCAGTGAAATAACTCACAGTTACAAAAAAACGTTTACCCATCATCATTCGTGGTAGTGCTAACTAGCATTAGCATTGGTAACAGGCTATGTTGTGATAAACCAGCTGTAGCTTAGCAAAGAGCAAGCAGGAAGGGATCAGCACAAGAGTGATTGACAGCGCTAAGACCCTCCTCCTGGCTCTGATTGGTTATTCTTGACCGAACAACCAATCAATCAAGAACATTTGAATGATTGGCTCTTACTTCTGAGATGCAAGCAGTAGGGCTTTGTAGATGTTAAAACGTTATGTGTCAGCCTATTGAAAACGAGATGGGAAAATACTCTGACACATAAAGAGAAAAGTAAAGAAAAAAGCCCACAAATTGTTCAAATATACTCAAATTCAAATAATATACTTAGTCTCCAACAATCACAATCACAGGCTGAGAACACACAGTGCATATCTGAGATGTAGAATCATGGGGGTATGTTATTCTGTGCTTGCTGGAATGCTGTGAATCAGACTGTGGTGATGAGATATGGACTGGCTCCCACTTTCAGGCTTTTAACTGATCAAGATTTCAAAACTGTTGAACATTTTCTGACTGTTTAAAGCTTATAGTGCTTTTCATAAACATCTCTCATGAGACGTTCATTAAAAGCAAAAAGTACACTTATTTTGTTGTGTATTTTGCTGATTTGCGTCTAGCAGTGACGACATGCATTAGCCTAAAAGGGCGAGCTGCTTATCACTCTTAAATAGTTTAAAACAGCAATAAAAAAGTATAATAAAAAAAAAAACTCCTTCAGTGACAGACTGCTGCATCCTGAATGCAAAAGGAGCATAATCCCAGATCCTTCCGCTCAGCAGCTGTCAGATCGACAATCACCTCTTTGGCTCTGATGGAGAACAGGAAAAGGAAAGGTGTGAAGGTATGTGCGTATTTACGGCTTTATGCATCCAAATTTTTTTGTGCACCCCACTTTACTAATTTTGTCCATGCACCAAGTTTTAGTGTGAAAACTGTGAACTCTTTAAAACATGAGGCCCCAGGTGTTTGCAAATTGCTGCCAGCTAGTTTAAAGGAGCTGAGTGGGGAAGTAATATCTGTGAGCTTGGAAACATCAACTCTGAGGAATGGCAGCATGAGAAAGATAGGGTTAGGTCCAGACAGGCATTTTGCACAGCTGAATGGTTGCTAGGCAGATTAAAGAACTTCTCAAACAGGAATGAAAGAAACAAAGGAACACACCATGTCTGTTTTTTGATGAGGGAATGACAAAGATGATGTAAATCTAAAAAATAAAAAAAATAAAAAAAATAAAAAATAGACTTTAGATAATAGTGCCCATTTAAATTGTTGTATTATCTTGGTTAAATGAAAATAGTTTTAAATCAATTGGGGTTAAATTGCTAAAATGGCTAAAGGGTAAAAGATACAGTAAAAGCATCCAGGAATCTTGGATTCACATACTTGAAGTGGAGTTAAAGTGCGCTCCTTCTGCTGGAACTTGATATAGAGACAGGCAGACAGCGTCATGAGGGAAGGGTTGTATGAACAGGGCATTAGCTGAGCACCAACTCATGCAAGACTCCAGCAAGTGGAAGGTTAGAACACTCCCTTAACGGGAAGCTGCTTGATGGATTAAATATTTCCATGTTAATGGTGATGAGTCAGGAACATCTCCCTGCTTTCGTCCAGGTGCACAGGTGTGTGCGTGTGTGTATCTGTGTGTATAACTACCTTATGAAGATTGCCTTTGGCGTCTCCCAGAAAGGCGATGCTGTGTCCCTCCCTGACACTGACTGCCACGGCGGTGAGACGGGCTGCTGACGTTTGCCACACAGCTTTAGCTTCCAGTGGCACTTTGCTCGCCATGGGGCTGGGGGTGTGGTCAGAACCGCAGGGGTACGCATTCAGAGTGTTCTACGATGTGTGAAAGGGTAAAAGGTTTTGGTCAGTTACTGCATCAATTAAGAAGACACGGACAAGTTTCTTGGAAGTCAACCTGAAAACATAGGACTTGATGTTCCACAAAAGCAGCTTCTGTTCCCCATGTCCACTTTCATGTAAAGTGTTTTTACATCCCAGAATGCAAGGCAATATGTGCAAGAGTGTGAACACAACTTCACATTTTTAATTGTAATAGTAGACCTGAAAAGTCTTTTCGTTTCCCTGTCAACACTTAAATCAACTACCGGGCATGGTAAAAGAACTTTGAACTTAAATTGGCAACATGTGAACTTAAAATTGTTTATCTTCACTTTTTTATAAGATGAACCCCTCATCTTTTGACCAAATTTTTTTTGTGTCAGAACAATTAACTTTCCACAAAACTGTCTGCAACCCTTTAGAACAACAAGGCTATTTCCGTAATAGAACAGCAGAACCTCTGTAGTCTCTTAATTCATTATAACAGGATCATAATACAGATTAAAGTGCAGTGGCTAGGAAATGCCTTGTTATGTAAAGTAACAATTATTATCCTGCTCGGAAGCAAAACCCACGACTTCAAATAATTGACGAAGCAGCAAAAAAGGACGAGAGTGAGCACTCATTTTTTTTGCTTTGTTTATATAACATACGTAGGCTTATCCTTGCTTGAGAAGAGTATCCTCATGATTCCCTCTCTTTCATCATCTTGTCAGTGCTCCATTTTCCCTCTCATCAGCTTCTGTGCTACAGTTTGTCTGTTTAAGTTTCCATCGCTGTCCTTCTATGTTTGTTTGTCAGAGCTCATCAAGGCAGCAGAACACATGATTCCGCTTTGGTTTTCTTTATCTATCTCTAACGATCCCATTAAATGGTTGTGAGGGTTAACAAGACCGAAGGAAGGTACTTTTCTGCACAGCTACAGCTGGGTGAAACTGGGGCCTCATTACCGGACTTCCATCTACTCACCCTAATCGTGCAGTCGCTCCTCGTTGCTTTGCTCTGCAATCCATTTGTTTTACCTTACGCCAAACACTTAGGAGTCAATACAGCTAAGGTGCAGGCATTATTCTCATGATGTATAGTGGTAATGCTTCTAATGTAAAACCTTTATGTCTGCTAGTAACGTAGGCATATGAGATCTTGCATACATTGATTACGAGCATTGTTGGCATAATTTTGGACTTTTAATGATTTGGTTCCAACACTGTTTTTGCAGGGCATAATAAACAAAAAGAATACATCTGGAATTATATTTAGAAATTTTCTAGCACTTAAGACTCAAAACACACACAGGCTGAAGTACACACACACACACACACACACACACATACACACACTCACACACACACACACACACACCCCCCCACACACACACACACACACACACACACACACACACACACACACACACATCGTCTGGCTAACATTTGGTTCAATGTCCGTTGGCAGGTTGCACCTCATATGGGTGCTTTTGGAGTCATTAAAAAGCTTTAGGCATCAGATTGAAAGAATTCTTCAAACTTGTTTAAATTTGTGATTTTCTTCCACAAACCTGACTCTATAAAATAGTCCTTTAGTTTATTACCTTAAGGTTAGTCTGACTTGACCATTTTAATATCATTCTGATGCATTAAGAACCACAGTATTTTTTTTTCTCCAGACACTGAAACACGCAAGGTTTTAGAGAGAGAGAGTGAGAAAGAGAGAAAGAAGGGAAGAAACAAAGAAAGAAAGAAAAGAAAGAAGTAAAGGAAGGAAGACAACAATGTTTTAGGAAAAAGAGAAGGAGGGAATCAAGAAACAAAGGAATAAAGTAAAGACAAAATGAAGAGAGGTAGGAAGGAAGTAAAGAAGGAACGAAGGAACGCAGGAAGAAAACACACATTTTCAGGGACAGAGGGAAGACAGGAAAGGACAGAAAGTAGGAGGACAACCATGAAGGAAAAAGAAAAAAGGCAGGAAGGAAGAAAGAAGGGAATGAAGGGGTGAAGAAATGTCTGACCATGACTGTATCAAATCTGTCCTCTCTGAGGGAAGCAGTGCTTCCAAAACCCCACAGCTCTGAAATGTTTACTTTCTAGCTTCAACATCTGGATTTCTGTTTGACGCCCAAAATGTTTTCCTGTTGCATCCTTACCGGAGGGAGGTTGGCACAGCTGGACTTCACCTCATACTCTATATAGGCCACCTCATCTTGATTCTCAACCAACCCATCCCGGGTGTAGCAGAGGTCACGTGTCGAGTCAATGTGCCTGTCGACCTCTTCCAGAGGGAAGACGCAAAGCGCCGAGAGATCAGGTGGGGTGTTTATTGAGCCAGTGCGGGTGGAGAAGACGCCCAACAGATCTTCGCCTTGTTGGCCCGCGCCTTTGCCCACCTGTTGCAACAAAGGCGTGGTGAAAAACATTTAAGACAATATAACAGTAACCTTCTAAGGAATGAAGCATGCCAATGACGCAAACAGTACAAGAGCTCATCTAATAAGGTTAAAATCAAGTACCTGGGCTGCTTGAAGCACATTAAACATTATGGAAGGAGAGAACGGAGATTGGCAGAGGAGAGGAATTTCTACATATGAATAGTAGGAGGTGTCTTCTAGGCACACCCTGGCGACATAAGTCTGGTAGTCTCTTGTTGACGATTTGATGTCTCGGCGGTAGAACAGGAAGTACACATAGGAATGGCGTGTGAACGCGGTTATGAAGTTGTGGTCGTACTCTGACAGGCGCCCAGCAACGGCCAGCTTGGCGGTCTCCTCATAGGAAAACGTGAGCAATGACGAAAGGTGTCGGGTAGAGATGGGTGGGTGGCTGGCGGTGTAGCCCCGCCCCACGTACATCACTGTCCTATTCCCGCCAGGAATTGGGACCACTAACCCAACAGTTGACACCAATGGATCATTAGCCGCGACGTACTGCGTGTCCACGGGCTTATCAGTGGAGAAGAGAACTTCCTTTATGGACGCCAAGCTTCGCTTTTGGCATGTCCCCTGATGGACACTGCCACAGGTGATCAGCTCCGATGCCTTTGGGTCCACCAGGAGCAGCTTGTTGTGGTTGTCGGTTCTTTCAGCATTTGGGCAGTCGCTTTCTGTGACAGGAGGAAGGCAGTCTTTGCTGTCAATCACGGGACCAGTAGTCTCCTCTTGCTCCAGCAAAAGTCCGTCTGAGCCATCCAGCTGGAAGATGTAATTCCTGGCTCCCAGGTACACCGTCCCCACTCCAGGGTTCGGGTGCAGCACCAGGTGCTGGAACTCTGTGTCACTGCGTGAAAACCGGGGGTAGGAGTGGGCATGGGCAGTGACAAAGATGAAGAGCAGGAGGAAGACGACCAGGCAAGAGTTTAAAGCATTCCCATGTAGCATGGCAAATAATCTGTTGGAAAATAAAAAGACAAAAGTTCAGAGGATATTTTATGTGCAATCTCAGATTCAAAAACTGCTAATACAAGCTTTTATTTACTTTGCACCCAACATGTTAAGTTCTCTGCAACCAATCTTGAGAAAGTGTTTTACGAGGATGGAGTTGTTGGGCACCAAGCAGTGAAGGACTGAGCTACATACAAATAATAAAGAGTCTGGCATTAAAACTCTTAATCCCAGGATGCACTGCACTAACCCATTCTCTGCTCCAGTAAGAACATCACAGCATGAGAACATGACATCATACGTTAGCAAAACTCTGGGGTTATGCCTAGAACTTTCTCTTTTTCCATAGCCTCTATAGGCTGGATTGCAGAGGACAATCCAGATATAACAATCATTTGGTTTAATATCTTAAACTAATCTTAATTAGCTGAAAGCAAATCTGGCTTTAGTTCAAATTCTTCAATATAATCCTTGGGCTTTAGTCGGACGGACCTCTGATATTACTATACGTAATCTTATTAGTTATTTTATGTTTTATTGTTACATGTTTTGGTGCTCCCATGTGAGTAATTAACAACATAATCTGGTGGAACTAATATTGATTAGTTGAAAGCTAATTTTGACTCATTCAAAATTCCTCAAAATGACTTTGATTATAACTGTATGTCGCTATCTTAAGGAGTTTGTTGATTTAAAATGTTTTAATGGAACACTGTAATATTTTGGTAATAACAGATTTCAGAGAGAAAATCTTGGTCTTATTCTATTTATATGAGCAGAACCATGCAGTTTGAGAGCATCACAGCTGAACTTAATCTTTCATATGTTGTTATTTAATACCTAAACCTCAGACACATATTCATAAAAATGAGACTAAAAAACAGTGATGGCCACCATTAACTAAAGTTAGTTGCACTAATCATGTACATTAGTTCTGCTAATGCTAAAGCACTGCACCAACAAGCTACTTAGCAGAAGCTAATGATAAAGTCTAACTATGCTGATACCCATCATGTTTCAATGACATATTACAACGTAGTAAATGGTTAAGAGAGGAAACTACTATGTAAACACTTTACATCCACTATAAAGTAAGAGAATAAAAAGGAACATCCAACTACTTCATTCTTAACAGTAGATGAACAAAACTCCAAACCAAAAAGCTTACAAAACAGTCAAGTAAATCAGGGTTTTAGAATTTACTCAAAAAGAATTAATTTATGGGCAGTAAATATTTTCAAAGTTAGCACAAATGCTAAAGCACTAACAGAAAAATTAGCTATGCTATTAGTGCATTAGCATAAATGTACCCGCCATTGCTGTAAACTTTTTCTAAAAATAATACTAGTCAATGACAACAACAATAGTCAGTTGCCTTTAATGGGACGAGATGGATGCCAGTGAGAAAAGTTGAAAATGTTTTAACTTTCTTGATTTACGTTTCCAATCTGCATGAGCATGTCTAATCCAGTAGATGTGGAAAACTTTTACAAGGCAGAGTCAATCTATGACACACTAATGAATCAAGAAATACTGAAATTGCAAACATTTAGCTTAAATGTGTGCAATTAAGGGATTAGTTGGTTTTTCTCGTTGAGTTGAACACAATCAATGATATTTGAGGTAACATCTTTGAAATAATCTTTCATGATCTCATTTTGTTTAATCGCAAAACCCTGGGAATTCAAACCAGGGTGTGTGTATGCTTGATAGTCGCGGTAAATCTACAATGCTTTCAGCGGCTGATTTTGTTTGGCTTCGTTCCAAGTGTCACTGTTAATATCAAGTGTTTTCAGGATGCCAGCAGCCATTGCATCCTTTACAGATGAAGCGTTCAAAACATCAGCTCTTATTTCTCGTTTCAACAGCCATCACTCAACACCTCTGAGGAAAGTGCTTTGTGGACACAGAAAGCCTTTGCATTAGAGAGAAGCTCCTTAATTATTGAACGCAATTGTCAGACCCTTCACTGACCTCAGTGGGAAAGGTCAGTGCAATAAGTAAGTGTGGATTGAACGCACCTCAAACCGTGGACATGAATGACACTTTGATGAGCACTAGCAAGCATTACTTACACCTCAGCACTCTGCATAATAACAGAGAGAGCAAATCTACAGCCCTGAGAGGCTGTGATATAAAAAAAAAAACTGTATTATTGTGCAGCAGTTGCTCAAGGTGCAAATAGATTGCAATGACATTAGGGATGCAGTAGCGTCTCACCTAAGTATCTACCCCCCCATTGCTGCAATCAGGACAGAGATAAGAGGGGGGCTCTGTACAAAAGCGGGCGCTGTACAGGAGCAGCTGTATGTCAGATGAGTGTGTCTCTTTGCTCTTTACTTATTCATGAGCGCAATAAGAAGTATTATAAGACATAACCTCTACGCCCACTTTCTGAGGAGGAGTGGGTGAATCAGGGATTATTCAGGTTGTACTCAGAGGCGGTAGAGAATGCACATAAAAAACACATTAAAAATAAAACAATCCTAGGTTTCAGGTAGAGCTGTAACAATTAATCTAAAGATTTGAGTACCTTGATTATTAAAATTTCTCGTGGCAAATTATCTGCCTTCTTTAATTTATACTTTGCTTTCTGTTCCGGTCAAAGGACTATTTGTGTTGTGCAGTGCTCTCACTTGCGCCAATGGGTTGTGAATGAATGCTAAGTGCAATTAGCATAGCGTAGGTGGACCAAAAGTCTCTTTTCAAAGGGTGTTTCCACTTTTCACATTCTGTCCAGATTTAAGTACACACAAAACACACACAAAAACATGTCTGTGTTTTCATAGTTTTTCAAAAGGCATTCATTCTTACACTGACTATTGTAGAGCTGCTGTCTAGTGGCTGGTTTGGAGCGAACGGTAACAAAGTGCGTAGCAGGGATACATGCAAATAGAGGGAACACAGCAGTTTGCTGTAGCTGACGCTGAGCAAAAGTGTAACTTCAACTGGAAAATAAATTCACCGGTTGCAACAAATGGGTGGTGAAGCGCCAGATGGACATGATGGACACATCATGTACATTTATGTTTCAAAAATCTGATTGCTCAAATCAACACAAAAGCTATAAATGGCCATTGGGTTTATGGTTGCATGTTTATCGCAGAACTACAGTCTGGAAAGGGCTATAAATACAACAGGGTCTAGTTTAAAACAACAAAGATGAATATCAGGAGCTCAGAATAATCTTACATTAATTTTCCAAATTAAATCACAAACTAGCTGTGTTTTTATTGACCATATAATTGCCCAGATTGGAATTATGAAAATAGCTTAATGGAGACACCAATTTCGAAAAACACATTTTTTGATTAAAGAAAAAAAGGTTTGGGCTAGGATGAGATGGTTTTTCACCAAAAATGTGTGAATTTCACAAAATTGCAATGGGATGTTTTCACATCACCCGAGTCACGTGATCAAACAACCAGACGTTCCTACTGACAGGAAAGACAAAAGGCAGTGCTCAGAGTTATGAAAGTGCTGCATGTTTTCAAACATACAGTCTAAACTCACGTCGTTATCTCAGTCCTCCAGTTAAAACAAAAGGCATTGCTGCAACCGAATGCTTGCTGCATTCTCCCAAAAAACTTCTTGCGGATATTAGTGGGGCATGTTTTGCAACCCTTCTCTTAGTCCAGACATAGGTAGAATATTTTGGATTCTACCTATCCACAGTTAGAATACAACCAGAACATGTTGGAAATTTTCTCAGGTCCTTCAGTGGTGTTGTTCTCCTGACAGCTTCACTGGCCAGTTCCTTCCCCTTCCACTTAAATTGTTGTGCTCTCACTTAAAGGTTGCCAACAGCACGTTTTCTTTTAAAAGACTGAGGATTTTTTTTTTTTTTTTTTATGATTTCCAACAACGTTCAATCGTAACCCAGCCTCTGCTGCAGAACCTGGGAACAGCTTTAGATAAATTCTCTCTGCTACTTTGGGCAGACGTACATCACCTGCTCTTTGACCGGCCAACATATTTATAGCCTACAGCGATCCCTGATGCCATGGGAACTTCCTCTTACCAATGAGCAATCATGACATCAGACTGTCTGACTGTGGCGAGGAACAAATACAGCTGGTCCATAAAAAAGACAAAATGGGAAGTCCGCTCTGGGATATTGCAGCTGATGTTGACAACTCTTTAATGGCCCTTCATCAACACAACCGCTCTGAATTGTACTATCACAGCTCTACTGTGCCCATCTGTTGCATGTTGTGAATGCTGCTTCTTCATCTAGCAGTGCTATGTTCTGGAGCAAAATACCAGCACCGCCCTGTAGAAAAGCTGAGGAGTAGTTTCTCACATGCTGTCTATAAACAATTCTCATACTTCATCTGTTGTATGTGGTATGCGCTGTGTCACGCCACAGTGACAGACCCACAAGCTAAAAATAACCTCTGGTGGGGAAGGGAAAGGAGAGTCCCATCTAAAACATGGAGGAATCATGCCCATCAGAACTGATGAGGGATTTCCTCTGTCCCCAACAGGGTCTGAAAAAGCAGTTCAAAAACTCTAGAGACTATCGAGAAACTATTTCTAAGGCTTTGGGAATCCAGCGAATCGCATCGAGAGCCATAATGAAGCAGTGATAAACGTTCCTGGATGTGGCTGACATAAAACAGAGGGAGTCAAACATGGTGGTGATAATGTGAAGGCCTGGGCCTGATTCAGAGATTCAGTTACTGGAAGACTTGATGTACTTTATGGAACCATAAATTGTGATTTATACCAATAAATTCTGGAGGAGAATGTCCGGCCAGCAGTTCATGACTTCAAGCTCAAGCATATTTGTCTTATGCAGCAGGGCAATGATCTTAAGTACAACAGCAATTTTAACTCTGAATTAGCCTGCCCATAGCCTTCCTATCTAATTGTGCTCAATTCTCATCTTTTTTCAGTTCTCTGTCTGGGATTTCTCCCATTGAGCTCGATTTATCTGGAAGAATTTTATCTGGGCAAGTCAGCAAACAGGAGGAGGAGTCGGTTAGGTTGATTACTTGAGCTGTTTTAGAATTGTAGATTGTATCAATAGCAGCACAGTCTTTGTTGGCTACTCTTCCAAATGTAGAGCAAATAAGGAATTATAAGACATTTTATCAAAGATGTCATTCAGCTTGGAAGTTCTCTCTTTGCGGGGGAAATAGTTGTGTACAGGTCACACAATTTATAGCACAGCTTCCTTCCTGGTTAAGCTGGCACATACATACAAGGAGATTAATTTTACCAGGCTATCTATGACTGGCCTAAAGAGACAAAAAAACTAAACAGAGGTTTCGGAGTGACAATGTCACTTTCAATCTGATCAAAGCTTCATGGCAATTATTGCTGCCAGTGGTTGCTCTGCAATGTACAGTGTATTTCCATTGATCTCCTGGAGAACCCGTATGTTGTTCTTAATCTGGTTATCACTATCTGAATAAAAATGTATCTCAAACACCAAAGTGTGTCATAAAGAAGTATAAACCTTAAGAAATGTGTAAGGGGGTAGATACTTTTTGACAGACAACAAGTAGATGTGCAGACCTCTTTTCCAGCTCACTCTCTCTATGTTTACTACGCATGTTCAGAGGCTACTGTGGAAGTTCATTTCTAAAGCCTCTAATGAGCTGTGACAGCCCACCGAGCACCAAAGATCCCATGAAATATGTGAGGTCAACAGCCTCGGGGCAGTGGGAGACTATGGGCCCGGAGCCACCGAGCATTGTTATGTGAAAGCTGTTTCGCTCCACACCTCGCCTTAGGCTGTAGGCCCTGGGCTTTGCAACAGTAGCATCCGTGGATCCCATCCAAACAGTACAGTACAGAGGGTGAGAGCAGCAGGGCCAATAGCAACAAGCAGTGAGAACACACAGAGCAGGCCCTTGCATTCGCCTGTAAACACTCGGATTTGTTTTAATGGAGGGCTGTGGAAAGTACTGACATTTGAGTTTGGGTGACGCTCATGACCCAGTCATCGAAAAGCTGGAGTTGTAGTGCTGGCCAAGTCTTCTTAATGCTAAAGCCTTGGGAAAAACATTGCCAAGGAAGACCACCGGAAGAAAAACGCAACAATTATCAGTCAAAAGCAAATGGATTCAAGAAATACATGCAAAAATCAAAAACGATCATAATTTAGAGGAGAGAATGTCCGCTGGGAATCTCCATATATAAATAGATTCAGCGAATGAAAAAGGGTTGTTTTGTAAACTGTGGGAAAGCCTCATAACCACTGGGCTTTAAATTGGAACTGGAACAGATAAGATGGCTTGATCAAAAGAATTAAATTGCTGCCTGCTTGAATAAAGCTCAACTAATCTGTTAGACATGTAGGTGCCAAGACACGCAATAACTGATGATCAGCTCTTAATTATACAAGAATGTAAAATCCTATACTAGCTTATGAGTTGGTCAGCTTAACAGACAATGATGTTGCAGTAATCATAGTGACATGAAAATGTTGTTTATTAGTCAATAGAATTAATCAGCAATTTTAGCATACAAATGTGCTGCAGAGGTTCCTTAATATAGATGTAGCAGTTTTTAATTTAATACAGTATGTAAGACCTAGATGTTTCTTGCTACTTCTGCAAGAAACTTCTGTTTCTAATCTTCATCCCATTTTTATAAGAGATCTACCAAGAATTGTGGTGACTGAAATCTGCAAAGTTTTAGTTTGTTCCACAAGGTTGCAACAACAGTCTTTGTTGTTCAACTACTACTGAGTGATGAACTTAACTAATTTCAGCACCAGTGATAAAAACAGTGGGAGGCTTCAACAAAGGAACAGTAATGTGTCAATTGACCATAAAATTGTGCAAAATAGAATTACAAAAATAACTTTGTTTAATGGAAACACATTTGAAAAAATGTACATATGTTCTTTAATAAAAAATAAGTGTGCTGGGACGAGTTGCGTATTTTGCAAAACTGCAATGGTAACACTTTTTCGCACCACCCGAGTCATGCCAGTTTGTAAACAGTAGTAAAGTGCTTCTGTGTAGGATCTGATCTCCTTGTAGATTGTGTAGTTGGTTACACCAGAGGTGTCATAGTATCACCCAATTAGTCATTTGATGTTTCCTCTGATGGATGACAGATGAACACCAGCGCAGTAACTGAAACCTGAACGTGTTTACATTCATCGCCACCATAATTGTCAATGACTTATCACATGAGCATGTTTATTCAAGTTGCTTATTGAAGTGAGAATTTAACTGCATTAATTGGATAGAAAAAGCATAATTGCAACTTTGTATTTTTTGGACATTAGCAGAGTACAGAAGTGAACTGCTTTACTCAGCATGAAATGCAAAAGCTTTCATGGCAAAATGCAAACTAAGAGCTGGCAGGGCCAAATTTTCTCCATGCTGTAATAAACAAAACAGGAAGTTTCAAAAGTGAAACATCGCATATGACGCAGCAAATATGCTAACATATTGGCTCCGTCCATTAAGGAGTCTCCAGTTCTTGGCGATTGCTCAAATGTTGCCACTGTCATCCCAAACTGCAGAGGGCTAGTGGCAGAAATGATCAAGCGAGAGTTAAATGCCAAAGGGAAGAGAAAGAAATTAGTTTGGCTGTAGCAGACCACAATTGTGGGAAGTGTTGTTTCCATTAGCAGAAATGGACTGCAATTTGCCTTTTTAAGTGAGCAGCGTCCGAACTGATGCTCAGTAATTTCATTTTGTCACCAAAGTTGAGGACAGAAAATTGGCACCATGAAATTGATACCAAACTGGTATCTGGAATGAATGGGCTACTTTCTGCCTCAGCCTGATGGGGCCACACAATGATGTGGATAGTATGCCACACAGTGACTCACAAAAGTATCTCAATGTAATTAATGGAAATTCAATGTGGCGGGCCGTCACAAAGTAAAGTATGATGCCGCAAACTTTTGGGCTACTTTCCACCAGTGTTGTACATTTGGACACAAAGTCTTTTGCTCCAAGTCATTATAACTGGATTAAGAGTGCTGGAGGAGGTTTTCTTAAGTCTTGCCACAGAATTTAAACTGCACTTGAACTTTCCCTGCACACTTACACATGAATAATAATCAAGACAATGAAGTTAATGTATTTAAAAGGCAAAAATATTGTACAACACCAGAAAAATAAAGTTACAGATAGGATTAATAAAATTTTAGAGGTCAACACAAGTCACATGTCAAGTCTGACCTCTGGACACCACTTTTTTGTCCAAAAAGCTGCTAAATGTAGCAAAAAAAGATGCTAAGTTTGCAACAGATGCACAATTATTGCTAACCAAGTAGATGCTGACCTGACCTGGTGGGTGGGCCTGTCAGTCTGCCCTCTTTCTCACATCGGAGCAAAAGGCAACACTGGATAATTTTCAGATCTTTGCAGAGGTACATAAGATCAAACATAAGATTCAAACTCCCTGATGACGAAACAAGCTCCTACCCCTGCCACCACCATTGCCTCACATGGTCGTACCTTTTTCAACAAGTTTTATTGTCTCCACTATACGACTTGCGGTAAACTATAGCTTGACCTCTTTCAAAACTCAGATTCTGCCTTAGCACCTATCAGAGGGCTTAGCAGGTTTTCTGGGGGAAACCTTGTTGTGAAACAGTTAAAGGAATATAAATCCAGGACTCAAAATCAACTTTCACCACAGAGGTGTAAAAATACAAGTCAAGTAAATGAACTGACATTAATCCAGACTATCCACTACAGCTGGAGTTTGTGTGTTCCAGAATGACTTTCAGATCAGTATGTTCAGATCACTAACATTATGAGAGGCAGATGTACGGGGTTGGCCTTTCTCCATTTCCGTTGGCTTCACTGGGGTCAATGGGCATCTCTCTATCCTTTAGTTCACATGCAGACACAGAGGGTCTCTCTCTCTTTCTCTCTCTCTCTCTCTGTGTCCCTCCGGTGTGTTGAAGGGGTTCTCTGTCTACTGCGTTGGGGGGGTTGAATAGTGTCCCTTTCACAGCTCTCTGACCAAGTGGCTGCAGTAAACGGACACAGGATAAAAGCTACTTCCCTTAAAACGAAAAAGAAAGACTACACATAGGCATCTATCATGTGCAAACGCCCACACATACGCTCAGCTCAGGCCGTTTTATGACAGGATCCATTCACCCTGAGGGCAGCGGTGCTTTCGTTGGGAAAAGCAGGTGTTGGGCCTCCCCTGCTTGCTCCAACACATCCCGCGCTACTCCAGGATCCACTGTAAAAGCTGTAGGGGGTTTAATTCCTTATAATCCATTACTAATGAGCTGCCATTATCTCCAAGTCTATAAATGACGATCATTCACCGCAGCAGTTTAACAAAGTGGACCAGCAGCGAATGCCAAAAAGGCCACTCCTGACATTACAAGCAATTCATCAACGTGTTAGAGTGAAAAGGAGGAAACAAGGCCCTGCTAACAGTAGTTTTATGGATCCTCAAAGCGAGGAGCAGCAATAAATAATTCAACAGTCAATCATAGAACAGAGATTATCTGGACACTGAGGAAGCTAGAAGCCACAATGCATTAGCAGCTTTAAACATAGCATAGTTAGAGTCTGTGATATACAATCAGAATGGTGTTTGAATATTCTTTTATACTATAAATCAGCTTTACACTTCTCCATAACAGAATCAACAATGTATCCTGACTTTTTCTTGATAAAAATTATACGCCCAGATTCCTCAAAAAAAAAAAAAAAAAAAAAAAAAAAAAACGTTTGTGAGAAACATGTAAGTGGCCATGATAAATAAAAGTGACTTAAATTAAGGAGTCAATTAAACCAACTAATGTTGTCCTTGTAAACATTTTAATGTTTATTCCAGTGGTGTCAAAGAATTTTGAAATATAGGCAAATATCAAGTTTAAGGTTCTCATGGGAAACAAAATTACAAATCAATAATATGCTCAACAAACTCCACATGCAATATTTGTAGATTTAAAGGTTTTAAAATTTTTGGAGAAGGTTGACTGAATATTTTTTGTGTATTTTTAGAAAAAATAGGATTTTAGCCACTTCTTAAGAAATACATGCTACATTTAAGAAATCTGTTAAATACAGTCTGACAAGTTGTTTGGCATTACATGCTGCTAACATTATACATTTTCTTCCTCTGAAGAAAATATACAATGTATAATGATATATTGACCCCCAGAAGGGTCAACAAAATGCAAATGCCAACACAATAACAGAAAAGCACAAGAAAGTTAGTCAGGAATGTTAAATCAGAAATTATGCTGAACAGGAAAGTTATGCTAGCAACTTTCAGAATCAAAATCCTTTTCATTGTCATTGTGTATTAAAAGTGCAATAAAATTTTAAAACATGGCAACTTTCAAAGGCAAGTCAAATAACTGAATTAAATAAAAGTAAATATCTCAATAAATATAAAAATATAGTAGAAACAGATCAACTGGAATGTTAAAGAAAATAAATAAATAATCAGTTTTTAGATTGATCCGCTGTGTTAGCATCACTTCCTTTGTAGTTTTTTGTTGTTGTTGTTATTGTTGTGTCATGGGTTTTGCATTTTGTTGACCCTTCTGGGCCACCGTACGGTGTTGTTCCACTTTACTCATCTCCTCCACTGTTTCTTGAATCAATTTTGCTCACATTAATGCCACAATAATAAAATAAACATGTATTTTCATTTCCTCAGGTATTAGCAGATATTTTAAGTAATGCTCTGAGCTACACGCTTATGTGCAGTGTGAGCATTTCTTCTAAATAGCTCACCTTTACACATCAACTGTACACTTCAAATTAAAGGTATTTTTCTGTGGCCTTCATTTTATTCTTGGCTTCCTAAATTTGTTGAAGTCATATTAAAACAGAACTTATTCCTGTTATTTTCAGCTGTAACCATTCTGAACCACTTTTGTAGAGAAAGCCTTACCCAATCTATCCTACCTGGACACCACATTTCCTGACGTGATCTGAGTGCATATAGAAAACATTTGACGATGTAAAATAATAATACAAAATGCAATAATACATACAGGGTGACCTGTCATGCAGATATGATGGACAGGAGCTGATGGTGCAGTAATTCCTCATTCAACAGGCGGAAGGGTCAAACAGCATCCGTAAGAAAGGTGGTGGTGACTTAATGAGAGAGAAAGAGCAGGAACAAGTATGACTGACAGAAGCAGCTGAGACTCCATTGACCTTATTACAGGCTGCTCTAAAAACTGGCAATACATAACGCAGAATAAATGTCCTTTGAACTCCCTCACTTGTTTTTTTTTTGCGTTTTCAGTTAATAATGTAAGAAAGAATGTTAGAAGGGTGGAGGTCGGATCAAAAAAAGATCCTGTTGACAGGGGAAGACAACAGCAGAGCGAGGAGGAGCCAATAAATCATGCCACAATTACAGACTTCAGCTCTCAGGCCTGTCGGAGAGCCCAACTTAGGATGACAACTTCAGAATACCCAAGGATTGAATGAAAAAGCACAAACATAGCCTTCAAAAAAATATACTGCTTTTCATCATTTTTTTCCTCTGTTTTGTGACATGCAAAAGATTCTGCAAGATCAAGATTGTAAATACATTTAGTTCATATTTAACTGACCAGTGACGTATTATGCATGCTCTTTCCTTCTCACAGCCTGGGACAGCATGTCTGGACATGTCCTTTTACATAGCATTCTTTCACTTTGCTTTATAAACCTCACTGATGGCTAACAAAATGGACAACTTTAAGTCTGCTTCCCTCAGTAGCGAGTTCCACACCAAACGTGCTACCAACAGCGGCAGCAACAAAAGTTGAACATTCCAACTTTCTTGTGTTGTGTTGCTAGCCCACATGTGCACATCTACATTCACAAGCTCAAAAATTCACTTGTGCAAATTTTGCCAGATGCTTGGCTGGAGCAGGACAAGAGATTGTCGCCTCATTGCGTAATTTCCTTAGGAAACGAACAGTTAGGGAGCAACATCTCCTGCACAAAATGACATTGCAGCGTCAACTACAGCTCCTGATAGTTACGGTCCACCCACATTCTCACTTTCACACCCACATATGGTAAGTAGCTTGTACTTGTACAGCGCTTTATCAAGTTCATACTACTGACTGTATTTTACTCTACAGTGCAACTACTGGATAGTAGCCAGAGCAGACAGGAGCAGCGGTGTCTTGCACTGATGCTACCAAGCCCTGTGACCCATCATCAGCAGTTAAGGCGGATGAAGTGTCATGCTCAAGGAGACAAAGAACACAGTGACTGACAAGCATAAATAAAGATCTGATCTGCCATAGTTGATTTCGCACAAGAAATGAAATAATAATTATGAAAAGTGGTCTAATACCAATTATAACAGATAGGAGAGGTCTTAACACACGAGGAGCGACGAACAGAATGTATTTTATTAAGCTGGAGCTAGAAGGCTTAACCCAAGTGAAAGGCATTTAAATTCAGAACAAGTCGAGCTCAAGTGGTATCTCTGTGCCAGTCTGAGGGTTTAAATTCAGGCTGACCATATGCTGGTATGAAACATGATGTCATCAAGCACGCGCTGCCAGAGTCATTGTGTGGCAGAATACTAACAAGGAGGTGGGGTGAGACGAGCATGTGCATTCATGTGTTTGCGGATGGCCTGCATACATTACCACCTACGGCTTGTACAGCCACCTCCCAACTGAGTCGAGTCTGCACATACACACACACACACACACACACACGGCTGCCTTTTCTTTCACAGCGCTCAATAGACTGAGAAAGTCCTTTGTCGTCCTTCGTTGTTGTGACGATGTGCCTCAGTCCTGTGAATAGAGTTGTGGTCCGGCTTTCCCAATCAGAGGGCATTTGAATCGGTTTGTCTATGGACGCTTCAGCGACTCTGCCTCACTGAAAGGCCAGCGATGTTGCTCGGTGGCTTTTTGTTTGTAATGATAAAAAAAAAATAAAAAATCCTTTCAGCCTTATTTTAGAGACATCTGGGAACGTTAAATACAATTTTCAGCCAGGATATTAGATTAAAGAGCAGAACTGAAATGGAAAAAAGCTGTATCCAGACAATTTCAGCTGCAATAAACCAGAGTCTGACAAAAACAGCAATAAGCCTGCACTGAGGCTGGAGGATGCTTCCTGCTTTCCAGACACCAGTTTTAGAACTTTTATCACTATGAATCATGCAGTGTGTTTTCTCAAAAGGGTCCTGAACAAGAATAAAGAGCCCTTCATCTATTCCCAGAGGAACCCATTGCTGACTGTTGAAACACTGGAGTGTGAGAATATGATTTGTTTTATTCATGGGGCTCGTGACCCCTGGCAAACCCCTGACTCATAACATGCTAAGTGGAGACAGCCCAGCATCCCCTTCTGTCTCGCCCATCTCAGCATAACCTCCTCTTGGTCGTCTCTCCCTCTCTCTGTCCCCATGCCTGGTATTCAAGGCGCCTCTCTAGATGCCGTGCATTTTCTGAATGTTTAGACAGGGATTCTGTGCTGCTGTTGTCCAGCAGCAGCATTTATCACCATGCCAAGACTAGTTCCCTGACCAAAGAAATGTATTATACAACTTCAACTCAATACAGTTGTGGTGCATTCACACTAGCCCTGTTCAGTCCACTTTAATCAAACTTTAGTTTGTTTGCCTAGAAAGCCTGTTTCCTTTGGGGAGGGATGAATGTGCAATCAAACTCTGGTCCATCTACAAACCTAGTCTGTTTGGTTGAAGTGAACACCAAGTAGACTGTAGACCACTCCAAAAGAAGGAAGTAGAAGATAGTGCAGTGCATTCTGGGTAAATGCACTGCACATTCAAAAGAAATGCGAGAGTCTAGTGCTTTGGGAGAAATGACTCAAGGTCCTTTACCAAAGACAAAGTGAAATCCTACATCTGCTAAAATCTGACGCAACTTCATTTTTGTTTACATTTTGCAAAAAACAAGTTGTGCGTATGTCTTCTTTAAAGGTTTTTGTGTAATTTCCTTCAGTGGTTGTTGGTGTGGCGCCCCATAGGTGATGGGGGTTTTGGGAGACACGTTTTTCAGAGTGTTTGATTTTTTTTTGACAGAATGTCTCTGAAAATGCAACAATATTGCATTTTTGGTTCCCAATCTAACTGAGTCTACCAGACAATGAGGTGGGAAAAAAAGCCTTGGAGTGAGCTGTTAACAGAACACCATAAAATTTATAAAATAATAAAGCTTTAAATGTAAAATACCAGCAAAGAAAATGAGAATGACAATCATTTAAGAAGAAAATATGGACCAGAGTTTGATTGCACATTCATCCCATCTCAGCATAACCTCCTCTTGGTCGTCTCTCCCTCTCTCTGTCCCCATGCCTGGTATTCAAGGCGCCTCTCTAGATGTCGTGCATCTAGAGAGCTTTCAAATAATAAAGCTTTAAATGTAAAATACCAGCAAAGAAAATGAGAATGACAATCATTTAAGAAGAAAATATACCCTCTTTTAGTTCAATATTTTCTATGCATCAGAGCCAAAACATTATCTGGTTGTGGTACCTCAATATTAAATATTTTTTTTAGAATCTGTGACCTCATATAAGGTCACCAAGGGGTAAAACTCTGGATGTGAAATAGTGTACTTTCTTCCTCCCAAAACAGAAGACGTATTTAATTATCATAAGCAGTGTTTCCATTTAACAAAGTTGAGGTGCTGACACAAACTTATAATCTGAATGGGAGCCTGATAATAGAGCCGGGTTCATTTTGATTTCACACTAGTTTCTCTAAATCTGTGTCGAGAAATTTGTGAAAAACCCCAACCTCTTTTTCTTTTCTTTTCTTTTTCAGCGTCTTGGTTCTAGAGAGTGGTGCTATCTGACAGTTGAAGCACTGAGAAAACAATATAACAAAGCCCTGCATTAATATTTCACAAGCTTGGCCGGTCACTTGGATGTGCCGAGGCAGCCTACTTTCATCCCGGATGCGTTTTATCTGCAGCCAGGGTGCCCAAGCTGACATAAAACCACTGAAGCTTTAAAAAAACGGAGCAGTGACAGGCGTTCCTAATCCCCATTTCTTTCACAATCACCCTCCATGCTCTTACAGATTTTTTTTAAGTCATTAGGTGGCTGCTGGTGGGTACTTCCTGGATCTAATGTGGTCTCAGCATTAGTGACTAACAGCTGGTTATTCTTACACACATGAACCACTGGAAACAACAGCTAAATTCATAGAGTGGACTGTGTGATGTTGATCTGATTCAGGTGCGATTCAAAACTGATTACAAATGAAGTGAACACTTCATTTAGTAGCACATCTGACCTGTCACACTTATTGATTGAATGATTTATATGGTCAGTGGAAATCATAGTTGAGAAAACAGAAAATTGAGTTTGGGAAAAGCAAGCTTTTGATTTGTGCTAAAAATTGATAAAGGTAGGCTTATTTTGATGGGGCAGATTATATTAAAGTAAAACAAGCTTTTACTTTAATAATAAATACATAAACAAGCCTTTCTGCAACATTCAAATAAAATAATCTTGTTTATTAATGCAAAATAAGCAGTAAAGATATAAACAGTGACATGTATAAAATGATGTACCTTTTACCCAATAAAGTTACCATGGTAAATGTAACCAGTACTATCCACTTTTGAACATAGTCAAAAAAAAATTCAGAGCCTGTTTTTGTTAACCAGCTCAATGTGATATATCAGCATCAGATAGTCATCTTTAAGCAAACATTACCTGTATTGACCAGCTTTACTCAACTCACTCGGTTAACTTGGGGGGGGGACTGTGCTGCCATGATTCTAACAGACACCCGAGTAGCTCTGTTCAGCAGCAGGACTCCATCGCTGCCGCACAGGTGTAAAACGGCACGAGCATCTTAGCGCTCGTGTTGCGTTTAAATGTGGTTCAGAAAAACATGTCACGACATGTTAACAGGTAAAAATAAAAGAATTTGCTTTCGGTCTGACCTACCTTTAAACACATACTTCATCAGCTATTCAAAGAAATGATTCAACAAAAAAGGTATCAGGACAAATTCAGTGGTGAAGACCATTTACTGCTCTTCAAGAGTAAACCACTTGAAGAGCCAATGACCTAATGACCAAACCCAATAATTAATTACTTTGAATCATTACTTCATTACCCAAAATGGCAAAGACTGCAATATTTTTCATAACCAAGCAGCCCAAATTTAAACACTGCAAGAAAACCACAAAAAACTAACATTTAACAGCTAATTACACTTAAATTAATGCATGCTTTGCAGTTAAAGATAAAGAATCAGGACACCCTTTGTTGTTTTTCTGGCTTACACTTGATCAAAACATAAGACTGATTGAACCTAACCCGTACATACAAACACATTCAAATAGAAGAGATACTTTAAAACCCAGGTGGCATTGGAACCAGATGACAATTCCTAATTTAAAAAAAAATACTGGAAAAATCTTAACATTTTGTCATAAAAACAGTACCTTATCTCAAGAGACTACTAATAAAAAAGGTGATAACAAACATGCAAGGATGTTACACACAAAATACCTTAGCTCATGATAAATATTTTTTAGGACTTTGTATTTATTCTATGCCAAACAAATTAAAGTCTAGTGGATTTGGATTTCTAATGGATTGCTTAGGAAGAGTGGGCAGGTGGGAATGTTATTGTGGCCTTCTGTCAACAGAACATATGATGGACAGCTTCATTAGAAAGAAAATACTCACTCCCATCACTGCAGAGACACGCCTTTGTCCCCCCTTAGTTTCCTGGGATTGGGAGAGAGGACAATCCGAGCGGGTCTTTTAGAGTGGGAGGTCTTTGGTTGTCAAATGCTTAATAGACTGTGCTCGCTCCATCTTGCTCAGGAACACACACAAAACAAGTACGTGCACACATTATGCCTAATACTTGGGAGACATTACCATGATTTCTGAATGTGTGGCAGAAAAATCAAAGATGATTGATGAGTGGAGCCTGCCTGCGCTGGAGGACAGAGGTTTGTGATTGTGATCTGGGGACAAAAACAACTCATTGTGAAAGGTTAAGTATATGATAACAGGAAGGAACTGAGAGGATTTTACATGTCATTAATCAAATGAGCAAATGCCTCGTTTTCCCAAGTTGACGTCTCTCTCAATCAATGACCAACAAAGTCATTGTCCTATTGTGAGAATCAGCTGTCCTAACATTTATTGTCATATTGTCCCAACTTGAACATCAAGCCTAGTCTCCTCTGTTATGGTGAATGCTTTTTTTGAGACTTGCAATGCAAGATGGGAAGAGTGCTGAATTAGAAGAAAGCCTAATCTACCCAACCCTGGAGTCTCTAAGAGGTTGTGTGGCTGCAAATCAGCTAAATCTAGACAAATGCCAAAACCAAACTACACCAGGAAGCATTCAGAGGTCTTTGTTCGAGAGGGGGCATAGGCATGGACCCAACACTAATATGGCTAATGGCTTAGGGAACCCCACTGCTTCTTTAATTGAAGCTGGCTCACTGACGTCCAGCGTGTAGAGCAGGAGACGGAGATAAGAAACAGCCAAGGAGCGAGAGGGAGAAACTGGGGCAGGGGTTAGGATAAGGTTTAACTGTGATCTGGAAAAGCAAGAAGGGCAGGGGGTGTAAGGAGCCTGCAGGTGTGTGTGTGATGGGGAGAAAAGGGGTGTACATAAGGACTGGATAACCAATTATGATATTCCCTGAGGGCTCAAGACACCTGGGATCATCAATGATTGATCAAAATGGAAGGTTTAACCAAGAAAGAGATTGGTTAAAAAGAAAAAAAAAAAAAAAACAGGAACACGAAGAACGAGACTTACAAAGGAGGAGCTGTGTGTTTCTCTGCGTGTGTGTGAGTGTATAAAAATGGACGAGGAAGTTCTACCAGGAACAAAAAACAGACACAACAAAAAATAAAAACCAACAGTGATGAAAAAGAAATACAAATTACATTAAGAACCAGACAAAAATGACACATTGTATGACGTGCAGAAAAAGAAAGGACTGCCATTGATGTAAACACAGCTCCATCAAAGCCAAACTGCTGGAACCCTGCTGTAGCCAGCCTGCAATGGTTGAGTACTATTTGTACTCAGACAAATAGAATCTTGAACTGATCCAAATGGACTGCAACATGATGCTCAGAAACACAGGGTGGTGCAATTTACCGTAATGTACGTATGTGGAACTCCTCAAATTTGAGAGAAAATATGTCATTGCAGTTGACAAAACCTGCAGTGTTTGAGAAGTTCAACTATATTATTATTTAAAGGAAAATGTATTGAGCAGTTTCCATACAGGGTATTTTGTCCAAACTGCACTTCAATTAGTACCAACCTTAGGGGTGTTATTAATAGAGATGAAAGTGATTTTCAAGAAAGTGTTCATAATCTACTAGCTATGTTACTCAATTAATTGTTTGGTACAAGGAGTTCTATTGCAGAGCAATAGAGACTGATTTCTGAGTTTGGGACCAATGTCTCATGTTTCATACGAATTTTTTTTCAGCAAACATCACACATATATTGATCACAAGCGAGATTGAGCAGTTTCGTACATCTGCATAATAAAAAATTATAATACAGTGGAGCCCCTCTTATTCATGGTTCAATATTTGTGGAATCATGTCTGCAAATTTTTCTGTGGATTGTGATATTTGCAGACTTTCTCAAATATTCTAAAGCAAATAGCTACATTTCAATTGTGTGGAAAACTTCGTCAATGTTCCACTCATGCTGAAATACATAACTTCGCAATTGCAATGTTTCCATTTATTAAACAACTGAAATCCCACGTAAATAAGTTTGTTCACATGAAAAGTCATTGAAAAACATGTTGCCCCATCATACTCCTACCACTTCCTGTTGTCTTCTTCGTCTTTCCATCAATAACAAAATCTGGTTTTTGACAAGTGAATCACGTGAATCATGTTGTGAAAAAATTGTTTCCATTGCAGTTTTGTGAAATACACTGGGTTTTATAAATAATAGTTTAAAAAGCGAACTTTTCCAGATTTCAGAGATTAACTTGATATGCTTCTTCCTTCCATGAAAACAAGACAAGTCATATGTCTCAACTTAAACTAATATCCTTTCAGGTCTCTAGAGGGTTTTTTTGACTCTTCTATAAGATTAGCACGCCTGGTTAGATAGCCAGAGCATCTCCAGTAATACACCTTTTTGGGGAAATCTCAACATATGCCTTGCATATTTTTGATAGTTGTTTGAATCTAAATTAGGACCGTGCATGGTTTAGGCTGTAAACATATTTTAATTGGCACAGTTTGGACACGAAGGGCTTGGCTGAGCACTGAAACATGTAGTTCTCAGGGGGATGGCTTTCGAGTAAAGCAGATTGGCCTCCAGGGTTGCCTGGCATTGTTGCTGAGTCTCCGAATAAAGACCCAAATCCACTCCCTCTGTCAGGACTGCTGCTAAGAAATACATTATTAATGAGAAAAGGCTGACTGATGCTTGGGATTAATTACAGTAGCTTTGAGAGACCCCCCTCACCCCCAGAACTCTCTTATTTTTGCTATTTTTTCAACCCCCCAAAATGGCTGCTTCTAGATTCTTATAAAGGCTGGAAAGACTTCTCCATCAGTCAAACATATATATGTGATTGATGCACATCATGCTATAAATGATCCATGGAGCCTTTTTAAAATAATGTTTATTGACAAAAACTAACATGAGTTGAAATCCTGTATAAAATAGATTTTTTAAAAAGTATTACAGCCAAAAACAGTCGAATGGATCCTGCTGCAACATTCAATTGGTCAGTAACTGCATATGCCGATTTTCCCTAGATTGAGTCTGACTGGTGACTGAATTTTTCTTTTAATTCATCAACAGGCCTGTCAGAGTAAGCAATAAATCAATGAATCACATAATAACTTAAAACAATCTCGATCTTTTCTATTTGCATGATTTATCATTTTTCTTTCTCTTTTTCTTTCTACCAAAACTGGATGACAAAAGTTTTCAGTATGGTGCTTTGGTCACTGTGTTTGATCATTTTCAATAGAAAAATCTAAAAATGAGCAATTAATCTGAATTAAACTATGATACAACAAGGTCTAGAAAAGTTGTGAAAATATATAAAGAAGCATTTTTAAACCTGAACATATCAAATGGACAGACCAAACATGGACTGATATATTTTACACCAGTAACAGATCCTAGGGTTTCAATTTGTGAATCCCCTAATTTATTGGTAAAACATACGGTTGAATATAATCAACCTTTCTTGAAGATTATGGGTGTTCTACAGAAATCTCAAAGCTTTGACTTTTGATTATACAAATCATAAAACCCATGTCCTTTTTCATCTTGTGAATAACCTGTTAACTACGACTGACCTTTTGTGCACAGCAACTAATTAATCACTTCCAAATCAAACCAAATGAGATAAAATACAATAGACAAAATTAATTAATTAATTAATGATACCTTACTTCAAAGGTTAAAGTGTACAACATTAAACGATAAATCATTAACACTTTCTTGCTGTCTCATAAAGCAGACATGTTCTGGGAACAAATTTTCTACTTATAAGTCAATAACAAAGGCCTGGACAAAAGGTTACGGAAGGGTGATCACCATCCAAAAGCAGCAGAACATCCATCCTTCCTATTTATCATCCCTGAAGCACACAAAAGACAGCAAAAAAAAGAAGAAAAAAAATACTCATTGTCGCTCAGGGGGAGTTGTTGTTAGTTTCAATTAGCGGAGCCAACATCTGACATTGGGACGCAGGAGCCTCTATTGATTGGCTGACTCTATAGAAATGCATGTGTCAAGGGCAACTGGGGTCAAACTGTAGATCCCACAATAAGAAAAAAAAGATACAAAGAATGACATGAGAGAGGGGAATAAAGACAAGAGGACAAGGCCAATGTAGACAGGGTTCTGTATAGAAAACAGAGATCCATTTAGACAGAAGGAAGAGGGCATAGTATGATCTGCTGCAGGAATATCTCATTAAAATCCTTCTGGATCCCGGAGAAAGCAGCCGAGAAGGGTTAAAGCTTGTGTAGAACCGGGAAAGATTGCAGAAGTGTGTTTGAGAGGCTGGCAGGAGGGGCGTACCGGCAGCTGAATAAACAGACTTGATCCAACCACTGTTCAGCTAATGGACCGGCCGGCTGCCGAGGAGCATTACACTGGTCTGTTTCTCATATTGCCAGCAACCACTTTAATGTGAAAATGCAACCTCCTGATAATAGGCATGATGGACAACCTGTGAGCAGAGTCTGATGTGCACCAAGAATAACAAAGAAGAGAATCCCACCTGGAGTCAGCGTGACCAGCTACCATCTGTCTGCAAGTAAGGGCATCCAGGAGCCAGGTACAATTAACGGCCTCTATGGCAATGAACTTGGTCTATCTCTAGCCAAATAACTCTTCAATAAATGTGTTTCCCCAGTATATAAACAGTACTAATCTGAAGAGACAAAGTCATTCCCAGGCTGTTACACTTTGAGGCCAAAATTAGTCATTTTTAAGCTTGATAACACAAAGTCATTTCTATGGTTTTAAAGACTGTCTGAACTAACAAACAGCTTGTGCCTAGTTCACACGGCATGATTTTTATTCCGATAAGCTTAAAGACGTTCCGATTATTGGGATGGTTGTTGAGATAATCGTAAGAGATATTCCTGTCGTGTGTTGTGTGTTAAGAGTCTTCAGGTCTATTTGCTGACCTAAAGTCAGGCATATTCCTGACCTCAACACTACCAGGTCACACTAGCAACAATTGACTTTTGCGTGGAAATTGTTAGCACAGCAAAATTCACAGATCAAAATAAACTAGACTCTGAATTGAACAGTCAAAGCAATCGGGTTTTTACCTCTATCTATAAAGCTTAACATCCTCCACAGCTAGCAAAACAAGGTAGCGGTAGCGTACAAAGTAGCCTCACAACCTGACAAGGGATACTATGCTCAGCAACATTATAAGGAATGAGCTAGACTTGTAAAGCCAAAAAATTAAATTAAAAATATCAAGCATTGATAACATCAAGGCACAGAAAATATTAATCACCAGAAATATTAGCCTAGAAGTGAACAGTAGGATGAGAAGTTATGTTGTGAGATGCAAGACTTGTGAAATAGACCTGTTTGCCAATCTTCATCCCTGCCATATGGTCAATAAAACTGTATTTATCTGTATCCCTAAATCCTAAAAATGGTTGCTAATATTAATCCTATCATCATAATACTTCAGAAGTGCAGTTCCGCAGTGATAATTAATAAACCTGAATTTTCTCTCTCTTCCAATGTCTGCCATCTGATTGTTTTTTTCCTCAAAATATCTACAACTTTTCACCAACTTACAACTTTTCATCATAGTTTTTTTGTTGTCTTGTTTCTGCTAAGCTCTTCTTTCTGTTTTTGATCTAATACTTTACAGGGGGGCTCAGGACTGAGCTGCAGGTGTCCCCACTGACGGATGAGGATGCACATTACAGGAAGGCTAATTTGTCATATGATCTGTTTTTCAGGGGAATCCTACAGAGTCCTAACCTGACACACCAGATGGTGTGTTACACAGAGCAGTCTGGAAAGTCCTCAGCAGACATCATTTATCAGAGAGAAGGCATGTCCCTCGATCAACTGCTAAGTCATGTTTGAAACAAAGTCTCTATTATAAGGACACTTCAACTACTCACGTCCATTGGCCAAAGGAATCAGCCACTCAGTGACAGCTAAGCACCTAAACTCTGCTTATAAATATCTTTATAATAATACCTTTAACTGAAGGTGTCTGGTTATGCCACAAAGTGATAGTTGGAGCCCTGTAGTATTGTGTTTTGACATTACATTGTTTCTAACTGTACTGTCTCACGGGCAAAGACTGGTTAAAAAAAAAATAACAATAAAAAATGTTTTTTTTTTTTGAAAATCTAAAAATATTCTTGAGCTTGAGCCCACAAAACAGTAATCCACAACAAGACTTTCGGCATTCTAAAAAACACATTTTGACAACATTTTTTCAGGCAGGGTTGTCATGATAGTATAATTTCAAACTCGATACAGATGCTATGGAAAATACTAAAAGCCTTTTTTGGTGCCACGGCAACATTATTGATGGTACGGGTTTTTTTCTTAGTCAGGCATTGTTTTGTTCTCAAAAATCAGTTGTAGTGTTAGTCTCCAACACTGATTTTCATGTCCATCTGCTTCATTTTGATGCAATGAGCATCTTTAATAGAATTAATTCTTGTAGATTTGATTAAATATTAAATAATTTAACAACTGTGTAGTTTAAATAACTCCAGGGCACTAAATGAGCCTAAATCAGTCCTTGCTTAAATATGTTTAGAGAAAACAATGCAACTTAAATCTTAGAAAGTAAAGCCATTTTTAATGTTGTATCTGAAGACCATTTCTGTGACTGTTGGAATGTTGAATTGAACCCAGGAAGAAGACAGAATTAAACTGCCCACTAATTGAATGACAGATTACAGGTGCTTTGACCCATTAATGATCCCATTGCGGTTCCATATTCTGTGTCAGAGACGGGCTTATAAGATTCATCGATGTCAGAGCTTAATCAGTCTGGAAAATGCCCATCATGCTATAAATGATCTGGAAAATAGGCATATACCATACTGGTATATGCCTCTGGTTGAGAATTGCCTGAAGAAAGAGCCGAAATGTCTTGTGGAAAATGTTTTTCTTTCACAAACCTTTTGCTCTTAAACAAGTCACTGTGACTGAATATGGCTATCATTTATCAATTAAAAAAAAAAAAAACGACCCGCAGAAGGGCAGAAAATGTTGCAAGGGAGCAGAGAGGTTTACTTGCACAGATTTGATGTGTGCAGAGAAAAAGTTTGTGTGCTAGTAGAAAATGTGAGGGAGAACAGAAAATATTTGAAAGAGACCAAAAGTTTTGAGATCGAAAATTTAAGTTTTCATCTTATGACAATAAAATTCCCCCATGAAATGCTTGAAGTAACTTTTCAGAGGTAGTATATAAAGAAGTTTCTGTCTGCAGGTCAGTTATATAAAAATGAATTCCTCATGTTCTAATTCCAAAGAATTTAGCTCTGCAACAGCAGAACTAAATCAGTTAGTTTTAAGAAATACTATTCACTTATTTTGAGAAACAAAACATTTCAAAAGTGATTTCCTCAATTGACATTTATATCACTTGAGGAAATTACATTATGGTATTTATAACTATAAATAAGTACACGTTTTTACTTTGCTACTAGTTCAGAAACTCAGATTCCGATACAAAAACACCACAACAGCAGCAGAAAACATCTGCATCAGTTTCATATTCTGCATATGAATGCAGCTGAGTACGTTTCTGCTTTTCCAGGCTGAAACCACCAACCACAAAACAGAAGCATGTGCTGGAATAGCTAAATATTTTTACTGCTGGTGCAAAAGAGAATTTCACATTTAGGGGTCTCAATAGATTTGGTGGTAAAAATCTGTCCTGACACACTGTTCCCGTTATGCTGCATTGTTCTTTTTGTTGCACCTAAGAAAAATACCTCGATCCATAAATTCTTCATTTTGTTAAGCTGGGGGCAATGACTACTTAATCAAATGAATATTTCATTAGCATGTGAGGAAATTGTTGTTGATCAGTAATAATTAATTCACTTTTACTCAACCTCCTGCTGAGTTATGAGGCTATCAACAGAGATTTCTTACTAACAAAGGCCAACAAAAAGAAGCATCACCTTGTTTTGTCTGCATGTATGTAAATGGTGTGAGGTATGCAGAGATTTCACTTGCCCTTTGTCTCACCCCAGACCTGTATAAGTACTGGCTAGAAATAAGGTCAGGCTCCAGGATCTGCCCTGCAGACCTGATGGTTTGTTGCTGTTTGGACGTGTCCTGATTTGTGAACGTGTACGGACCCGGATTAGCTAATCAGGAGAATTGGGATATTTCCCAAGAGGCCAGTCTGATGTTTTGTCTGAAAGGTTGGTTTCCTGGCTTTACAGAACAATGCTCTATTATAGATCTAACATTTAAGATTATGATGACACCATGTTAATAAATGCAAATAAATAATAATAATAATGAGTATTATTATTATTATTATTATTATTATTATTATTATTATTTTATTATAATAATTGTTATTGTTATTTTTATTAGTACTGCAGCCTCAGTTTCCAGTTCATACCTGACAGGAGTTGGACCCGATGCAGTCTTCTGTCCCAGTGGACCATTTGCTTCTCGGTTTGATGTTTTGTACATCGAGAGATGGTTTCCATCCACTGACTACCTGTTCTCCTCTGACCTCATCTAGGAAATGTTAGTCAATACCCCGGCTTATTCCAAAGCCATATTTGCATACATATAACTAAATACTACATGAACATTATTAATTCAGCTTAATAACATGTATTGGTTTGTCATGTTAATAAGCAACCATGCTAACTGCCAACCAGATGCTGACTATTGCCACGATTAAACAGGTCAAACAAACAGACTAAATGATTTCCTCTTTTTTTCCTCCAGCAGCTGCTGCTCTTGAAGCAAGCAGACACAAATATGTTGCTTCTCAGCTGTAATCCACCCAAGGGCCAAGGTCCTTTACTGAATTATTCTGTTCTGCTCATCTCCTCATCTAATAAAACACTGAATGAGCAGCCAGTCAAAGGCAGCAGAAGAGATTGGCAAAAGAAAGGCATCTGTCAGACCTCGTGAGCCACACAACAGTCATTTAAAGCTCCTTTTCAGGTTAAACTTCCGGGCGAATCTCACACAGCTTCCTGGGAGCCGCTGGTTTTGGCCAGCTTAAGAGGAACAAGTCAACATTGTGCTAATTGAGATGCAGAGAGAATAAAGAATATGGATTACAGAACAATCAAGTTCTTCTACTTCCTATACATATGAAACACAGTATTTCTAATTAAGCATCAGCTTAAGTTCTGTCAGACCTTTCTGTTCAAGTGTGCTTCATTGTTGTTCCGCGCTTCTGGATTTTTAAAGCTGAGAATCCAAAGCATACAGAAGTTAACAGATGATTTTGGCTGAATTTATTAGGCCACTAACAGCCCAGGTCCAGTAGTTGAAGTTTAACAAACCTCTCTGGAGCTTCTGTAGTGTTTACCCACCAATTACTACATTGAGACAGAGCCTTGCTCATGGACCTAAATGGATTAGAAGAAAAGAAAAGAAAAGGAAGAAAAGAGAGAAGAAAGGAAAAAGAATAAAAAGGAAAACAAAATGGTAAAGGACAAATATAATTTCAAAGCATCTGATAGCCACACTGGAACATCCACATTGCTTCACTACTTCTTCCCACCCTATGAAACGATGGCACGCTCAGCTTTCAAATGGAGATTCAAATATTCAAGAATTGCTTCAAAATCTCCCTCCTGTTGTTGCTGCTGCTCTTATTCACATAACTAATTGTGGTTAGTGCATGAAAATTGTGTGACCAGCAGCAAATAATGAGTGAAAACGCAAACCACTCTATAGAAAATAATGGAGCTTTGGCAAACAAAGGAAGTAGTTTTTCCTCATAAAGCACCCTAATTACAGTAAAGAATTATGGCTTTGTGTTGCATTCGCCCCGTATTGTTTCTTATTCACTTCACAACCAAATAAAAAAGCAAATCCTCCCATAAACATGTCCATAATGAATTACTGCTCTCAATTACTAGTTCCTAGATGTTTTAATAGCGCGTGTGCAGTAGAGAGTAACATTCATCAGACATCATGGCTTTTCATGAATGCTGCAAAAACTTTCCACGTTTTAAATTGGGGTAGAACTCGGCCAGATTTCCTCATGGCACCCAATTTTCTTCCTTCACCATACTGCAATGGTGACCAAAGCGTGGCCCGAGAGCCATCTGTGGCCTTGGAAATGAGTTTGTTCACCCACTGACCAAAAGTCCAGAAAATGATGACACTTTATAAATTCAATGTCTGTTAGTGGCTTCACAATTGTTGACTGTATGACGCGTTTAATGTTTTTATCCTTTCAATTTGTAAAGCACTTTAACTACCTTGTTGCTGAAATGTTCATTATTTAATTTATACATGACAGCTCAGGATGACTTCTATAGTTATCACTTTGCTTCAAATGCACATAACTTTCTGCATGAAGCGACAAAAGTAAGGTAATTATCTTCTATAGCAAAGTTTCCACGGAAATAAATTGATACTTACATGGTATTAAATAATTGTGTATGAAATGGAATTACAAAGGGACAAAATGACAATGTATTGGTCCTATGTGGCGATACCATTTGAGAAAGGGGCAAATTCATTTCCCACCATTTCTCTTAGATAGGCTAAGGCTGTGGCGTTCAATCTTTTTGCACTGGAGAAGGAGTGCAGCAAATGTCACAATCTGACAGCAGGAAAACAGGAGGCAGGTTGTTCTGTCAGACCATCAGTTCCCGAAACCACACACAAAAAAACATCTAAGACCATGTGGGGTCACTGACCCTGTCAGACTGTGCACAGAGTAAAAAGCTTAAGGGTCCAAATGAGTCAATCTGTGAAGACCGCAGCAGGATTAATAAAATAAAGGTGTACAATTTTTTTAATGTTTTTGGTTGAATGATTTCTTTTTCGTCTTTAGTCTAATGTCCACACTAAGAATGAGAATTTTTTTCTAATATTTGTTCCATCTTTAGATAAGTTTAATGGGCTGGTGCCCAAGACTGTTAAGTAAAAAGTTGTGGATGTTTGTGGCCTGACTTCAATGATATTATTATCAAAGTAAAAATAAAAAAAAAAAAAACATGGCTAATAGAAGACAAAATAG
Source organism: Poeciliopsis prolifica (assembly GCF_027474105.1). Taxonomy (NCBI): domain Eukaryota; kingdom Metazoa; phylum Chordata; class Actinopteri; order Cyprinodontiformes; family Poeciliidae; genus Poeciliopsis; species Poeciliopsis prolifica. Next base: position 1,920,496 of record NW_026562402.1, read on the forward strand.
TTTGTGTTGTATTGAACATTTTCCATTTAACAAGAGCTCATTCTAAAAACATATAAGAAGTGGTCATCTGTATCAGCACAATTTCTTGGAGGGTCAAATTTGTACCATTCTTAAACTGCAGACAGGGTCCACCATAACCCTAACCCCTGGGCTTTGGAGAGTCCTGGACTAAGAGGATTTAACTTATCCAGCACCTGATCTCAACTGACAGCAAAAATCGTATTCACTGCAATAAATCTAAGGATCAGATGAGCAACCTTATAAGCGAGAACCCCTTTAAACAACAGGGAAGCTGACTTAGCTAAAGCCTCTCAATCTTACTTTACGTCCATATGCGCAAGTTATCCCAAATCCATTATCTCAACAGACAGTTGAATAAAGCGGTCCAGTTGGGTCGGAATTGATCGATGGGTTCCCAGAATGTTATTTTAAATGCTGTGCAAATGGTATTGATCATTTCTTGACCACTGGTGGTGCCAGTCCTGGTTAGCTGTAGTAATTAACTAGACAATTCTGAAGGAGAAATGAAGAAGCAAATTCAATATGGAGTGTCTCTCCCAGGCTGTGAGGTGATTACATTTCAGAGTAATAATACCAGCTGCCAATAGAACCAAAGCCACACCCTAACAACAAATGTAAGGGGATTTCTTTAAGAAAGGGAATGCTCCACCTGTGAGTTTGTTGGATCCCTAGCATAACTCTACCGGATTCAGAAGCAACTGTCCAGGGAGAGATATGACACCTAGCACCATGCACACATTGAGCAAAGAGAATTTACATTTGTGGTTCGTCAGCAAATGGGCTCACTTGTGTGTAGCCATTCAGCACGACACAAGGCCAACAGGCGACATTCAGGCAAAACATAGATTATCAGTAGCAAATGGAATAGAAAACAAATATCCTTTATTGTCCCACAAAGAGGAAACTTCAGTGCAACAGCAGCAAAATGACAGGGAATCCAAGTAAGAAGATTCACACAAAGACAATATAAAATATATATAAAAAGAGAATAAAGAATGCAATAAGAATAAAATGTCAACATAAATACAGCACAGTTATTAAAAATACCATATCGTCTTTTTCATATATTCATAAGCTTCATATATTACAGTGTGCTCTGATTTTACTTTTTTACCTCCTATATTAAAGCTGGAAATTTCAGAATTAAGGTAATCTGCTACGAAACAGGAGCGATTACAAATATGCCGGGATTTCCATAATGTAAGATGCTAAAAACAGATTTGACTGTGCAGTTAGGTGGTACTGTTAACATTTTTCACTAAAATAACGGTAACAATCAATTTTAAGTGACTACTTTCCTACCCACTGCATTTCCATTAACCTTAAAACTGCAAAAATTGGAAATGCAAAAATAAATTTGCCTAATGGGAACACGCCAATTTGGAAAGAAAAAGACTAATGAATTTGTCACGTTTTTCTTCAAGATGCCAAATTCCACATCAAAAATTGTGTTTCCATTGACCATAAAATCAAGAAATTGAAATGACAAAAATAAATTTGTTGAATGGAAACAAGGCAATTTAGGGGGGAAAAAAGTTAACTCTTTGCACTAGTATAACGTGATTTTGATTGTTGGAAATCAGTGTATTTCTCCAAACTGCCATAGAACTACGTTTTACATCTCACAAGTCATGTGATCAACAACTAGATGTCACTCCGGTGAAGACCAACAAGACGACAAGAAGTAGGAGGATGACGCGTTGGTCATCTTTTAATAACTTAATGTGTGAACAAACTTATTCAAACGTGATTTGAATTGTGTTTCTCATTTAATGGAAACACCAAAATTGTGTTTTTTCTAAGTTAGCAGAATATCGACAAAGTTTATAATGGAAATACAACTGTGATGCCGGCGTTGCTTCTTTTAAGTAGTAAAATGAGAAAAATATTTTGAATGCATCACAATTCAGCACTATAATTATGATCATTTCATTTCTAATAACATGTCACCCCTAGACAAAAGGACAGGCGTCTGAAATGGCTCAGCCTCTTTTCATAACAGAAAAATAAATAAGAAAGGAATTCAGAAAGAGTTTTAAGTTTGAAATATTTATATATAATAACAAACTGGACCGATATTTTGTGGTATATTGCAAAAAAAAAAAAATAAATAAATAAATAAACTGTTTAGCTTGATAAGAGAAACACAGATAGAATTAAAAAAATAAAAGGTCGGAAGCCTCCGGAATAATTAAAAAAATTAATCAATTTTTGTAATAGTCAAATGTTAAAACAAGACATAGTTCCATTTAAAACCGTTGTAATCCCAATGACAGCAGCATCCTTGCACTGAAATCTCAAATCATCAGCCATTAGGAAACAGCATTCTATTTAACAAAAAAACAAGAGCAGGACTATAATCCAGTTATCTTAACCACTGCCATCAAATCACACAAAAAAATGCACAACTTTGCGTTCGAAACACACAGAGGAAAAATGGGTTGAGAGCCTTAGGCAATATAGGAAAGGCCAGCTGGGGGCTTAAGGTTGTTGTGTAGAGGATGGGCTGCAGGCTGGGGCCGGACTCTCTGGGGAGTTAGTGGAAGAGAACAGGGGTTGTGGCTGAAGCCAAGAGCCGGTGACATGGCACACAACCACACACACACACACACACACACACACACACACAACTGTACTATGACTTAGAGCTGGCCCAGAACAATGAAAACCACACCCTCTGGGTCTCACAAGGTGTTCCATCTTCTGACTCTGTAAGAAGATTACGCTAAAAAAGGATTACATCAAGGAGAATTAAGGTAGCTTGGCTCATGTATGCAAAAAGAGGCTGAATTTTAGTTGGAAACAAGACTAGAACCAGCTAATCTTGTCTTCTCATGAATTCAAACCATTCTGTAAGTGAACCACTACGAGAAACCAAGAAACAAGGGAAGGTGGACACTAAGTATAATTTACGTAATAATAAATTCTATAATTTGGGATATTAAACTAATTTGGAGGAAACTAATTATTAACTTGTTTATTTTCACAATTATGGGAAAGGTTTTACAAATAATGTTTTTGTAAATGAGTAAAATAATTCAAACATTGTTAAGCTAGCGTACTTCTAAGGAGTCTGATTGTAAAAAAAAAAAAAAAAATAGCAGCATTACAATTTAAAATATCTTCCAGTTCCAGGATTAAGTCTTCTTTAAAACATTCATTGATCTTTAGGAGGTAAAACTTGCATTATTATGCCACTATCAATATATTACTTGGTCTTAAAATATAAATATTTATCACAATAATTTCTGGGATAATTTTTGTCCAGTGAAATTTGTTACTGTCGATCAATCAACTTTAAATGAACTTGCTAAAACCACGAGTTTTGTCGACACAAATAAATATGCTCCAAGAAATACAATAAAAAACTGAATGTAAAAAAAAGAAAAAGAAAACAGCTGTGAGAGGAGCATCTTGAACACCCCATACAGAGTGGAGCTGCTATCTGTCTGGTGAGCAAAATGATCTTAGATTAGGCTACACCTCTACATCTACAGGCATATCATGTGTCAGACATCTGTTTAGGTTATTTTCTTGTCAAACGTCCTGTACTTCTATTGTAAAGTCTGTGTGGTAAATAGGATGAGAGGATGGAGGAGGATTTCCATTTAAGCACAACGAATAGAGGCTTGCTGCTAATGAAAAGGAGTATTTATTAGGCTGCCAATCTGACTGTCTGCCAACTCCCTCAGGGGCTTACTGAGATTGGGGGGCGAAGGGGGGATTCGATCTACTCAACAGATAGCAAGCACATCTGAACCAGAGTTCAACTAAATGTACGGTGTTTTCACCAGGTTTTATCAATAATAAAAAAGGAAAGGCTTGGTGAGACAGAGGGAAGGAAAATATGAGGTATGAGGTTAGAGTTTGCACAATGGCTTTCAGTTTCTATTATCTTCCCAGAGATGCCTGTGGCCACTGCGGTGCCTGAGCAAGTGTTCTCCCACACCCCATTACAGCACACACACACACAGAGGCAGGGAAGAATGTACCATGAGGGACCACCAGCTGTTGCAGCGACCAACATAGAGGAACGCCCCAAAACTCTTCTATCATCAAAATCTGGGGTGCATATTTTTCCCTCTCCGACACAAGTTCACCTTCACAGTCTGATCTCATTGTCCGATATTAATCAGTCATTTATTTACCAGATGTGATCCAGACTGACATTCCCGTCCTATTTATGATGATTAGCTCACACCTATAGTGCTAAAATACACCTCGCGTCTTCCTACAGAATGTGGCACACAGATGTAAAGATTCCTACATTCTGAACTGAAGTGTTTAAAAAACAATCCATTTTTTTTTATCTCCTTCAATTCCAGTTCTCACACAGTTATAAGATGATCTACCCACCTAACAATACGCTCGACCTTTGACACCTATGAATTGCGGAACCCCCTTCCATGCTGCAAACATGCCTGGCAGTCACTGTTTTTTATGATGGATAGAAAGCAAAAGGAAAGTGGTGGTTTCAGCAGCGGAGCGCTGCCTTTCAGTGACCAGCTGCGTCTGAAGTGGCCTTTCGAACCACTGCTCTTTATGTGTCATGAAAGGTCTGAGCAGAATAAGAGGAAAACCTAATCGCTTCCTGTGAGCCATTCATTTTAAAACCACTAAAATCCCAACAGTTTGACCACAAAGACGAGGGATTTCTGCTAAACTGCCTCGGATTTTTTTAGTAGGAATAAGAATTGTCGATTTCAGGCTAGCAATATACTAATGAATTCACTCGGATTATGTTTTTTAACTCAGTGAAAATATCACAGGTAGGGGAGTTATTAATGCCCCTGATGGTAGGCATGTTGCAGTAAGACAGAAATCAATTAATTACATGATGAGATAAAACATACTTCATAATTTCCACATGCATAATTTATTACTTTTTCTCTTTTTTCTCTTTCTACCAAAAATTGGATGACAAAAGTCTTCATTTTGGTCCTTTTTTGAAGGACAATTTTGTTTTCGGAGACTTTATTATTTATTAGTCATTTGTTGTTTCAGATGCTTTTTGAATTTTTAGTGGATATTTAAAGTGTCTTCCAGTTCCAGTGTGAATGTTAATTAGAATTTTAAATTTATTGATTGTTGAGAATGTGTTCTTGCACTATTATGCCATCACCATTTGTATTACTTGAAAATCAAAACAATATTTATCGCAATAACTTATGAGACAATTTATTGCCCAACAAAGTTTTGTGACAGGCATAACCAATGATAATTGTTTATGTGTATGTTTAAACCAATTTAAAACAATGCAATGTTTAATTTTTTGTAAAAAAAGAAAAAAAAGTGAAAACATTTTTGTTGTACCTATGAGTGACAACAAAGTCATAAAATTCAATTGTTTAAAACTTTTTTTCAGATCGGTGAACAGCACACTCAACAACATTCTGTGTTGTGGAAGCTTTTATTGTAGGTGAAAGACCCAAAGTTAGCTTTTACCAGCGATAGCTAGACATTTTCAGTAGAAAAAGGACATCAGTTTGTTCTTCCTCTGGGATGCTGACCTGCAGAGTTCAGCAGACAAAAGCCCAAAAGTATCACAGCAGACTGGCTATAATGTAATTTTCACAAGACTGATGCAACTTATCAATCTGCCCTGAGATAGCGAACTGCAACACCTTGACACATCACTGAGTTATATTCTTGAGTGAGGTTGCCTTCGTTGATGACCTGCAGACTTCATTGTTGGTATACTTTCTATTCTTTAACTCCTTGTTTTCATTCATTTCATCTGTATGAAATCAAATTTAAAAAATGAAAAAAAGAGCCCTGGGCAAAACTTATCACCGTTTTTAATTCATGTCTGTGCATGTTATTTATATTTAATGATGGTAACTTCTTGATGGCGCTGCCCATCTTTGCCAGGTCTCCCTAAAAAGATTCCCTGGTTGCATAAAGACTAAAGAAAACTGTAATCGGACTGTTCAATATCAGATTAGTATTTCAAACTTCAAACAAATTTAACTGACGGAAATGTATATTTTGACATTGCTCTTAATGGAGTGGTAACAATTGATACAGAGCAAATAAACAATAAGGAAAGTGGGTGGACCTATAGGGCTGCAGTGTGAGAACAATTCAACTTTTATAAAAGGACAATGTTCCTAATAATACCATAAAGGCACACCTCCAGTCATCCCCCGCGGTCCAGAGTAGGTAATGTGATATCATTCTTTGGAGCAGAGCCCTCAGTAAGCAGATGGCCGGCTATTGAAAAATGTCTGGAAACAAAGAGCCACATGATTGAGGTTAAAGGCTGAGCCGTCTAAAACCACAAGAATCTTTTTGCACGTTCCAAAATAGATGGGAAGTCCTTTATCAAAACGTAAAAAGGAGAACTTCCTGCAGTTCAGAAGAGTTCAGTTTGCGTCGAGCCACTGGTTCTGGTTTATTCATGTGCCGTTCGTTTCCACTGATTCTGCCAGATTAAATCTGACAGCTGGCACAGAACATGGAGAGAGCTGCAGCCGAACCAACCTCTCCATCTTCCATTTATAGCCATAAAAAAACACACAGTCACCCCGAGGAGGAATTCCTGCCTGACACGCGCGTTTCTCCTGTTCTCTGCTCCCAGGAGACGGAGCGCGAGGGACGGAAAGGTTTTTATCAGCGGCGCTCGTGTTTCACCACACCACGGCATGCCGACCATCCAGAAAACTGAGCGCATATTTCACAGCCTGGAAACTTGTGTCCCCTTCAGCTGGTGTTGGCAGACGGTTCAGCTCTTTGATGGAGGCAGCTGCGCCAGCGGCAGGTGAACGCCTGGCTCCCACAGCTCCCAGACATTCCTGTATCAGCTGACTACAGAGTGGAGTCTGAGCCACAATGTTAACACTGGAGAGTAAAATCACTGGGGTTGGTCGGACACTAATACACCTGTTCAGCACGACTCAATTCAAACTTCTAATAAAAACATGAACATGTTAGTTTTTTTGTTTGTTTGTTTGTTTGTTTTCGTTTTCACGTGAACATGTGGGTGTTAAGCTTACCTGTTAGGTGCTGAAGTTGGTGACTCCGCCGTTCATGTTGAGCAGCCTCTCATCCAGGTTAGCTGCCGCAGCTGATGAGACTCAGCTTCCACTTCACTGCAGAGCGGCAAGCAGAGGGGATACAAGAAAAGTCACGTTCGTGGAATTAACTACACTAAAAGTAAGAGTTGAAAACCGAATTCCGGTCAGCTTAGAAAAGACAAAAAAATGATAAAAACGAGTCCAGAGGACGGCAGTGTGAGTGAAAGTAGGTGCTTTCTTCCGCTTCAGGACGTTCAGCTCCCTGCACATCTGAGAGCTTTCAACAACAGTTAGAGCAGACCAACGGCTCGCGACAAGACAACACGGAGTCAGACGGGCCGGAGACAGGAAGTGCTTGCGGTCACCTTCAAAATAAAGTAAAAAGAAATGTTAATACGTCCATTTTCTTCAGACATTTGTCCCTAGTGGTGTCAGGAGGGGCCCTGGAGCCTTCGGAAGGGGCCCTGGAGCCTTCCTCCATCGAGACATTTTGGGGGAGAGGCGGGATACACCCTGGACAGGCCATTATTGTTCTAAGTTATAAATGTTCTTCAAGCTGTAGTTGTTAACTGGTTGCCTTCAATCGATGGCAGAACATATTAGGGTATTTATATTTTACACATGTAGAATACATATATTTCTGCAATATTTATAGGAGCAAAAATCGTGTGTATCCTGTACTGGTTGTGTGTCTCACAAGTTGACATGAGTTTGAGGAGGGATTGCCAAGATGGGAATTTTTAAATAAATACTTTAAATAATGTATATGATTATGTATCTGTATGTATGTATTTATTTATATAGAGTGAAATAGTTATATATGTTTATGGGGTTGACCAGGCGGTGGGCACGCTCTGGCACTATTTTTTGTAATAGTTTACAATTTAAAAAATATGAAGAAGTCAGTCAGAAAAAAAAAAAAAAAAAAAACATTGTTCTTATATAAATAAGAACAATGTTCTTATTTATATGTATGTATCTATAAGATTAAAAAATAAATTAAAATTTCAAAAATAAATTCAGGCAGAAGAAACACTCTTCCCATTTTCTTCCCCCAGAACCTTTCAAACTGATACTTTGTGTCATCAATGTTTATGTACATCTGGAGACAGTATTTTTTTTTGTTTGTTTGTTTGTTTGTATTTTGTCACCCTGTTTAGAAAAGTAGTTCATGTCAATCAATGTTTTGAAAAGTGAGAAACATACATTTTTAAGTCTTGCCACAACACTTTGGTTCTGGCAGTATGTCAAAGGTCATCGTCCTGAAGGGAGGGGACTCTCCAACCCGGTCTCAAGCTCTTTTAACTTCTTAAAATAAGTTCAGTTATTCATTCCGGGAAATACTTTAAATGTCAAAATAAACTATTTTGTTCATGGCTAGGACCTAATAAACAAGCTGTTTTACACTTTGTGTCAGACAGTTTAAATTAAGGACCGATCGTATAACTCAGGTGCTTTTCTTTTGGAAATCCTTTACAGGAAATATATTATGCCTCTGTTGGCTTCACACTCTAATCTGTCAACTCCTTGTTGCATGCTGAAGGTTGCCAGTAACACTCAATATTCAGCTGGAAAGCATGGAATTTATGAAATATTATAAAACAATTTCTGTGATCAAATTTCCCACACTTAAATTTTTTCTTTGACATTTTTGAGCACTTTTAGAAAGTTTTATTCCTTCTGGATGATATTTCCTACCAATGTTTTTCACTATTAGCTAACCTCAATATTTTAAAACAGCTACACTGTTTTAGTGTAGTTATAACTACATTGTTATAATTACACTGTTCAACTGATGATGGACCTCAAAACAGATTTAATTCAGTGAAGATGAGAATGTCCCGTTAAAGCCCAGATAAGATGACACTGCCCTCTGTTGGTTGTTAGGTAGAACTGTTTCTTTAAAAGAATCCCGTCACCTTCCTAAATTGTTGGTAAATTTTTTGCCAAGAGTTTTTTGTTTTGCTTTGCTTTGTTGTGTTCTTTGCCTGAAACATCTTTTGGGAAGAAAGGGGTGGTGAGTTACTTTTAACAAAAACTGACTTCGGCCATTATTTTAGGAAGTGACAATATTTTAAATTGTTGTTATTTTTAGTTCTTTTTAATCGCAAGTTAACTGTATATTTATGAAATAGTTTCCCTTTTTGTTCTAGGTCTAGATGTTTTGTTCTTGAGAAGTAAAAGAGAAGGCGTTGATATCAAAATAAATCGGCATCAATTAAATTCATTTAAAAATGCTTTAGTTATCCCAGAAAGAAATAAAGCATTTAAATGTTGTTGTGACTCATATCATCCAAGTAATGTCTTGTTAGGATATCTGAGTTATCCTTAAATAAAAAAGGAAGTAAAAATCCTCCCCGCTGCACCAGATTCAAACAATGAATACACAATAATACATTAATATTCCCAATGAAACACAGAAAGCTAAACCTATAGGTATAGGGTATACCCCCCTTCCTCATGAAGATGGTGGCCTAACTTCGTCACGTGACTTAAAGTCCTATTTTATTGCTATAGTATTATTTTTGCAAAATTTTGCCATAGTCTTCAACGGTACTGTCTCAAAAATGTTGATTTGCTTCAAAACGTCAGTAATGGACTCCCATATAAATACTATGTATTTAACTAAGTAAAACGCACAGACCCATAACCGCGTTTTGAAATCCTTAAAAAATGTAAAAGAAACAGAAAACAACACAATCTTAATAACAATAATAAAACCCACTGTTTTGCTCCACCAATGTTAGGATTTCTGAAACGTGTGGGTTGTAAAATTATTCTCTTCCCTTCTTGTAAATAAAGCAGGAGCAAAGTCCAACATCGAGTTGAAAGCAGAAAATGATCAAGGAAATAACAGCAAAACGTGAATCATGCTTAGATTTTTTTTTTTCTGTTTTGAAATGTGTTCTATGAATTTCTTAAACTCCATCAAAAGCAGAATTTTCTGACTGCAGCTAATAAAAACTAAAGGAGCGAGTCCGGAAGCGCGCGGAGGCGTCGCCCCTCTCACCTCCCATCCCTCCATCCCCTCCCTCTCCCTTGAACAGACCAACCATTAACCAACCAGACCCCACCTGTCAGGTAGAAACAGTGCAGCAGCGACCTGGAGTCCCGGGGCGCCATGCAGTCTCCGGTCAGCAGTTCTCCCGTCAGGCCCGGTTTCCACAGGCTGGAGGTGCAGAAAACCACCTGGGATGTCCCGCAGAGATACACGACGCTGCTGGCGGTGGGCTCCGGAGCTTACGGCACAGTGTGGTGAGTTTAGCCCGGGTAGGGGCGAAAACAGCTGGACAAAAACAGTCACTCTTTCAACATTTTGAAAATGATAATAGATGTTGTGACTTTTGTTAATTCTCACTATCATATAGTCACAAATTTAGATTTGAGCTGTTGTCATTTACATTTTTGTGTAAATAAAACTTTTCCAATGTTCCAGTCAGACATTCAAGCTGCTAGTATAGTTTTATAGATCAGTGCTGTTCTAAAGGTTTTGACTGAGTTTGGATCTAAATTGATTGACATCCTAAATTATCCTGTGTGTTTTTGGGACCTAAATATGCATTCCACAGCTGTGTGGTTTAGGGAGCCCGGATCAAATGGTTTTGCTAACAGAAACAGTTCTTGTCTGCCTGAAGCAGATCTGCAAGTCAATGCAGGTCCTCCAAAACGACAAGAATCTCCACCACAAACCTTTTCAACACAACAGGCAGGAATGTGCTGTCCAAGACACACTTCTTTCTAGTGATCTCCCACTGAAATAGATGTGTTATTGGCTGTTAACACTGATGTTATTTTGGTTCAGATCCTGCAAATCTCCCTAAAGGGAGAATAATAAAGTGATGCTGATAATGACACTGATATATAGACAAAAGGTGTGTCAGAAAACAACAACCCTTAGGTTCCTGACTTCCATCAGAGTATCCGTGTGAGTCATGTGAGCCAGTGTGTACCATGTCAATAAGACAGTGTGTTTATTCTTGTTTAGCTCTGCCATCGATCAGAAGACCAAAGAGAAGGTGGCGATCAAGAAGCTGTATCGGCCCTTTCAGTCCCTCATCCATGCCAAGAGAGCCTACAGGGAACTGAGGCTGCTCCGCCACATTCAGCATGACAACGTGAGAAGAAACATTGCAGGAAATGACAATTAGTCTGCAATCTACAAGTACATTGATGTGAAAAACATATTCCTCTCTTTAAATATGACTTAGCAATACTTAAAAGCATTTAGCTTAAAAGAAAAATGATCCAGGCTGGTGTAAATGTGTTTTAATGTAGATATAAAGAACAGGAAAATCATCACAAGGAAATATACTAAGGATTTGCTTGTTTATTGAGTGATTGATTTTTCTTTAAAGGTGATCTGCCTTCTTGACGTCTTTACACCCGACTCCACACTGGAGAAATTCCAAACCTTGTAAGTAGAAAAATCCTGCTGGTTTCTGCAGCTTGTTGACTTTGGTTCAATTTTTCAGCTTCATCCTTTTTGTTTTTACTTGGTTTGTTCATTCAAATGTTGATCTTCTTTCTTTTTATTGTCTAAATTTATAAAATTGCTTTATATATCCTGAACTTTTAGGCTCAGGCCTGGAGATTTTATTTTATTTGGTTTATTCTTGTGTTTCTTTCCTCCCTTGATATCCGCCAATCTTTAGTTATATGGTGATGCCCTTTGTAGCCCAAGATCTGGGCCACATTATGAAGAGAAAGAGATTATCTGATCGCATCATCACATATCTGTTTTATCAACTGCTAAGAGGCCTGAAGGTGAGTGATTTGGTTATTATTATTATTATTATTATTATTATTATTATTATTATTATTATTATTATTATTATTAGCTTTATTTACGGTCTCCTAGTGGGCCATTTATAATATACATCCACCTCCATGCCCTTCCAAATAAGCTTAGATCTTTGTGTCTTGCAAAGGTTTATTTTTCTTTTGAATAACATATTTCTATGTTTTATTTGGATTTTAAGTGCTAGACCAACACAACATAGTGCACAGTTGTAAAGTAGAAGGATTTTTTAGTTTTATTTCTTTATAGATGAAAATCTGGAAAGTGTATGGATTTATATTCAGCTCCCCTAAGTCAACACTTTTTAAGACTACAAATTACAGCTGTAACTTACATTCAGACACTGCTAACAGGTGTATTCTCTGATAGGTCAAATATTCCACAGTTTTGATGGAGTTTGTCACACTTGTGCGTCAGTGTAAAAAAATCTCAGCAGCAATCTCACCAGGTTGGAAATGTCAAGATATCTCAGCTTCAACAAGTCTGGACCAAGTCATATTGACAAAATGAAGCAGCAGCAGCACAAGCTGGAACATGCACAGAGGAGAAAAAAACACTCTTACTGTCTTCCCAGATCACAAAGATAAGGGTAACGTCTGGGAAGAAACAGCATCTTGTGAGCTCAAACTTAGGGAGTGTCAATACCAACATCAAGCTAATGCAACAGAGGCTTAGTGATGAAGTTAATACTACTTCTAGAAAATGAAAATCGTTTGGCAAGTCAAAATTAATCTTAAGCAGAAAAAGCGTGCTCCGATTTAATACCAGAAATTGTTTTTCAGAGTATGTGCATGACTAATTTCAGCTGTGTATCTTATTTGCAGAAAAAACTATGTTTTCTGCCTTTTCAAAACAGCTCTTTGACTGTAGGTCATCAACTATAGTTCATCCACTACTCAGTGTTTTGTATAAGAAAAAGCATTTAACAATTGTGTTAATAAATGACTGTGATTGCAGAATAAGTACATTTAAGAATATGTTCAAAGGAATCTTGTCAGATAGTCTGTTCCTTATGTGGTTCCCAGGCTGAGTGTGTCATGGGTGTTTGTCTTCCTTACCCTTATTTAGCCCCTCAAGCACTGCTAGTTAATATGTAACCAACAGAGCTTTGTGGAAACAAAATTAGAAACACAATTCTAACTGTAAAACTAGTGTACGTCTTTTAATTAGCTGCAAATATCTTGAGATGTTTCCTCCAACATCTCTTAAGTTCACAAAGATAATTCCCTTGTCTTCTTAATGTTCTTAAATCTGCAGTACATCCACTCTGCTGGGATCATACATCGGGTTGGTATCTATCAGCTTCAATGTCTAAGTCATTTATTACTTGTTTAGATTTTTTTTTTTCATTTTGCTGCCACAAAAGAGGCAAACATGCTGAAATTAATGCCAAGGTGTTGCTCATGTGTTGTAGGATCTGAAGCCGGGCAATCTGGCAGTGAGCGAATCCTGTGAATTAAAGGTAAGTCCTCAAAATGTATGACAGTGGTGGGCAGCGCAAACTATAAATTTAGCTGCCCTAACCTTAAAGTATACACATTAGTTCCACTAACGCCAAAGTCCTATGCAAGCACAGTATTTAGTTGAAGCTAATGCTAAAGCGCTACATTCAACAATAGTTTTTCCCATCATGTGTCACGAAGAGAGCATATAGTCTCTCAAAATAATTGGAATTTATGAATTTTATGTATGTTTTTATTAACACACCTGATTGTTCATGTAGCTGTTTTTTGTTGTAGGCTATACTTCATTCCTCCATTTATTGCTTACTTGGAATTTACTCAAAGCTTTATGGAAAAAAAAGAAAGGAAAGGTGAAGAGAGGAAATGGAAATGCTGCATAAACAGGCTTCATCCTCTTCACAAAGCATGAATGGAAATGGCTGACTACTTGAAAAATTCTTGACAGACAATAATTAAAACTACAACAGAGAGGTTAACTTTTATTTAACTGAAACTTTACAAAATAGCCAAATAAATGAGTCTTAGACAAATAAATTTAGGGTAAGCTAAGTATGCTAAATGTTTTGAAAGTTTGCAAAAACATTAAAGTGCTAAACAAAAAAAACATGTCTTACATTAGTGGAGTAGCCAAAGTGTGTCCACCACTACAACAGGTAAAGTGTAGAGACAAACTAACACCTTGATATCACATTCCCGATAGTGAAACTGGGTGGCGGTAGTATTGTGTACAACAGGACAAAGCAAAAACAAAAAATAGAGTAGGTCAATCAAAGTTCTAACCACAATTTTATTGTGAATCTGCAGCAAAACTTGAAATTGAAAGAATTAAGGTGTAGAAAAAAATCAAGCGTTATTCATTTCAGATTCTGGATTTTGGTCTGGCGAGACAAACTGAGAGTGAAATGACTGGTTATGTGGTCACACGCTGGTACAGAGCACCTGAGGTCATTTTCAACTGGATGCACTACAGTCAGGGAGGTAAGAACAATATTGTGCATCTTTCATATCAATTTGTCTCAAATGTCATTAAAGTAGGCTACAACACAATGTGTCAAACTGATTTTTGTGGCTGAGATTCTGCCTCTTTGCAGTGGATGTCTGGTCTGCCGCCTGCATCCTGGCTGAAATGATCACTGGCACGGTGCTTTTCTCAGGACATGACAGTATCCACATACAGATGTCTTCATGCTCAATTATTATAAGGATAAAGAATAAGGATTGAGTTTCAATCATGTGCAGGAATGAGCTTTAAATGGCTGAATCAATGGCTGAATTCATGAATATAAACCAGTATGTGAGAGACGTGCTAATATTAGCTTAATGTATTAATAACATGTTTAAATTAAATTTAATTGATTTAAAATACAGCCAAACAGGTACACACTGAACAGATCGCCCTGGTTTTCTTACCTAAGCATCCAGGTATCGATCAGCTGAAGAAGATCCTCAATCTGACAGGAACACCAGACTCGTCCCTAGTGCAGAAGATGCAGAGTAAAGATGTGAGTTATTTTTTGTCTGCAAACCAACCATAAGATATTTCCAGTATACTACTGATGCAAATAAATTTGTTTGCAAATCTGGTCAAGATGTGCATATTAGTCATTTGTTGCAGTTGATATCCTGAACCTCTCATTGATGAACTTTCCTCTCTTCTGGTCCCCCCAATCTAGATCTGAAATTGAGATAGCTGTGGAAGGAGGTTGATTTTGTGTTTGTTGAACCATTCTTTTTCCTGGAGGGCATATGGGATTTCACCAAATCAGTCTACGTGTGTTTTTGGACGTGGAGCAGGCATTCAAATCTCTCCTTGGGTAGTCCTGTGTAAGGGGAACCAGACTATACACAGAACTGAGGGCTGTTAAGTCTCTGTGCAACTAATTCCAGAGTTTGGTCCTTATTGCTGGCAGTAAGTTGGGCTTTGTCACTTTACCAATTGTGTTTGGTAAAGTCTTTTCCCTGGAGTGGTTTGCAGTGGAGTGTGAAGCAAAAATCAGGAACTACCCATTTCTGGTGATGAACCAGGGCAGAGTACATTAGCCAGATCAGAGACAAGGTCCTGCCCCAAGTAGAGGAGCTGAAGTATTTTGGGGTGTTGAAAAATTTGACGGGAGGTCAATAGGCAGATTTGTGTGGGGTCTGCAGTGATACGGCTGCTATACCTGTCTGCCATGATGAAGAGCTTTTGCCAAAAGGCTTAATGATTAATCTTTATTCCTGCCCTCATCTATGGCCACAAGCACTATTTGGCCAGAAGAATGAGATGGCATGGTGCCTGGGCTTTCGCTTAGAGACAGTGTGAGAAGCTTCCTGGAAGGACTCAAAGTCCTGCTTCTTCACATCAAAAGGAGTCAGCTGAGGTAACTGGGACAATCCAATTAGGATGCCTCCTGGATGCCTTCCTGTTGAGATGTTCCATGCACATCCCGACAGGAGCACACCCAGAGGAAGACTCTGGACACACTGCAGGGACTATGTTTCTTTGCTGGCCGAGGAACGCCTTGGGAGCTGCCCCTGGATAAGCGGAAGACAATGGATGGAGATTATACAACTGAAATAAGAGATTAATTTATTTGAAGGTTTTCACCCATTTACCTCAGTGTTTGTCAGTTTCTGAAGAATCATGTGGCTCCTGCCATTTATTTTTCAGGCACAGTCATACGTGCAAGGTCTGCCTTCACAAAAGAAGAAGAATTTTAAAGTAGTGTTTCCAACAATGAATGAGAAAGGTGAGTTTGTATATGTGGACCTGACTCTAGGTCTATAACATACCAGAAAAAGTACAGTGTGCACTGCTAATAGAAACACTTACAGTAAATACTGTCAAATCAACCCAAGTCTGAAAGCATTGACGGTTAATAGAAGACGGGATGGTTTCTGTCCTTATGCCTCCAGCTGTAAACCTTCTGGAGGGGATGTTGCTGCTGGATCCAGAGAAGAGGCTCACAGCCAATCAAGGACTGGCCCACCCGTTTCTGTCAGAATACCACGACCCAGACTCAGAACCAGACTCCAAACCTTACGATGACTCCTTTGAGAGCCTTGAGCTCGATGTCGGAGAATGGAAGAGTATGTACGGCAAAGCTAAAGACTCGGGTGCTCTACCGAGGCAATCTAAATCCTAAGAGAAGTCATCAAGTGCAGTGATGAGCTCATATTCCTGATAGATTTGTTTGAACACAAGAGATTTCTCTTCTAAATTTAACACTGCTTTCTGTTTTCCAGGTCTTATCCACATGGAGATCATGACTTTTGACCCCGATAACCCAGGCCAGACAGCCATATAAGACACTTCGGTGTGGCTCTCTGTCAGGTTCAAAGGTCAAGAACAATTGGAGAGGGAGCGAAAGCAGCATGAACAGTTTTAGCCTTTTTGCTCCAGCTAACATTTATCATTTGATATAATACTCAGTAAAGGGCTGACTTTCTGGATATGGTTCCCTGTACAGCCATAGCGGAAAGATGCTGTTTATTTTATTAGCAAGTTTATTGATTTTATAGTTAAAGCCAGATATTTACGTACACCATACAAAGACACATATTCTTTTCCCCCATCATATACCCTGTTTCTTTCTGGATGTCACAATAAGAATGCATAGACTTGTTTTTAACTTTCCACAAATCCATTAGTTTCTCTACATTTTCTAAATATTGGAGAGAATTTTCCCATAAACCATATGACTTGATTGAAACATTCTGGGGTTCATGTCATAAGCTTCTCACAATAGCTTGCTAGAAATTATCTCTTGGACATTTACAAATTGTAATCTGGCTTTTTCTGTTGTTTGGAGTAATGGCTTCTTTTTCTCTGATTGGCCTTTCAGTCCATGTTGGTAAAAGACTAGTTTCAGGACAAAAACTGTGTTTCTCCCTGTGACATCAAAGTCTGTGGTTTATCCAACAGTATTTAAGTCTGACATCTACCTCCTCCTTTCACAACCAGAAACAGATCAAGAGCAGCCATGGCAACTCAACAATCACAGAATCCGTTTTTTAAGTGGGAATGATGTATGCTGTGTGCTTTACTTAAGATGTGCTGCAGTGTCACTGGTTGTTCTAAACAAAGAAATTGACTGTTATTAATCTGTAATCTAAACCCTTATGAATGCCAATAATGGCAACTAAAGTGTTTATTTAAAAAGTTTAAAAACTGCTTAAATGTACTGAAATAAAAGCCTAAGTATTACCTTGTTTCAGTGGTGTTGTATGGCAGACCAGAACATCATCATAGGAGCTCCATCATTATATTCTTCTTGTGTTTTCCTGCAGAATTCTGCTCTGTCCCTCAAGTTTCTCTTGAAACATTCTTTCCCTCACTGAGGCAGACCAACCTGTTGACACAGTTCAGCAAGCTCTGCACTGGTGGCAACATGATCCTCTTGAGAACCTCCTGGAGTTTTCCAGGACTGTTTGAATATTCTTCATTGCAGTGTCCTGCAATTTAAATATGACATTTTATGCAAACCAATGATGGCTGCACTTTTGTTTGTAACAAACCTTTGCTCCTACTATATGAACTAAACCACAATATTTACAAAACAGCATTTATGTCACTGCCTAGGGGATGGCCATATCATAGGACCATTAGTCTGGTCATTACCCTCCTGTGCAGTTTCCCTTGATTCTCATCACCCTTTAGTGCATAGTCTATAATTTCTCCCATTGGCCCAGATTTGTCTGATAGAATTTCAAATGGGCCTCCTCAGAGAAAGTGAGGTGAACAACGATGTTGATTTTCTGAGCCGGTTTAGAATTGTGGTCTAGTTATAGTTGCAGTTGATGTAAACAAACCCATTGAGTTTCTTAGCCACACTTTCAGATATTGAGCAACTAAAGTCGGAGAAGAAGGAATGTTTAAGAGATTGTATTGCTGCAGCTCTCAGTAACAGCCATCATCCCAGCCAGCACGCATGAGTGGGCCCCACTTGTGTTTGATGTGGGCTACATGGGTAATGAGTGGGCATGGGTTTTATCTGGGCGAACTGCATGGGACACATATGGTTAACCTAAAATGAGACCCATATGGGCTGGCCCATATGGGCTAAATGCATGGGCCCTATTCAGCAACTAGGTGGGCTATCTGGAATGGGATAGTACTGGGCAACACTATATGGGGCCCATGTGGTTTCAGTATCATGGGCCCAACATGGGAAGCCCATGTGGGCTGACCACATTGAACCCACATGACATCAGCATGGGCTGACCATATATGGGTTAGACCTGGGTGTGGATATGTAGGCCCCAGTCCTTTTTTAAGTGGGCTATCTGGGAATGGGATAGTACTGGGCAACAGTATGTGGGGCCCATGTGGTTCTAGTATCATGGGCCCAACATGGGAAGCCCATGTGGGCTGACCACATTGAACCCACATGACATCAGCATGGGCTGACCATATATGGGTTAGACCTGGGTGTGGATATGTGGGCCCCAGTCCTTTTTAAGTGGGCTATCTGGGAATGGGATAGTACTGGGCAACAGTATGTGGGGCCCATGTGGTTCTAGTATCATGGGCCCAACATGGGAAGCCCATGTGGGCTGACCACATTGAACCCACATGACATCAGCATGGGCTGACCATATATGGGTTAGACCTGGGTGTGGATATGTGGGCCCCAGTCCTTTTTTAAGTGGGCTATCTGGGAATGGGATAGTACTGGGCAACAGTATGTGGGGCCCATGTGGTTCTAGTATCATGGGCCCAACATGGGAAGCCCATGTGGGCTGACCACATTGAACCCACATGACATCAGCATGGGCTGACCATATATGGGTTAGACCTGGGTGTGGATATGTAGGCCCCAGTCCTTTTTAAGTGGGCTATCTGGGAATAGGATAGTACTGGGCAACAGTATATGGGGGCCATGTGGTTTCAGTATCATGGGCCCCACATGGGAAGCCCATGTGGGCAGACCACATTGAACCCACATGACATCAGCATGGGCTGACCATATATGGGTTAGACCTGGGTGTGGATATGTGGGCCCCAGTCCATTTTAAGTGGGCTATCTGGGAATGGGATAGTACTGGGCAACAGTATGTGGGGCCCATGTGGTTCTAGTATCATGGGCCCAACATGGGAAGCCCATGTGGGCTGACCACATTGAACCCACATGACATCAGCATGGGCTGACCATATATGGGTTAGACCTGGGTGTGGATATGTGGGCCCCAGTCCTTTTTTAAGTGGGCTATCTGGGAATGGGATAGAACTGGCAACAGTATATGGGGCCCATGTGGTTTCAGTATCATGGGCCCAACATGGGAAGCCCATGTGGGCAGACCACATTGAACCCACATGACATCAGCATGGGCTGACCATCTATGGGTTAGACCTGGGTGTGGATATGTAGGCCCCAGTCCTTTTTTAAGTGGGCTAACTGGGAATGGGATAGAACTGGGCAAAACTATGTGGGGCCCATGTGGTTTCAGTATCATGGGCCCAACATGGGGAGACCATGTGGGCTGACCACACTGAACCCACATGACATCAGCATGGGCTGACCATATATGGGTTAGACCTGGGTGTGGATATGTAGGCCCCAGTCCTTTTTAAGTGGGCTATCTGGAATGGGATAGTACTGGGCAACAGTATATGGGGCCCATGTGGTTTCAGTATCATGGGCCCAACATGGGAAGCCCATGTGGGCAGACCACATTGAACCCACATGACATCAGCATGCGCTGACCATATATGGGTTAGACCTGGGTGTGGATATGTGGGCCCCAGTCCTTTTTTAAGTGGGCTATCTGGGAATGGGATAGTACTGGGCAACAGTATGTGGGGCCCATGTGGTTCTAGTATCATGGGCCCAACATGGGAAGCCCATGTGGGCAGACCACATTGAACCCACATGACATCAGCATGCGCTGACCATATATGGGTTAGACCTGGGTGTGGATATGTAGGCCCCAGTCCTTTTTTAAGTGGGCTAACTGGGAATGGGATAGAACTGGGCAAAACTATGTGGGGCCATGTGGTTTCAGTATCATGGGCCCAACATGGGAGACCATGTGGGCAGACCACATTGAACCCACATGACATCAGCATGCGCTGACCATATATGGGTTAGACCTGGGTGTGGATATGTGGGCCCCAGTCCTTTTTTAATTGGGCTATCTGGGAATGGGATAGTACTGGGCAACAGTATATGGGGCCCATGTGGTTTCAGTATCATGGGCCCAACATGGGAAGCCCATGTGGGCTGACCACATTGAACCCACATGACATCAGCATGGGCTGACCATATATGGGTTAGACCTGGGTGTGGATATGTGGGCCCCAGTCCTTTTTTAAGTGGGCTATCTGGGAATGGGATAGTACTGGGCAACAGTATATGGGGCCCATGTGGTTTCAGTATCATGGGCCCAACATGGGAAGCCCATGTGGGCAGACCACATTGAACCCACATGACATCAGCATGCGCTGACCATATATGGGTTAGACCTGGGTGTGGATATGTGGGCCCCAGTCCTTTTTTAAGTGGGCTATCTGGGAATGGGATAGTACTGGGCAACAGTATGTGGGGCCCATGTGGTTCTAGTATCATGGGCCCAACATGGGAAGCCCATGTGGGCAGACAACATTGAACCCACATGACATCAGCATGGGCTGACCATATATGGGTTAGACCTGGGTGTGGATATGTGGGCCCCAGTCCTTTTTTAAGTGGGCTATCTGGGAATGGGATAGTACTGGGCAACAGTATGTGGGGCCCATGTGGTTCTAGTATCATGGGCCCAACATGGGAAGCCCATGTGGGCTGACCACATTGAACCCACATGACATCAGCATGGGCTGACCATATATGGGTTAGACCTGGGTGTGGATATGTGGGCCCCAGTCCTTTTTTAAGTGGGCTATCTGGGAATGGGATAGTACTGGGCAACAGTATGTGGGGCCCATGTGGTTCTAGTATCATGGGCCCAACATGGGAAGCCCATGTGGGCTGACCACATTGAACCCACATGACATCAGCATGGGCTGACCATATATGGGTTAGACCTGGGTGTGGATATGTAGGCCCCAGTCCTTTTTTAAGTGGGCTATCTGGGAATGGGATAGTACTGGGCAACAGTATATGGGGGCCATGTGGTTTCAGTATCATGGGCCCAACATGGGAAGCCCCATGTGGGCAGACCACATTGAACCCACATGACATCAGCATGGGCTGACCATATATGGGTTAGACCTGGGTGTGGATATGTGGGCCCCAGTCCTTTTTTAAGTGGGCTATCTGGGAATGGGATAGTACTGGGCAACAGTATGTGGGGCCCATGTGGTTCTAGTATCATGGGCCCAACATGGGAAGCCCATGTGGGCAGACAACATTGAACCCACATGACATCAGCATGGGCTGACCATATATGGGTTAGACCTGGGTGTGGATATGTGGGCCCCAGTCCTTTTTTAAGTGGGCTATCTGGGAATGGGATAGTACTGGGCAACAGTATGTGGGGCCCATGTGGTTCTAGTATCATGGGCCCAACATGGGAAGCCCATGTGGGCTGACCACATTGAACCCACATGACATCAGCATGGGCTGACCATATATGGGTTAGACCTGGGTGTGGATATGTAGGCCCCAGTCCTTTTTTAAGTGGGCTATCTGGGAATGGGATAGTACTGGGCAACAGTATATGGGGGCCATGTGGTTTCAGTATCATGGGCCCAACATGGGAAGCCCCATGTGGGCAGACCACATTGAACCCACATGACATCAGCATGGGCTGACCATATATGGGTTAGACCTGGGTGTGGATATGTGGGCCCCAGTCCTTTTTTAAGTGGGCTATCTGGGAATGGGATAGTACTGGGCAACAGTATGTGGGGCCCATGTGGTTCTAGTATCATGGGCCCAACATGGGGAGACCATGTGGGCAGACCACACTGAACCCACATGACATCAGCATGGGCTCATGTCATGGGCCCAACATGGGGAGACCATGTGGGCTGACCACACTGAACCCACTGTGGGTTCAGTGTGGTCAGTACATATCCACGCCCAGGTTCCCAGCCAGCACACCTAGGTGGGCCCCATATGGGATATAAGTGGGCAGGCAATATGGGTCCCAAAAGGGTTTGTCCACGGTTTCCATGGTGGCCCCACATGGGTTTGCCCAAGTAGATTTTAATGGGTGCTAACTGGGTTTTCAGTGGGTCCCACATGGTTAACTCACATGAGGCCCATCTGTGGCCCACTAGGGTGCTGTCAAGAATATTTACGTGGGTCCCAATTGGGTCTGAACTGGGCTAGAATATGGGTACCAAGTGGGTTTGTCCACGGTTTCCATGGTGGCCCCACATGGGTTTGCCCAAGTAGATTTTAATGGGTGCTGACTGGGTTTTCAGTGGGTCCCACATGGTTAACTTACATGAGGCCCATCTGTGGCCCACTAGGGTACTGTCAAGAATATTTACGTGGGTCCCAATTGGGTCTGAACTGGGCTAGAATATGGGTACCAAGTGGGTTTGTCCACGGTTTCCATGGTGGCCCCACATGGGTTTGCCCAAGTAAATTTTTATGGGTGCTAACTGGGTTTTCAGTGGGTCCCACATGGTTAACTCACATGAGGCCCATCTGTGGCCCACTAGGGTACTGTCAAGAATATTTACGTGGGTCCCAATTGGGTCTGAACTGGGCTAGAATATGGGTACCAAGTGGGTTTGTCCACGGTTTCCATGGTGGCCCCACATGGGTTTGCCCAAGTAAATTTTAATGGGTGCTAACTGGGTTTTCAGTGGGTCCCACATGGTTAACTCACATGAGGCCCATCTGTGGCCCACTAGGGTACTGTCAAGAATATTTACGTGGGTCCCAATTGGGTCTGAACTGGGCTAGAATATGGGTACCAAGTGGGTTTGTCCACGGTTTCCATGGTGGCCCCACATGGGTTTGCCCAAGTAGATTTTAATGGGTGCTAACTGGGTTTTCAGTGGGGCCCATGTGGTTAACTTACATGAGGCTCATCTGTGGCCCACTAGGGTGCTGTCAGGAATATTTACCTGGGTCCCAATTGGGTCTGAACTGGGCTAGAATATGGGTACCAAGTGGGTTTGTCCACGGTTTCCATGGTGGCCCCACATGGGTTTGCCCAAGTAGATTTTAATGGGTGCTGACTGGGCTTTCAGTGGGGCCCATGTGGTTAACTTACATGAGGCTCATCTGTGGCCCACTAGGGTGCTGTCAGGAATATTTACCTGGTCCCAATTGGGTCTGAACTGGGCTAGAATATGGGTAACAAGTGGGTTTGTCCACGGTTTCCATGGTGGCCCCACATGGGTTTGCCCAGGTTGATTTCAATGGGTGCTGACTGGGTTTTCAGCGGGACCCAGATGCCTTAATCCTGTAGGAACAATTCTCATCTAACCTGGATGTGAATTACATTCATAGATATGCAATCTTGATCAACAATCCAAAGTCTAGCTTAAAACGTGTTCAAATAAAAAAAAAAAAAAAAAGAGATGAAAAATTTATTTTGCTCAAGGCTTTTATTTAGTAATTTAAAATATTGTCAGGAGTTATTTTTTACCTCACTACAGCAATTATTAGAACTTCATTAATACTCAGGGAATGGTGCCACAAAAAGAAATCTGCAATTATTCACGACATCTTTGAAAATAACAGAAGCTAGTTTACTATAACAAACTTATAAACAGATCTATAAATATATATCTATAGATGCACACAAATAAAGACACCTACATATTTTCCTACAGGTCTACAAATGTATACATCTAAATACTATCTATATAACTTTATACACGTATATTCACATTGATACACACAATGTGAATATACACACCTATATAGATCTTTCACAATACATTTTTGTTAAACATTTTTAAAAATAACCTACATGCCATATGCATGCTTAAATTTGAAATCTCTCATACTTTACTGAAACTGTCCATCTTGAAAGACCTCCCCAACCTGAGTTTGAACTGGCAGTCTCTCTAGTCTATTTCCACTTCCACTCGGGCTCCAGTAAACCACTTCGAGAGTCTTTGCTGTATGCTTGTGTGATTCTGTAGATGGATAATTTCTTTTAAGTCCCCTGAAATAACAAGCAAAGGTAGAAATTGTATTAGTGTTTCATTTTAGCACAATGTAACATTCATGAGATTTGCATCTCCCCCTTCATGGGGCAAAAATGCTTGCAGAGATATGCCATAATCAAAAGGACTCTTGAGTCATCATTATTATGTACAGAAACTATATTCTTACTGTAAATTTAAAATATATCCATCTATATAATCAACTACTAGGTTCTATCGTGGTTTTGTGGTTATTTTAATATTGTTTGAAATGCAAACAATATTACCTTCAAATTTTTAAGTTCTTAACAACAGTGAAAGAATACTGTTCAAATAAAACCAAAAATTGAAGACTCAATTTTTAACCTAAAAACATTACTAAAAATAACAAACAAAAGCATAAACAACCAAAATAAATTAACATATGTTTAAGAAGAAAAGTGAAAAAAAAAAGTTACTCTGACAATAAAAACTGATATTTACCATACAAAACATCAAAGAGACGCAGGTCCAAGAGCTTGTTTCCAATGTTGGCCAAAAAGGTTGAACTGGACTTCCAGTTCATGGGACATGAGGATCGCACAGCTGGTTGTCATCTAAGGATGCTCCTCCAATTTCTGTAGCCATGGCAACCTTAAGTACAATGACAATAACAGGACAACATTTTGTTTTTGTTCATCAGTTTGTCATTATATCACTCTTATGTGCTTAATTTTACTAACATATTAATCTACCTTTTTCAAATCATTATAAAGTGATCTTCACACGCTGATCCTCTTGAAGCCTGCAAAAATATATATTTTATTAGTGCAATATAACATTTAGACTTTTCAAAAAAATAAAAAATTAAGGCAAAACAGCCTTTGTATGGATTAACTACTGAAGCCTTATATTGTAAACACTGAACAGTTTTGCAATTATCCTAATTTCTTTGTTAACGTGACAGGACTAAGACAGTAGTATTACTCTTAAGAGAAGTTTAGAAAATCACTATAAATGTAACTAATAAAGCCTAAAACATTGCACATATAAAAAAATTAGAGCTACAATTAAATATAAGTACATTTCACATAACTGCTAGCTAAATATTGCAAAAATATCAAAAAGAATTTCTTCATCTTTCAATATTTGTTTCAGGCTTGGCCACTGATTGACATGATGGGTTTCAATTTACGGACCCACATGCAGTAACCACACGTTGGATAGGGATGAGTGAGTGATTTATTTACAACAGGACAAAATAAAATCTATTTCCCGGACATCAGCGGAAGGGTGAGGACCACTCGACCAGGTTGGCCTGAAACGAGAACTTAGTTATGACGGGCTTAGAATGAGTGATCGGAGGGGAAACAGGAACAGGCTTACTTCGGTGCGGGTCTTTCGAGGCGTGGGTGTGAGATGCCAGGTTCCTGAGAGAGGGTGTGCAGCGGTTCCGAAGGTAAATGCGAGGTGGGAATGGAAGAGAGCTGGAAGCTCGAAGGGTGGAGTGGAGGCAGTGGAATCGGCGGAGCGAGCAGGCAGGTATTCACTGGTGAGTTCTCGAATGAGGCGACAAAACCCCTAGGATCGAACAAACACAGAGACCAGGTGACTTCTAGTAGACACAGAAACGTTCTCAGAAACTGTTCACAACAGGAGAGGCCAGAGTGACTACCGGTGTATGCAACCATCTAGCATACACCAGTAGAATCTTCAGTCAATCTAGCGTAGACTGAAGATTCTGCTGCTCCTCCACCTGTGCCAAGCTCCACGGGCTCCTCGCTGAAATAAGATGCGACACTCACATACACACACAGGAACCCTGACACTGATGACTACTCTAGACCAACACAATAGCGGCAGATTGAAATAAACTATGACATAACAAAACGCTTTAAAGTGTCACAACAATTAAAAAAAGAATTTAAAAATATGAACTACAATGCCTTCATCCTATTTACAAAAAACCTTTTAGGCCCAATATACTGAAACCACATGGGCCCCATATACTGTTCCCATTTCTGTCCCATGCCCGGTTAGCCCACGTTAATGCTGAATTGGGCCCATACATTTAACCCAATTGAGCCAACAATATGAGTCCCATTTCGGTTAACCTTTTGAGCCTCACGCAGTTGGCCCAGATAAAACCCATGCCCTCTTATCATTACCTATATAGCCCAAAGCTAAACGATTCAATGCAGTTTTATTGAAAAAAACGACAATAATAATCTTGCATGGGTCCCAGCCAAACCAGCCTGAATCCATACATGAGACCCACCCATGCATGCTGATGTGACTGTGAGAAAGATTATTAAAAGCCCAAGTACATAGAATGAAAGCACAATAGTTACTCTTTTTAAATCATACAAATGGTTTTATTGTGTCCAGACACTTTGTAACAACCTCTGCTAGCAACATAGATTCTTCAGTGAACCGATTTCATTCTGCCTCGTTGGCGCTCAAATGAACCAATGGCAGCTCAACAAATAGAATGGCGGCGGTATTTGAAAATGGTTTGGCCCACAACGCTGCGTTTGAAATCGGTCTGCACTAAAATCTGCTTATTGTGTGTAGCTGTGTGTGTTAGCAATATCAGAAAAAGTATCACCCTAAAGAAAAGCAAAAATAACAATAACAATTAAGTCTCTTTTGGGATACTGTCGTCCGATTTGTTACGAGCAACAATTTTTTTAACAAGCGATTTAAAATCTCTCCCTAAAATTTGGTACTAGGTAAAACAGAAGAAATGTACTTACAGATTCTTTCGTAGATCAGCCGGCAGACTCCGCGCCAACGGACTGATGAAGAGAACAGGCTTGATTTTGAAACCGCATATCCATCCGCGGTCATTTTACGTTTTCCAAGAAACACAAGATTAATTTTTGAGAGTGCTACATCGGTTTAACAAATGTAAAACCGATGTAGCAAAAGTTCTCAATGTAAATAAATACATTTCGTTGTCCTCCTTATTCAAATATTTTTTGGAACTATTTTCTTCAGTGGATGTGTAAAGTGCCTACCGGTACTTCAATTCACCAACCTTTATTGGCAACGGTGCCTCAGAGCAAACAATGAACAAAAAGGTAATTGGAACCAAATGAATCATTAACAGAAATGTTACGTTTTTTTATTTTTTATTTTTATTTATACTGATGACTTGGAAAATGTTTTGCAAATATATGAAAAAACAGATGCTCAAAATTTTACTCTTGTCTCTCACTTGCTAATGAGTTTTGTTTATTTTCTAAACATTTTGTGATATTTTTCACAATGGTCTGATCTGAACTATTTGTCCAAATAAAAATTTAAATCTTGCTGCGAACAGGCTGCAGTAAACTGTCTAAACATCCAATTGATAAAAAATAATAATAAAAATAAAATAAAAAGTTATTATTATTAAAAATAAAACAAGGACTAAAGCTCAACCATGACCACTCTGTGCTTAATTTTGAGTAAGCACCAGAATATGAGTTTACGTATATATTTCAAACAGATTATTTCAAAAAAATGTTTTAAGACATTCAGACTGCAATAATAAAATGAAAAAAAAGTTAGGGGTTCAAAGTGTAGCAAGAGCAATACTGAACTGGCTTTTGCTTTGACATACAGTGAAAAGTTTGAAAGTGACAGGGTAACCACATTGTCGATTAAAATGTTCTACAATTTTGTCCCATTTAGACCATGAAAAAAAGTACTAGGGGCTACATTTTCCTGCCCAGGTCCAACCCATGTATGGTTAGCCCATGCTCATGTCATGTTAGTTTAATGTGGACAGCCCACATTGGGCTTCTCATGTGGGGCCCATGATACTGAAACCACATGGGCCCCAAATAGTGTTGCCCATTTCTGTCCCATTTCCAGTTAGCCCACATTGTTGCTGAATAGGGCCCATACATTTAGCCCAAATGGGCCAGCCCATAGGGGTCCCATTTTAGTTAACCATATGTGTCCCATGAGGTTTGCCCAGATAAAACCCATGACCACTCATTACCCATATGGCCTACTACAAACCCAAGGGGGGCCCACTCATGCGTACTGGCTTGGAGACTGGACTGGACTGTTCTAGCATAAAATAATAACATGAAAAAATGTTAAGGGTTCAAAGTGTGGCTAGAGCAATACTGAACTGGTTTAAAAAAATAAGCATTGTAGAATTATTTTTAATGTTTTAATATCCTGGTCCTCTGGAAGCCTAGTGTTTGTAAATGAGCCAGGCATAGATATCACACAGTGAACATGTTTTAGGTTCAAACATTAGGAAGACATGGATGTTCTGTTCTATCAGCAAAATATATCCTTGGGTGATCTCCAAGACGAGGTCACCTTCGTCCTGGAGACCTCGACAATGGTCAAGGTCACCAACCTTTACTATCGTCGAGGTTTCCTACAAGGAAAAAATTAAATTCTACAATTTACCTTACATCAACTCCATTAGAGGCCAGCTGAGTAACAATTGCCTTGGCAAAGACTATAAAGCTGACATCTCGGGTAATTCTTTCCAAGTTTTGAGAATCTTGCTCTTGCAGCTTTTGCTTTGACATACAGTCAAAATTTTGAAAGTGACAGGTTAACTACAGGGGTTGGACAATGAAACTGAAACACCTGGTTTTAGACCACAATAACTTATTAGCGTGGTGTAGGGCCTCCTTTTGAGGCCAATACAGCGTCAATTCGTCTTGGACAAGTATGGGGCCAAGGGAATGCCATGATATGGCAGCCCACACCATCAATGATCCACCCCCATGCTTCACTCTGGCATACAACACTCTGGCTGGAATGCATCTTTGGGGCTTCTCCACACCGTAACTCTCCCGGATGTGGGGAAAACAGTAAAGGTAGACTCATCAGAGAACAATATGTTTCACATTGTCCACAGCACAAGATTTTCGCTCCTTGCACCATTGAAACCGACGTTTGGCATTGATACGAGTGACCAAAAGTTTGGCTATAGCAGCCCGGCTGTGTATATTGACCATGTGGAGCTCCAGACGGACAGTTTTGGTGGAAACAGGAGAGTTGAGGTGCACATTTAATTCTACCGTGATTTGGGCACCGTGGTTTTATGTTTTTGGGATACAATCCAGGTTAGCACCCAAACATCTCTTTAAGACAGCTTCATCTTGCATCCACAGTTAATCCTGTTAGATGTGGTTCGTCATTCTTGGTGGTATGCTGACATTACCCTGGATACTGTGGCTCTTGATAATCACAAAGACTTGCTGTCTTGGTGAACAATTTGCCCTCTTTTGAACTCCAGTATGTCCCAAATAATGTTATGTGCATTGCAATATTTTGAGCAAAACTGTGCTCTTACCCTGCTAATTGGACCTTCACATTCTGCTCTTACTGTTGCAATGTGCAATTCATGAAGATTGGCCACCAGGCTAGTCCAATTCAGGCATGAAACCTCCCACACTAAAATGAGAGGTGTTTCAGTTTCATTGTCCAACCCCTGTACATTGTTCTACAATTTTGTCTCATTTAGCCCACTTAAAAAAGGACTGGGGTCTACATATCCACACCCAGGTCCAACCTGGGCGTGGATATGTACTGACCACACTGAACCCATAGTGGGTTCAGTGTGGTCAGCCCACATGGTCTCCCCATGTTGGGCCCATGACATGAGCCCATGCTGATGTCATGTGGGTTCAGTGTGGTCAGCCCACATGGTCTCCCCATGTTGGGCCCATGATACTGAAACCACATGGGCCCCACATAGTTTTGCCCAGTTCTATCCCATTCCCAGTTAGCCCACTTAAAAAAGGACTGGGGCCACATATCCACACCCAGGTCTAACCCATAGATGGTCAGCCCATGCTGATGTCATGTGGGTTCAATGTGGTCAGCCCACATGGGCTTCCCATGTTGGGCCCATGATACTAGAACCACATGGCCCCACATACTGTTGCCCAGTACTATCCCATTCCCAGATAGCCCACTTAAAAAAGGACTGGGGCCACATATCCACACCCAGGTCTAACCCATATATGGTCAGCCCATGCTGATGTCATGTGGGTTCAATGTGGTCAGCCCACATGGGCTTCCCATGTTGGGCCCATGATACTAGAACCACATGGGCCCCACATACTGTTGCCCAGTACTATCCCATTCCCAGATAGCCCACTTAAAAAAGGACTGGGGCCCCATATCCACCCCAGGTCTAACCCATATATGGTCAGCGCATGCTGATGTCATGTGGGTTCAATGTGGTCAGCCCACATGGGCTTCCCATGTTGGGCCCATGATACTGAAACCACATGGGCCCCATATACTGTTGCCCAGTACTATCCCATTCCCAGATAGCCCACTTAAAAAAGGACTGGGGCCTACATATCCACACCCAGGTCTAACCCATATATGGTCAGCCCATGCTGATGTCATGTGGGTTCAATGTGGTCAGCCCACATGGGCTTCCCATGTTGGGCCCATGAAACTGAAACCACATGGGCCCCATATACTGTTGCCCAGTACTATCCCATTCCCAGATAGCCCACTTAAAAAAGGACTGGGGCCTACATATCCACACCCAGGTCTAACCCATATATGGTCAGCCCATGCTGATGTCATGTGGGTTCAATGTGGTCAGCCCACATGGGCTTCCCATATTGGGCCCATGATACTAGAACCACATGGGCCCCACATACTGTTGCCCAGTACTATCCCATTCCCAGATAGCCCACTTAAAAAAGTGGGGCCCACATATCCACACCCAGGTCTAACCCATATATGGTCAGCCATGCTGATGTCATGTGGGTTCAATGTGGTCAGCCCACATGGGCTTCCCATGTTGGGCCCATGATACTAGAACCACATGGGCCCCACATACTGTTGCCCAGTACTATCCCATTCCCAGATAGCCCACTTAAAAAAGGACTGGGGCCCACATATCCACACCCAGGTCTAACCCATATATGGTCAGCCCATGCTGATGTCATGTGGGTTCAATGTGGTCAGCCCACATGGCTTCCCATGTTGGGCCCATGATACTAGAACCACATGGGCCCCACATACTGTTGCCCAGTACTATCCCATTCCCAGATAGCCCCCTTAAAAAAGGACTGGGGCCTACATATCCACACCCAGGTCTAACCCATATATGGTCAGCCCATGCTGATGTCATGTGGGTTCAATGTGGTCAGCCCACATGGGCTTCCCATGTTGG
Organism: Poeciliopsis prolifica; assembly: GCF_027474105.1. Taxonomy (NCBI): domain Eukaryota; kingdom Metazoa; phylum Chordata; class Actinopteri; order Cyprinodontiformes; family Poeciliidae; genus Poeciliopsis; species Poeciliopsis prolifica. The sequence goes on from NW_026562402.1 coordinate 1,951,970, forward strand.
GCCCATGATACTGAAACCACATGGGCCCCATATAGTGTTGCCCAGTACTATCCCATTCCCAGATAGCCCACCTAGTTGCTGAATAGGGCCCATGCATTTAGCCCATATGGGCCAGCCCATATGGGTCTCATTTTAGGTTAACCATATGTGTCCCATGCAGTTCGCCCAGATAAAACCCATGCCCACTCATTACCCATGTAGCCCACATCAAACACAAGTGGGGCCCACTCATGCGTGCTGGCTGGGTTGGACCTGGGTGTGGATATGTAGACCCCAGTCCTTTTTTAAGTGGGCTAAATGAGACAAAATTGTAGAACAATGTACAGGGGTTGGACAATGAAACTGAAACACCTCTCATTTTAGTGTGGGAGGTTTCATGCCTGAATTGGACTAGCCTGGTGGCCAATCTTCATGAATTGCACATTGCAACAGTAAGAGCAGAGTGTGAAGGTCCAATTAGCAGGGTAAGAGCACAGTTTTGCTCAAAATATTGCAATGCACATAACATTATTTGGGACATACTGGAGTTCAAAAGAGGGCAAATTGTTCACCAAGACAGCAAGTCTTTGTGATTATCAAGAGCCACAGTATCCAGGATAATGTCAGCATACCACCAACAATGACGAACCACATCTAACAGGATTAACTGTGGATGCAAGATGAAGCTGTCTTAAAGAGATGTTTGGGTGCTAACCTGGATTGTATCCCAAAAACATAAAACCACGGTGCCCAAATCACGGTAGAATTAAATGTGCACCTCAACTCTCCTGTTTCCACCAAAACTGTCCGTCGGGAGCTCCACATGGTCAATATACAGCCGGGCTGCTATAGCCAAACTTTTGGTCACTCGTATCAATGCCAAACGTCGGTTTCAATGGTGCAAGGAGCGAAAATCTTGTGCTGTGGACAATGTGAAACATGTATTGTTCTCTGATGAGTCTACCTTTACTGTTTTCCCCACATCCGGGAGAGTTACGGTGTGGAGAAGCCCCAAAGATGCATTCCAGCCAGAGTGTTGTATGCCAGAGTGAAGCATGGGGGTGGATCATTGATGGTGTGGGCTGCCATATCATGGCATTCCCTTGGCCCCATACTTGTCCAAGACGAATTGATGCTGTATTGGCCTCAAAAGGAGGCCCTACACCACGCTAATAAGTTATTGTGGTCTAAAACCAGGTGTTTCAGTTTCATTGTCCAACCCCTGTAGTTAACCTGTCACTTTCAAAATTTTGACTGTATGTCAAAGCAAAAGCTGCAAGAGCAAGATTCTCAAAACTTGTAAAGAATTACCCGAGATGTCAGCTTTATAGTCTTTGCCAAGGCAATTGTTACTCAGCTGGCCTCTAATGGAGTTGATGTAAGGTAAATTGTAGAATTTAATTTTTTCCTTGTAGGAAACCTCGACGATAGTAAAGGTTGGTGACCTTGACCATTGTCGAGGTCTCCAGGACGAAGGTGACCTCGTCTTGGAGATCACCCAAGGATATATTTTGCTGATAGAACAGAACATCCATGTCTTCCTAATGTTTGAACCTAAAACATGTTCACTGTGTGATATCTATGCCTGGCTCATTTACAAACAATAGGCTTCCAGAGGACCAGGATATTAAAACATTAAAAATAATTCTACAATGCTTTATTTTTTTAAACCAGTTCAGTATTGCTCTAGCCACACTTTGAACCCTTAACATTTTTTCATGTTATTATTTTATGCTAGAACAGTCCAGTCCAGTCTCCAAGCCAGTACGCATGAGTGGGTCCCCCTTGGGTTTGTAGTAGGCCATATGGGTAATGAGTGGTCATGGGTTTTATCTGGGCAAACCTCATGGGACACATATGGTTAACTAAAATGGGACCCCTATGGGCTGGCCCATTTGGGCTAAATGTATGGGCCCTATTCAGCAACAATGTGGGCTAACTGGAAATGGGACAGAAATGGGCAACACTATTTGGGGCCCATGTGGTTTCAGTATCATGGGCCCCACATGAGAAGCCCAATGTGGGCTGTCCACATTAAACTAACATGACATGAGCATGACATAACCATACATGGGTTGGACCTGGGCAGGAAAATGTAGCCCCTAGTACTTTTTTTCATGGTCTAAATGGGACAAAATTGTAGAACATTTTAATCGACAATGTGGTTACCCTGTCACTTTCAAACTTTTCACTGTATGTCAAAGCAAAAGCCAGTTCAGTATTGCTCTTGCTACACTTTGAACCCCTAACTTTTTTTTCATTTTATTATTGCAGTCTGAATGTCTTAAAACATTTTTTTGAAATAATCTGTTTGAAATATATACGTAAACTCATATTCTGGTGCTTACTCAAAATTAAGCACAGAGTGGTCATGGTTGAGCTTTAGTCCTTGTTTTATTTTTAATAATAACTTTTTATTTTATTTTTATTATTATTTTTTATCAATTGGATTTTTAGACAGTTTACTGCAGCCTGTTCGCAGCAAGATTTAAATTTTTATTTGGACAAATAGTTCAGATCAGACCATTGTGAAAATATCACAAAATGTTTAGAAAATAAACAAACTCATTAGCAAGTGAGAGACAAGAGTAAAATTTTGAGCATCTGTTTTTTCATATATTTGCAAACATTTTCCAAGTCATCAGTATAAATAAAATAAAAAATAAAAAACGTAACATTTCTGTTAATGATTCATTTGGTTCCAATTACCTTTTTGTTCATTGTTTGCTCTGAGGCACTGTTGCCAATAAAGGTTGGTGAATTGAAGTACCGGTAGGCACTTTACACATCCACTGAAGAAAATAGTTCCAAAACATATTTGAATAAGGAGGACAACGAAATGTATTTATTTACATTGAGAACTTTTGCTACATCGGTTTTACATTTGTTAAACCGATGTAGCACTCTCAAAAATTAATCTTGTGTTTCTTGGAAAACGTAAAATGACCCGCGGATGGATATGCGGTTTCAAAATCAAGCCTGTTCTCTTCATCAGTCCGTTGGCGCGGAGTCTGCCGGCTGATCTACGAAAGAATCTGTAAGTACATTTCTTCTGTTTTACCTAGTACCAAATTTTAGGGAGAGATTTTAAATCGCTTGTTTAAAAAATTGTTGCTCGTAACAAATCGGACGACAGTATCCCAAAAGAGACTTAATTGTTATTGTTATTTTTGCTTTTCTTTAGGGTGATACTTTTTCTGATATTGCTAACACACATAGCTACACACAATAAGCAGATTTTAGTGCAGACCGATTTCAAACGCAGCGTTGTGGGCCAAACCATTTTCAAATACCGCCGCCATTCTATTTGTTGAGCTGCCATTGGTTCATTTGAGCGCCAACGAGGCAGAATGAAATCGGTTCACTGAAGAATCTATGTTGCTAGCAGAGGTTGTTACAAAGTGTCTGGACACAATAAAACCATTTGTATGATTTAAAAAGAGTAACTATTGTGCTTTCATTCTATGTACTTGGGCTTTTAATAATCTTTCTCAGTCACATCAGCATGCATGGGTGGGTCTCATGTATGGATTCAGGCTGGTTTGGCTGGGACCCATGCAAGATTATTATTGTCGTTTTTTTCAATAAAACTGCATTGAATCGTTTAGCTTTGGGCTTTATAGGTAATGATAAGAGGGCATGGGTTTTATCTGGGCCAACTGCGTGAGGCTCAAAAGGTTAACCGAAATGGGACTCATATTGTTGGCTCAATTGGGTTAAATGTATGGGCCCAATTCAGCATTAACGGGCTAACCGGGCATGGGACAGAAATGGGAACACTATATGGGGCCCATGTGGTTTCAGTATATTGGGCCTAAAAGGTTTTTTGTAAATAGGATGAAGGCATTGTAGTTCATATTTTTAAATTCTTTTTTTAATTGTTGTGTGACACTTTAAAGCGTTTTGTTATGTCAGAGTTTATTTCAATCTGCCGCTATTGTGTTGGTCTAGAGTAGTCATCAGTGTCAGGGTTCCTGTGTGTGTATGTGAGTGTCGCATCTTATTTCAGCGAGGAGCCCGTGGAGCTTGGCACAGGTGGAGGAGCAGCAGAATCTTCAGTCTACGCTAGATTGACTGAAGATTCTACTGGTGTATGCTAGATGGTTGCATACACCGGTAGTCACTCTGGCCTCTCCTGTTGTGAACAGTTTTCTGAGAACGTTTCTGTGTCTACTAGAAGTCACCTGGTCTCTGTGTTTGTTCGATCCTAGGGGTTTTGTCGCCTCATTCGAGAACTCACCAGTGAATACCTGCCTGCTCGCTCCGCCGATTCCACTGCCTCCACTCCACCCTTCGAGCTTCCAGCTCTCTTCCATTCCCACCTCGCATTTACCTTCGGAACCGCTGCACACCCTCTCTCAGGAACCTGGCATCTCACACCCACGCCTCGAAAGACCCGCACCGAAGTAAGCCTGTTCCTGTTTCCCCTCCGATCACTCATTCTAAGCCCGTCATAACTAAGTTCTCGTTTCAGGCCAACCTGGTCGAGTGGTCCTCACCCTTCCGCTGATGTCCGGGAAATAGATTTTATTTTGTCCTGTTGTAAATAAATCACTCACTCATCCCTGTCCAACGTGTGGTTACTGCATGTGGGTCCGTAAATTGAAACCCATCATGTCAATCAGTGGCCAAGCCTGAAACAAATATTGAAAGATGAAGAAATTCTTTTTGATATTTTTGCAATATTTAGCTAGCAGTTATGTGAAATGTACTTATATTTAATTGTAGCTCTAATTTTTTTATATGTGCAATGTTTTAGGCTTTATTAGTTACATTTATAGTGATTTTCTAAACTTCTCTTAAGAGTAATACTACTGTCTTAGTCCTGTCACGTTAACAAAGAAATTAGGATAATTGCAAAACTGTTCAGTGTTTACAATATAAGGCTTCAGTAGTTAATCTATACAAAGGCTGTTTTGCCTTAATTTTTTTATTTTTTTGAAAAGTCTAAATGTTATATTGCACTAATAAAATATATATTTTTGCAGGCTTCAAGAGGATCAGCGTGTGAAGATCACTTTATAATGATTTGAAAAAGGTAGATTAATATGTTAGTGAAATTAAGCACATAAGAGTGATATAATGACAAACTGATGAACAAAAACAAAATGTTGTCCTGTTATTGTCATTGTACTTAAGGTTGCCCATGGCTACAGAAATTGGAGGAGCATCCTTAGATGACAACCAGCTGTGCGATTCCTCATGTCCCATGAACTGGAAGTCCAGTTCAACCTTTTTGGCCAACATTGGAAACAAGCTCTTGGACCTGCGTCTCTTTGATGGTAAATATCAGTTTTTATTGTCAGAGTAACTTTTTTTTTTCACTTTTCTTTCTTAAACATATGTTAATTTATTTTGGTTGTTTTATGCTTTTGTTTGTTATTTTTAGTAATGTTTTTAGGTTAAAAATTGAGTCTTCAATTTTTGGTTTTATTTGAACAGTATTCTTTCACTGTTGTTAAGAACTTAAAAATTTGAAGGTAATATTGTTTGCATTTCAAACAATATTAAAATAACCACAAAACCACGATAGAACCTAGTAGTTGATTTATATAGATGGATATATTTTAAATTTACAGTAAGAATATAGTTTCTGTACATAATAATGATGACTCAAGAGTCCTTTGATTATGGCATATCTCTGCAAGCATTTTTGCCCCATGAAGGGGGAGATGCAAATCTCATGAATGTTACATTGTGCTAAAATGAAACACTAATACAATTTCTACCTTTGCTTGTTATTTCAGGGGACTTAAAAGAAATTATCCATCTACAGAATCACACAAGCATACAGCAAAGACTCTCGAAGTGGTTTACTGGAGCCCGAGTGGAAGTGGAAATAGACTAGAGAGACTGCCAGTTCAAACTCAGGTTGGGGAGGTCTTTCAAGATGGACAGTTTCAGTAAAGTATGAGAGATTTCAAATTTAAGCATGCATATGGCATGTAGGTTATTTTTAAAAATGTTTAACAAAAAGTATTGTGAAAGATCTATATAGGTGTGTATATTCACATTGAGTGTATCAATGTGAATATACGTATAAAGTTATATAGATAGTATTTAGATGTATACATTAGGAAAATATGTAGGTGTCTTTATTTGTGTGCATCTATAGATATATATTTATAGATCTGTTTATAAGTTTGTTATAGTAAACTAGCTTCTGTTATTTTCAAAGATGTCGTGAATAATTGCAGATTTCTTTTTGTGGCACCATTCCCTGAGTATTAATGAAGTTCTAATAATTGCTGTAGTGAGGTAAAAAATAACTCCTGACAATATTTTAAATTACTAAATAAAAGCCTTGAGCAAAATAAATTTTTCATCTCTTTTTTTTTTTTTATTTGAACACGTTTTAAGCTAGACTTTGGATTGTTGATCAAGATTGCATATCTATGAATGTAATTCACATCCAGGTTAGATGAGAATTGTTCCTACAGGATTAAGGCATCTGGGTCCCACTGAAAACCCAGTCAGCACCCATTGAAATCAACCTGGGCAAACCCATGTGGGGCCACCATGGAAACCGTGGACAAACCCACTTGTTACCATATTCTAGCCCAGTTCAGACCCAATTGGGACCCAGGTAAATATTCCTGACAGCACCCTAGTGGGCCACAGATGAGCCTCATGTAAGTTAACCACATGGGCCCCACTGAAAACCCAGTTAGCACCCATTAAAATTTACTTGGGCAAACCCATGTGGGGCCACCATGGAAACCGTGGACAAACCCACTTGGTACCCATATTCTAGCCCAGTTCAGACCCAATTGGGACCCAGGTAAATATTCCTGACAGCACCCTAGTGGGCCACAGATGGGCCTCATGTGAGTTAACCACATGGGCCCCACTGAAAACCCAGTTAGCACCCATAAAAATTTACTTGGGCAAACCCATGTGGGGCCACCATGGAAACCGTGGACAAACCCACTTGGTACCCATATTCTAGCCCAGTTCAGACCCAATTGGGACCCACGTAAATATTCTTGACAGCACCCTAGTGGGCCACAGATGGGCCTCATGTGAGTTAACCATGTGGGACCCACTGAAAACCCAGTCAGCACCCATTAAAATCTACTTGGGCAAACCCATGTGGGGCCACCATGGAAACCGTGGACAAACCCACTTGGTACCCATATTCTAGCCCCAGTTCAGACCCAATTGGGACCCAGGTAAATATTCCTGACAGCATCCTAGTGGGCCACAGATGGGCCTCATGTGAGTTAACCACATGGGCCCACTGAAAACCCAGTTAGCACCCATAAAAATTTACTTGGGCAAACCCATGTGGGGCCACCATGGAAACCGTGGACAAACCCACTTGGTACCCATATTCTAGCCCAGTTCAGACCCAATTGGGACCCACGTAAATATTCTTGACAGCACCCTAGTGGGCCACAGATGGGCCTCATGTGAGTTAACCATGTGGGACCCACTGAAAACCCAGTCAGCACCCATTAAAATCTACTTGGGCAAACCCATGTGGGGCCACCATGGAAACCGTGGACAAACCCACTTGGTACCCATATTCTAGCCCAGTTCAGACCCAATTGGGACCCAGGTAAATATTCCTGACAGCACCCTAGTGGGCCACAGATGGGCCTCATGTGAGTTAACCACATGGGCCCCACTGAAAACCCAGTTAGCACCCATAAAAATTTACTTGGGCAAACCCATGTGGGGCCACCATGGAAACCGTGGACAAACCCACTTGGTACCCATATTCTAGCCCAGTTCAGACCCAATTGGGACCCAGGTAAATATTCCTGACAGCACCCTAGTGGGCCACAGATGGGCCTCATGTGAGTTAACCACATGGGCCCCACTGAAAACCCAGTTAGCACCCATAAAAATTTACTTGGGCAAACCCATGTGGGGCCACCATGGAAACCGTGGACAAACCCACTTGGTACCCATATTCTAGCCCCAGTTCAGACCCAATTGGGACCCACGTAAATATTCTTGACAGCACCCTAGTGGGCCACAGATGGGCCTCATGTGAGTTAACCATGTGGGACCCACTGAAAACCCAGTTAGCACCCATTAAAATCTACTTGGGCAAACCCATGTGGGGCCACCATGGAAACCGTGGACAAACCCTTTTGGGACCCATATTGCCTGCCCACTTATATCCCATATGGGGCCCACCTAGGTGTGCTGGCTGGGCATGTTCCATTATACATCCATGGGGCCTGGTTGTTTACAGCACAAACATTTTTCTCACGTTTAAGTCAAACTAGTACTACTTACTGAGGTAGTACTAGCTAAGCTGGATTTACCTCAGAAGACTGACTTTCTAGCACATGTTGTGGGAGACATGTTCAAAAGTATCTGCTGCGCTCTCAGAAATTCAGAGGAGTAACTCTTGCTGATGTATTATGTATGTCATTCTGCTCCTGAACCTACAGCATCCCTCACAGTGGAGCTGTTGATGTAAAGTCATAATGCTTTTTCTCATTATGCATTAAATGTCAATTTAATCTGTAGAGTGTCTTTGTTCTATAACATGTTACTTATTTTCAAATAAAACACTGCAGTATATTTCAAAAGGTACAACAGTAAATGCACCTTTACTATCTGGTTCTGAAATGACACCCTCGGTGCTCAGACTGAACATGGGAGACTATAAAATTAACATAAGAATGACATTTCAGTCCTGACTGCTCCCTTAAGGTACAATAAGGAATTTAATCTTATGCTAATGAGCAATATCTTATTTGGAAAAAATAAAACTGGCGCATAAGCCGGTTAGTTATTCTTCCTTCCAGTCACTAGTGGGCAGCATTCATTTACAGATAAAACATCCTTATATAAAACTTTCTTATTTTTCCAGTGTTCCTGGAAACACTGTATGCCCTTTTCCTAAAACATAGCATGACTAAATATATTTTCTTAGCTTTTTCTATGTGTAAATGTGCTGCACTGTAATGTAAACGCTTTTCTAAATGTTTTCTTTAGAAAAGCAATTAGGGTTGATAACCCTATTTGCGTTGATAATTAGGGTTATCAACGCAACACCTCCAAAATGAGGGACGACTTCATGGCATGGGCTTAATTGCATAACTTGTCAATTGTGACATAATTGCACAATATTCCTTATTTTTCCAACATGAAAGCGATTTAAGATATAGGGTTTGGTTTGTTTGCCAAAGCACTTCAGACCATCTTTGTAGTTGTTCCTCGTACAATAAGTCTTGACATGATGAAACAGGTAATTCAGCTGTGAGGTGGCAGTTGGGAGCTCTGTGTTCTAGCAGCAAGAAGGTCTCGGTTCAAAACTTTCAACATATTCACTCTGTGCATTCATGAGTTCCCACCAGATATCCAGGCTTCTCCCCAGTTCTCTAAAATTGACCTCAGCTGTGAGTATGTGTCTCTATGTGGACTTGTGATAGACTGTCTCTCACCCAGTGACCACCAGGTTTTTCAACCTTGTTATTAACCACATGAATTTTATAAAAAAAATAAATAAATAAAGCACCAGTGTCAAAGCAAGTGTGAACAAATATCAGATAAATTCAAACATACAGTACAGACCAAAAGTTTGGACACACCTTTTCATTCAATGAGTTTCCATTATCAGGACTATTGACATTGTAGATTCACACTGAAGGCATCAAACTATGAATTAACACATGTGGAAATATGTACTAAACAAACAAACAAAAAAAGAAAATACGCCTTATAGTTTCTTCTAAGTAGCTACCTTTTGCTGTGATTACTGCTTTGCACACACTCTGCAGTCTCTTGATGAGCTGCAAGAGGTCGTCACCTGAAATGGTTTTCACTTCACAGGTGTGCCCTGTCAGGTCAATAAGTGGACTTTCTTGCCTCATAAATAGTATAATAAAGGAAACCCATTGAATGAGAAGGTTGTATCCAAACTTTTGGTCTGTACTATACATCAAATCACATCAATTATGCTGTATTTAAAGGTCTCTCCTGTCTCTGATCGTGCCTCACCCTTCATCGCTTCAAGACAAACCTCGCTGCCCTTGATTCATGTATCTGCTCAGGCATGTTGCATTCATCTCCACTTACTCAAACATTTGGCAGACTGTCTTCCACTTCTCAGAGTCATTTGCGTGGCTTGTCCACAGAGTTGACAGCACATGCTAGATTTTGCTGAACTATCATAGCTAGGGGCTGCAAGCATGCTTTGCTTTCTTTCTATAGGCTTCTGAAGATAACTGTCTATAGGCAGGGGCAGAGTCAAAGAGGGGCCCCCTGATGGTTGACATGTAACAACACCAGGTCATTATTCCTGTATATTATTTGGAATCATTGTAAGCCAACCTAATATCCAAAGAAGAAAAACAAGAACAAATATACATCTTTAATCGACTCTAGTTTAAAAGCTACAACACCTAGACTCTTCAAACCTGGACTGGATTATTCTGCACTTTGAGCAGAATATCTAAAACCATGTTTGTGAAACTTTTATCTGATTTGTGAACATTCAATGAAGGTTGATTTTACCACTTTTCTGCATCTGGATGAAACTAGAACTGCTCCAGCTCCAAAACTACAACACCTTGACACTTCAACCAGCATTGGATTATTCTGCTCTAGTAGCAGAATATTTAAAACCATGTCTAGAATTTGTGAAACCTTTCTTTGATTTGAGAAACTGCAATAAAAGTTGATTTCACCACACTTAAAAAATCTTGATCACACAAGAACTGCTCTAATTCCAAAACTACAACAAACCTTCACACCTTGACTAAATTATTCTTCTCTAATAGCAGAATATTTAGAACCATGTTTGGGATTTGTGAAACAGTAATAAAGTGCAATTTCCACCCTGTTTTCGGTCCCGGTCACATGAAATCTGCTCTAATTCCAAAACTACAACACCAAGACTCTTCACACCTGCATTGGATTATTCTTCTCTAATAGCAGAATATTTAGAATCAGTAAAAAGCATTTGTGAAACTTTTTACTGATTTGTGAATCTTCAATAAATGCTGATTTCACCACTTTATTTTGAATCTCTGTCATAGTATATCTGCTCCAATTCCAAAACTACAACACCTAGACACTTCAAGTTTTGGAATTAGAGCAGATCTCGTGTGATGGAGACCAAAATACGTTGAAATTACACTTTATTGCGGTTTCACATATCAGAAAAAGGTTTCATAAATCCCAAACCTGGTTCTAAATATTCTGCCATTAGAGCAGAATAACCCAGTGCAGTGTGAAGAGTTGTAGTTGTAGTTTTGTAGTGTTGTAGTTTTGGAATTAGAGCCAAGAAAAAAGTGAAAGTGGTGAAATCAACCTTTATTGAAGTTTTACAAATCAGTAAAAAGTTTCACAAATTACAGACATGATTATAAATAGTCTCCTTTCAGAGCAGATTAATCCAGTGCAGGTTTTAAAGAGTCTAGGTGTTTTAGTTTTTAAAATAGGGTCGATTAAAGATGCAGAAGATAGTGAAAAATTTGGTGCAATCGTCCTTTTGCCATTTCCCGAATTGGAAGCGACAATTGGAAACCAACTTCAGCTTTGTCTTTTGCACTCAGAACAGTTTCTAGATCAAATCAATTCTTTTTTTGCATTATGTATTTTTTGACACAGATTCTATTGCAGTCAATGAAGGTTGCAGACTGTGAAAACTTAGAATAGTTATAACAGAATTCCAAGTAAGATGTTATCCTTGCTTTTATATGAGGAACACTTCACTCCTTATACAGAAAATATTTTACACTACTTGAAAACTAAACTGAACTTGACTGCACTGTTTGAAAACAAAGACCAACTAATGATGTGATTGACTTGAAATCTACTAGATCTCTAATAGAATCTATTTATTTTTTGAAAAGTACCTTGAGATACATATGTTGTGAATTGTCACCAAATAAATAAGCTGAATTGATCTGAGTTGAAATTGAAGTTAATCTCTCTATTTAAATCCAACTTCAGAAATAGTTAAACATGACAATGCTGTATTAGTGCGATAGATAGTCATAATATTTATACTCTGGACCAGAAAATTATTATTAGAGATGACAAGCTTGAGATATAACTAGCTGTCTATCTAAAATCAGTGTGACATAAAAGTTGTTAAATTACATGTGTAGACAAAGTAAGAAAAAAAACTATTAGAAGACAAGAAAACACAAAATCAACCAAATGAATATGAATTCAGATTTATTGCAGCTTTTTTTGATGGTACAGTTCATAATAAATCTGGTTTTTGCAGTCACCCCTATGCATTTAGTTTTACAGTTGTTGAAAGTAAAGCATGATCACACACACCATGTAGTTCAAACAGTGGTGAGCCCATGTTCTCTCAAAACATGAACAGAAAAAAAGAGGAATAAAAACAATCAACTTGTCTGTTCCATGTGGCTGCTTATAAAGAGGTCAAACTGCACAGGATGATGTATGTGAGATAACAGAAGAGACAAGCAGGGATGAGGCTAATATTCTAGACTAGAAAACTCCTGCTCCCCAGGTACAAAGCCACTTCCTGTACTCTGTTTTTGTGCAGCGGTGGTTACCCTGTACGGATTTGTTAATGTAACACTACAAATATTCTCATGTCTGTACAATAACGCATCCGGCAACCAGAAGACAGCCAGGCTGACTGCTGAAAAGGAGACAGGGCTAACTCACATCTCTGTGGCTCTTTGTCTTTGGTTTAATAATCTCTTTGTCTTAACTTGTGTTCAGTAGGTTTCTTTAACTGTTTCTATGTGTTGTAAATGATAAAGCGTGTTCCTGAGGCGACTCTGTGTCTGCATGGAAAGATGAGGGTAGAAAAGGTTGCAGAACAAGGGAAGAAGAATAGAGACCAGGACTTTTAATAGCGGAGCCGAGACGAAGAGACCCTGCTGGAGCTCTTTGAGCTGATGCTGCCGCCTCCTATGCTCATGCCACTGCCGTAGCCTCCGCCCATGCCGTAGCCGCCGCCCATGCCGCCACCCATGCCGCCGCCCATGCCGCCGCCCATGCCGAAGCCACCTCCCATGCCTCCGCCCATGCCGCCTCCTGAGCCACCACCTGTTAAAGAGAACAACACATTTTTTGTGGACTACACTCAACTTCCCAATGCCAAACTTTACTAGTATACTATTTTTTATTTTAATTTTTTTTACAAATACATACCAAAGCTGGTGCTTGAGGACTGCACATGGATGGTTGCACTTCCACCTCCAGAGGCAATTCTATAAAGATAATAAGTGAAAGATTCTCAGACAACTTTAGTCAAACTTCAAAGTGCCCTCCTGCAGAAGGTTAGCATTAAGTTTCTACCTGGATTCCTCTCCTTCTAGGAGCTTCTTGTAGGTGGCAATCTCAATATCAAGAGCCAGTTTGACATTCATGAGCTCCTGGTACTCGCGGACCTGGCGGGCCATGTTCTGTTTGGCGCTCTGCAGTGCCTCCTCCAAATCCTTGATGCGGAGCTTGGCGTCCTTCACAGCTAGCTCACCACGCTCCTCAGCCTCTGCAATCTGGGCCTCCAGGTTGCTTCTCTATGTAGTTGGAAACATAAAAGAAGCTTCACAAGCGGCCATTTCTTTTTCCTTAAATCTGTGAAGATGCTAAATGTTGGTACCTGTCCTTTGACTGCCTCAATCTCATTCTGGAGTCGGCTGATCATGCGGTTGAGATCGGCAATCTCGCTCTTTGTGTTGCGTAGGTCATCTCCGGCCTGTGATGCAGAGGTCTGCATCTCTTGGAACTGGGGAATATGTCAAGTAATAATTGTTAGGGCATTTTGTACAAAACTCAACCTGGCATCCCATTTTGATTTGAGGAGAATTTCTAACCTTCTGCTGATACCATTTCTCTGCCTCAGCCCGGCTGTTGTTGGCAATCTCTTCATACTGAGCCTTGACCTCAGCCACAATGGCGTCCATGTCCAGGCCACGGCTGTTGTCCATCTCCACAATGACTGAGGTGTCCTTGATCTGTCCTTGGAGTTCATTCAGTTCCTAAATGCAAGCAAAGGAAATTATTTGACATTCTTGACACACTGAGGAAAGACTAACTTGTTTCTCCTTCAGTAACTTTTTCTGTTTTGCTTACTGCTTCATAGATAGCTCTGAGGAAGTTGATCTCATCCTGAAGAGCATCAGCCTTTGCCTCCAGCTCAATTTTGTTCATGTAGGCGGCATCTACATCCTGAAGAGGGAAAAGGGGTTGGCATTTGTCAATGGGCTTAGAGGAAATCAATAATTAATGACTCATGTATTGTTTATGGGTTAAAAGACTGAAAGGCAATACAATGGTTTGCACACCTTCTTGAGGAGCACAAATTCATTCTCCACACCGGCACGTTTGTTGATTTCGTCTTCATACCTGGGTGTGAAAGATGGATTTGAACGTATGTACAAATATCTGGTGCAAGGTAGGCTTAGTATGTCACAACAATGGTGACCTTGCACTCACTTGTTCTTGAAGTCCTCCACCAGATTCTGCATGTTCTTCAGCTCTCCCTCCAGCTTCATCTTCTCGTTGCCGAGCCCATCCAGCTGTCTGCGGAGGTTGGCGATGTAGGCCTCAAACATTGCATCAATGTTGGAGCGGGTGGTGGTCTGTTCCTGCAGGAGGCTCCATTTGGTCTCCAGCATTTTGTTCTGCTGCTCCAGGAAGCGGACCTAAGCAAATGTTCAACATGCTTAGAAACCCTTTTCTCTTTGCTTGCTTTAATGTTCTACAGATGACTTGAGTATCTTCAGATACACAAGTCTCAAGTCAAGTCTTTTTCTGTGGTTGGCCTTCCCACAGAACAAAAGCTGATGTATACAAAATATTGCCAGTCGCCGTGTCAACTTCACCCTCAGGGCAGGAATGATCTTGGTCCTCTACATGAGGGTGGCTCATTGAGAACTGAATGTGATTTTCTATAAAAAGATTATTGTGGGAGGAAAACCTCACATAATGTGTTTTCTTGTTCTTGTTGAAATGATTAAATGTTTAGGATTGAAGAATCCAATCTGTTTTGTGTAGATGTAAGTATTTTTCCTAAGCTAAAGTGAGGTTTAGGGTGCCACACCTAAGTTCAGCCCCTCCCTTAAACACCTGACATTGATGCCGCCTCTACACAAGGAGGCATACGTTCACAGAGTGAACATGCCTGCCTGAAACCCCCCAACAATAAATTCATTGTGGACCAATGTCACCTGACAACCCTTTACTAGCTGTGCTAAATGATCAAGTAATGCCAAGTCCACAATATCTTGCAACTGGGAATTTCTTGGACCACTTTGAGTCTTGATAAAGTCTCGTGTGTGAGTTGTGGTGTTTACTCAGCAGGGAAAAGCACTTTCTCACACAGGGTGTGGTGCACATCTACGTGTAATTTGGCAATAAAATTGTCACTGCGTGCAAAAAAAAAAAATAAATTCCAGCAACTATTTTTTGCACAAGGATTTTGAAAGAATGCATTGAGGCTTAAGGGAATAAAGTCTTCCTTTTGCATAAATGAAGAAGCTGTGCAGCACTGTGCCGTCATGGTCACAGGTGGTAACCTGATCTCTTCTTGCACTAACACTGAAAGCTACCAGTCACTGGATATGACCACTCTAGAGTTTCCTGCTTCCTGCTGTACACAGAGACACCCGGTAACAGGCCCGTCACAGCTGAATGAAACTTAGTAAGAGCGGTTGGCTTTCTGTTTGTGAACAGATGCTCATTCTGAGGACCCCCTTTGAGATGAGACATGCCAACTCTGCAAGCAACTACATATTAACAGTCTGCAAGTTTGGAACAGTTACTGTGTACTGATGACCTCTTCAGAAGAAAGTCAACAATGCACAAATCATTTCTACAGTTTTTAAAATGATATGTAGTAAAAACATACCTTGTCAATGAAGCTGGCAAAGCGGTTATTGAGGGTCTTGATTTGCTCTTTCTCCTGGGTACGGACAGTCTGGATGTTGGGATCAATCTCAAGGTTCAGTGGAGCCAACAGGCTCTGGTTGACTTGGACATTTGTGATGGGGGGTGCAATGAAACCTCCAGCACCCCCACCGAATCCTCCGGCTCCACCACCGAAGCCACCACCGAAGCCACCACCAGCACCGAAGCCACCACCAGAACCGAAGCCACCACCAGCACCGAAACCGGCACTGCCACCGTAGCCACCATATGAAGAGCCTCCGCTGAAACCGCCACCCATGCTTGATCTCAGCATCGAGCCACCTGAGCTCGCTGAGGCCATTTGGTAAGATGATGGTCTGAGGGAAATGGCGGATTTTGAGGAAAATCCTCCTCCCCCTCCTCCTACGCGGACACTACCACCAAAACCACCGCTGCTACTGCCACCAAAACCACCGCTGCTACCATAGCTGGTCCTGGATATCTTCACTGTTCTGGTCGACATGGTTGGTCTAGTTTCTTCTGGGAAGTAGTTTGTAGAAATAAAGGAGGAGGAACAGAGACAGAGAGAGGTTTGGCAGAGATGTGGAGCACACTAAGAGGAGAGCCAAGTCCCTCTAAGTGGCTTCTAACTGTAAGAGATGGATATTTATTTGCCTCAGAGTGAAGGAGGTCCCAGTAAGCCCAGCCTCCGCTGGGCCTCCTCCCAGATTCTCCTCCAATTACCTGGACCCTTGAAGCTGCTCTCCCAGGCAGGCACACTGGCTCGGAGCCACTCAGCCTGTCAGACAGGTAACAGCGCTGTCTTGTAAAGCGATCTGGGCTTGACACACCCTCACACAGGGAGAGGGGAGGATAGGCATTTTGGAAAAGACCGTTTCATAGGATAAGCTAGGGGCTTTCAGAGAGGTGTGGGAGGGCGGGGGCCCTAATTACAGACTCTGCTTTTGTAACTTTTTGCAAGAACAAAGCTTAAAATATTCCCAGCACCTTAAGGTCAATTTATTTATTGATCTACTTACATTAAATTAAGACATAAATTAATCATGCAAACTTGAGACTATTGTTTAAATTCCACCATAGTGTAAATTTTGTCATTTTTATTTTCTGCCCTTTTTCATACCATTTGTAACAGTGACCAGTCTAAAATACGGATAGCAGTCAAAAAAAGAGAAAGAAAGTTGAAAGAAAAAAAACTATTTAGTATTTGCTTTTTTAAGACATGGTCAAAACAGAAGAATGTATTTATTTAAGTAGATAAACTCTTTTTGAAGTGGCTCGTATAGTATGAGGGGAAGAGCTTTTCAAATACAGTATCTTAACATTTTGATTTGTTCCAACCACAAACTTCACTAATTTTGACTGAGAATGTATGTAATAGACCAATAGAAAGAAATACATAATTGGAAAGAGGAACATAGAAATTTTAGAAATGTTTTACAAATAATAATCCTTAAATATTCTGGGATGTATTTGTTTTCAGCCATTCAATGTAACACTTTGTCGAATCATCTGTAACCATTGCGATTCTTTTCAGAAATAAAATGTTTTGTTTTTTTTCTTTCAATTTCTCAACTGAATTTAGATCTGGACTTTGATTTGAACATTTTAACACTTTTTTTTATTGAATGCAGCTCAGCCATTATGACTATCTTGGTGGAAAGTGAATGTAGCTCCAATGTTGCCTCCAACATGTCTTTTTCTAGTATCATATGGGATATTTAGCTCCATACATCTTCCGATCATTTCTGACCGGTTCAAATATTTAGATATTGTTTTATAATCTAACTCTGCTTTAAGCTTCCTAACTTTTACCCTGACCTGCCTGTTATGTTCCTTGAGTAATTAAGAAACATAATTACTCAAGAACAGCTGAATTTATACTCAGAGCAAATTGCAGAGGTGGTCTCTATTTACTTGGTTGCATCAAATTTTATATAGGGGTAACATAAAACAAGGAACTAATTAGAAATGCAGGCCATTATAGATATTTTCCCAGACAATCTGGAATAGAATTTCCACTTGCTGTTCTAATTGTAAATCGATGTTGAGTAGTCACTGGATAGTCAGTTGCAGTATACACAAAATTAATTTATATTCTATTAAATTAGCTATTTTGACAGTCTTTGCTATTTTTCATTTATTTGTTTTCTCATTATTCTTCAGGTGTAACGCTCATGAAGCCTCAGTATGAAAGGGAATGTTTATCTTTTTTTTCTGAAAA